>NC_142618.1:31799650-32506788 GCF_059453375.1 Lepisosteus platostomus | reverse complement strand
GTGATGTACAGTGATATCAAGAGAAACAAGAGATTATTGTACAAAGTGACCATACCCACCCATGCAGAGAACGTACACCTGTAAACAGCAGTGTGCTTTCTTACGAAAACATTTCCCCTCTGAAGCAGAAGTAGGCTTGGCCTCCTGGTAGCTGATTGATCTGTTTTTTACAGAGTGTGATAGGACTCCATGTTTACCGCTGTATACGTTGTCCAGATGGGTCCTTATTTTGCACATCAATATTGGTAATGCTACAGTATGTAATGGAGGAGCCATTTCACACATTTCACACAGATCCTGTTGGCCATTGTGGACAGGATGTGTTTTTTTTAATCAAACAGTATCATTTGTCTCCCTCTGGCTCACTCCTGAAGACCCTACAGATGGCACTTTTGGCTGTGTGATTGAACCCTGATGGTTTTCTCAATATTTCTGTTTTACCTTTTCACTCCCCTCCCATCCCTCTCCGCTCCATCCCATTCCCATCCTCGTATTGACACCCCACTGTCCCCCGTTCTGTGTTTCTAGGCTGAGGGGGCGCAGGAGGCAGGAATGGGAGATGGGGCTCCTGTTAATGGCGCCCTGGCCCAGGCGCCGACAGGGAGCGTGGCACAGGAGAATGGCATGAGGGAGACCGTGCCCTGCGGGGGCGACGGGCACAGGGACTCCCAGGGCCTGGACTCACACATCCCTGAGACAAGTAAGTGTGCCCCCTCCCCCAAATTCGTGCTCTCTCTCTCTACCATGTTGGGACTGAACTGAGCAAGCCCCCCACCCCTGGTGCTGAGGGAGCTGGAGGAATTTCAGCCTGGATACCTGCCTCCATAGGCTCGCGCTGCCCTGGGCTGTGTGTCAGTAATGCGGCTCAGATCACAGTCCTCCAGGCAAGCTTAGATGGCCTTCCCTCACAGCAGCCCAGGATCTTCTGAAAACGGCACACACCCCTTGTCTTCAAAAAACATATCTGTGTGACTCCCTTAGTAAGCTTTGCTGAAATCAATGACCAAATTCAGTGTGATTGTGAGAGTAACTTTGAGTCTCCCAGAAGCCTCCCAGCCTTTTGTTATCATCACTGGACATTCCAGCTGAGCTCAGTGAAGTTACTTCTGTCCAGATCAATTCAGACTGCAGGTGTCCAATCAGGTCCTGAGAGGCTGTTGAAAATGTAGAGTCAAAAGTGCGGCTCAGGCAGTGCAGCCTCTCCTGCTGAGGAGTTTGCACACTGCATCAATGCACCAAAACCTTCCCCATCAGTGAGGAGGGACATCCACACAGCTGAACTCGAAACACCGGGGATCCCCACCACTTCCAACTCATCATCTTCAGTTGAGTTATTGTCTTTATTTGCTCACATTGGCTGATTTTATTTTTCTACAGTGGTTATGTAACACATAGCAAACCATTTTTAATGCATGGGGGGAAAAACGCATACAGGCTTCTCTGCTTTAATGCGATAGATGCATTCCTGTAAAACCTTGCGTTATGCAAAACCGTGCAATAAAAATTACAGGACTTATGGGAAAAATAGGATTAGGGACAGACCACTCAAAACCTAAGCCAATTCCTAAACAAAGCTTTTCCAAATGTATTACTTATCCTAATAAAAATGTTTACAAAGTTTAAACATGAAATTCATAGTGTAGCTTTTATGGAACGATTCATGCGGGCAACATCAAGACATTTAAATTGCACACGCACTCTTTATTAAAGGCCTCCATCAGCCTGTTACCAGGTAACAGACCATAAACCCCTCAAACAATAACCTAAACACACAAGGGCAGCAAAGGGTCAAGGGTTTTGAGAAGAAAACAGGAGTAGACATCAACCAACCAAGTACAATTTCCTAAAAAACAGGAGTTACATAGCTAAGGTTAGCTAGTGGTCAGCATGTGGGCCCTAAGACCATCTCCCAACAGTGGTTCCCAGCTTGCACCACGGCGCATACTAATTATCTGGGTGTGCTTCCAACAAGATACCAGGCTACAATAATAAATAAATACTACAGTAAAAGTTCACCACCTGAAATTTTATCACCAGCACGCCTCTTAGACACATTCTAGTCACCTCGTCCACTCATATTTACAGCAATGCAGAAGATTTAGTGAAAATAGTACAAGAATTGAGGAGCACCTCCCAATTAGCACTTCCAAAACAAAGCACAGCTGAGCATCATGTGCATTTCTCCACAGACCGCCTCGTTCAGCTGTGTTACTCCACCATGCAAAATGTAACCATGTCGGGGAAGAAATCGCATAAAGCCAACACGTGTTTCACTTTGTACAGACATCTGTCCCCTATTTACCAATCGTGTATGAGCCAATTGACGTTTTAGAAACTCGCATAAAGTAGAGATCAGTGTATTGTCCCAAGATCAAAATCCACGTATGATCCTCTGAGGTGGTGAGAAGTGTTCAATTGAGAAGTGATGTTCAGCTTCAAGAGCTAAACTCCCCTAAAAAAACAGTGCGTGGAAAGTGGGGAGCTAATGTATTCCTCCACAAAGTGACATAAGTCTATTGCTGTGTGTTACACTATCACTCTCCCAGGCTATAGCTGTGTCTGCATTCCCCTTTGTGTCTACTGGTGACCAGGCCTCTCTCACTGTCCCTGGAAACCACAAAAGACTGCAGCGCAGCTTTATTTTCATCTGTCCTCATACACTTTTAGTTCTGTTGTGTTGTTGTTTTGTTTCTGTTTTCCATTCCCCTGACCCAAGAATATGTGTTGACTTTTATTTTTCAGGCATTTAACCCTACTTTGTGCTGTCACTTTACCCTCTCCAACCCCATCCGCGATCCATCTCTCTCTCCCCCTCCCTCCTTGCTGCCATCCCATTTTCCCTTTTTCTCTCTCTCTCTCTCGTCTTTCCCACTCCTCTTTCTGCTGCAGATTGAATCTCACAGGCTGACGTTTCGCGAGAACGCCCGGGCACGCACGGACCACGGCGCAGACATCATCTCTCGCTCCACCCTGGGCAGCAGTTCTACCCCCCCGCACCGCAGTGTCTCTCTGAGTGACTCTCTGGGGTCCTACAGCCTCCTCCGCTCCCCCCCAGCCCCCCCTCACGTGACTACACTGGGACAGGGGGACAGCGGGTTTCTGGCAGGACAAGGAACTTGATTTCAACTCCCCATTACCGCCTGACACACCACCCCTCCCACTCCCCTTGTCACCATCTCTCGTTTGTTTGCTTATGCAGTCTTCTCTCTCAGTCTGCTTCCTTAATTCACTCTCTTTTGAGTTGTGAGGTTAAGAAACCAGGAGCTCCATGGCGGACAGCTCTTGAGCTGGGGGAATGTGGCCATGCGAGAATAGCCTGGGGGTTTCTGAGAAGCCACTGTCCCTAAAACACCTTGACCTAGTTAGATAGGCTGTATTTATTTATAGACCCTGTCCTTCCTGGGCCCAACTCCCTCATCCATGGTATAAACTCAGGACAAATGCTGTGCCGCATAGAGCATGACCTTAACAGGCACTGGCAGTATCTGAGTCTTAGACCCTGGGCCAACACCATCCATTTGAGAGTACACACCCATGGTCATACCCTGCCCTGTCTGCGCCTCAGACCTGCTTCTTATATCAGCAGTGTAAAACCTAGAGAGGTATAAATCTATTTGCCTTTTTCCATCAGCTTGCTAGTGCTCGTATAGCGAATGACTTGTGCACTTTTACCCATTAACTCAAAAACATCCTGAGGTGTAGAAGTGATCAGAGCAGCGTTCCCCCCATAACAGTCTGCCTGTTGAGTAGTCATGCAATCCCTGAACTCATGACTTGTTCTCCCACCTCACAACCCTCACACCACACTTCACTCTCCCTCCCACAAACAACACTCATAGCAACTAGCACATGTAGACTATTTGAACTGTAGACTTCATACTTTAAATTCTGTGTTTTGTGGTGAAGTGTTTTGAATAATTAATGTAACAATGACCTGTGCTATGTTAAGACTTGTTTTTTTTTATTTATTGTATATGTATTTCTCTTGAAGCAATACTATGGTCCTTGCTCAAGGTGGGAGAATTCAGGCATGCACATGTTAGACAGTGCACAGATATTCAGATACGTTTCCAGTTAGACGACTTGTAGACCCCAGCCTTGCCTGCTGCAGTGTGTGAGGGAATGATGCTTCTGTAAGGGTTATGCTTTGTGGAGAAAGGTTAAAGGTCATATGACCACTTGTCTGAGAAACTAAATCTAAAATCACTAATACATCTTCTGACATAACTAGATTAGTCAGATATCCCACAGACACCATCATACTAAGATGTAAGGAGGAAATGTGTTATGCAAACAAGCATCTGCACATTAGAAATTAACCAAAGCACACAAGGACATCAGTAATAAAATGTGATGGTTGTTTGTAAAAATATTTAGTTTCGTTGGAGAAGTATTTATAAGTCCTTTAATAGAGTATGTCGCTGCTGGAGTTGTGAAGAAAGAATCATTGATATACTGTACACCAAAAGATGGAAGTAAAGATTAATGATGGTAAGTGCAGATGAGCTCATTTCTGCAGTGACCAGCTTGCTGCAGGAGACCTTAATTCTAGTATTTGTAGGGTATGTTGTGGTGACGATGTGTAGCTATCACTGCTGTGGTGGTAGAGTGCATTGAGGTGAGACAGTTGAGTTGTGTTGAGTTGAAGGGAGACAGATGGTTGAGATGCAGAGCAGAGCTGAGTTCTAGAGATATTCCACCAGTTTCTCACACAGGGGTACAGCCCAGTGCGGCACTTTTTCCAAACCTGGGGTCCTATATTACATACGCACTTCCCGTCTACTGTGTTTGTCTGCACAGTGCTGTTTTCTGCTTTACCTCCTCAGTCAGGCTCTGCACTGAATTAACGCACTGAGACCCAGTATAACACCAGCACCACCCAGAAACTGGCGGCTGTGCAACTTAAAACATGTCTCGGTATATAAATTCACCTTAAAGCATTTTGAACTAGGAGATATAATAGTGCTAGAATTAAAAAAGTATCATGCCAACAATATGCAGACCAAAGATAGAGTCTGGAGTGGGGTGATCAGATGTCTTATTATTTTTATTATGTTTTAGCACTATATAAAGTGATAGTTTTGTTTTGTAGCTCTTTGCATTCATTTCTGGCCTTTTCAATAGCTGCTATTCACAAACATTTGTCACTAATGTTACAGCTTGTCCACTACAGGGTTAGTGTTGTATAGTTGTTAGAGTCAGGACATGGAATTTCTTTTTCTGGTGAAAGTCTCAGTCAGAGCACAGGTGTCCTGGTGACACTTACCACCAATACTGGGTCTCCTGTCTAACAATGAAACAGCAAATGAAACATTTTCTGTTTCAAGAGTTACCTGGCTAAAGCACAGCGGAACATTTTGCTGTACTGGATGTGTAGTATTGAATTGCTGTTCTGTTGGATCTAAGTAGCTGAGTTGAACTATTTCATGGTCCTTTTAACCAGAAGGGAATGGGGAACTCAGCAGAATGCAGCTCTGTTCTGTGATGAGGTGGAGGACATTGGAAGTGATGGAGGGAAGGAGAGGGATGGGGGTGTACTTCATGTCTTGGAACAGACACCTCTCTTAGATCTTGGTGCTGAAGTGCACCAAATGATGTGGGAGAAAGCTCTTCCCTTTAGTTTAAATTAAAGTAAGGCAATAAAAGTGTTGGCACTACCAGTGATCAAAATGAACTTGGGAGAGAAGGGGAGATAAAGCTGTAAGATAAACTGTTTCACTTGCTAACTGCTTGTCTAAAAGTGCACATTACAGTAGGTACAGTTGTCTCCAAATGTAATCATACCGTTGATTAAGTTGAATTAGCAAAGAGAAAACAGCTGTGTGTTAAGTATTTTTAAAAAATAAAAACAATATGGCCATCAGTATTTTATCAAAAACTTGCCTATTAAAAATATTGTCTTACATTTATAAATGAATGTTCAGATTTCTTCACACCCCAGTGATCTGTATTTAGTATTTAATTCCTCCTTTGGCTTTGATAACCTCAAAAAGCCATGCCATGTTGCCTTTTTTATAGGTTCAGGCTTTACTAAAGTGAAGTTTTTGACCACTCCTCTCTGGAGTACCTCATCAGATTGAGTGGCTTATATTTGTAATGTGCTTTCTTCAGCTCCTGCCTAGCTATTGTACTGTCGTGTTGGAAAGTCCATGTGTGACCAAACTTAATCTTCCTCTTAGAAGATTTCAGAGGTAGGTTCAGATATAAAGTAATCTGTCCATCCTTCAGTTTTAACAAGGACACCAAACAAGTAACAGTCGTGAAGCAGAACAGAACATCTTTTTTGATGTTTTGAGGGTCATGGTATTCTTAATATCAGCCCCAACTCTCTGCACCAAACATACTGTCAACAGGAACATCTGAAAAGCAGAATTTACACCATTCAACCACCATATATGGTTAGGAGGTCTTTAATTCCTGTTTGCTGAGGTCTCTTTTATGTTGCTATCCAAATCTCCTGCAGACACCTATTTTATGAGGTGAACATTGAACAGTATTCTTGGAGATATCCTGGTAATTCCAGTCTTTGGTGAAGTTTGGGCTTTCAAAATTACTTTTAGGAGCTCTTTTGGCAAACGGTGCTTGTGTCATCTTTTAGAGCAACAACCAAGCAATCAGCCTTGAATATCTTGATGATGATCAACATCCAGCTTGCTAATTTTTTTATAGTCAATAAGTCACAGGTAGTTATCCTTTTGTATGAGATCTTCAGTTGATTCTCAGACTTCACCCACAGTGGCAGGTGGATTTGACTGGATGGCTCTGTGTGCAGCCTAAACAGAATTTTCATGAAAATATAAGATGACCATTAACATTAGTGGAGTACAGTAATGGTTGTGTTGATATATTTAGAGATTAATGAAAAACCTTAAATCATAAGGTTATAGTGTATTCAACAACATGTAATTATTTTTGACAGTTGTCCTATTTATACACAAAACACTTTTTTTTAACATTTGATTAGAAGAATCTCAATGGTCAGCTGTAGTTTCTTTGCTAAATTAACTTTTACACTTTTTAAAGGTCATGAACAATTTGTGGATCTCTGACCTTCCCCTTCTGGAATGCACTGCAACTCATTTTGTGATCTGTAATGACATGACAAACTGTAGTTGCGTGATAAATGTTTCTCAGAACACATTTTTAAACTGACACTCAGAAGTGACAACATAGACCTGGTAGCAGTGTAAACCCCGAGTTAATTTGCAAGATTGCTCATGCTGTTTTGACAGTAGCTTGATTGGGGGTGGCATTACGAGCTGTGAAGAGGGATTGAGCTGTGAAATGCATGGTGGGGACTCCAGACAGACCGACAGTAGAGCCTTGCACGGGACTGACCAGAACTGAAGTTCGTGCTGAGCTGACGAGAAAATACCCCGATTTCAGGGGCTGAAGGGCAAAGAGTTATCAAAGTCAGGACTGCTGAGAGAGAGAGGAGAAAAGAAAGAGAGAGAGAAGTTGACCTGGAATCTAGACGAAGGAGAGAGGGACGGGAGAAGGCAAGAAAGAGACACAGCCTCTCCTTGCTGCAGCTCCTGCTTCCTCTCCCCATCTGTTTATACTGAACTTTCCGAGTCCAGTGGAAATGAATTGGTTTACTTCATTGATGGACACTAACACAGCAGTGCATTTCATACTGTAGTATAAGTAGTTCTTCACAGTTTAAAAACCAACCTCTGACTGAACAGGACAGGTTACAGTTGGCATATGTCACTCAGGCAGAACAAACAGTTAGGTTACTGAGAAGTACAGTATCTTGTAAGAGAAAACTGATGGGAGAGAAGCATACAGTGTTAAGTCATACAGCTTAAAATTAACTTCACACAGTATGTGCAGTGGGTTTCCCAGGTTTGAAGGACAGAGCAGATGGATTGTCCTCCCCGCTTTCCCTGGAAGAAGCAAAGAGCAGCAACATAATGCTAAGAGCTCCATTGTAATAAAGTTTTTAAAAAAGGCAGGCGGTTGTTGCAAATCTCTCTTCTGGGAAATAACCAGTCTGAACAAAATGCAATAATTTTCTTGTATTCCAAGATGAATTGAGGTTGAAGACGCTAATTTGAATGATGAGACGTTTGTAGATATTTTTTTTACAATGTATATATATGATCTATTTTTTAGTCTAACACTAGCGAGAATGGTTGTTGTAAACCTGTCTTTAGTTCCCTGATAGCGAGTCTGCTCAGTGACTAAATTTTAGGCATTTCATACGTGAATTTCAATGTTGTGATTTTTGGTGCCACGGTCATTCTCAGACTTCTTGTTGTGCCTGTTTTGCGGCCAATTTTACCGTTTTGTACCATCCCTAGTTTCTAATGCTGCTTTGCATATCCTCACAGGCGTATAGGAATATATGCATTTCTATTTATATAGACACTATAATAAACACACTGTTTTTTTTTGGTTCTCTGTCCAACTCTTGACTTTCATGCACCTTGATCATTTACAGAGGCTCTTTCAAAGCTATTTCTGCCATTTCAAGAGCTGCAGTTAAAGAATGTTGTTTTAACAGATGTATACAAATCTGCACGATCCGTGTTTTGTTGATAAGTGCAGTGTCAGCAGGGGTGGGGTAGGGGGGTTGGCAACGTGTGTCTTGGGGGTCCAGGCAGAAGGGTGTTGTAACCACTCCATAGCCCCATTCCTTCCTCTCAGAGTCTTAAAGTACTGGATCTGCACTTCAGGGCTCAGTTTCTTAGCCTCTCAAAAAGGGATTGAATAAATGAATCAGGAACTTATGTATTTAATTAATGTGCCACTGGGGAATAGAGGGCCCTGAAACATGGGGAAAGCTGAACCTTTTCACCAACAAAAGAGATTTCCCCTGTGCACCTTTGACAAGCTAAATGCAGTCGATCCTTCAGCACACGTCGCCCTACCCCCAGCCCTCCCCACACACGGCCACTGACTGCCAGGACATCTTCCAAGCTCCTGTGCGAGAGCTGCGCGTGTCGTCAGTTGGCTTGTGTGTTATTTCAAGGCTCCAGTAATGGTGCAAGGAGCCCCCTAGGCCTGCTTCTGCTACGAAAGTGCCCAGAATGTATAAAAATCCTGATGGAACAAAGAATAATAAGAGTACAGAAGGCAATGGCATATGTTTGATAAACCTGTATTCGTCATTTACAGGGTTCTATTGTGATTTTTTTTTGTTTGAAAGAAGTGTTTATTGTGGTTAATTGTTAACTAGTGATGTGACTATTAAACCTGAATAAAGGAGAAATAGAAGAAATTGCTGTGCCTGCGTGTTACATGTTGGGTTTTTTTTTATAATTGTGCCAGATTCTCTGGAATCTCCAACAGGCTGTGAGTTCCATCAGGTCTTTGGAGTCAAAGGAGGACTGAGGCCTGGAGACAAAGATGGGAGTAAATGCCTATCCTCTTCTACTAGGGGGAGCTCTGCTTTTGGTTATATATTGCAATATAATTATGAATGCTAAGATGTGTTCTAAAGTGTGTGTCGGAATGTAAAACCAACAAAAACAAAAGATCCTCCTTCAAGCAGATAAGCTCCATTTTTCTTTAAATAAGGTATTTCTCTTTGGAGAAATAATAAAGAAAGTAATTGGAATGGAGAAGAGGGAGAATATAAATGATTGCAAGCTTTGGAATAGTGTGATGAGAAACAACAAATAACTCATGCTGAAAAGAAGAAACGCAACATTTCGGCTATGGAGCCTTCTTCAGGTTTGAGCACATAACCTAATATGGTTAATTAAAAACTACTGAATGGTAAACAATTTCCTATGCCAAGCTTTTATTTCACCTGTCCTGTAATACCTCCCTCTTGGTGTTAACTGCAGGTGTTGAGTGATCGATTGCTCAGTGTGTTCTGTGCTGGAGTTATGCGTCTGTGGTCCAGGATCACAGCGGGGAGACTGTAGAGTTGTTCCCACATACTGGAGCACCACATGAGTCACCCTCAGGAAGCAAATATGCAATCCTAGAAGGCACAGCTTGCTCAATATTTATTGGAAAAAAATGCTGTACAGAATAAACATCACAGAGAGTTTAATAACACACTCTATAAAAGGGATACAGTCATATAATGACTACAGACTACAGCGCAGGTTTGCACAGGAGCTCTGACACACACAGTTTGTCTGTCCAAGACTGTGTTGTCACCTTTCCTTCAGGGCATGTTCAACGTTTTGACAAGTCTCCCCCTGAAATGCAAGCACAGTTACGCCCCAAGGTTAGTGAAGGCCCACATTCCCTGACTTGGTGTACACTGACATGCTTTCTGGGCTTTTACTATTCTCACTCTTTTTATGGAGCTCTTGCACAGTGAAAAGTCTTGGGACAGTGAAGAGAAAGTTGTTTTTGCTGTGCACTAATGGGATTTCGGCAAAAATGACACATTTGTCACAAAATACTGTATACAATAGTCTAAAATCTAAAATAGTGTGAAGTATTTTCAGGGGTTATTTGAACATGTAATTCCTGAAAATACTTCTCATTAGTTAAATATGGACTTAGCAATTCTGGTTTGCTGGATCTTAATGCCCTTGAATGTTTTACACACTTAATTGTGTCATGAGCAAGCTAATTCTTTTATATTTACAGTCTTTTGTATGGATTTACTGAACATGGATATTTAAAGTTACACATAAAGTACTATAAAATGTAAAATTTACCGAAAGGTTTCATGAATATTAATTCTTAGTTACCGTAGGTGTGGAAACTACAGTCTGAAAAGGATGTTTGAAATGCAATCAGTAGTCCCTCTGTTCATGTACAGTACCTCTTTAACTTCCAGATTGAACTAATTCTTGTCCTGGTTTGATCCGTGTAACATTTCCTAAGATTTCCAGTGGTCTGCAGTTCCCATTGTTTTCAAGGTTAGGTACCTCTTTACAATTTTTCAAATCATCGCATGCTACTGTTTTTACTCTCCTCTAGATCTAACAATTACAAATAGGTTAAATGCTTACAGTATTTGTCACCTTAACAGATTCTGAAGCATTGCTGTGGCTGCCTGTGAACTTGTGTATGTGGAGTAGTTCAATAAGGCTGATACTGCTTTCCTGATGTCGAAAATGGGATGTCAAATTGGAGTGATGACAGACTGAAGACTAAATCTTGATTCCACATTTCTCTTTTCTCTTTCCCCATCACCCTCTATAATAACTTTGCAGACTAAAAGTTGGGAATTGCCTCTATTGGTGGTCTTGCAAGACTTTGTACCATTTCTTCCCTTTGAGGCTGGAGCTGTGTACTTGTGATGTACTGTAGTGGGAATGTGTGTGAAAATGTGCAGGGCCATGAGAGAATCAGTGAGGATGGTGTAGTAGTTCTCAGTGCTCAGAGAGACGGCAAGTGTGTAGAGTGATCACTGTGAGAATTAGCATTCCTAGAGAACGCTGGGTAATATGCAGTGTATAGACTCACCCTGGCAGCTGGTGCACTCACAACTATGGATGACAGGCAACACAACTGGCTCTGTCTCCCCACTCTCACACTGCAGGCTTAGGATACGCACTGGGCTCTGGGGGTCCAGTCGGTAACTACAGCACTCACACACAGCCTGCAGATAGGGCTCCTGGAAATGACAGAGGCACTGAGTGAGACTTTCTCTTACGGGGGTCCTAGAGACTGCACATTGAAAATACACTCACACTGCCTGCTACCAGAGCTCGGCAGACTGAGTCACCCATAGGAGACTCATTAATATTTTTATCATACAGCCTTTACTAGAGTGGCTCTGGGATGAACTTGATTCTGGAGGACTAACAGAGACACAGTCATATGAATTACGATGTGGAAACCTGAAACCATCATCTGACTTTAAGACAAAGGCATTGTAGCAGATATACAGACTTTCTGATAGGGTGCAATGGACAATATAGACACAGTGGCTAGAGTCTAATGGGGTGAAACCCAGAATTGCAGATAAAAGAAGGGACAGTTACAGAGACAAAAAACACTTCATGATATAAAAGACACCTCTGCTATGACGTTGGTCATGGACAGACAGCGTCCACGACAGTAGCTGACTTTGACGTTGTCAAGGCGACAGTCTCCCTTGGTGATGTTCCTAACCTCTGTGTAGCGCCGGCAGACTGCTATGGGCTCTTCTGCACAGGCAGAAAATATAAAGGTGAAGTGGAGAGTACAAGTAAAGACTCTTCTGCACATGGACAATGAACCACTGAGGCAATAAAACACTTACGCACACATGCAGAGTCATGCTGTCAGGGAAGTTATTCGCGTACACCGTGCAGAGTATATTTAGACACAAGTTTGATATGAAGAGATCTGACAGCATTTTTGTTTTTTGTAAAATGTCGATCTAAACAACAGCACACAATCACTGTAGGGGACTCAGAACTGGGTAACAGTCTCCAAGGTCAGTCTGGTTTTGGAAGAGTGACCAAGTGGAACAGCTCCTTTCTGAAACAGTTCAAGGGGAGCTAAAACTTCTAGTGCATCTAGTGGTGGTGATAATTCTAAAATGCTAAAAAACTGAAATGGAAACTATATGAATCTGTACCCATCAGTGGTGTTGAGTCAATATGCTAGGAGATAAAGCAGCAAAAGGGATGTGAAAAGCAGAAAGAACAGAACTATTGTTGTTGAGCTACAAATATGAATAGGAATCTGAATTTGACATCTGCATGCACTTTAGATAACCTTTTCTAATCTTTTCCTTAACCTATTGACTTTGACATAAATGAAAGACCTTACAAATTTACTCTGGTCTCTCTCACCACACTGTTTTTTCCTCTGCTGCTGTCTCTAATTCACACTCTTTGTTTTCTGTCATTGTGTGTCCCAGCTCAACCTGAACTCGGTGACACACACTGAAAACCACACCAGGGCACCATCTTTCCTCTTACCTGGAAACTCTTTCCTGCACACGGGACAGCAGCTACCAGGGTCTTCCACCTTTACCTCCCCCTGAAAGTGAGATATACAGAGATAGAATTTGTTGAGACTGGGAACAGGAGGAAAATCTCTACACAAGATTTGTTGGAGTCAGGTATAAGCTACCCAGCCATGTCATTGAAGTTGATACCCAGATTTAAACAGCAGATTGGGTTCCACCAATGAATAAACAATTACTTCTAAACTATTGACACATCACAACAATGCAAACCTCCAGAGATCCAAAATCTGGAGAAAAAGAATCCTTACATTCAGAATATATGCGAGTAAATTAATGAAACAATTACAAAAAAACTCCATACACTGGCCGTGTCCACCACCCAAACTAATTCAAATAAGAACACCTAAACATTAAGTGCATTATAACAAAGCAACCCACATCCCTACTACTGTACCAACACAAGGCATTGCAAAGCCTAGACTTTGGCTCAGAGAAAAGTCTCCTGAGACTGCTAATCCTGAAGCTCATTGCACTTGGCCAGACTGACTCCAGCCAGTTCCAGGAATGCACAGCATCAATTAAATATACATACACTTATCTGGAACACTGAGATAAAGAAAATGACACACAACAGATTACCCAGTACTAGTGAGGGATCCACCATGATGTCAAATGTGAAGAATTGGATTTCAATGGCCGAGATGGGGAAAATACCCATGAGTCAATATTCCGATCAGGCCACAATCAGTCTTGTATGACAGAGAGGCAATCCCACCTCAAATCCTGCCTGGGGTTGGCAACAAATCACGTGTCACTGCATAAATGTGGCAAAAGCCGTTTTACTAAAACTAGACTTTATACTTGTTGGTTTAAATGCAAAGGATAATGTCTGACACAAACCTAATTCAACACATCACTTGGTCAAGACCATACCTATTTCCAAGCATGGTGTGATCAGTGTTGTGTTATGGGGTTACTCTTCTTAGCAGGAACTAGAAAGTTTCTTCAGATCGAGAGGGAAATAGATGGAGTACAATTCAGGCAAGAGAAAAATCTGCATCTTCCTGTCGGTTGAAGACCTAAAACTGGGATTGATTTTTCAGCAGACCTTTCAGCTGAATGATGACATAAAGCACAAGGCCAGACCTCTACTAGACTGGTTTAATAAGAACATAGTAAATGTTCTGGAGAAGTGTAATCAGCATCCTTATTTAATTTTTTTAGAAAATCTCTAACAAGACTTGAAAATTAATGCCATTCAAACAGACCACAACCAACTTGAAAGAATGGGTTCAAGTTTTCAAAAGGAGAATAGGGGGAAAAAAATACCATCCTTGTTGTCAAAGTACCTTAGGTAGAGACATATTCAAAAATGGCTCACAGCTGTAATTGCTGTCAAAGGTGCTTTCATCAAGTATTGACTGATGGAGGTGTGTGTGATTTAGGGTCACAGCCACCAAGAACCTTAGGACACAATAAAGGCTATTTAAAAACATCAATTAGAAACATGTGGAAGGAAGTCAGAACCCAGAAGACATCCCAGGCCAGTATCTTACCCAGGACCCAAAAGATGCTAGGCAGCAGTGCTCACAGCAACAAGACCATCTAAAAAAAGAATACTCTTAATGCTTTGTTGTCCACTGATGGCTACCAAGTGAAAATGCTGATTTGCATACATTACAGGTAAATCTTTCTGATGACTCCACCCCTCAATGACTTCCAAAACCTGAGTGGAATCTCCTTCACTGTGAGAATAGCCAATCAAATACTTCCCTGCTGACCCAAGGATTCCTCACCTCCACACACTCCACTAGAGGGCAACCAGTCTCGCACACCTTCAGTCCGTTGACACAGCGACACGTTGCACAGCCCTCTGACCACTGAGATCCTGCCTGAAATAGAGAGAGAGAGAATTGGTTGAATAGCGATATACAGCAGGACTTACAGTAGATCTTGAATATTGTAGTGAGCTAACAAGATAAAAGACCCAAAAAGAAAAACTGTCAGAGGAAAAGTCAGTATTGTCAGTAAGTCAGTATAAGAGAGAGAGTCAAATTTATACTGCACCCTTACACCTTTAACATTGTGAGAGACTAAATAAGAGAAAACTAAGGATGAGAGACAGATGAAAATGTATGCCTGGAAATAATGAAGAAAAGAGAAAGGGAAGTAATAATGTGAGCTCTGAGGATTAACTGCCTGCAAGTAGCTGGAATGTTTTGCTGCATTAGAAAGTAATCTTCTTACCTGGCGTGGTGTTTCTCCATCCTCACATTCGCAGTGTGCTGCCAACACGCAGTCTCCTTTAGCACTGCGATAACGCCCTGGGTCGCACACACAGCCCTCCCATTCACCAGGGGCACTGCAGTTCACTGGGCCAGGCAGGTACATGTCCTGGCAGCTCCTCTCACACACTGCAACCTGCTCAGATGCCCTCTTCCATCTCTCTCCCACCGGGCAATCTGTCACAGTAGAAGGCACAGTGATTGCACTGCATTTGTTTATGGGCTACATTATCGAGCTTTGGACACAGCATAGTCACAGTGCAATAAAGGGGTTCAGATGATGTCTGTAGCTCCACTTCAATTAAAGATACCATTTATAATTTCTAAGAGAAGCAGACCAGTCGTAAGACTTCTAGTAGTGTTGTATTTGTCATGATACTCAGTACAGAAACATTATAATTTATAAATATACAGTATATGTTGTATGTAGTGGGAAATGCACCACAGTATATATACTGTTTGTGTGTGTAAAATTAAAATACTGTATATGTTATAAAGCCAGAAGAGGTTAAATATGTGCATTTAAGCTATTTAGTTCAATACTTTAATTGCCATAACAAGTAGTTACATGAAATGAGGTAATTAAATATTTAATAGAATAGGAAGAAAACTGGGACAATAAAATAGATAAGATTGATAACGGGCTGCAGTTTTTTAGAACTGTCTGTGCTGTACAAGTAGTAGATAATACATAAGAGACAATACAAAACAGCTCATTAACCACTGAGATGAAGAGACAGAAACAGAAATGAATGGCTGAGGGTAGTGCTTTCTGACCTTGTTTAGGTTGTGGCGCATTTAACATCCCAAAGGTTTTGTGGCCTACCAAATGATTTTAAAATAAACATCACTCGTTTTGCAAGAAATAATACTGTACATTTATCCATCCATTTTCTAACTATCTAATTCAGGGTCAAAGGTGAGCCAGAGCCTATCCCGGCAAGCAATGGGCACAATGCAGGACACATCCTGGATGGGTTGCTAGTCCATAACAGGGCAAACAGACACACAAACACAAACATTCACTCACACAATTTTCCCAGAATCCAATTATTACCAGTATGTAGGTTATACCCAGCTAAAATGTGTAACGAACAGTTCTTTCCGGACCCTATGCGGACGACACAATCCGACGAAGTGGGGAAACACTAGGGAAACGTCATGCAGGAATACGGGGCTGAAGACAGGGGGGCGTGTCCAAGGTGCGCTGGTGCACGGGGGAGGTGTGGCCGAGGCGAACAATCCAAAAGAGTAGTCCTTAGAGAGTATCCAAAACACAAGGGTAAGTCCAAAACCAGGAGATCCAACAGAACAAGGAATTAAAACACGAAGGCCGGGTCGGAACCGGCAGACAGGGAACAGGAACGGGAACCGAGATTAAAACCTTAACAGGACCAGCCGCTTCCAGGTCCCGGACTCGCACGATACGGAAATCAGATGCAGAGCCCGGATGAGCGTCAGCGCCTGGCTTTTAAGGTGGGCTGGGAATAGGAAACAGGTGCACAGAATAAAGTCTCACGTGAAAGGGCTGGAGCACCCTTAAGGAGGGGGGACTATAATCGTGACAAAATGGATGCAAACATACAAACTGCAAGCTGATGGCACCCCAGGAATTGAACCCAGGGTTCCAAGGATGTGAGGGAGCAATATTAACTACTGTACCAATGTGCTGCCACTCAGCTTTACACATAAAGTTTATTTTTGAATTTTTTTCTGTCTTTTGAGTTCGAAGTGGGCACTATGGTAAAAGATATATGTCACAGTTGCTATCAGAGTTGCAGCAAGTTTTTGAAAAAGGAACTGGAACACTAGAAGGGATCAAAACCAAGATGAAACTAGATAAAAACATTAGTCCTAAATTACACACACCCTGCCCAGTGCCATATGCAATCCAACCAAAAGCAGAGTAGGGGTTTCATAAGCTGGAGAATTCAGACATTTTGTCCAAAGTGAAGTGGAGTGAGTGGGCTACAGCCACTATCCCCATTTTAAATAGTGGAAAAGCTGGAGACGTCCATATGTGTGGAGATTTTAAAGTTACAATCCTGTGCTCCACACTGTTCAGCATCACGTACCATGCATCAAGAACATTTTTGCTTCTCTAGCAGGATGAGAAAGCTTCACAAAGATTGACCTACTGTAGTTCAAGCTTACTTGCAAAAGGAGATTGAGGAATCCTCAGAGGTGTTTTTGACAACACATACAAGGGCTCATTTCTTTATAATAGTTTTTGTAATAGCCTCAGCACCAGCAATCTGGCGAAGAGCAAGGAACTGAGTTCTTCAAGAGATACCCCGTACATATTGCTACTGCAATAATATTCTTGTTACAGGTAAACACAACTAAGATCATCTAAATGGTTTATGTAAAGTGCTCTACAGGCTGAAGAAGTATGGACTCAGAGCTAACAAAGACAAAGTGTGAGAAGGAAGAAATCTTGTACAGTGAATATGTGATCAACAAGAATGGTTTACACAAGTCACAAGACAAGATTGAGGGCCTCAGAATGTGTCTCAGTTGTGATCGTATTTAGGGCTTGTAAACTAATGTCAAAAATACCTCACCTGACTTCATCTCTGTGTATTTATTGTTTTATGTAGTTATATACAAGTTTGTGTCTGTGTTTGTCCTGAGATAATAATAATAATAATAATAATAATAATAATAATAATAATAATAATAATAATAATAATAATAATAATAATAATAATAATAATAATAATTGCTTACATTTATATAGCGCTTTTCTGGACACTCCACTCAAAGCGCTTTACAGGTAATGGGGACTCCCCTCCACCACCACCAAGGTGGCCTGATATCCTGTCCAGGGTGTACCCTGCCTTGTGCCTTTGCTTGTAGGGATAGGCTCTGACTCTACTTCTACTTAGAAATTGGATGGATGTTCTGAAAGTACAAGCTAAGACATTATCTTGCCAGTCCGATATGGACGTAATTGCTTGTCCTCTCCCACACCACTCACCACAGTCGCGTTCCTGGCATAATCTTCTGCGCTCTGCCGGCCCCTCACACTCTGCCCCCCCGTGCTGCCGGGACCGTGTTGGAACACGACTAGACCACTGCTCACCAGAGCCGCAACTCACTGAGCATGGGCTCCATGCTGACCAGCTGTCCCACTCACAGTCCACTGCGACACACAGATGAGGGAGAGATGCACACATGGGCATAGATAAACAGGCTAAAACCAAAGAGGAACCAACATGGCCACCAGAAATACAGGGGAAGAGAGGTATAGACACCACCTCAGGCAGAAGCTAGTGAAGAAAATGTGAGTTAGTGTGAAATTGCAGTTTCAAGTCCAGACAGTAATAAGAGTGAGGATACAGTGCCAGTTGGTTCATGCAAGGCGGAGTCCATCTTACCATCACAGGAGTTCTGGCTGCAGTTGAAGATGCCTCTCTGGCACACACTGTAAGAGGCGAAAGGTATTTTCATTAAGTCCTGTAACACAAAGATTCATGAAGCAAATACATTTTGCATTGGATGTTACAGTTTTCATCCTTCAGCATTTTCAGCGCTTCACATAAATTTATCAACAAAACTTGCTCAGTTCCCCTAATTGAAATAAAAACATGTGCTTCCTAAGTGCTTTGCTGCAATAGAAATATTTGAATAACAGCTGGTAATATCAAATAAAGTCCAGGTTAAATGGCGAAACTGTGGCTAAGGGGAAAATATTGTATCACTTTTCTGTACCTGTGTTACATTTTAAGTTTGTCCTATGATAACTTTTGGAGCATATAGCTCATGTTTTGTTACATTAACAGTTGAAGTTCGCAAGTAGTTTCTAGGCTTATATAATTAAAATATACAGTACAGTACATATTGACTGCAAATATGTAAAGTTTCTTCTGGTCTGACATTAGGAAGCTGTTTATGTCATATGAGTCTTTAGTAAAACAGTCGCATAAACACCTCATTAAGATATTCACTCATTCCTTTATTTATTAACTTAATTTGTTACAGAAAATGAAATTCCCATTACTTTACATGTAAAACTTTGCAATTCATTACTGAGGTCCAGAAAAAATATCTAATATTACTCATTCTTACTTTAGCATTGTAAAAACCCATTGCTTGCTTAATAGTTACAGTATGATAGTTACCCTAAAACAGTAGTTAAGAAGAAAAAATAAAATGAGTAGAAGTTCAAAGAAAGCAGATACATTTGGGATCTGTGTTGTGGGAGGTTATGTGATGAGGAAGGTGTCTTGCATTGGGCAGTGAAAAATGTGCCTTTGTAGTAGCGAAAATGTCTTCTGAAAAACAGGTATGGAAATACATGCATTGTTATATTGAAAATATGTGAACTAGATTGTTACTCTCCCTATGGCCAAGCTGTTGACTCCCAAACAGGCTGTTTTTAAGCCAAAACTAATCAAGCCTTACTTCTAAACCCATTTTCTTACTGGACATTATTATACCATTATTACCCTATGAATCCAACATTATACTTTATAACATCTGTAGGAATTGAATCTGATTTTTGCTCTTTCAGCATTTCAGTCACAGTCTTACATTTCAGTCTCATGCATATATACAGTAGCAGTAATCACATAGGATTGTTAAAGAATCTATTACAAAAAAAATATATTTAAAAAGAAACATCATTTAGCATTTTGAACAGTTATAGAAAACAAATGTGAACCAATAACCATGAAACTGAGTTGTCATATCCTCATGTACAGTATGCAACCAAAGCAATGTATTAACATACAATGTTGTGAGTGGAGAGTTACAGTATGTGCCTGTACCGAACCATTTGTACATTGTATCATAGTGCCCAAGTATGTTGAGTAACTAATATTGTGGCCAACAAAGGCAGGAATGTAATCATTGCTAATTCCTATTGAAGCTGCTAAAAAAGATGTTTGGAGTTAATTCATTTAATTGGTGTTAGACTCAAGACGTACATCAATGTACCTTGACTTAAACTCTGAATATTCCCAGGGTTGATAACTTTACCAATTGATTAAGTAGATACCACTCTTGGAGTGTACTAATGGATAAAGTAGGCAGACACCTGAAGATGATTAGTTGTCCTGGTTGTTAGAGTGGGCAAACTCTTGGAATTGATTGGTTTACTGTTTTGTTTTTAATCTAGAATTGCTCATGGAGTTTAGCAGATTTGTACATTTTTAAGAGTACAGACTCTCTAACCAGCTGGATTATCAGATTGAACAGAACTGGTTCAAGTGGGTAGCTGCGTCAGTATGCATAGACTGCAAAGGAGCAAGTAATAGGTTTATTCCATGCTGAAAAGAGAAGAAAGAAAACACAATATAGGACACAACATAGGACATAGGACAACATACCTGTAGGGCAAAGTCTGGTGATATTTCTGAAAACACAAACATGTACACACCCGAAGAAGGCTCCACAGCCGAAACTTTGTGTTTTCCTTCTTCTCTTTTCAGCATGGAATAAACCTATTGCTTGTTCCTTGAACAGAACTGTATTACGTCCCAGTGGACGAACTTCGGAAATATTTCACTTTACCAGCTGTTACAGTGGTGCTGCAGAACAGCCCCTGCTGGATGCTCCTCCTGCCGCTGCTCCAGGGTCAGATTGAGGGTCCAGGAGGGCAAGAGGGACAACAGAGAGCAGGGACACATCTCAGGAGGGACACAGGAGCCTTCATGCAGGACCTGGAGATACATAATTAGCAACAGCTTTGATAGTGTGCCACAATGACCACTGTGTTTTTTACTCTTAGAGATTTTCTCATATGCCTTTCAGTTACTGTAAGTACAAAAGTCAGTATTTCATACAGCAGTTCTGTATTAGTTTTCAAATGTCAAACCATTTCAAATTTTTAAGCAAGTTCCCTTAAATATAATAAATAAATATACAGTAGTTTTTATGTTTTGTAGGTATATTCTTAAGATTGCTGCTTGGCAGCAAATATAATGGTACAGTAATTAAGAATATGTCTTCTTTAAAAGTTTTAGCCCTTCACTGTCCATTTGTCTACATTTGTTTGACACTCCCTCTGGTAGATGAATCTCTACCCAGAGTTGGCTCCTGAATTGCATGTAACAGCACTCAGTTTCCGGTGGAACTTTGCCAAATGAAAGTTTCTGTCAGAACAGAAATAAATCTGACTGTTAAGGAGGGGTGGTATTGCACGGTACTTTAATATGAGTTTCAAAATTAGACTAAGGAGATGCACTGAGACAGAGCATTTGGTGAGCACTGCTGGTGAAATAGCATGAGCTTATTCAAGAAAAACTGGGAAACACAGAAAGTTCCAAACACCAAATCTAAAGTTATATCAATTTAAAAAGAGTGACTTCAATAATTAAGCACATTTTTAAAGGCAGACGGGAAAGGAGGGGTGATCATGAAAATAATTTACTTCACAATGGTGGACCATGTTCCACAGATAATTGATTTTATGTCAATATTGCATGAACTGAAACTTAATTTGACTTTATATAACTTTATATAGAATGTAATGTGTACTGTATATCACCATACTTTGCCATATGTTGTTGCTAACTGTTACTGAAAAGCTGGTCAAAACTTTTGTTTTCTCTCGTATTTATTACTTTAATGCCCTACCTGCTGCAGTATCTAAATCCACACTGAAGAAACTTCAGTATGTCTAGAATTCAGCCACCAGAATCCTGATCAGGTTTAGGACTTCAAAATCCTCCTGCTCACCTATAAAGCTCTGCATGACCTATCCTTTAGGATATTAGAATCACCTTCTCAGAGCTTTGAGAAGCCACTTTAAAGGTGCTGTATAAAATAGTTTATTATTATACTGTAGAACTAGATACAGCAATCGTGCACACATCTAGGTCAGTATTTTATACAGTATACTGTATATATATATACAGTTGTTATATAATTTCAATACAAGGATGGCAATCAATTTACTTTACTGGTGACTCAAAACTGATTACCTACTAGAGTCTTAGGTCTTATTTGACCCCACAACATGCGATTCAATCACTTCTAAAGAACTTAAGACTGGGAGAAACAGGTCCCCTGTTTTTTTGGTATGTGTGTGAGAGCTCCTATGCTTGTATTGTTCTGTTGTTTTTTTTAATGGGTGTTTAAATGTTAACAAAAACTGTCCTCCAGCATCACCACAGACACACTCAGACATTCTCGTCTCCCACTGACCTTCCCTGATGAGCAGGAGCAGCCTGGCTGACAAACCCCCAGTAGGCACTGCGTCTCAGGCCACAGGTCAGTGCAAGTGTGGGGGCAGGAGGTGGCACAGCTGCTGAACACTTGACCATCAGGACACTCTACAGAAAGAGGGGGAAGGGATGCAGAGCAGATGTAGGGACGCAGGGAGGATTAGGGGGAGGGAGAAAGGAGGAAGAGGAAGAAAAGGAATGACAGAAGAGCAGGGAAGGAGAGAAATAAGGACAATTGAGAATGAGAGAGGATACAGTAACAGGAAAGCAGAACGAAGGAGAGAATGGAGAGAATAAAGGAGAGAGATGGAGAAGGATATGAAAGAGAAAAGGGCTCAAGTGAAAAGTCTTGCCTTATCAAAATCCTTTTCATCGTGTATGAAATAGTGCATTACCTGCTTCACAGCTGTCTGTGTTACAGGCTGTGTGCTGCTCCAATGGGGCTGGACACTCTTGTCCTCCTGGCTCTGGCTCCTGTAAGACTGTCTTGTTGCGTAGAGACACTCCTCCACCACAAGTGGCACTGCACTCACTCCAGGAGGACCACTCACTCAGCACACAGCCCGCTGAGGTGTGTTAGGAGGACATCGGAGTGAGAGAACCCAAAAAGTAAGGCACAAAGTTGAGACACACTGATATACTCACCCCAGCACTGATTAATTCAATATGTTAAAAATGCCATTTTAGTCTGTCATCAGGTGATGATCAGTTACCTGAAACCACCTCAAAGTCCTGATGAGTATTTCATTGTATCAGCAACCATATCACCCTGCAGGTGTGTGGTCTATGTTAGGTCCTAATGCCCCAGTATAGTGACGGGGACACTATACTGTAAACAGGCGCCGTCCTTCGGATGAGACGTAAAACCGAGGTCCTGACTCTCTGTGGTCATTAAAAATCCCTGGGCTTTGCCTGAAAAGAGTAGGGGTGTAACCCCGGCATCCTGGCCAATTTTCCAATCATGGCCTCCTAATAATCCCCATCTATGAATTGGCTTCATTACTCTGTTCTCCTTCCCACCAATAGCTGATGTGTGGTGTGCGTTCTGGCACACTATGGCTGCCATAGCATCATCCAGGTTGATGCTGCACATTAGTGGTGGTGAAGGGGAGTCCCCATTACCTGTAAAGCACTTTCAGTGGAGTGTCCAGAAAATTGCTTACACTTATAATTATTGTTATAAACCACAAAATCTAACATATTGATGGTGAAACTAAAACACGCCCTATCTCTGAACACACACTCGCTGAAATCCTGAGCACGTGCCCAATGTAAAAAAGCAAGTTTAATTAATGGTTCTAGAGTTTACTGGCACATAACTCCCATGATTACAGACCTTGAATGTGGTAATTGTAACCCAGTACAGCAATAACAAGGTCTATTAAGTAATGAAGATGTAAGTGTGCAATGAAGACCTGAGCAGCAGATGTGATTATGAATTCTGTAGGCTAAGACAAATGGCATCATACTGACCAGGACAGGCTTGCAGCAGACAGGGCTCGGTTTGGAACGTCTCAGCACAGGGCAGGCTGTCAGGCACTTCCTGACAAGTGCGGGTCCTGGTCCTCTGCCCCTCTTCACAGCTGGCTGAACAGGAGCTCCAGGGACTCCAGGTACTGTATTCTGGGCATTTCAGGTTTGTGCAGAGCAGGGTGCCATTCACACAAGAGCTGGAGAGTGGAATGAGAGATGAGGGATGATGGAGAGTTTGAAGGTGGAGAGCATTACAAAGTGAGAGACCAAGGCAAGCAGAAAAAGAAACAGAGGTGAGAGTGGAGAAAGAGAGACGGACAAGGGGGAGAGAAATGAGAAGGTATCGAGCACAAGAAAGGAGAGAGAGGGCAGGTACAGAGACAAGGATGCAACAATGGAGACAACAGAGCACAGATAAGGAGAATAAGAAGGAGAGGCAAATAGCAGCAGAAGAAGGGTAGAGGAGGAGAGAAAAAGTGAAGGGGAGATAAATGAAGGCAGGTAGTCCAGCTTTGTCAGTTGTCCCATTGCTACTTTCCACTCTCCTCTATCATTTGCTCTCTTCCTCTATCACCATCCCTCCCTCTCTCTTTCCTCTCTTCCTCTTATGTTAACTCACTCACCAGTTGTTGCAGTCCATCGTTACATTCTCTCCTGGCAGTATTTCCAGGGTGCCATTCTCCCTGAGGACCCCACAGCGGCACTGCGACACTGGGACACATGAGCCGTCCTGCAGCAGCCACCCCTCTGCGCACCGACACCCTGAGAGACATACCCACACAAGGAGTATCAAGGAATAAAAATGCAAAATCAGGTTCTGCAGCATCAGTGCAGATTTGCACGGCTGAATAGGCAGACAGACATGAAGACAAGTTTCACACTCACAGAGAGAAGTGGGAAAGGAAGGATAATTCGCACATGAAAAGAGAGATGGGGTGAGACACTGATTTCAGGGAAGTGAACTTGTTGCCAGAAAGTGATGATGAAGGCTTATAGAGATTGAGGGAATCAGGACAGAGTTTGATGGCCTGACACAGTGAAAGTTAAGAGAGCGTTGAAGACATAGTGACAGTCTTCTCCATTACCAGAGTGGCAGGGTCCCTGTAGGCACTGGACATGCTCCCAGAGGTCCGCACAGCTCCTTGGGCACTGATTGGCACAGGAGGCCCTGAACTCTTTCCCCCGGTCCTCGCACCGCTCCCCTGAAACACACAAACAGGGTCAGCACAGTTTGTACCAGTTCTCTTATCTCTTTACTGAGAGGCAGGGGTGTTGGGTCAGTACTCTGACCCTAAGAGCCACAGCAATCAGTGTGCTTACCTGGGCAGAGTGCTGTGTTGCAGCTCTGTGTCTGGAACTGTGGGTGCTGACAGTGGGGCACGGGGGCGGAGGTCTGGGGGTGCCGCTGTCGCTGTCGGAAACCCCCACTGCAGGGCTCTCTACATGTGCTCCAGGGACTCCAGTCAGTCCACTGGCACACATCTGAAAGGACAATTGAGCACAGTCAACATGGAAAACACAGCAGCTGCTGGCTTACACTATGAAATGCGTTAATACAACCTTACAATTCAGATCCTTTCCCACATTACAGTGCACACATTTTGAGTACATGCAGAAGACAATTACTCATTAATCCTTCAGAATTTGTCTAGATGCTTTGGCTAAGAATGGGTTTTGTGAAGAAATTAAGATTGATACATTTCTTGGCATGGACTCAGCTTAATTCTTGTGAGTCAGTGTGTATAAACTAATGTTTCCTTCAGATATTCAAAAATTTTCCTTCATCTCACTGGCAACAAAATCACATTGCATGAGCTGTTTATAAATATGTCTAAATTAGTTGCACACAGAAGATTGGAATATACTGTAACAAAGGCAGGGAGGCCATGATGTCCATCTTTCGTAGTTGGCTATTATTAGTAAAATAATCCAAGGATCTCGTGTACAGTAGCATTTTTCTGAAAGATCCCAGGGAGCCAGCTTCAACAACATGTCTGTGCAGTGTGTTCCAGTCACCCACAACCCTGTGCATAAAGACTTGGTTCGGTTCCTATTTGCATCCATAAATACACTTTATTTACATTTGCGTCTTTGGGTTCTCAGTTCAGTAATGACAAAGGCAGCACTGATACATAATTTTGGCATAAGTAGTCTATTATAGAAACTTTGTCAACACTAATTCTAAAAACAATCACTCTTACAGAATGAACAGATTAGGTTCTTCTAAGATACTTTTGGTATTCAAGAAATACCTCTAAGACAAGAAATTAACATAGTTGCTTTCCAATCTTTCAAGGATTTAATTTCTAATGTGGAGGAGAACAAATTGTGCTCAATAAACTAAAGGTAAGGTCAATTTAACATTATTTAATCTGATTTAAATATTCTATACTTTTCACATATACTTTTAGACATTAATTTGCTGGCATATACAGTAGCTTGCCTTTATTGTTTGGAGAATTACAGTAATAATTGGTCAATAAACAATAAAAACAATTTCACAGGATACTTAAAGAATAGCATCAATCATAATGATTCTTACAATCTGTAATGTACATATCACTTATCATTGTATGCTGCGTTGAAGCCATCTTCAATTTTTTGTAGCTCTGCTTATTTTGGTGTCAGCTACACGATCATTAACACCATCAGTGTCATGATCACAGATATAAATCCCTCTGGCTCCACAATAACTATATCATCCAAGGGTTTCCCCCCCCAAATAAGGCTACTCGTGCTGTCCTTTGTCTGAGTGGGCATAAGTTCATTTAGTTCTTCTAGCAATCAAATATTCATCTTAAATGAGGTGTTCTGAAACACAAGTCTGAATTCTGTAGAAAAATGAGAGGAGCTCATGTCTTACCTCTGCAGGCATCTGGGTCTGGACAGACCCGCTCTTCCTCCAGGTCTGCCCCACACTGCTCTGGCTCCTCTGGCACAGGCAGCCCTGTATCTAGGTCCATGCAGGCCCGATATCGCCGCTGTATTGAGACCAACTGCCTGTCTTCCAGCAGAGGTGCTGTGACCAAGTGCAGAGATGCCACGGGCCTGCAGGGGGAGCAGGGTGTCCACTCTGACCACTCACTGAGAGACACTAAGCACAAAGAAAGCAAGGATGGGTTAGGACAGTGTCATCTTAAAGACACTGGAGAGTCATCACTGACATTTCACAAGCATCACTGTCATTTCACGTCATCGCTGCTTCTATCACCTCTGTCATCAGCTTTTAATCACGATCATTGTCACTGTCATCACTGCTGCTGTAAACAGCCACAGAAGCTTTTCACTGTCGGTGAAGGCCAGTTCAGAAAACATTTCCCACCATACCAAGTTTCTTTCCTTCTAATAAACAATAAAGAATTTGAAGAATTTGTGTTAAACTGCGGGAAATGCTTTATGTTCATAGGCCTAAGTATCAATGTATTGCATTTCTATAGTTAATCATTTCTCATACTTTTTTCTCAATTAGATTAATTATTGTTGCTAAACTTAATATATGTGATGATCCCCCACACCTGACTGCTCTAATCTAAAAGTAAGAAACCTTTGCTATAATACTAAACACAATATCTGGCCTGCAACCAGAAACTGTAAAGAGCATTACCTTCACAGTGCTGTGAGTCACACTGCATGGCTCCATCCTGACACATGCTGTTCCCATGATGCACAGGGAAACAAAGGACAGGGTTAGAGTGGGACACTGGTTCAGAGCGTGTTCTTCTAGACTTCTTCACCCACATGTGTACTGAACTGTAGAAACTATTAATATTTTCTTGCACTGTATGAATCAATAAATTATTGACTTTTCAAGTGTTTTTTGAAACACAATATTACTAATAATGGTAACAATAGTAACAAGAGCAAAACTACTATAAGTAATATTTGTAGCAATAAACAGAAGCTTAAAAATCATTGCAATTTTACTCATATTCAGATTAGTGATATTTCAATTTCTCTAATACACTTGACAGTGCAGATTTACAGTATAACCAATTATTATTTGACCTTGGTATCCCACCCATGCTAAATGACTCAGAAAGAAATCAGACTATGGTTTCTATGGTTTTATCTGGATCAAGAAGTCAAGTAGGACTGAAGTTGCTGGATTTGAAGTTTTATAGTTTTGGACAGATTTTTCAAAAGCAAATCTCTAGACCAAGATGTTATATTAAATCTTTGTTCTTCCATATATCACACATTGTCATTGGAAGATGGCCTATCATGCCACGCTTGGTCAGCTAATGAGATCAGGGAGTAAACCCTGAGCAGGCAACGTACAGTATATTAGCCAATCAAGCCTAAACTGTGTATTTCAGGAGAAGGGAGACAAACACTTGGAGAAAACCAAGCAAACTCCACCTAGAAGGTATCTTAACCCAGAATCAGACCCAAGCCCCAGAGCTAAGAGGAACAGGCACTAACAAGTATTACACTACTGTATGCCACTTGATATAAAATAAATAGGCATAATCAACCAATTTCTCCACTAGTTTTATTTAACTTAAATTCTCCTTATAATGTAGCACAGTGTCTGTTTCTTTAAACAAACCTGAATGCACTTGAGAATAAACTTGCCTCTACCTCATTTAAAAAAGAAATAGCAGTTAAAGACTCCAAAGTGATTCTGAACAATGTGGAGCAACCATACAACAGTACATAAGAATTCGCTCCTGTGTGAGATGATTGGCATCCCAAAACAATGTCTGTTCTCCTCCGAGCAACCCCCCTCACCAGTTCCTGCAGCCTGATTTCACCAGAGTGCCTTCCTGGACTCGGATGGCGATGGGAGTCCTTCCGGTCTCAGGGAACAGGAGATGTACACAGCCACACTGCTCTGGGGGAACACATGTCCCATTTTGCTCCAGCAGACCCTGAAACACACATTTACAAACTAAAACACACAGGCTCTCCATTACATCCTCACATTCAATGTATTAAAGCAAGGTAGCAAGATGACTACAAAGCTGCATTGTGCCTTGAACTTGCAGTATCACAGAATACCCACCTGAGGGCAATAACAGCCTGGGACACACTGGCCCTTCCCAGCACAATCCCTGGACTGTCCCTGCAGTGCACACAGCTTCTCACAGGGGGAGCCACAAGCACTGAACTGGAATGGCTCCTCACATTCTAAAACATACAGACCTGGCGTTAGACGGGAAAGCAGAGACACACAGAGACAGAAATGTGCAGACAGTGTGCCCATCAGAGCAATGTCCCACAACACAATTACTGTATGTGTTATCAAACAAAACAATATTAGGTTCAAAAGATAGAAAAACTGTGTCTGAAAAAACAACAGACAGAAAGGCAAATAGAACAGAAAGAGGCAGCAATGCACATACTGTACAATGTCTAACACAGAGACTGTCCAACAAACAGTCACACACAATGAAACACAGATACAGGCAGAGACATCTTACTCTGGCAGTCTCCGGGCTGGCAAGCTCTGCTTTGTGTCTGCAGTTCACTGCAGTGCTGCCCCTTATAAGTGGGAGGCAGAGATACACGATGCCTCTGCTGCCGCTGAGAGACACAGGAGCAAGGAGTCCACTCACTCCACTGAGACAGAGGACAGTCTGCACAGAGACAGATGAAGACAAAGTTAAGGGGATATCGGTCATTGGGTTATATTGCACACTTTGAGTATTTAACTGCAGTGTGTTTGATATACTGTAGCTCTGTGTTGTGTGTGCATTGATGTTCTTTCAGAATGCTGTATGTTTGAGGGGATACCTTGATGTACTTTATACTTCTACTTTGTACTCAACTTTTATAATACAGTTCACTTTTGTGTTGTGAATACAGTAATTGTGGTTGTACTTTGACCTGTGCTGTACTGTATGCCACTATATTAATGCTAATACTGTACTTTGAAAATCTTACAAATTGCCTAAACAAACAAAAACATCTATTTGTGACTGGCTAGCTATAATAGCTAGTTTTGTCTCATGATCCTAGTCTGTTGTACGGCTAATTTTAAAGTTGCGCTTAACAACTTTCAGCTTGGCCTCATCCCATTCTGCTCTCCTTTTTGTAGTATAGTGAATAGACATCATGAGACAACAGAACGAGAGAGTAGAATGATGGGAATATGTGGTGTAAGGGTGATTTGTGTAGTTAATAAAACAGTCAAAAGAATATAAGAACTTTTATTAATTACTATTTCCATTTGACAGAAATGCACTGAGGAACCCCACTCTAAACTCTGTGCTTTTTCAGTCGCAGTGTTGTGTGTGTACAGTATTTCAGGTAGCAATATGTACAGTACACTGTAGGCTAGTGTGGAGCAGAGGACCTGTGTATTTAGGAATTGTGTGTTCAGCAGAGTGCAGTGACCTGGGCAAGGCTGAACATAGCAGAGCTGAGTCTCCTCTTTCCCCCTCTCTCCCTCTGTCTCGGGGGGACAGTTGACATCTCCTTCCTTCCCGGCCTCACACAGACAGGTCCGTTGCCGTGATGACACCCCCGCGCCACAGCTCCGTGAGCATTCGGACCACTGAGACCAGGGACACAGCTCATCTGAGAGAGGGGTGAAAAGGGAGAAATATCTCTGACTTAGAGAAAGAAAGATGTAAAGAATGAGTAAATATTCTCAGAAACTACCTGTTACCTTACAAGGTACAGTATTTTTAATTTCACAGAGAAAGCATGGAAGGTATATTATGGACTAAATATTTTTTTTTTATCATGTGAGGCCATCTGCAAAGGTTTGTACTGAACTCCCAGATGATATAATTTATTCAATTCATTAGTATGCCAGTGAGGTCCAATAAATATACCGGCATAAATCATTTTAGTGAAACAAAAGAAGAGAGATTGTGTTCTTGTGTTCACTAGACAGAGACATACTGTATAGAACAGTTAAGTAAGGCTACAAACAGGACAAGGTCCTCTGTCCCTTCTCACTTGTGTGCCTGTTAATAACTTATTTAAGTTCTACTACAACATTTCAAACATGGTTCAAACATGGCAAATTCTATTTCCATGCTTTAATTAAGTTAATAAAGCGCCTCCTTTTCTTTTCTCTATAATTTCCAATTGTCCATAATCAATATTATTGGATAGTGATTCTGCCTAATTGATGCCTTGTACTGTATATAAATCTGTCTTGGTATTTTGGCCGGTATCTGCTTTGTCAGGGAGTGAGTTGATGCGTTTGATGGAGCGTGTGCACCAGGGTGACCGTGTGAGGATATACCAAGGCAATGTTGTGAGCCACAGTCCTGGGCTTCTCTCTCTGTCCCGAGGCAGTTAGCGCCATTGTTGCGAGGTGGGGGGTTGATACAGGCACGTGTGCGAATCTGAGTACCCCGGCCGCACGTCACTGGACAGTCTGACCACACGGACCAGGGCGTCCAGCCTCCATCCACTGCAACAGACACAGGAAAGGCTGTTAACTGGCACTGGCACTCCTCACGCCTGAAACTTTCCTGAATGTTGCTTTCCAATATATGGTGAACTGAGTTAGAATTCCATTAAAAAGAAAAGTGTTACTTTAACATGTGCTTTCATTCATTATATTATAACCGACAACGATATAATAATCTAGGAATATTCATTGTACAAACGAAGCACATACTGTACTCTGTATTCCTATCCTTATCACAGTAGGATTGGAAAGTATTCTGATTCTGGCAGTTGTGGGAACTCTGGATTTATAGTTTTTATTTTAGGGAAGAATGTTTGTTTAATCCTAGAATATTTCATGTAGTGCTCCAGAAAGTGTTTCTGCCTCTCCCTGCTCGCAGTGGGAGCATTGCCTGTCCTCTCTGGGAAGTCAGGTCCATTTGTGTTACCCTTTTTTTTGGCCAGGCTGTCGTCACTGAGCCTGTATTTCATCAGGGTCTGTTTATATTTTTTTTACTCTTACCCTGATCAGATATTCAGGTAGTATGCATTGTTTTTTTAGGGTCCTGTAGCATTGCAGTTTGTGTAAGGTAGTTCTGTTTGACTTTGATTTGTGTTGTTTTAGTTGTGCTGTCCTGGGGCTGGCCAGTTTCAATGATCTTCAGGACCAGCTGACTGAGGGGGCTTTTTTCTGGGGCTCAGCTCTTTGTTCAGTAGGGCCGTGTTGTGGAAGAAGTGCTGGTCACTGCTTTTTAGGTGTAACCGGTATTTGATTGCTCTCTTTTGTACAGCATATTTATTATCATTCGGTGTTGGTCCAATGTGGTGATGAATGTATTGATTGGTGTTTTTCTTTGCACCTGGTGAATGTTTTTCTGAACTGTATGTGCCTCACTTCTAAGAGGTGTTTTATTTAATGTAATCCTGACACAATGATACAAGTACTATGCACACATTCTGAAACACATTCACACGTTCAAGTGAGCATATTGTACACTATGTGGTCTTGTTTTTAGATATCATTTCTCTCTTTGTTCACCCTAGGCTTCCATAAACAAATGCCCTGTTTCCTGCAGTCTAGTACTGTAGCTCACTGAGCAGAGACCCACCTTGACAATCAATGTCCTGGCAGTAATCTCCCTCAGGGGTACAGGTACTGCAAAAGAGAAATACTTAGGAGATGGAGGAAGAGTGATCATTGGACCAAGAGACATTGGAGCAGAGCAAGTCATAAGATTAGAAAATATTTCATATGAAGTAACTTAGAAAATGTCTTGCATGGAGACAGCTGACTGGAGCAGAGCTGATTTTCTGTTGATCCACTGGAGCCAAGAGATTCCAGCAGAGCAAAAATTATTCCTGTCTCACAGGCCAGACACATGCTCAGGGGTGTGGGAAATATACAGCACTGACTAGACTTTAAGGTGAGCACTGCTGATTTCTCTTCTTCGTGGCTGACCTTGTCTATAAAGTTTCAGATAATAAGTAATGTTTTGGATTCAATGTTCTGCAGTTCTGCATTGTAAATATGTAACCCAGGTCATATTTGTTTGCTATAGAATACAGCATACCCCTTTGGGCTCAATGGCCTCCTCTCTTTTGTAATGTTTTTTATATCATTAGATTTTTCATCACCTTTACTTAGTTGCATTTCTCCTGCCTCCTCTCCCCACTGACTTTTTCCTCTTCATACCCGCAACGCCACTCACCACTGCTCACACTCTCCTTGCAACCACGTGTCTCCTATTGACAGCTCCTCGTTGTCACGGACACACAGGGGAGGGCAGGGCCCCAGATCACATGGTTTATTTTGGGACTCTTCTGATTGGCAGTCTGAGTCAGCTAATTCTGAGGTCTGCGACCTATTGATACAAACCAGAACACTACCATTAACCTTCAGTGGGAGATATTTCAACTCAATATTTGAGGGACATACAAAGGTAAGAACAGGAATGACCATGAGACGTCCTGTATTCAAATTCATGTCAAATTTGGAAACTTCATACACACTGCCCTGCAATGTATTAAAACAGGCAGGAAAAAGGTAAAGTATTTTAACTATCTTCTTTGTGGTCTACTGCAGTGGTATACATTTCTGTTCAAGCCACATATTTTTTTAAGTTCAATTAATCAGAATGCTTTAGTCTTTCTCAAAGTAATTCAGCACAGGGTATCCCAAACAAATTCATTCCACAGTGATACAATAAAATCTTTTCAAATCCAATACAGCTAGAACCCAGTCCAGACTATAATACTGTAGTTCTTCAGTCTGATCTATAGACAGTTTCCTGACAAAGTGAAGTACATTCTCACATGCCTGTGGCAGTCCAATCCATTTGACTCCAACGAGTCCAATGCTATTTTTTTGGTCCAGTTCAATCCAGTGCAGTGTAGCCATTGTTAAGTTAAGTTAAATGTTAAATTAAAACTTAAAGTCCTTTGCAGGGCCGAGTCACATCAGGAATAAGAAAGCAAAGAGTACAGAATTGTCCATGGTCCTAGTCTAATATTATAGACTAGGATTATATATAGACTATATATTAATAGTCTAATAAACTGGAATATTAGTAAGCAGTAATATTGCTATCCAATCATACAACAGGGTGGACTGAAGCAATTGGGATAAAGTTCCTTACTGGGGGATATGAGTGTTATTGTAATTTGGAGACTTGAAACCAACCAGAGTCCTGACTATAACTCCAAGATGCACCTGTAATTATGCAACAAACTATGCATTGTGTAATGTGCTGGTATCCACCTGAAGCGTGTCCTCAGCCCTGGCCCACAAGAGGTGCTGCAGGGGGCCCAGGGGGACCAGACACTCCAGACACAGCTGGCTGCTGCAGCGCAGCTGTGGTTGGTGCATGACAGACGGCCCTCTGCGCAGCTGCAGTTATTGCAGCCTTCTTGATGTCTGCTCCCTGGAGCCCATCTCTGCCCCAGAGCATCTGTGCACTCACACTGCCAGGACTGTACACACACTCCTTCCTGCTCCAGTAAGCCTACAAACACAGGAAACAAAGAAACAGTGACTGGCACATGCATTAGACTAATGTCCCAGTCGGAGATAAAAGCACAATAATGTACAGTAGAGAAAGCTAGGACAAAATAAATGTTTTTTTTTTCTGCGACTGTGTTACAAAAAACAGAGAACATGCTGCAGAATCAGCAATGTCTCTAATTCTTAGAAAGCAGACAAGCAGGTGGATCATTCAGAACTAAGCATGTAAAAGAATGACTTACAGAATAGTGAGTTCCAATGGACCTCTTTATATGGTCATTGAGTTATCTCATGCTCTTCTCATTCTTCTTTAATGAAAACGCATCTGTAAACTACTGTTCAATCAATTGAAGTTGAAACATCACAAGACAACCAGAAGCCAAATCATTGCTCTTCTCTTTCCCTTTCTTTGTTTTCCTATGCGTGTGCCTAGAAGGGACTATAACTGTATACACTGTACATACACAGACCCCCACTTCTGCCATAGTGGTGTCAGCCTCACCTGGAGGGCAGCGACAGCCTGGCTGACATTCTGCATTGTCCTGGCATAGGATTCCCTGCTGGAGATCAGAACATAGCCGCGGACACCGATTTGCACACTCCATATACTGCTGACCTGGGGGACAGCCACTGTCATCTGGAATTTGAGAGCATTGTAAGAAGGGAAGCATTGTAAGAACAAAAATAGCATGTGAATACCTTGTTCACTTCTACACTTGTGTTCATACTGTAGATAATATGCCTAAGGGTGAAAGGCATGGCTGGAGCTAGGGAATAGTCAGAGGTTTTCAAACTGTGGGTAAGAACCTTCTAGAGGTACTGTATACAAAGACCATATGTGGGGTTTAACTTCAGTGAAGTATGGAACATTTTGAAAAAGAGATACAGAGGATTTGTAATATTCTTCAGGAGGGAAGTTACAATAGTTTCAACCTGGAAACAACTAGGCAGCCAATTAATATTGTTCTTTTTGGGTATAGCATTGATTTGCAGGCTGATTATTTTTATCAAGCTATTTTATTTGCTGTTGAGCAGGAGAATATCAGATAGAGTGCCTTTTGGACAGCTGAGGCGTTTAAATAAGCATCCCAAAGTCTCATGGAGAGAGATATTGGAGTAGATAATAAACACAACCAAGTGGACACCAGATGGTTTGACAACTGTAGGCAATTGCCCCAGAAAACTGTGATAAAATCATTTAGCAAAAGGTTTTTGAAAAGTAAAACAGAAGACAGCAAGTGACAGCTTCATAACACATCAAACTAAACTCTTTAAAAAAAAATCAGGTACTAGAGATGACTGAAGACTAGATTTTTGGGAAATGATCTGTGTGTTTCATACTGTATTTGTGAAATTAATATTCCCTATTACATCTACCTGGAAAAGTTTGTCACCCTTGTTGATCAGATGCAAATTTTAGGGACGAAAGCTTTTTAGCATTAGGAAGATCTGGTCACCAGATTAGGATTAGTTATTTGAAATAGCTAAGAAATCATACTTAATTATGAAAATTGCTGAAAGTGTCCTTGCTTCCACTTGTTAAGATTTCTGCAAACTTCTAAGTGCATTAGGGTTTTGGCCATTACAGTAACTTAGAGGGGAAAGGTTAGACATTACATTTTGGAGCACAAAAAGTAGTTTGTAAATAGTAGTCATAAATATTAGCTTTTTTAAAGTTTTTCATACGTAATGATGTATTGCATTAAAATAACTGCACTGCATCACTTTGTATTCCAGACTAGTGGGGTGTGTTATTAAACTTTTAGAAATCGCTTGTTGTCCAGATGCTGTCATGACAAACGATTTTGCCTTTTAGTTGACGAAGAATTATTACATAACCTCTTCTTTTGTCCATAACACCCCCTATTGAGTACAATACAATTCTAAAGCATAAATCTTGGCTGTTGAAAATCAGATGTTAATACTGTACATGTACAGTACTCAGGGTATTCCACTGTGTTCTGAGCTCCAATCTCTTCCTATTTTGTATTCACATGTTTCTTTTTGGTCATATTGTATATTTACCACAATGGACCTGGGTTTCACTACTATACTAATGACTCTTAGACACATTTGTAGACAAAATCAAACATTATACTGTAAAGGGAGTTTCTGACTGCATACTGTAGATGTCTTCCTCATATTAAGATACTGATATAACAGGTGTTTCTTAAATTAAACTGTGACAAAACTGAAGTTATGCTCATGCAGCAGGATTCCAAAATCATATTCTCAAAATTTGTGACTTTAGTATTGCTGTTGACAGTGTTGAAATCATACCTTTGATGGAAACTAGAAGCCTTTGTGTTACTTTTGACTCTATGATATAATTTGGTGTGCACTGTATGTTTAGAGCATACTTAATGTGTTTTTCTTCTGCTGCACAATATTGCTTGGATCCTTGTTCTGCTCATCTGATGCTGAAATATGGATTCATCATAACGATTAGACTACTATAATGTCTTACTGGGGTTTCTTCTAAGGTGCTTTATATGCTTCAGTATGTCTAGAATTCTACAGTTCAAGTGCTAACAAAATACTGCTCAACAGTATAGAACTACCAATGTAAACTGTACTGACGCTCTGTGAAAGTAGGCTCTTCATGAGGACAATTCTACTGCTCATAAGGTACTGAGTGGTATAGTTACAGGTTATCTTGAAGACCAATTCTTAATCTGATATGATATTGAATTTATCAGATCTTTGGGGTTACTATTTTAAAGCTGAACCAAGATGACTGTGGCCCTTTATCAGTATGTTACCGACTGGGGTACAGCAACAATGACTCTCAAAATAGATTGCATATGATAATAAATACAAACATGTATTATGAGTGTGCCAGAGAATTTTTAGAGTACTTAGACAGTAATAATATAATGTGTTAACAGTACAGTATATTAGGAGTTCACAAAGCGAAGTCCATTTCTGATCATGTCTCACCGCAGGGTCTGGTGTTGCAGTTCTTAACCTGGTTCTTCTCCCCTTCACATTTGTTGCCCCCATTCTTGGGGGGGGGGCTGGTGCACGATCGTGTTCGAATTGACCGCCCACCCCCACACATCCTGTCACAACGAGACCAGGGGCTCCAACGAGACCAGCCACCATCCACTGAAAAACAAATCAAACTGTAGTTGTGCCTACTGAAACACACCAACCACAGCCTGTCTTACTGAGACATGATAAACTCCCCCTGGGTCAATCAAGTACCCCATGAAATGTTGAAAATCACATTTGTATAACCTGACAAAAGTCCCAGCTTTGCACTTAAAGGCATTGATCAGAGCTCTCAGCACTGAACCTCCGATATTTCTCCATTTATTTCCCATTACTCTATGACTCACTTTATCAATGTACAGTACAGTAGCGGCCTGCCTGTTGGACTCACCCCTGCAGGCTCTGATGTTACAGAACTGGGTCTCAATGTTTCCACCAAGGATGTCATCACACCACGTTCCATTGACTCCAGGTGCCAGGTAGGTTCTGATCCGATGCTGCTGCCCAACACCGCATGTCCTTGAGCACATGCTCCATGCCGCCCATGCTGTCCATGAGCAGTTTCTCTCTGCACATTCCTCGCCGCGGCACGGCACACCGTCTGACAACACACCACAGCGCAGATATCAACGTTTGCTTTACTTACTAGAACAATTGATGGCATTATCCAAATTGTTTTTTTTTTCCAATACAAAAGCTATGTGCAAATAAAACTAAGCACATGGGATTCAACTGCTGGTTTGAAGTAGTGTGTTTGGGGATACGTCTGCTTTTTTGTTCATAATTCTAGATCCTGGGGACCTAAAATGTGCAAATATTTAAAATGTACTTATTTCTTTTTGAAATAGTAACAAATTACACCTACATGCACATAACATTGGATTTACAGGCCTGAAGGGAAGAAAAGAAAATTCAATACACACCGAGTCTGACAATGCGTTACCAAACAGTAAGAGAAATGGGGAAGTACTGCCTGTGCTAACAACACGGCGTGAGGCAGGGGCTGTACCAGGGCACTGGGGCAGGTTGCAGGCTCTCTCCTGGTGTGTCTCCCCAGCACAGGACTCTCTCTCACACTGTCGCCACCTGGACTTCACTGCTGGAGCCGCTGCATCGCTGCAGGACCGCGAGCATGGACTCCAAATACTCCAGGGACCAAATCCATCACTGGGCTCTGTGAAGATGTGCTTTAGATAAGTTAATTCAAACAGGTAAAAGTACAATTGTCAGTCCACAATTTCAAGGTCCCAGTGAAGCGATTGCAATGAAAACTAACCAGAAAGAATAATAGTCTACTTTTATTATTCAAGTAACTCATAGCTAATCACAAATGAATGCTTGTTAAATGGGATGATTATACACACCTCTTCCAAAAGTTTAAACAATAGGACAAAGAAAAGGGTCAGGAATTTAGCAGAACTTAATTTGACAGAAGTATGTCTATGCTAATGTATTTTATCTAGCATTCTGCCTACATGGAAATGTACTTATGAATTCACACTTGAGAAAGTTATTTTCTTTGGGAGATTACCAAAAAAGAGAGCTTCACTATTTAATTAATTCATTCAGTATAAAGACTCACACAGGATTTGCTGACAGACACTTGGATGTATTGTAGCATGAATACAATACATTACCACAGAATCTATACAAAGGGGTAGTCCACCTTGGCACTTCCAATTCAGTTACAATTCAATTAGAGGATTTCGAAGCTTATAAGAAATTAAGTACTGGCCTACAGTAGGTGCTGAAGATCACTTTCATAATTAAGTACAGAAGTAGAGCACAGTTGCTCAAGACTGATATGTCAACAACCTCTGAGTCATAGCAATGTATCTAGTTGAATGAAAGAAAAAGAAAGAAGACACTTTAAAAAAAGAGAATTGTAAAATTTCTAGAAAGCACTTTAAATGTATCTAAACAAATTTTTGGTAGTTATTTTTGTAGACTTATAACTCATCTCGAAAGTTAAACAACAACGTAATGCAGTAAGTTTACTGCATGGCTTTTGTTTGAATTGGCTTTGATGACGCCCCCTGACCCCCATTCCTACATCATAATTGATGGAGGAAGCTTTGATGATATACGGCATTCTTGTCCTCTTCAATCACTCCCCGATAAATTGTGATGCAGGTTACAGAATATCAGAAAATATCAAAATTGTGATTTCTGGATCTACAGTTTTCTGCTGAATTCATATCCAAAATTTCAATGTCAAATAAGAGAAATAAGAGTTAAACCCCTTTTACCCCTCTAAATTATTGAGAGAGGAGTTAGAATGTGATTATTACTACAGGAAGGCCAATTCAGACCGTTTGGCTGTTTTGAGCAGTGATGGATTGAGGTGTACCCTGCTTTGTGGCAGTTTTATCACTGGGCTGTCTAGGAGCTTCAAACGACAAACCATAAAGTTGAATAACATTTTGAAAATGAGGAATAGAATATGGAATGCATAGTGCTCAAGGAAGTATCCACTCTTTTCTGTCTCAGCTTCACTGGAATTTGTTTCTTTAGGAACTAGGGGAAGAAAAAAAACTGGACAGTTAATAATAATAATAATTGCTTACACTTATATAGCCCTTTTCTGGACACTCCACTCAAAGCGCTCTACAGGTAATGGGGACTCCCCTCCACAACCACCAATGTGCAGCATCCACCTGAATGCGACGGCAGCCATAGTGTGCCAGAACGCTCACCACACATCAGCTATCAGTGGGGAGGAGAGCAGAGTAAAGTAGCCAATTCATAGAGGGGGATTATTAGGAGGCCATGATTGATAAGGGCTAATGGGAAATTTGGCCAGGACGCCAGGTTTACACCCCTACTCTTTTCGAGAAACACCCTGGGATTCTTAATGATCACAGAAAGTCAGGACCTTGCTTTTTACGTCTCATCTGAATGACGGCGCCTGTTTACAGTATAGTGTCCCCGTCACTATACTGGGGCATTAGGACCCACATGGACCACAGGGTGAGCGCCCCCTGCTGGCCCCACTAACACCTCTTTCAGTTGTACATAAGTTGTACATAAGCAGTCATAGAGGGAACAAGAGTTCTGTTACAGTGATGATTTACCTGGGCCAGAAGGTTCCTCTGTAGGAACAGTGACAACTGGAAAAACAAAGATCAACCAATAATTAATACCACTTCTCATACCAATATACTTCAAGAAAAAGACTTCAGAAGTGTGGAAGCATGAAAAAGTAATCATTACTCTTGCATTGCTTGAAAAAACATATAGTTTAGTAGTTCAATCAAATTCTAGTGATGACAAAACCATTTGACAAATATTCAAGGATAGTGTACTTATATACTTTAGTGTTAACTTGCCTGGCTGGTGCCAAAGAGCAGAGCAGTCACAGCCCTCCTTACTTACAAGGAGAGATTAAATTTTAAATTAAATTGTACTGACTCACATTTTGCAAAAAGTCCTCAGAATGTCTGTGTTAAAAGGACTGTTCTTTCTGGGTTACCTGGGCAGTCAGGGGTCTGGCAAAATGTGATCTCATGACGTGGTCCCTCACAATCTTGTCCGCCATTTGCAGGCACTGGGTTGGTGCAGCTCCGGGTTCGAGTCTTCTGCCCTAAACCTCCACAGGACAGAGAACATGGCCCCCAGGGACCCCAGGGAGACAGACCCCCATCCTGCAGGCAAGGAGACAAGGAGCAATTCCACTGCCCATGCTGGCATACACTGTCAGGAAAAATAAAAAATATGTAATTGTCTGACACTATTCTGTTGGGGGAAAATATTAACAAGGTGTACAATTGTATATTCGTTTGACACAGTTCATTCATAACATGATTCTTTCTCATAGTGAAATCTACAGTAACCCAAAGTAACGCATCTGTGTTAATAAGACTGTCTGCCTGTACTAGACCATGTTATACTGTAATTTATTAATGTATTCAGTGTGCAAACAATCCAACAAAGAAGAATCTTGACAAATAAAGAAAATGCTAACAGATTAGCCCTGCTATGGACTGATATCCTGTCCAGGGTGTATCCAGCCTTACACTTGTTGCTTGCCATGACAAGACCTTTTTCCCCTGCGACCCTGAATTGCATTTTAAGAAAACGGATAGATGGATAGATGTAAAAATATTATACAAGTTTTTTGCACTGAATACAGAAGGTTGCAAGGTGAATTCGATTGGGCACTGCACAACATCATTCTTCAGGCAGTGGAGAATTCGCAAAATTACTATTACAGTATGGGAGAATTTGACACTATACAGGTTCCTAAAGGCTTAGAGACTAGAGACTAAGTCTAGAGACATGTCTCAATGTAGGTAATCTTACATTGTCTATCTGTATGATAGTATGATAGCACAGCTCACAGCCCATGATTATGTGCTGATCAACAGTATTAGAGTAGGGGGGTTTATTGCCATACATACATATACATTGGAATTTTTATTAGCGCTGTTCTTTAATGACATGCATAGTACAGCAGACAAAACAGTAAGAAAGACAACACCACACAATGTAGACAGTACGTTACAAAATGGCACATAATAAATAGTGATAGTATGTACAGTCAGTAAGCAAGCAGAACAATAAATACATGGTAGAATAAATACATGATAGAGTATTTACACAGAGTGTGTGTGACATGATGGGAAGTTTCAGGGTGTCGGTATTCTCACCAGGAGCTACAGTCATATGTGAGTGTGTCTCCGGGCTGCAGCTCATCCCCCTGGTGCAGGCGAAGCCCCCCAGAACCCAGTGGCACAGCGGCCTCAGCTGGGCTCTTTGACACATTCTGCAAGGCTAAAAGGGTCTCCTCCTCCACTACGCAGGGGCACTCCTACAGCATGCAGAAAAACACAGTAGAACCCAAGTGTTAGACACACAGTAAGTGTGGACATCTTGACTCCTCACTCATTTACGGAACATTGTCCACTTGGTTTGTGCACCTTTCCATGTTCTGAAACTCAATTCTTCATGTTGTGCCAAAATATGGATACACTTGTCTTCAGTGTATCCTTTGGAGCCAATTATCTCATAAAGTAAAACAAACAAGGGTTGTATCGCATCCCTTCCACTCTCACCTAATGCCAGAACAATGGAACTCTGTCAGAGGTGACAAATGTATTTTTTTTAGTTCTTAATGAGTGGGGATAAACCACACTATGTGATCCTAGCGACACTCCTCAGGAAAGGTTTTGAGGAGGCAGGGAAGCCTGCATGACTTGGGCCGATAGAGACCGAGGAAGACGGATACTGTAAATTAAATCCACAGTACGCACTATCACACAGGTGCCTTGGTGGTAGAAGGTGCCTGGAGGACAGTGGCAGCCCTCCTCACAGCCCTCTGACACACAGCCAACCCGTCCGGTGACATGATCACAGCTGAATGGGCACCCTTCTCCTCTCTCACACTCCCGATACAGACGGCCAGGCGGACACCCCACCTCTGAGAGGAAAAGAAAGGAGAGAGAGGTGGGAAGAGATGGGAAAGATAGAGGGAGAGTACATTATTAATCTTGTTTTATAACCTTGTATCCATAACGTAACTGTATAGAAATATTTTAGATAATTTACATTCTATGTATTATACAAAAGAGTAGAAAAAATGCCTGATTGATATGTTCATTTGATGGTTAAGTGATTCATTGATTGTGACCCAAACAATGACAACAGTACAGAACATAACATCCTCATACTGCAGACACTGTACCCAATTAATTAGATACAACACAGTACAGATATTAATAGAGCAAAGTACAGCATTAATCTCTATCACCTGATCGAAAGCAACTCACCCTGAACTTGAATACTACACTCTAGAATGAATTAGTGTTCAGTAAACTTCAAAAAATAGAATTGATGAATATTTTTGTCTAATGGTTTTGTTTAAACGATTTTTAATGATTGCTTTTTTCTGTAACTGTAGTTAGTATAGTTGCCTGCAAAAGGATTTATTATATAGAAGGACAAGTATGAGCAAGAATACACCACAACTCTCTCTTGAATAGAGAGGTGCTTTGGATAAGTTATTGAATTATTTAATCCTGTTACTGTAACTGTATGTTTTTTTTGCAGCTAAAACCAAGATCAAATGTCTCCAAGGACACTGAAGCTCACCCAGACGGGAGCGAGGTAACCCCCGCTGACAACTAGACACGGCCCGCTGGGAGAGACAGGAAACCGACTTCAAAAACACAAATTCGGACTAAAAACGGAACCCTCGGGAGGTTTTTTTTTTTAAATGTGAATGCGGAACTGCTCTGAGAAGCTTAAAAGGTTGTTTGTTTTTTAGTATTTAGTATATTTTTTAGTATATTATTTGCATTAGAATTTGAAAGTAATTAATTTATTAATCAATAATTTAACACAGTATCCAAAAGCAACTATGTATTGTAAAACATACTGTTTCTAATCTTATTGTGTGTTTCTTGTATTCTGAGGAGGGGGAGTAACCTGTGCTGACACTCACCAAGGCACACCTGAGTGTTGCAGGTCTTGCTTTCTTGTCTGGGACCTGAACAGGGTGGAAGGCGACAGTTGCGGGTCCGAATCTGCTCCCCTCCTCCACAGGTCACTGAGCACTGAGACCAGGGTGACCACTCGCCCCAGGGGCCCAAGTCTGTGGGGCACCAAGGTTGAGAGAGAGGAGTGAAAAAACCAAAATGGATGCACAGGCAATTATACCAAAATGGGAATGTTTTCATAATGAGATACTATTACATAAGTATTCACAACCCCCTTGGATGTTTTCAGAATTTCCAGATGCAACTAATTTTTCATGTTGATATCATTCAAAAACTATGTTCAATTCAATTGGTTGATAGGACCTCAAGACATCTGTCTTAATAAGGTCCCTCAGTTGACAGTGGATGTCAGAGCAGAAACTCTATCAAGAAGACCATACAAATCTGTAATAGACGTTCGAGGGGACATAGATCTGGGATCATAGTTATTGAAAGCTCCTAGGAGCACAGCCAGGTCCATCATTAGGAAATGGAAAGAATACTGTATGGAACAACCCATATTTTCAAGTCTTACTCAAGCAGGCCATTCTCCCAAACTGAGCAATTGGGCAAGTAGGACCTTGGTTCAAGAAATGACCAAGAACTCAATGACCACTCTGACAAAACTACAGAATTTCATGGCTGAGACTGAAGATCCTGTCAAAGTACAATCATCTCTGCATTACTACGCAGATCTAGGCTGTATGAGAGATCTAGGCTGTATGAGAGAGTGTGAGCTGTGCTCACACTACACGACACAGAAATCAAGTTCCTGCTCTACGCAGATGACCTGGTCCTGCTGTCGCCCACAGAACAGGGGCTGCAGCAGAACCTGGCACTGCTGTAGCAGTACTGTCAGACCTGGGCACTGACAGTCAATCTGGACAAGACCAGAGTTATGGTTTTCCAGAAGAAAGCCAGACCTCAGGGAAACAGGTACAAATTCACACTGAACAACAACACATTGGAGCACACATCCAGCTACACATATCTTGGTCTCACCATCAGCTCTTCTGGGAGTTTTGACCTGGCAGTGAAGGCACTGAGGGAGAAGGCACTCAGGGCTTTCTACGCAATAAGAAGGAGGCTCTTCAACATCAACCCACCAACAAGAATCTGGCTCCAAATATTTGAAAGTGTAATCCAACCCATTGCCCTATATGGCAGTGAAGTGTGGGGTCCCCTCACAGACCATGATTACACCCAATGGGAAACATTCTTCCCGAAATTCAGAAATCTAATCCCAGAGTTCCCACACCTGCCAAAACCACAACAGGTCCCAATCCTACTGGGAGAGGGAGGAGGGAACTCAGTTGATCTGGCAGCCCAGTATGTGATCTCCTGTCACAGCCTGAGGAACAGTGAGTCTGTCTCCCAATAATGCTCCAGCCGCCTACAGTATATGTCAATATTTTATAATATGTCTTGTAAATGTCTGTAACATGTCTGTAGATTTTATTTTACTTCTATTTTTTGTTTTGTTCCATGTTAATTTTATTATTTTTATTTGCTTTGGCAACACTGATTGTACCCATCGGTCATGCTAATAAAGCACCTTGAATTGAATTGAATTGAATTGAGTTGCTAGACAGAAAGTAATAGGATGACTGGTGTTAGTAAGTATCACATGGTAGACCCTGAGACCATGTAGCTAAAGATTCTCTGGTCTGATGAAAACAAAACTGAACACCTCTTCTGCTTGTCTGCAACCTCTGTTTAAACATTTTTCAGACATCGTTCTCATGTAGTGCTCACACACAGAGTTCTGGATATTTATTGCTGTTTATTTTCTCACCTCCACAGGGCTGGCTGTTACATTCTCGCTGCTGCTCCGCCCCTCCCGAACAACCCCTCCCCCCACCTTGAGGGGAAGGGTTATCACACTGCCTCAGCCTGAACTGAGCCCCACCCCCACAGGGAGCTGAACATTCTGACCATGCCCCCCACTGGCTCCACCCCCCGTCCACTTGGCATCCAGGGACTGACTGACACTGCAGGACACCATCCTCACAGGTGCTGAAATGGGAAAGAGAGCACAGCATCAGTATCAGCACGTAGCCCTAATTCCTGCGAAATAATTGATGTTGTGTTCTAAATTGTGGAAATCGGAGTGTGTTTTCTCCAGTTGTAAAGCACAGTATATGATGTTTTGATTTCAGTTTTGTATCAGGCACTGTGGAAACTTGCATATCTAAAGATGATCCAAAATTTGGGCTGTCCAGTACAGGTCCTGAAAGCCTGCTGTGTCTGTAGGTTTTTATTCTAACTCAGCGCATGACCTCCTAATTGTCTAATTTATTGGCTCAATGGGACCAATTTACAGTAACAGTACAGTAAGTTCCCCCAGCTCTTCAGATACAATAATTTCGAATGAATCTAATAAACACACACCCACATTGCTGTTCCCAGATCTAAATGCTCCAACACTGCCTGTTTATTAGAAAAACAATTTTGCTGCCATTGCTGGACAAAAGTAATATTGTAAAAAAATAGGTTAATGGAGCTAATTTTTGTTCACTCTGGGACAGAGGAAATTAAGAGTAGATTTAACCAAGTACACACAATGCTAGCAGGTGGATAGATGTACTGTAGTGTAACAGTGTAGATGTAACAGATGAAGTTAAACTAGTACGCAAGTTATCCATTTTACACCAAATAGTAAATTGAGGACATGGGATCACATGATTAAATTGAAGCTGGTTAAGGTTAAGGGAACATTTAATGTCTTTCACATAAATATAAATCACGACATTGTAGACCAGTATTTATTCATATACCCCTAAGCAATGGATCATGATAAGGATCCAGAGTGGTTACCCAGATTCTTTCAGATATGTAATCCTGAAATTTTACTACTCCTAGTAGTTTTGACTATGGGAATGAAGTACATTTTATGCCCTTTCTGTGATTCAGTACAACAGTGTATGCTGTCTGATGTTACAATTCAGTACTGTTTTGAAGCTATTTCTGCACTGTATATACTAATCAGTGGGCACTGTCTATGATAGTCTCAGTTGTCACAGACTTTGCAATGTGTACAGTAATCAGTTTGTGCAGTCCCAGGTGTGAAAGACTATGCAGTGTGTACAGTAATCAGTGTGTGTAGTTCCAGGTGTGACAGACTATGCAGTGTGTACAGTAATCAGTGTGTGCAGTCCCAGGTGTGAAAGACTATGCAGTGAGTACAGTAATCAGTGTGTGCAGTCCCAGGTGTGAAAGACTATGCAGTGTGTACAGTAATTAGTCTGTGCAGTAGTAGTTGTCACAGACTTTGCGGTGTGTACAGAAATCAGTGTGTGCAGTCCCAGGTGTGAAAGACTATGCAGTGTGTACAGTAATCAGTCTGTGCAGTCCCAGGTGTGAGACACTATGCAGTGTGTATGGTAATCAGTCTGTGCAGTAGTAGCTGTCACAGACTTCGTGGTGTGCGCAGTACCAGTTGTGGCAGGTACTCATGATGGTCTCTCCTGGCTCTGTGTACTGCCACATTGGGTTTCCCGGCCAAACCCGGGATCCATTCCCAGACTCCAGCACTCCTGGAGAGAAACAGAGAGTAACTAAAATGTCAGTTTCTGCATTCTGAAACAAAATGTTTTTAAGCGGTTGTTTTTAGGTGTTTTTGTATTAGAATGGAAAAATGTCACCATGTCCTGATGTTCTGCATAAAACTTTCATATTAAAAATTTTCTTAACCTGACACATACAGTAATATTATTTTCTTCCTCCCTTCAACCTCAACATAACATCAATTTAGTACATTTAGGATGTCCTTTTCATCCTCTGTGCTTAATCCATTAATATATTTTAGATGCTACACTCTTTATTGTGATTTGCCTTTTACGATATAGGAAAAACCTTAACCTTTGTTTTAATTTTAATTCAATTTTAATTTCCATTTTAATGTCATACAATACTGTATGTCTCCCTCTCCCTTAGCCATTCTAGTGTCCTTTTTAATTTGTGCTTGAGTTTAATCAACCATTTTACAAACATACTTTCCAAACATACAGTATGCCCTAATTTCTCCATTAAAAACATTTAATATACATTTTCAAAGAACCTGTTTGTACATTTTGAAAATTAACCATGTTTGTTCCTTCTGACTTCATCTCCTATCATAAACTGTGCACCATTCATTTGTACTCTGTCTCCCTGATATTTAAGGTTGCAACCTCATGGTTTCAAACAGACTTCAGAAGATGTCAGCTTTTGTCATTGTGACTCGCCCACCTGTGGTGCTGTTGAGATACTTGCACCGGCACTGTCCTGGATCCACACACTGCCCATCCTGCAGGACCTGCTGGCCCGGGCAGCCGCAGGAGGGCTGGCACCCTGGAGAGTCCACACACTCCGTGTCACCATGGAGATCAGAGCAGGACTGTGGGCACGGCTTCCCACAGACCAGCTGCACCTGTCCCCCACCACAATCTGGACGGAGAAACAAAGAATGGATGTAACTATTTTACCCTTGTCGTTCATACTGCAATGCCGTATACCGTTAAGTTGTCTCATGTAATCATATATATCAACAGCAAAACCCCGTGAAGTATTTTTACAATAAAGTGTAGATACAGAAACTCATTTTGATCTCTGTATAGGTTAGTGTGTCTTTAATATACTACTAGAAATTTGCAGGAGTTTCTCACCTTTTTTGCTAGTATGTATAACATGATGAAATTGGAACTGTGAGTAACAGAGCCCCATATTTCAAGAAAATGCTTAGTTCACTGTCTGTGAACTGTTCAAAATACAACAATGAAATAATGTAGTATCTGATGTGCACAATCATTTTTTCTCCAGGAAGAGAGGAAGGTAATTTTTCTCAAAATGTTCAATAATACTTCTAATTTTTGGGGATAAAGAGACAGTTCCCTCCTGAAAAACTAATCCTTACTATTTGCTTTGAAGTTTTAACCCATCTTTTTATCAGCACTTTTTGTGAACACATGCTTTTAAATGTAACTCTCCAAACTGCAAAAAAGTAGACAGGTATCCCTTGTGTTTCAAGCACAAAGCTGAATGTTCAAGCAGTCTCTCAGCTTGGCATGGCTTTGAAGGGAATAGCCACTGGATTTTTCAATGTCCATTAAAAACCCAGACAATTCAAATCTACTTATAATTTAAAAAAGGATACTTGGACATTTATTAGTTAATCAAGAAAAGCTATATTTGTAAAAGTGATCTTACTTTTCCAGATTCCTATTCTTATGTTGGATTTATCCCTATAATAACAATATACAGCACAAGGTGTATTCAGGATATATCAAAATACATCCCTACTGTATATTTCTGTAACAATCTTGGAAGGTTGTTATGGTCTATTTTCACCTGCTATTGCATGTTCAGTAGATTCTTTCCTCTGAGAAGAATTTCTTCTGTGTGGACAGACCTGCAGTATTAAAAGGGAAACTCTCTACTTCTCTGTATCCCTGTGTTGCTGTTTATGATCATGTTGCAGAGTGAACTAGGATCAGTTCATTGATTATACTGTATCTTCTGTCTCCTCAGGGGACTTAGCTTTTCACAATGTTATTGCCAAAGTCAAACTTCTCACTAAACCCTGAGAAATTCCTAACAATCAGCACATTGCATGTTCAGTTCCAGTTTACAAGTATTGGAAGTACAAAGATGGACACTGGAATACATACAGCATGCTGCTTGGAGAGGAAGAGAGATGCACAAAAACGCTGACCTTCACAGATCGTGCTGTTGTCATGACAGCTGCGGCTCTCACGGGCCACCCCATGGCAGGGTAGACCCCCAAATCGGGCAGGAGGGCTATTACACTCTCGAACACGAACAGATGCCCCTTCGCAGACAGCACACTCTGACCATGGGCCCCAAGAGCCCCATGACCCATGGACTTCAGGAGTGAGAGACGGAAACAGTTTTTGAGTTTTATTCAAACGTCATAGAGAACTTTAGTGACAAAGCCAGAAAATGAGATGAACCACTCACTGAAACTGATAAAAAATTACACACTTAACTATTTAGTACAATAATAAAAGTATTATATGTTAATAAATCATTTGTATTATTTGCTTTATTACTAGTATATCATTGATAAATGGTCTCATTTGGATATTTCTTGACAAATCAGATAGAAACGGCATTAAAATCAAGGCTATAAAGAAATGTTTCTAATTTGCTATCCTACAGTACATCTTCTACAGTACCTCTTAATTTTCATTTGTGTGACTGGGCCTTTGTTTTGAACTAGTCTGACATTACTTTTATTATGTCCCCACTATTCCCTCTTTCCAAGGTTTTTTAGTCAGTCTTATAAAACTCTCTCCAGGACAGCAATGTCCTTTTTGTATACTAGTGACCAGAACTGGTTATTGGCTCAAATATTATCACTTGGATCTGACATGAACCTGTATGTTGTACCATTTTAGGATCAATCAAATTTAAACACCACAATTTTCATTATATAAGCTAAAGATTTTTTGGCATTGATTCACTTCTCTATGTTTAGGAATGTATATATCCTTTAATATTTCTGTTGCCTATCTTCTATTTATATTACAAATTAAAGTTTAACGCAGTATTTTGAATTCTCCATTATAATAAATAAGATCTAAGACTGTACAGTCAAACAATCTGTCACTTTAGGAGGTGGTATGGCGGAGAATCCTGCTCTCAATGTGCTGCACAGTTTGTGTGTCACCTGGGCAGAAGGTCAGAGAGGGGCAGGGCTGTCTCTGTATCTGGACTCCCAGGCCGGAGTGTCTTTCCTGTTCCCCTGGGCATGCTGCACCACCTCCACTTGGCTCAGGGCACGTACAGCTCCGGTACCGTGTCACCCACTCTGCCCCACATGTCCGAGAGCAGGGTGTCCAACTTGACCACTTGCACCACCCCCCAGACACTGTTGAGAGAAAGGGAGCAGCAAAAGAGAGAGGGATTGAAAGACAATGCATGACTAGGCTCATGAATGCAAAAGATCCAAGTGAATATCTGAGCATGTCTGAGCTTATACTGTATATTGCCAATGTCTGAGCAAGTGTGTGTGAACAATGCAGTTCTTACTAGCAGAGAGAAGAGGTAGAACACAGTTTGTCTTATACTGAAAGGTCAAAATGTACCAGAACAGTGATGCGACAATTAACTCACGTCTGTTGGTTTGCAACATTCTAGAATATTTTTGTTTATGTTATGTTTGTCAATGCTTGTTTATTCTGTCATGACAATAAGGCATTTGAACCTGAACGTGTGTGCAGATATCACTATGTTTCTCAAATACTCACCAGGGCAAGGCCTGTTGGTACAGGTTAGCCTTCCTCTTTCACAGGTACTAAAATAGAGCAGAGACACTGTGATACTCCTACTTTGGAGAAACACTGTACTGTATGATAAACAATTACTGTAGGTTTGTGTCTTATCTTGTCACTTGAGTACTGAGAATGGCCAGACTTCAGATGACCAGGAAACTGAAGAAATATTTATTTATCTATTACCAAACCATTTAAAGTAGATTATTAAGTCCATCTTCTTGAGGATGGCACAGGAAAAACAATACGAAAGAGTAAACAGTAAAACGGTAAATAGGCATCAAGCAGTTGATGAAGAAAACCCAAAGAAGACAAGAGACAGCACTTTGTCATAAAACCAGATGACAAAACATATCCTGGGAATTCAAGTATTGAAGGAAAAAAACTTGGATTTAACAAAGGGACTGCTGGGATTGAGTTGTGGAAATAGTTCCTATTTGTGGTACCGACCAAACTAAAGAAATCTTCTTGCTCATTTGGTAATAAATGATTCCCGTCTAAATAGAGATTCCCATTCATTTGGTATCCATTTACTGAGTATTATGGTCTTGTATAGGAACTTTTATTTGACTAAATAAAATGTTAGGTCTTGTTCCACTACCATATTTGTCTACAGATATTTCCTATTTTCTATAGTGCAGGGCCCTGGAACTCAATGTCTTGTAAATGTGAATAAATATTTGTTTTGTTTTTGTTAGGTTGTCTATGATTCTGTTAGCACACCATGCTGGAGAACAAAGAAAACACACATATACAATATACAGTAACTGAATTGCAATTATAGGGTACGTTTTATAATATACTTACAAGGCAAGCTGGTGACCAATTCTCTTTTTATACCCCGCCGTAAAACTATTCAGTCTCTCTGGTTTGTAACTCTATACTTTATGAATGAAGCCACATTTCAGAAAATCAGCAGGGATGGGTGAATTATTAAAGGAAAATATGGCTACTTCACCATGTGAATGTGCTAGGAGACCAGTAGTTCAAACAAAAACAGGTTATAAAGACCTGGCCTAAAAACCCAGACACAATATTTGTTCAGAAACGTCTTGGTTAAAATTTACAGCTTGAATGAGAAATTAATTTATATATGAAATTAATAATTTTACATATTGTATAAGACATTCATACAACAATTGAAATGGATGCTGAGAAGGTATTAATTAAAGAGGTGTAGGAGTTGTCAGAGTAGTCTTTCTCTCACCAGGTGTTACAGCCATCTGGGGCTGGGATACTCTCACCAGGGGCCAGCCTCTGACCAGTGAGCACGTCCAGGCAAGGACAGGCCTCTCTGTCCACGCAAGATGTTCCATTGTCACTCAGTACCTTTCCCCCAGTACAGTAACACCCTGGCTCACAGCTCCACTCACAGTGCTGTTCAAGGAAACAAAGACAGTAAGGCAGGAAAGTCAAAGTGTGACTGAGAAAAGCTTTGTGTGCCCTGCAATGCACTAGAATCCTTGTTGCTTGCAAGAATGGGCTCCAGCTTCCTCGCAACCATGTATTGGATAAAGCAGTTAGAAAATAAATGGATGGAGACTGAGGGTGCACAAGCATTTTCTCACCACTGTAGCTATATGACATTAATGACATAAAGCTAAAAAAAGTAGTGAAACTTATATAGTAATATATAGTGAAACAGAGAAAAACAGCACAATGTAAAAGAGCTATACTGTAGGATTCAAACTTGTTTCAATAAGGAAAAATCTGAAACAGTTCTGTATTTATTCCTCAGTGCACATTGTTATGTTCTCTATTTGTGTTCTTAACGGCGGTCATTAATCACACAGCTTCTTAATGATGAATGAGCACTTTATTAACACAGTGCTCTATAACTCTTACTACACTAACTCTGTAACTGCCTAACCAACTGCCCCTCAATCTACTACTGTATATATATACACTATTTACATATTTATGTACTGCATCATCTGTGCAGTACGGCAACCCACAAGAATCACATTCTACCAATCCTTACACACCTCAGGACCAGTGTAACATTGTGGTTGAAGCTTTGGATCAAGTCTCTTGAGTAAGAAAGAGTGAGAACCTGTGAAATTTGAATTAGAATGACTCCCCCTACTTTGCAATTGAATCCCAAATCTGAAGGTGTCACACCACTCCAGTGGTCAGAAGAATAATTCATTGGTTTCAGTTGTTTTCATTCATTGTATTAATGAAAGTCAGGTTGTTTTAATTCACCCAGGAGCTGTGCATGGTCCTTAGCAATGCGGTTTAATAATACAGCACAGTGTATTATAATACTGGCAGGACTCACCGCCAGGTCATCGCAGGAGCGAGGGCACGAGGGGCCACAGCTGCTGAAGACTGTGCTAGGCACTTCTGAACAAGGTGGCACTGCAACACACAGACACATTCAGTCATACAAGCACTCTGAGAGAGTAGAAACACAGAGCGAGTCGAAGACCGAAGCAATAAGCTGAAGCATAATTTCTATAGTACGATATATGTTCACCAGAAGGGGCTGCTGTACGTCCAGGGCAGATTGTATGTAACCTCAGTGTGTGGTAGCCATACAGTATCCTGTGTGTGTGCAATCAGTGAGAGTAGGCTTGCCAGAGTATGGAACAGTGCTGTGCATGCAGCACTATGTGTTTACCAGTGTGTGCGTGTTTGTGACAGTGTGCATGTTACAGGATCTGTACAGTATTTGTATGGGAGTGTGTGCTCTATTACCTGGGCAGTGCTCAGTATTGCAGGAGCTGACCTCTGTGCGCAGCCCCTCACAGTAATCTCCATCCCCCTCTGGTGATGGGCTGTCGCACTCCCGCCTGCGGCTCCTCACACCCCCACCACATGATTTGGAACATTCTGTCCAGTTACTCCACATACCCCAGCCTCCATTGCCTGCACCAACATTGCAGAATTGTAGGGAAGAATGAGGAAGACAGAAAGGACAGTTATGTTCAGATTAGGCTAAACACACTGTGCCTACTGACATAGTGATTGATTAATACATAGCAGAGAATAAAGAAGGTAAATGTACTTCTATTCACCTCACATTTACAACATAATGGTAGATGGAACTAATTTTTTCACTATCCCTTTTATCTGTATATTTCCTGGGTAGTAAAATAATAATTATATGTTGCTTATGCAGAATTACTGTTTATGAAGTTTACTGTAGCATAGTCACATAACACACAATTTCTGCACCCAGATTTTAGTCCTTTAAAAAGGGATCACTTAATCTGGTATTTTTTCAGTGAAAGCAGTTTTAGAGGGCCTATTCCAATTATTTCCAATTAATAACCTGTAATTTATTAATGAAATTAAAGAAAGTATTTAATTAAGAGGACCTTAATTATTACTTAGATTGTGGTTACAAATGAAGTATTCTTTAAATTACTTAGGTTTGGAGAACACAGTGAAAATGCCCAGCTATCTACATTGGGGAAACCGGAAGGAGACTAGGAGACTGCTTCAGAGAACATTAGGGCTGCGTAGATTAAAGATTTCTCCAAACCCGTAGTTTCTCAATTCACCTCAGATGGCCATGATCACACTGATCTCTCTGTCTCTGTTCTCAAAGAAGGGTTTCTCAACTCCCATAGCAGAAAAACAACAGAAATGAAACCCATCCTGAAACTAGGTTCACACCATCCCCCTTCTCTCAATGACCGACTTATTTTCATGTAATCGTCCCTATTCTAATGCCGGTTTTGACTTCACACCTTTCTCCACCCATCTCCACTTTGCACTTCCTGAGTGGCCTCTTTGCCTCTCCCGTCTCCCTCCTTATCCACTTTTCCAGCTTTGTTCTCCTGTGCTATTTAATCTTTGCTGTCTACCCTTTCTTACACCTGAAGAAGGCTCCATAGCCAAAACGTTGTGTTTCCTTTCTTTTCAGCATGGAATAAACCCATTACCTGTTTCTTGCAGCCTACACATGCTGAAGCAGCTACCTACTTGAACCAGTGAAGAATGTTTGACAAAGGGTACAGATGACAGACAAAAAATGTCCGACACTGGTGAAATATGTTCAGGCATTAAGAAATTTCCTGCAGCCAGAAACTAGATATTTATTGGAAGTTTTGCAAACCCATCCAGCTATTTTTTAAGTGCAAGTCAAAGCAAGGCACACCATGGACAGGATACCAGTCCAATGTAAGGCAGACAAACAAATAATCACAGACACACACATTGACATCTAGAGCCAATTTTTCCAATGTTAACCATTGTGCTACCGTGCTGCCTACTGTATATTGCAGGCCATGGGGTTTTGTCTGATTTCACTAAATTTCAATGGGCTTTCTCAAAAGCATACTTATTCCTTTGGAAAACATTCAGAAACATGAGATTGGTGCACCTAATAAAACTTCTAATCAATGCATAGAAAAAAGGACTTTAAATTATTTCTATTTTAATAATGTGAGATTTGCAAATCAGTATAAAGTATGGGTCTTCATTTTTTCCTTATCTGTAAAGACAAATGAGGTGATGGTTGCAGTCCTTGTCCTTTAGCTACAGGCTTGCACTGCTGATGAGGTGAACGGGCTGCTGTTATAGACACTGGATCTCCACACCACAATTACAGCTACTGATACAAAGAAAACAGTGACCCAACATGTGGGTATTCAATCCTCAGTGCTAATGCGATGTGTGCCACTCACGGTCACAAGCTGTTAGCAGGCAGATCTGATCCTGTCGATCTGGTCCAAGACAGGGAAGTCCACTCCCTGATCTTGCTGGGCTGGAGCAGAACCGGTACCGGGTCTGTAGTCCTGGCCCACATGACACAGAGCAACCACTCCAAGGAGTCCACACTGACCACTGGCCATCCACTGGATATAAAACGAGAGAGGAAGAATGACAGTAGGCAGGCAGACAGACTGAATGGCAAGATTAGCTCATTAATTATCTGTTTATGGATGTGTAATGCAAAGTCTTTTGCTGTGAAAATGTAAGCTGCATTGCATGGCAATACCTGTGATCCAGTAAATTAGTAATATACCTTAAAATGTAAGACAGAAAAATGAAATAGTGGAAAGAAGAAAGGGAGGGGAAAGGTGATAAAAATGAGAGATAAAAGAAGAGATAGACAGTGTGATTCTACACAGTGTCCCAGTCAGACAGAGTGATTCTACAGAGTTTTCCAGTAAGACAGTATGATTCTATACAGTGCTCCATTCAGACAGTGAAATTCTACACAGTGTTAAAGTGAAAAAAGCAAGGCATAATATTCTACTCCTATCGTGCCTATGATTTTCCCCCAGTAAAATAAAACCATGTAGTATACTGTATATGGAGTATGATTCTAAACTACAAACTGAGATAGTAAGGTGGATTTCACTGCTGCAATGTGTACTGTTTGTCAGTCCTCAGGGTAACCAGACCAGTTTAGATTAAACCTCAAAGACTCACCATCACAGCTGAACTCAGTGCAGTTCACTAGCTGCCCAGACTCACAGGAACTGTGGAACAAAGCAGGAACAAACTCAATACACGGCAGGTACTGTAAATACTATAGCCCAATGCAGAAGGAGACACTAGATATCACTCTTGGTGGAGCTACTAGAATATGCTGAGTATAAGTAAACATCCAAGTCAGAATATCCTGGATTACTTTATTTTTGTGTAGTGCTTTGTCATTTGAGAATAGACTATAATGGTCAATAAATAAATCATCCTTTGAGATTTCCTTGAAATTTCAAAAATACAGTATAAACATCTTTAAGAAGCATACATGAATCACCTTTGGTTAAGTATTCTCTAAATGTGTGTGGAAGAGGAGAAAACTTGAATAGGCAAGGAAATGGTATAAAGATCCAGATGAAAAAGAAGAGCGCTAAACATTACCAATTGTTACAGTCCCTTGTCACAATATCTCCTGGTAAATACTGCTTCCCATCCACCACACAGCGACACTGAGACACAGGAACACACTGTCCATCCTGAAGAGCATAGAGATATAATTATAATGAATATGGTGCAATGAACACAGTCAGCTCTGCCATTGAACTTTCCACAGACACACTACAACTGAGCTGGTCAAAGCAAACCTCTCTGTGTAATAACAGGTGGATTTTACTACACTCCCTATTTCCCGCACATAAACTGATATTCTAGCTAGGAGACACACTAAGAAATGCAGCTACATGCAGACTGACAGAAAACCCGACCTGCAGATGGACAAACAGAAAGAAAAGGCTGCACTGTGAGAGCGACAGACAGAGACAGATATGTACCTGCAGCAGCTGACCCTGTGCACAGTAGCAGCCAGGTTCACAGCTCCTGTTGTTAAATTCTACTCTGAGGTCAGAGCAGGTTACTGGTCCCCTGGCACATTCTCTCCATTCCTGTTCTGCAGGGCAACTTGACATATTACCTGAGAAGAAGAGAGAAATGGAAGGAGAGAGTAGACATATCTAAATAATCTTGTACCTGAAAAAAATAACAAACAACCAAGTATCAACTACTATACTATATAAGTCTACTTGCCAAAGCCTTCTGCTGAAATTGGTATACTCTATATATCATTAGCCACACAGAAAATTAAAAGAACAAGAAATAATAACAGATAACAAATTAACACAATTGGCCACCTTGAAGAGCTACAGTATAAGGCAAAATAACACCACTGAACCTCTCAGCTACTGCTAGACTATCCTATCTTTATGTACAGTAATACACACAATTTAGTTAAGGCACCATATAGATGTTAATGTAATAGAAAAAGATACACAAAGAAACTGCATAAATGACGTGAAAACTGAGAACATTATTTAAACTATGACTGTTAATATGGATCTAGAAACCTCTTAGACAATTTCAACATTTTGTTGCTTTAAAGCTTGCAGTCACGACAGTTTGAGATAGCAATTAATTTTGTTATACTGTATACAAAACCTACCTCACACCTACAAAATAACAAGCAAAAAAGGAAAAATTAGATATCATGGAATATATATGGAAAAGTCATGATTGCATAAGTATTAAAACCCTTAAATTAAGTTAGCTGCATGAAATTGTCACACAATTAGTTGGCCTCTCTGTGTAATAATAGTGGTTTAAATGCATGATATTTCAGCCTTCTGAATTCCTCCCCTACTCTTCTCCCTTTCCCCAGACTCACCACAGGGCTGCAGGTTACAGCTGGCGAATTCCATGCTCTGACCCTTGGGGCTATCTCGGGTTCGATTCCTATAGCCTCCCCCACAAAGTACTGAGCACTCTGACCAGGGACTCCACACACCCCAGACACCTGAAATACGCAGGCAAAGGGTTATCAAAGAGTACACATGCACATGCTTGCTTGGTAAATGACAATACATGGGTGCCGGGAGCATCTATCTTTCCTGACCCTGGCAAGGTCCCAGGCTGCAGGAGTCCATTTCAACCATGCTGCCATCACAGGCACGCCCCCCAAATACAGGTGCTGGATTGGTTCCTGAGCGGTACCTCCTCCTCATACCCACATCACAGGTCCTACTACATGTGCTCCACTGTGTCCAGCTGCTCCAGCCACAGTCCACTGGGACAGTAAGCATGAAAGAGAAAAGGGAGGAGTGTTAATATACACTGTAGCACACTGCAGAGGAAGAGAATGGAAAAGAATGGGTAATGGCAAAGTAGAAATCAGTAAAACAACACATCAAATGCAAGAGAGTGAGATAAAGAGCTCCATATAGGTTGATGGGTCCAAGGTACAGCTCTCACCAGGGCACGGTTCTGTCCCACACGACATCTCACCATCAAAACATGTGCTGTAAGACAAAGGAATACAGCATTGTTTACACCCAAGGTAGGAAACACTCTGTCTTGTTTATTGAGGAATGATAACCAGATGGAAACGTACACAAAAATTCTACACAAAACCTATACAAAAACCTATATAAAAATGCTATCTCATTCTTTAGGTGATCTTTACTTAATTTGTCAATCAACTTTCTTTTTAAGACACTTATTTTACGGCATCAAACAACCAGAACTTCACTCTTCTTTCTGCCAGCCTCGTAACTGCTGGTTCATTTGCCTATCTTGTGACTGTGCGAGTAATTCTGACAATGTGTGTGCTGTAAATGCAGCTTGGAGATGTACCAATTGTTGCAGGAGTCCCAAAGGACGGTGGTGCCTGGAGAGTACAGTGCCCCCTTGTGGTAACAGGGGCAGAGACTTAATGGCACACAGGAGTCGTTGAGCAGGTAGAGGCCAGGGGAACAATAGCAACCATCGTAACAGGCAGTGGCACACTCCACCGTGGGGGTGAGGTCCAGACAAATCCGCGGACATGCACCTCCCTGCGCATGACACTCCCCAGCAGTCTGATAGGCCATCCCCTCCGGACATGCTCCTGAAAGCAGACAGTGAGGGCCGAGTCACACTGGAAAGAGTTTGCTGAGCACAGGGCGGCAGGGGATACGAGACAGTACCTCGGCAGGGGTGAGTGTTGCACTCGCGCGTCTGGATGTGAGGGCCAGGGCAATGGAGGCCCCCATACCGTGGGTAGGGGACACTGCAGGAACGCTGGCGTGTCTGCACTCCGGAGTCACATTCAGATGAGCACAGGGACCAGGGGGACCAAGGCGACCAGCCACCAGGTACTGCAGAACAAGAGACAGAGGGAAAGGGGAACAGAGAAAAACTGAATTAGAGAGTTAGTTTTACAGGGGCCCTTCCTTCTAAATGGTCCAGCTTAGAACAGGACAAAAAGGCAATATCTTTTAACTCTTTCAGTGAAGGAGAGCTGCGAAGCCCAATGTACTAGAACAGATGTGTTCAGAATTATGGTTACATAAAGAGTAAATGACTTATGGAACTGGAGAGTGCTGACAGTTACAGAATAAGACATTCCATTTCTTTCTCTAGTACTTCATAAGGGCTTTCCTGTGGCAAATCCTGTATCCTGAGTCCGTGATGGTTCCGGTACAGAATTGCCATGGCTTGCTCTTAGTGTACCTGGGCAGGGTACAGTGTTGCAAGGCTGCACGTGCTGAGCCTCCCCAGGGCATGTGTCATCCGCTGTGATGTCTGTTGAATTGGTTGCTGTGCCGTTGCAGCTCCTAAACCTCTTCCTCAGCCCCACATCGTCCACGTGAAGGAAACAGGTCTTACTGCAAACAGACCAGGATGTCCACTCACTCCACTGTGACCCCGGTGGCTCAGGACCTGGCAACAGAGACAAACACAGGCATTGGGTCAGGTGCACACATCCATTTCAATACCAACAGTTAAATAGTGCACTTTGCTTTTTTCATGACATATTGTAAGGTATCATGTTGTACCTGTTGGAGGTTTTCTCTAACTGTTCTTATATGTGCTATACTGTGTTATTGCACAGCATTTTGTTCTATAATGGTCGATAAAAAAGGGTTACAGTATGTCATACCACACTATGGTGTGCTGTATTATTCAATACTTTTCATATACACTCCTATAATATATATTACAAACATAACTATTTCCCAGAAACCCTTTCATATAAAAGAAAAGAAATATTTATATTATTTCTTATGGAGAAAAAAGGCCAATCCATTTCGGTCCACAACAAACGGCACCCCTACTATTACCTTTTTCACTGAAAAATTACAAAATAATAATAATAATTAAGATTCATACTGTGGTTTGTGTTTTTAGTAATAAAAACACTGCTTACCTAGTTATATATAAATAAACATAAATAGTAACCAGTAATAGGTTTATTCCATGCTAAAAAGAAAACAAAGAAAACACAATGTTTTGGCTGTGGAATAAACCTATTACTTCCTTTGCAGCCTACTCATGCTGACGCAGCTACCTACCATAAATAATAACCACTTCATTTGCTTTTTTGTGTTTTAGGGTCCATGATAAAGACTAACCAACAAATACTTACAAACTGTAAGAGCGCACAAATGACTGTATTATTGATGTCTCTCCTGTCACTCCATAAGCTTTGGAATTTGATGTGAGCTCTCAATATGAAATGAGTCTTACAGTATGACAACATTTTCTGAATTATTCAGAAGTATTATGATAATGTAACTAACAATATCGCTTTGTAGTTTTGAAGTTGACTTCCACAATTCGAAATGTGGGTAACAATTCACAGGCTTCGTGGTATTGAATGTTCATAAAAAGAACATTCATAAAAAGAGGTTTGGGTGTATTAAAAAATAATTAGGACTTTTTATACTTTGTACCCAGCCTTACCTGTCTCACAGGGTGTATGACATTCACGCACTTCAGTGGAGTCTCCTGGGCAAGGGGGGACACCTTCCACACTAACTGGGATCACTGGAGTCCTGATCGATGGTGGGGAGCACAGTGGGTAATTACAGTATGAGTGTGGCAGTTTAAACAATACAAAATTTATCATTACAAAGGCACAACTCACAGGCTGTGGGCCCAAAATTGGCATTGTATCCACCATTTTAAATTTTTAAATGGTTCTAAAGTGCTTTAGACATTATTAGGGAATCATTTTAACCCCAACTGAAGTCCTAAACACCTTGCTGTGACCTGGTATAGGCATTTCATACCACTGACTAAATCCACAGTGAATAATTGACTAATTCAGTGATGAGGAATCACTGAATTAATTCAGCTACAGCCAGAGGCCCCACAAGTGGCTTAACCTGAAAAGGTAATTGCCTGACCACAGCTTAAGCTCCATGACCATGAGATCAGTAACATTAACCTTATGTGCCTTCATCGCGACACTAGCCGACTGTAAGGGGAAGTCCCCAAGCAGGGGTGAACTGGTGGTTGAGTGTCACCATATGTAGGGTGGGGTTAGCTGGCCAGGATTCTCTCAGATCTCAGCAGAACAGCAGTCAATGTGGCCTATAGGACACTTTCAGGAATATGGTGCTGTGTGTGAGGGACACGCATCTCCTCCTGTTGGAAATGACCCCAGTATGAGACTGTGTTGCCAGTGACAAGTTAAAATCAAATCTGGAAGGTGGGCGGTTCAGAGGTGTCTTTCTCCATATAAGTCTTTCTCCATCCAAAGGATTGGTAGCTGCGACCTCAAATTTAAAAACGACTGTTTTAAATGCTGACGAGTATAGTAAAAAATAATCTCTGTGATTCCATCTATAAAAACAATAAGTGAATTGAAAGATTATGAAAATTTGTGAATGAAGCCAATGCAGTACTACTCCTTGAAATAGAAGCCTGGTATTTTCAATCACCATACAGTAGGTCATTATAACACCGCACAAACACTGCCCCTCAGATTGACTCAGTGTGTTCAGATTGAAAATAGTGGTGATTAAACAATGAAGCAATGAGCTGTGTATCACACAGACTTCTCCAAGCAGTAATATTACTTACCTGTACCGCTGTTGCAGTCCCAAACCACAGCTACTGTCACATGGTGCCCAAGATGACCAAACTGTCCAATCACATCTCATCTCACACTGGGAATCATTGCAAGAAACACGTCCTTCCTGGCATGTGCTAAAATAGAGAAAAACAACAAACAAGTGTTGTCAGCATGCAAGCTTCAAACAAACAAAAAATGTCTTAAAATTGTACCTGTAAAATTACTAAAACAATATCTTGGAATTTTATTACCCATATTACATAAATATCTAGGGTTAGTTAACATTAATCTAGAAAAGGCAGGTCTTAAAAATTGACTTTTTAAAGATCTTTGAACAAGCAGCAACAGTAATTCAGACAGTGTATATGCTATGGTATATACTGTATAGATTTTCAGAACACATTTGATAAAAGTTTCTTATAAAATATTAATTATTAAACTGCAGAGAGTAGAAATTTAGTTCAATGCATGTTTTTGGATTTAGAACTGGTTAATAGATAGTAAGCATGAGGGTACAGATAGGGAGCGAATACTCAAATTGACAAGATGGAATCAATGGTTTTGATTCTGGCATAGTACAGTAATGAACTAGTAAATTAACTAGTCAAATCCTCACATGGTACTGAACTTGGAGGTTGATCAGACATTGTTGATGATGCAATAGGAATTTAAAAATAATTTTCTGATTTTAATGTTCATTGGTTTGAAAATGGATGGATGGAGAAAGGTACAGAAGAGAACAGAAGATGACAGCAACATGTACTGTACAGTACATTGGATACTGTAGATCTATACTACCCCAAATAAGCATTGGATGGGGCCTGACAGAGCAGAGAAAATTGTTCTATTAATAATGGATGTTTTGCAACATTAACCTTATGACATTTTAGAAAATGAAAAAAAACAACCTCCCAATTATTTAAAAGCCTCAAAAAGAAATGTTCAAGTGTGCAATAGGGACACCTGTGTTGTTCTTGACATATTTATGTAACCCAGTCTGAGTGTTTGGAGGAAAGTTACCATTGACTGCAATTCCCCTTCCTGATCTGTTCTCTGGGCTGCAGGAGCTGGCCATCCCAGAGACACAAGCATTGACTGGCATTGACACAGTGCCCCCCCTGCAAGTACAAGCCAGGAGGGCACCGGCAGCCTGTAAAAGAGAAGGGGTGGGGTCAGGCATTTTCTTTTAGTGTTCATACTGTATATGGTACAAAGATACTGGATAAAAAGGGTAACATACATAACATAGATTTACACCCCTCATCCCCTGCACAGTGCCCCATACCTGTGATACATTTGGAACTACAGTTTCTTTGAGCGCTGAGATCAGAGCAGGTGAGAGGACAGGGGTCTACTGTGCCTGCAAGACAATCTGCTTCTTTTACCAACACCATTCCTGCACTGCAGCCTGACAGGAGAAGACAGAACGAGGTTAGACATCAGAGACACAGATTATGAGAGTGCTATACTCTTCTGCATGGCACTTCCAACTGTTAGAAAGGCTCTCCAGTTGAATGGACTTGTGAGTGTGTATACAGGTTTGTGTGTGTAAATACAAGAGATAATCAATGTTCTTCTTTTCTAACAAGGTGCTAAAAATATACACTATGTACTGAAGTCTTTATTGCTTCTGAGGGTCTCAAACTAAATATAGTACTAACCTTAATCCAAATTCTATACATTTCAGTATATTTTGAACTAGAAAGACAATGTCTACCAGACTGTACCTCCTACTCTTGTTGTGTTAAACACAGAGAGGGACTCCATGTAGCCTTTCCACAATATGGATCTGTTTCTCACCTGTTTCTCCTCCTGAGGGGGTACTGCAGGGGTGGGTGTTACAACTCTGTGTCTGCACAGTCCCTCCTTCACATTCCCGCCCAGAGTTTTTAGGAGGAGGGTTCGAGCAACTCCTGTTTCTGACCCGCACTCCTCCACTGCACTGGGCATCACAGTTAGACCACTGGGTCCACTCCGACCACTGGCCATGCACTAAGAGAATGATGGGGGCAGAGAAGAAAGAGAGGGGGGGTGAGATGTAGGGATGGGTGATGAATGAGAGGGAATAGTAGAGAAAGATTGGGAGTTGGAAAGAAAGAAACAGGGAAGGGAAGTGAAAGAGGCATTAACATTCCAAGTAGGTTGACTGTAGGCAAGGATCAAGATAGAAAGGTTAGAGAGGGGAAAGAGAAAAGGGGAAGATAACGGTTGAGAGATGATTTTTGTAGTATAGAAAGATGGAGAAAAGATATTAAAGTGAGAGAAAAATGTGATATAAAGTGAAAGCAGAAAACAGAAAAAGAAGGATAGGTGTACTGACCAAAGCAAGAAAGCATTACTGAAAGAGACAAACATTGACTTCTACATGTGACGGTAAGTCAGCGTGAAACAGGCAGGGTATGACAGAGACACAGAGTGACAGAGAGGTTGTATTGAGCAGGGCAGGGAGAGAGAGAGATTGTGTACAGTCTCCTGCGAGACGTTCCGCAGGCCCCTGTATCTGTGCTGACCTGCACAAGCCCGTGTGAAGCAGGCCCGGCTGTCAAACACTGTTCCCCCACACTCTCCTTCTGGCAGGGCCTCCCTCAGGACTTCCCGCTGGCGGAACAGGGAGCCCAAGCCACAAGATACACTACATTGACTCCACTGTGTCCATTGAGACAACACACAGTCCACTGCAACAGAGTAGAACACAGAGGGCCAGAAGGACACAGTAAGAGCTTCAGGAGCAATGGTTGGCATGGTTCAACACACCAGTAAAAATACAAAATTATCCCTCAGACTTTTCAGAAAAATAGTTACTCCCATTCAGCTTTAACAGTACTATGATACATCTACCTGCTGCTACCACTGATTCTAATAACAGTTATGTTAGTCCAATCATCTGTAGTGTCTTGCCAAGATGCAATCAATCTCTGCCATAGACAGAAACACTGTTCTTCTGACACTACCAAGAATGTAGTGTCTATCATTAAGACACATTAAATGAAGGTGCAATACAGTAAAAGCTGTTTCCATAACAATAAAGTATGCTTTTGTTTGTAATAACTGAGACAATAAGTGATTGGTTTTATTTCTTATATTCCTATAAGTGTTTGTCAATGATCTCTTTGACTCATTAAAGAAAATGAGAAAAAAAACTAAGGAAAACTATCAAGCTGTGTTTAAAACGTGTGTGTGAATATGATACAGCAACATTTCTTTAATATAAGCCTCTAACATCACAATAAAGCTTATTTCATGGACTCATTAGTGACACCAATATGAGGACCACAGGAAGACTGTCTCTGTCGTACCACAGTCTTTCTCATCCGAGCCATCCTGACAGTCATTCTGCAGGTCACATCTCCTGTCCAGGTGGACACACTCTCCTGTGCCACACAGGAATTGCTTGGCAGAGCAGGGGTGAGGCACTGGGGTGGGGCGGATCTCTGGGCCAACAGGCACAGTGGGGATCGGAGGTCTGGATGTAAAGCCTGCATGAGGATAGACGCACAGGAGAGAGCTGAAACATTTGCCTCAGTTTCACTAAAAACAGAACTGAAGCTATTATAAATTAAAAAGTATGTTAACAAAACAAAATTATAGAATAGACAATGTTATTCCAACTTTTTTCTTCAGGATTTTGAATGCCCTTTCTATTATGTCTATGAGGAGTACATTGAAACTGCCACATCAAATATTAACTTTGTCTTAAATTATATATTTAACTTAATGTGTTAGATTAGGTATATTAAACATATCAGTTAATGGAAAAAGTGAAAATTATAATTTATGAGTTGTATTGTTAACACATTTATGACCAAAGTACATAATGACCCCAATACATGTTAATAACCCATGCTCAAGTCTATCGTAGTGTCACAAATGGAGAATAGCCCATTTCTGTAAAATTTCATGATCCACTATAGTCTTCATTAAACGCACTCAGCACACACTCACCGCACTGTTGTTCATCTGATCCATCGGGGCAGTCTGTCTGTCCATCACACACAAACATGGCATCTACACAGCCAAACACATGGCAAGCAAACTGGCCTTCCACGCACAGGATTTTAGGATGTCCATGGTCACTTTCCTGAGTAGTAGGTGTCACCGAACTAGAGCCTATTAAGAAGAGGACAGAGTCATTCTGATTCTGATTCTGCTTATTTATACACTTTCTATGCACTTATGTCTTCATATAACTGGTTGAAGGCCTTTCTTCATATATCAAGGACACCAACCATGCTCTCCAACTTTTTAACGATTTCCAGTTTCAGGACCCAGAATGTTACATTTTTACTATGGACATCACATCCTTATACACTGTCATTCCCCCACAATGACGGTCTTACAGCCCTCAAGCACACGCTGGAAAAACACACAGTTCTTGATCCACCCACCCACACTGTTGTACTGTATGTCTTGCAGAATTGATCCTCATACTGAATGCTTTCTCATTCAATAACCTTTTTTTTATCAGCTGGTTAGTGGAGTTGCCATGGACAACAGGATGGACCCAACTATGCTAATATTTTTTTGAGCTGGGTAGAAGAGCGCTTCTTCGCTTCCTACACCATTTTTGTCCCTGACCTCTACAGGAGATACATTGATGACTGCGTTGATGCCGCCACATGCTCTAACAACCAGCTAGAGCATTTGCAACATCACTTCACCAACTTCCACCCATCCCTCAAGTATATACAGTAGGTAACATATCTTCCACTACTCTTCTCTTTCTAGGCATAAACCTATCCATTAACCATCCATGAATCTCTATTTGTGTCTATTACAAACCCATAGATTCACACAGCTACAGTATCTCTTGTACAGCTCATTTCACACCACACATACTGTACTAAAAATTCTCTCCCTTTTTCACAGTTTCTCTGACTGCAACAACTTTACAGTGACGATATGGATTTCCAAAACCAAGCCCTCAAAATGCACTCTTTTTTCATTAATAGGGGATACCCCACCCATGTTATTGACAGGGCCCTTTCCCAAGCCAAAAACAGCCCTCAGATCATCAGCTCAATTAGGAACTCCCGGCCTCACAATCGCATTCCATTGGTGCTTCCCTACCACCATAACACCTTTCTGTCCCCAGGACCATTAATGACAACTTAATCTCATTTCACTGACAACTTTATCTGCGCAACCTTTTTGTTCACAGCTAACCTTGATCACCCTCAGCAATCATCCACACCGGGCAACAGAACTCGCTGCATCACCCGTAAATATACAGTGCCTTGCGAAAGTATTCGGCCCCCTTGAACTTTTCAACCTTTTGCCACATTTCAGGCTTCAAACATAAAGATATAAATTTTTTATTTTATGTGAAGAATCACCAACAAGTGGGACACAATTGTGAAGTGGAACGAAATCTATTGGATTTTTGAAACTTTTTTAACTAATAAAAAAATGAAAAGTGGGGCGTGCAAAATTATTCGGCCCCCTTGCGTTAATACTTTGTAGAGCCACCTTTTGCTGCGATTACAGCTGCAAGTCGCTTGGGGTATGTCTCTATCAGTTTTGCACATCGAGAGACTGAAATTCTTGCCCATTCTTCCTTGCAAAACAGCTCGAGCTCAGTGAGGTTGGATGGAGAGCGTTTGTGAACAGCAGTTTTCAGCTCTTTCCACAGATTCTCGATTGGATTCAGGTCTGGACTTTGACTTGGCCATTCAAACACCTGGATACGTTTATTTGTGAACCATTCCTTTGTAGATTTTGCTGTATGTTTGGGATCATTGTCTTGTTGGAAGATAAATCTCCGTCCCAGTTTCAGGTCTTTTGCAGACTCCAACAGGTTTTCATCCAGAATGGTCCTGTATTTGGCTGCATCCATCTTCCCCTCAATTTGAACCATCTTCCCTGTCCCTGCTGAAGAAAAGCAGGCCCAAACCATGATGCTGCCACCACCATGTTTGACAGTGGGGATGGTGTGTTGAGGGTGATGAGCTGTGTTGCTTTTACGCCAAACATATCGTTTTGCATTGTGGCCAAAAAGTTCGATTTTGGTTTCATCTGACCAGAGCACCTTCTTCCACATGTTTGGGGTGTCTCCCAGGTGGCTTGTGGCAAACTTTAGACGAGACTTTTTATGGATATCTTTGAGAAATGGCTTTCTTCTTGCCACTCTTCCATAAAGGCCAGATTTGTGCAGTGTAAGACTGATTGTTGTCCTATGGACAGACTCTCCCACCTCAGCTGTAGTTCTCTGCAGTTCATCCAGAGTGATCATGGGCCTCTTGGCTGCATCTCTGATCAGTCTTCTCCTTGTCTGAGCTGAAAGTTTAGAGGGACGGCCAGGTCTTGGTAGATTTGCAGTGGTCTGATACTCCTTCCATTTCAAGATGGTCGCTTGCACAGTGCTCCTTGGGATGTTTGAAGCTTGGGAAATCTTTTTGTATCCAAATCCGGCTTTAAACTTCTCCACAACAGTATTACGGACCTGCCTGGTGTGTTCCTTGGTCTTCATGATGCTCTCTGCGCTTTCAACAGAACCTTGAGACTATCACAGAGCAGGTGCATTTATACAGAGACTTGATTACACACAGGTGGATTCTATTTATCACCATCAGTCATTTAGGACAACATTGGATCATTCAGAGATCCTCGCTGAACTTCTGGAGTGAGTTTGCTGCACTGAAAGTAAAGGGGCCGAATAATTTTGCACGCCCCACTTTTCATTTTTTTATTAGTTAAAAAAGTTTCAAAAATCCAATAGATTTCGTTCCACTTCACAATTGTGTCCCACTTGTTGGTGATTCTTCACATAAAATAAAAAATTTATATCTTTATGTTTGAAGCCTGAAATGTGGCAAAAGGTTGAAAAGTTCAAGGGGGCCGAATACTTTCGCAAGGCACTGTATATCCAATACCATACACATTCAAGGCTCCTCTGATCAATTCCAGATCACTCAGATGACATCTTGTACCTCCACCAATCTTATTTACTGCATCTCTTGCAGAAGCTATCTACATTGGTGATGTAGGAAGGAGGCTGGGGGACTGTTTGAGAAAACTTGTCAGGGGTGTGAGGATCAAAGATCTCTCAAAGAACGTAGATTCCCATTTCAGCTGTAATGGCCACAATCATACTGATCTCTCCGTCTACGCTCTCAAAGAGGGGTTTTGGAACTTCTATTGCAGAAAGACATTCAGAACCAAAACTATCCGAAACTAGGATCCTCTTTCTCTCAACAACTCATTTCCTTCTAATCCTCTATTCATTTGCAGGTTTTGACTTAACACCTCTCTTCACTTCATACCACCTCAGTGTCGACTCTGCTTCTGTGCTTCTTCCTTGCTCCCGTCTCCTGTCCACATGTTCTCCCATGCTTTATCAACTGCTGATTTTCCTTTGTTTCTCACACAGCTCGAAGGCTCCACACCTAAAACTTTGTGTCTCTTTTGAGCATGGAATAAAACTTTACTTGTTCCTTTGCAGCCTACCCATGCTGACTAGCTCCCTACCTGAACTATGTTTTCATATAGCTTTTCTGATTTAGAGTAAGTTATTGTATAATTCTATAAGTATAAAAAATACTTTTAGAATTTGAATCAGAAAGATTTATTGCGAGACATGACAAGACAGACAAAAAGACAATGGAGGGATTCACAGTCAGATTTCAAGCAGACAAACAGAAGCGATAGAGTCATGGAGCCAAACACAGAGAAACAGACATTCATAGGCAGATTGTGAGATTCAAACTTGCCTGTGATCTCAATAGTTAGAGGGGTTGGGGTGGTTCCTGCCAGTCGAGGAAGGGGAGGCAGACCAGGGTGGCTGGGAAGGGAGGTCATGGGGCGCACTCCAGGGACGGCAGTTAAGAGGGTTCCCAGTTCATTGTACATGTCCTTAGAAGGGGTAGGGTGAGGCGGGGGTGAAAGACTTGGTATGTGTCCCCTACTCCTGGAGGTGGTTATATGGTGAACTCCTGGCTCTCCTGTGGCTACCGGCTGTTGCGGTCCTAGACTTTGGGCACCTGTAGTGAGGGAGCTGGGAGTGGCCAGGCCAGGCTGCCCATCCTGGGGGCCCCCTGTGTGAAGACCTGGTCCACCTCCATGAGAGGCAGGAGAGCTAGGAGAGACTGATATCAGGACCCCTGGGGTCCCTGTAGGGCCAGTGTGCTCTTTGACCCCTGGGAGCATCCCTGGTCCAGGAGTTGTAGAGCTGGGGAAAGGATGTGCAGGCCCTGATGGGTGGGGCTTTGAGTCTGTGAAGAGAAAGTGAGACAGAGCAGCATGTTAAGAGACTGCAAAAGAACAAGTAAAGGTTTATTCCATGCTGAAAAGAGAAGAAAAGAAGCACAGTGTTTCGACTGTGGAGCCTTTTTTGGGTTTAAGGTTCCACAGCCGAAACATTGTGTTTCTTTTCTTCTCCTTTCAGCATGGAATACACCTTTACTTGTTTCTTTGCAGCCTAGGCATGCATACACAACTACCTACTTGAACATGTTAAGAGACTGGCTGAAGCCACAGCAGGCTGAGAAACAGGCAAAGGCTAACAGCAAAAGCATAAATGCATTTGAAAGGCTACAAAGGAGAAGTGGCCTTCAAAGCCTTTGCTAGCCATTCTGTAAATATTCAGCCTTGTCACTCATTAGTAACTGTTATAGTGTACAGTAAGTAGTAGTGTTAGTGTCACGATTGTAATCCCTCCTCTTAAGGGCGCTCCGGCTCTTTCACATTTTACTTGATCATGTGCACCTGCCTCCAATCCAGCACCTCCACCCAGATGCTCATTCTATTCCGGGCTCTGCATTGGAAGACGGACACCCGAAGGCCTGCCTACCACCAAGTCGCCCTACGCTCGCGGCTTGACGGCATAGGCCTCCTATCGGTGTCCTGACCCAGCTGAGTCCGGGGCTAAGAGTCCACGCTTGGTCCCGTTATCCCCATTCTTATTACCTCTCCCTGCACCGGATCCCGTTCCAGTTTTTAACTTTGTCTTGTTTTGTCCTGGATGGATCACCCAGATCTGAACTCTTGCTGTTCAGTCTGGATTTCCCTTTAGGCTCCCTTGGACTTGTTCGCCTGGACCATGCCCCCCCCCCCCCCCCCCCCCCCAGCACCAGTGCACACTTTTCATGCCCCCCTGTTCGTCTAGTTGAAGTGTCAACCAGTCAAGTTATAAAATATTAAAATAATGTACTATGTATATGGACTTTATTAGTTAGATTGTATTCTGCTAAGTCCCGAGGTTACTGTGCTATTGTAAATGGATAATGTGAAGTGCTACTGTACATATAGCAAGTACTGTAATGGGCAGTACATTACTGTGACACAAGGCTCCTGTACAAGGTGCTAATGCATCCCATTAAGAAAAATGACTAGCAGCTTCAATAAACCAAGTGAATTTTAGGAATGTTTTTAGGATTTACATAAATTAGGGAAGTTCCTGCTTTTCAGGATAAATATAGGTCTAGGGTTAGGGTTAAGGTCAGGGGTACAATCTTGGAGTTAAGGCTAGGGCTATGAAGGAGTAGGTTTGAGATAGTTTTAAATAATGTAGAGAAATGCCAGAATTCCCACGGAGAGAGATTCCAGTAATTGGACGAGTGGAGAGTGGAGAGTGGAGAGAGTGCTGCCATACCTCCCTGTGTGGGTGGTGGGAGGATGAGAGTCACAGTGTGCCCACCTGCCTTGGCTTCATTTCTTTCTTGGGGGGCTGTGGTGAGCAGTACGGCAGACTGCGTGGACAGGGGGTACAAAGTGCCTTTGAAGAGAGAGACACAATGATCAGTGAAAGAGGGATTTAGGAACTGTACTCTTTTCAGGGACGACTTTAAAATATAATTCAACAGATGTTTAATACATGAGGGCAAAGCAGCATAATTCTGATATACAACATACTTGCTTACTGCTGATTATAATTGTGGGCATTTAAAACTAGCCCACATTTGTCAATGTTTTCATTATGTTCCTGCTGTACTGCTGTATTCTGCTCAGTGGTAATTGGGGTGGTGCGCTGACTATGTGGCTAAGGCTCGGCACTTGTGGCTAGAAGGTTGCTGGTTCGTATCCTGCAGCCAGCATGGTAATCCTATTTTGTTGGGCCCTTCAGTAAGGCCCTTAACCCCAGCTGCTCCAGGGACACCGTTTAAATGGCTGACCCTGCGCTCTGACCCCAGGCTTCTCTCCCTGTCTGTGTGTCTCATGGAAAGCAAGCTGGGGTATGTGAAAAGACATATTCCTAATAATTCCTAACAATTCCTAATTGTATATGGCCAATAAAGTGATCTTATCTTATAATGTATCATAGTACTGTACATTGATCTCTGCTTAACAATGCTCAAATTGTGCATGTACACGTGTGCTTGCTGTGTTTATCTGTGTCGCTGCTCACCACAGCCGAGCTCGTCTGAGTGGTCAGCACAGTCCTGTCGGCCATCACACAGTGCAGTCTGGGCACTAACACATTCCCCACTGCTACACTCGAACTGCCCTGGCCCACAGCGTCGTCGTGGTGCTGTCACACTGCCAGGAAGCGGGGTCTCATCTGAGAAGTGAAACATTCAGCAACCCTTAGCACTGTCTTCTGGCACTTAGCAGCTCACTAATCCTAAAATTAAAACAATGTGGGTGAAAGGTGAAGAAACAAAGACAAAGATGACAATGAGAAGCTCGTGAGGCACAGAGGACAACAGGAAAAACTGAAGGAGACCAGGTAACAGAAGGAAAGATTAAGGTGTTGATGAACAATCAATGCCTGATAGAGAAGCAGAGTAAGCAGAAAAAGAATATTCAACAGGTGGATGGGCAAACACACAGCAAACAGACCCTCACCATCAGTGCAGCCCAGTATCTCAACACGTAGGTAGAAAGTGTGCGTAAATGCCATTGGGATGATCCGCAGATAACGTGCTTGGATCACCTGGCCTAGCATCTGGGTCACTGGGGCACTGCTATCAGCACGAGCTTCAAACACCTGGACATACAGCAGTGCGAATTAACACACCGTAACACAGCTTTCTGCAATAACTTGATTGCCTGGACCTGTGTAAAGGACATTTACTGTAAACAGGTCTTTATGCCACACGCTGAGTCAGTTGCAGAAGTGATGGAAAACCCTCTTAAAACTAGACAGTGTAAAACTCTTCCACAGCAGAAGACCCAGTCTTGTGGCACAGTTAAGATTCTCTGCTGGCTATAGAGTGGCACTGTATGTTTCTGGGCCTGATAGTAGCCCTGATCAAATCTGCCAGGGGCACATTGCAGTAGAGCTCCAATAGAAAATAGTCAAATACTGTATACTATAGAATTCTCCTACAGCCCCCCCTTGTGGTGTGGAGGACCTGATCTTTGGTATAGTGGAGAACTGTCTAGGGAATGGTGCCTGTATGTGTTTGGATCCTGCATTCAGCCTGTTTTGAATTTCAGCAGGGACAAGAAGTACAGTGCAGTAAAGTGTAAATGTATACAGTATGTATTCACTGTACTGAAATTCTAAAAGAAACATTTCAACATCCTTTTTGAGGGAAAAACCAACAATAGGTATGTTTTGATAGAATCTAACCTCAGTTACTACTAAAGACCTCCCATAAAGGTTTAATTATTTACAACTGAGACAGAAATTCGAGAGACATGACAATCAGCTGCTGGGTTCTTTAAACAGAAATGCAACAGCCTACCAGTCTATCTGTGCAGATTATCCATTTTAATGGAGTTTAACCTGAACAGATGGTATAATTTGCCACTGTCAAGTCATTGGACTGGGGGATCTTTTCTCTTAAATTATAAAAATTGCATACTAATTATTAATTTCTTTGTGAATACATATTCCCTACATTATCAGCTACTGCCTTCTATTTTGATACTTGTCTTTTTATAATAGAGTGCTGTATCCATGATATTATTGGCAGTTTCCATCTAACATGACTTCAGTGTTTTAATGTCCATTATCCATCCATTCATTTTGAGTAAGAACTGTATCTCCCGAGGGTTCGTTATTTTATATTAAATAACATTTTATTGCAAAAGGAAAGCAACCTTTCAAAGATAATTTTTAAATATACTGTAGAAAGATTATCATTGATAAACTAATATCTATCTGTAGAGTAAATTACTTACAAAACCCAAACATTCTAATATATAACATTCACTGTTCTCACATTGTTTTCATGGCTGACACATGCACTCCCATTAAAACATACTGTGTGTTCTGTCACCATAGATGAGGCCAGATTTATAAGAGTGTTAGTACCTTAGCCTTGCCTTTCCCCTCTGTGCTCTCAGTATATTCTGTGAACGTTGCCCCTCCCAGACTGTAGGACAGGCGGTATTTGGTAAGAGAGCCACGTGCCCGTTCACTGCCTTGGGTCACGACTCCCGACACCCAGGTGGGTTTCAGGAAGTCCACTTGGAAGTAAGGGCTCGAGTCACCCTGCAGGGGGCTCCACCCTGGCTCCATGTTGAGGCTACAGGAGACAAAGAGATATAATACTAGACAGAAATACAGTACACAGAAGGACAAGACATGCTGAAAGTAATGTGTAGACAAGATGGCTAGAAGGGCAGAAACAATTAACTTTTCTTGATAAAACTGTATTAATCATAGTAGAAGTCAGTTACAACAAGCTTAATGGCTTCTTAATATCTTCATATATTCCTGGTTATATAGAATTTATACATGTAATGAGCAACATCTGATATAGTTTAAACTTTTGAAAATGTCACTCAATGCAAAACTGTCAACCAATAAAAATTGAAACTTCTATATTTTCAGTTCTTGGTCTAAGTCTGACAGAAGGTTATAAGTAATGTGTAACTAATTTTAGAACTAATTTAAAAACATAGAAAAGTTTAGAAATGTGTTGAAGATCAAGTAACAAATGAACAGGTAAAAGTTTATTTCATGCTGAAAGCAAAAGAAAAGAGGCACAATGTTTCGGCTGTGGTGACTTCTTCAACTGTCACATCTGAAGAAGGCTCCACAGCTGAAACATTGGGTCTCTTCTCTTTTCCTTTCAGTATGGAATAAAGTTTGGAAATTACACATAGTTGTAAGTCTGAGAAACAGGGAAGAATCATGAAAAAAGCAGTTTAGATACCTTGACTTTGCAGTCCTGGAATTAGTTAAAATTTACTGTGATACGGTTAACTACTGTACCTTTACAGTATGTCCAGTAATTGTCATTAACTCTATAGGTTGTCGATTTCAGAGTGTAACTCCCTACTGTCCATACAGTATATTGTTTTAGTCAATGGGATTTTTGACATTGAGTTTAACATAAAACTCAATTTGGGTTAATATATTTGCAGAAGACACAGCACCACTGAGAATGCTTAGTGCTGTGGTGGTGGGACAGATCTCAGTGTGGTCCACCCTCAGTGTCCCTATTCCCATATCCACCCTCACTCCTCCTCCCTCTCTTTGTCCCTTACACATTGGGAACGATGTTGAGGCGGCCTGCATCAGCGGGGTTGTTCTCATGGTGCGATGAGGCGCTCAACTGCCCGTATCGGATACGCCCATCCTCGAGACCCAGGGGCAAGTCGCAGGGGACTATGGAGTACAGGAAGACACAGTTTTGTACAGCAAGTCCTCTGAAAAAACATGCTTTATCTTTGAAAGTAGTCCTGTAAGTGTCTGTTTCAGTGACTCCTAAAAACTAGATGGTTGGTTCCTGGTCTCAGGGCCCAATTTAAGATCTCCACAAAAGGTAACAGAAGTGGGAGGAAAGCAGTTCTGAGTCTAAAGAATTGTCATTTTTTATTTTTTTTCCTTAGCTTAAAGCAAACTGGTAACCATACACGCCTGAGGCAGACATACAGTACTCCATTTTTTAAAATGCTCTAATTCAGTGCCTCTCCGTTCACATATGTATGTGTTTTAGACACCAAAATGTATAGCCCAAGTGCACATTAAAAAACACTATGCCAAAAGGCTGGTACCCTGACATTCCTAAAATGTAATCACAGCTGAATATTCAGGAGAACAATGCAATTCTACCACTTCTACCAGTACAACTACTCCAAACTCTACCCTGATTTGTAACATGTTTGCAGTATTTCCAGGGATTTCTCTTAAATCTTTATCACAATCTGGCACAAACCAAAAATAAAAAAAAAACATAATGTTAGCTATAAAGGTCTATTAATCACTTAATACAGGCCTTTAAATTTTCTCATTTCCATTAGAATCTCTCAGAGAAGATAGTTTACAGTTCCAGCAGTAAAATGTAACTTCTCTTGGAATATCTCACTATGATACAACATACAGTAGTTCTGGCACTAAACATTTATTGTCACAAGTTGTATGGAAGACGGTTTGCTTAAATAAGTTGTGAACCTATGTAAGGTAAATGACTTAATTGAGGCTTGTGGATACAGATGCTAATTGATTAAAGGAAAACACACCTGATGGCTGAGGGCTTCCGCCTGCGCCTGTAGGCTTCTGGAGACAGAAAGAGAGAGAAAGGGGTTAGGCAGGAGAAGAACTGACCTACTAAAAACACAGGCAGATACACTAGAGAAAGACAAACATACATATAATTAATAATAGATGATTACGATGGTGGTTTGGTTAAAACTAAGATCTTTAAGAAATTTGCGTCCTAAACTAATCTTTGAATTTACTCAAAGTTTGAAACAAACTACACACATGTTATGAAACCAACACTCAGGAAACAATTGCATGCAGATCTAGGATTTATTAGATATCAGTAAACAAGGAAGTGGAATGGCCTCCTTTTGTCCGCAGGGAATCTCATTTTACAATGTTCTTTTATAGTGCCTTGTGATTCAGACCATTGCACAGAATTATTAAATAGATTATTAATGTGAAAGGGAAATGGAAAAGTCATTATTGCATATTGAAACTATTTCAACCCTTTGCTGTGGGAAACCAAACTTAAATGCACAAAATTGCCTTAATTAGACACAGAAGCAGTTGTGTGGCCCCTGTCTATGTGTAATAGTATTGTAATAGTTTGGATGTTTTCAGAATAAATACATGCTGTAAGGTCATTTTGCCATGCAGTGAATTTCAAGCAAAGATTCAACCATTAAGCAGCTTCCAAAACAATTCAGGAATAAAGCTGTATAAAAGGCTCACATCAGGAGAAGGACATAAAAACCTTTCAAACACCTATAATGTCTCTTTACGCATAATGAAGTCAAAGCGGAAACCACACAAACTGTCTAGAGCAGGCTGTCCCTCCAAACTATGTTGCCGGCCAAAGAGTCAGGTTGTCACTGTGAGGCCAACAGTGACTTTGAAAGAGTTAAATGGCAGAAATGGGAGAAAAAGTCCAGTGTCATCAATGTCCTGGTCACTCCACAAAGGAGGCTTGTATGGAACTAAAACAAAACTATCTCAAATTCTGCATGGGTATATGGATGAAGTGCAAAAAAAAACTTTAATGTGATTCAACAAACTTGTGGCAGAACGTGTGGTAAAAGGTTTTGTGGTCAGACAAGATAATTCAGAACTGTGATGAAAAGCTTGAGGCCAAAGCTACTCTGGAGTGGCATAACATTATGAATGTCTTTATGTTGCCCTGTCAAAGTTCTGACTTGAATATTATAGCATCTTGAGAGTGCTTCAGCAAACCTACCAAGAAGAATGGGCAAAAAAAAGTACACCACACCAAGCCAGTATCATTGTTTATCATTTGAGGCTGTTATTGCATCCACCGCTTTACACCAGATATTGAGCTTACAGATTTGAATATACTGTATATGAATTTTTTTTTATTTAAGCTTAGTTTACTCACTGCTTGGAATGACATGGGGACAATGAGAACAAGACTTAAGAGAATCAAATTTATGATGAACATCATAAGGTCCTACAAAAATCTTGCCTGTTGCCTTAACTTCACTCCATACAGAAACAAGCACTGAAGTACAGGGTCCATCTGCAGTAAAATAATCTACATTCCTAGGTTACACACTGTCCCTGGGAAAGAGTTTAGTCCATCAACTATTAAAGATGCTCACTCATTTGATGCAAATTAAAACCATTGAGCTCTACAGTGCATCCATCAAGAAAATCCCAGCAACAAACCAAATTAGGCTAGAAAGTACACACAAATCCCACTGGAAATTAAATTATAAGAAAAATGAAATGTAAGAGGTCCTAAAAAAATTACTCTAGCAAAATATCTTGTCAGATTAAAAAAAAACTCAAACTCAAACGCTAACAACATATAAGCTTAGCCACTACAGAGTTTCAATTAAAACTTTCTTTTGACCTACGTATGGAACAGACTGTGTGCTCACTGTGAGTTGGAGCAGGTCAAGAAAGAGTGGCACTTTCTTCTAACCAAATGTGAAAAATTAAAAGAAACATATTTCCACAATAATGGACTTCTTGTCTTGCACTTTAGGTGCCTTTCCTATGTGATCTGTACTTGTTTGCAAGCCTTACAAGAGAACCTCACAAAAGATTTATTCTTCTCGCAATTACCGTATTTCAAGTAATTTTTTATGTTATCATGGAATTTTGTAAGGCCATATATAAGGTTATAACCTTTATCAGGTTAACATTTTTTATTGGCATAAATTACTAGTGGTTTTGAAAGCAATAAAAATAACTGACACTAAATTGCTATTTCATGTAGAACTGCAACCAAAGATCGCTAAGCCTAAATCCAACTTTAAGCAATTATTTTCCTTGAGCTTCTTGTTTTTTTGATGGAACTAATCCAAATGGACATACTATATGTCTTTACATGTTTTTTTTAACAGGACAATATTAAAATAGGAAGAAATGCTTTGGTTGGCATGTGCTTTGAAAGTAAAGATTTATACGCAGTGTATGAGGAGCCAGTCAGTGCTGTCAGGACACAACAATCTGGAGTCTCACAGGTGTTGTAGGAAGGCCAGGACGCCCATCAGTTTGTGAGAAGGTGACAGCAGCCATGGCATGTGTCCTTGATTCTGAAGGGTGAGGGGGTGGTGCCACTGTAGCATTCCTAGTCTCTTCCGAAGGCCTAAACAGACAACACAAGATGGAATTATAACAGTAAATTAATAGTCTATAATTAAGACTTAATTATACTATAATTAAGACTATAATTAAGGCTGTGTGATCTATCACAGCCATTATTCCTACTGTACAAAGTAGTTTTGTATTTAATACAGTATGAATGTTTTTTCTTTCCAATTAACTCTTAACAAGTGAAATTGTGGATGTTAAGGCAATACCTGTCATTGGCTCCATTACTCTTTTCCAGTGATGTTAGAATGTGATGTAGTGGTGTGCACTGTGAGTCAGTATGTTACTATGTGTCTCACAGGGTTTATTGCTGTGTTATTGTCTTTCAAAGCGGTTTTCTGAGAATGACAGTGCTTTACCTGTGTTCGCCTGTGCCTGGTGTGCTGGTGTCTAAAGAGGGGGTGCAGCCCCTCTCATCTGCACCATCCGGACAGTCCATTCTGCCATCACAGCGCTGTGAGGCCCTGATGCAGGGGCCTGAGGGAGGGCAGGAGAACTGAGACGACAGGCATCCTCGAGTGCCAGGGGACAGTGGGGAGGGAGAGGAGCCTGCAGAAACACAATGCAGACATATGAAACACAGGCTGGCAATCAGCTGCACAGATATACCGGTTCTCCTACAGTACTTCAAGACAGATCACCTTCAGGTCAACAGCTCAGCTTTAAGTATGCATTCTCACTAAAAATGAGATTGGTGTTGTAAGAAATGGATGGAAAAAGGTCTTGTTCCTAATTATTCCCAGAGATGTTTAAGGTAAAGAGACACCCTAAATGAATTACTAGCTCATCAGAATATTTAAATACAACCCAAAGGTGAAATGCCTGATTAAAAAAACAGTAATGAAAGCTGAAGGACTAGAAATCTACAGGGCTGGAGAAGTGAAGGGGTACTGACAGCACAATTCAATCAAGTAAATCCACTACAGACAGTGAAATAGTTCATTAGCACCCACATCAGAGAGTAAAGTAGATCACCAACTTGTCCCACAGAAAGTGAAGAAGGTTGATTTGTTGTTGTCTGTATGGAGGCATTCAGTGGAGTTATACTTTGCCTTTGTTATAAAAGAGGTAATGCTGTAAAGATAGTCTGAATAAAGAAAACCAGGAGAACCTCATTTCAAAGGAAAACCAGACTGCTGCTGAAAGTGGTTCTGATGGACCAGAAGGTGGCACCCTTCCCTCTCACCAAGGGATTTCAAACTAAAACTGGTACAGTATGGTGACCAGGGACACTGTGCTTTAGAACTGCCATGAGCTATGGATTTTAATGTTAAATTCTGAGATGTTAATGTGAGATGTGAAATTGCAGTTCATTATTATTAGTTGTAATGGCAGTAGTAGTCAGAGCAGAGTCAATTTACATCAAATAATACTTCTTCCAAATATAGATACATTACATAGACAGATACATTCACAAAAGTCAGACAGATAGATTGACAGATACAATTTCACTGATTGATTAATTGGAGCTCACCACAGTGCAGCTCATCGGAAGCGTCTCCACAGTCATTGACCCCATTACACACACTCCCATTGGGCCCTGCTGGCACACAGCGCCCATTTCTGCAGTGAAATTGCCCCTCTTCACACAGCTTAAATACTGAGACTGATGGGGCAGGGGGTAGAGGGGTGGACATTCTGTGAGCAGCTGCATAGGTAGAGATATAGACAGAAAAAGAACACAATGAGATTGTGAGATACTGTTCAATTTCAAATTCAAATTTTTGACATGACCAATGAATTACATAGTGTTGTCAAAGCAGTAACAAATAAGGCAACATTTACAGACACATTACAAAAATCATTGGATATTTACATACTGTATATCACCTAAAACATTAATCTGAGGCTCACTGTTCCTCAGGCTGTGACAGGAATTAACATACTGGGCTGCCAGCACTAATGTTTCCTCTCCCTCCCTTAGCACAACTAGAAGCTGTTCTGATTCTGGAAGGTGTGAGGATTCTGGGACTAGATTTGTTCTTTTAAGAAAGAATGTTTGTCTGCTCCCAGGGTATTTCTCTCCTCTCTGGGTAGCCATGATTGCCTGTATCCTATTTTCTATGGCCAGGCACTGGTCACTGAGCCTTTGTCAGAGTTTGATATTGTGATATTGTGGAAATATAAACTGAGTAGAAACTGAGACAGAATGAGGCAACAAACTATCATTAAGCAACTCTTACTGTATACTGAAAGATTAAAAGAGAAAAATCAACTGAGAGAGAAAAATGCTGGGAGAAAGACAGACTATGAGAGAAAGATAGGTAGGTAGTGACAGAGGAATCAAAAAATATATTGAGAATGAAACAAAGAGTGAAGGTGGCCAACAATGAATAAAAAGGTCTGTGAATGAGTGTGAGAGGTGTGTGTCGTACCTTCCCCACAGCCCAGCAATTCTAGACGAAGGTAAATGGCATTGTGGAAGTCATGCGGCAGGATGCGGACAAACCGCGACAACACCATTCTCTGCAGGCGGGTCACGGCTGTGCTTGAATCATCTGAGTTCCCAAGAAACACCTGGGGAGTGAATAAGAAAGGGCTCAATGGCCAATTGGCCCAGAATTTCCTAGAAGGAAAAAGATGCTGTAAAAGAAAAGAGGTCAGGACAGAGATATACAGTAGTTCCTGTTATGCCCCAGATGCTGGAACCAGGAACCAAATATTTGCCAACTATTTGCCATTCCACTGTGAGCATCTGCCTTTGCTTGTTCTTCTGAACATATAGAGATTGATAAAGAAAAGAATGGTAGGGATAGGGGTGGTTATTTATAATTATTATTATTTGCATTGCTGATAGTGCTCTGGAAGAAAAACATTTGGTTAGACCTTATTTAAATTCGAATTTGAGAGAGAGGAATGGAGAGAGTAAAAGAGAGATGAAATTGAAGAAATCAAGGGAAAGGAAATCAATCTGGTAATATCATGCAGTCATTGGGTTTTTTTTAAAATAGGAAACCACTTTTTGCTATAGCGTGATTATTCATGCCTTGGATGGTAATTAGCAAGCATGAGTCAAAATACCTTAGCCCTTGGGCGTGCATCAGTTAGCAGCTCCTGGTAGGTGTACCAATGTTGCCCATCATTGCTGAACTGCAGGTAAAAACTAGACACAAAGGTGTCAAAGGCACCCCCTCCTTGTGTTATAATTCCTGAGAGACAGAGGCAGACAAAGAGTAAGAAATTAATTGAAAGAAAACAGACTTTATGCAGACCAGCTGAACATTGCTGTGCTTTAACCTGATAAAAGCTGTTGCACTCTAGTTTGTTTTATGGCCTGGAGTTTTTACTGTATATCCCGAGCTCTTCCTGATGTTTTGTTGGCATTATCTAAAGCATCATGAAGAACTTAAGAAATGCTACTAAACAGAGGAGGCCATTCGGCTGAAATGGGGGCCATTCTGGTAGAAGAATTACGATGACACAATTTCTTCTAAAAATCCAGAGTATCAGCTTCTGTCACACTTGCTTAAGTATAAGTTAAAATATTGCACTCCTCCAAACCTCCTTTCTCCCTCTGTCCACGGATCATAAAATGGCCAGATTGAAAAATGGCTGTTAAATCCATTTATTTGTGGTTAGTTTGGTAGTTATCATATCAGTCACCACTAAAAGCAACAATTAAATTCCTTGAAAAAAGATTGTGGGAAGCCCTCCCTGTTATACTCAGAGTACATACCAGTGATGTTATGGGGCTGAAGTAGGTCGAGCTGTAGGTATGGAGGCTGTGCTGTGAGGTCAATGAGGTCACCAAGGTCAGCATGGCCGTCAGGTGTCCAAGTGGTCAGTGCCCTGTACTGGTCTGGCTCAGGGCTCCAACCCTGCAGATCACGGCGGGAATCCTGTGAATTCAGCCGTCCTTCTGAGGGAGGGTGACCTAGTTGCTCAGAAGAGGCACTGAAACTGGAGTCTGGCAGTGACCTGACATCGAGAGGACCACGGCACTCCTCTACAGAACAAGGAGGGGATATCAGAGACAAATAAAGACAAGGCAGACAGAGGAGTGAAATGCAGTCATGATCAGTATAGAGACAGTATAGAGCTGCACACAACCTGCACTAAATAGCATTACTAACCTCCAGGAGGTAGTGGGTAGGTGGGGATGTGGGGAGCGGGGCTCTCCGTGGAACTGGTGGTCACAGTGTTGAGGCTTGGTATCACTGGAGTCACCAGGGGTGTCAATGTGGAGACTGTTCCATTTACACCTGGACAGATATGGGGGAAACAGCAATTTGAATATTCTGTTTGAGATACAGTAGGTGCTGTAAAAACTTCATACAGTACAGTACCTATAAGAGTCTGTAACAGGGCAGTTATTGCTGTAAGAGAGCTTTGGTTGGTTGACATGCCTGGAAAATCATATTAATTTTATAGCTTTTAGTTAAAGCATTTTTAGGAGAATGGGTCAAATGCCTATGCAGGTTAAGTAAACATATTTTTCACATGGGAGCAATACAGTGCTCCTGTAGTGATCATTAGTGGTCCTTTAAATAGATTATCAACAGATACACACAGAAAGACAGCGAGAACTTTAGCTTTAGCATCAGTTTCTGGTTAAAGCTCCTTTTAGATGGAAAAGACCTGTCAGATGAGACGATTAGATAGGATAAGATTAAGACAAGGCCAGTTAGGTTAGGCGGTTGAAGGGAAAAGCATGCTTGGATCTCCCTAGCGAAGATCAGTTAGGTGTCTTTCAGTTATCTATACCTACTGGGTGAAAATCAAAAGGTTCAAAGTAGCGCTTTTGTGCTATGGTTAATACAAAGGAAGAGAAGGCGGCTACCAGTAGGTTTGGCAGTAATGTATTTCATCAGCAACCAATGAGACTGGAAATGTAGTAGAAGACCCTCTGCTGCTTCGTCTCAGACACAGATATGAGTTATGATTAGCATTGCTGGCCAACAGGAGAAGAGGGGAATGGTTACCCTGCTTCTACCTCTGGTTATAAGTTGATATGGTTAGGTTCTGTTCATGTTTAAGACTGAGGGTTAAGTTTTCTGTACCCTGGAAGGGAGTCACAGTTATCTGGTTACAAATCGCAAAGGGGATTTTGGTTGTCAGAGCTGCCCAACTGTGGAGAAGAGATTCCACTATACAGTATGCATAGAATTGGCTGTGAGGGTAGCCCATAATGGGATAAGGTTGCTATAGCGCTTGAACAAGTGATGAACAGGGACTGCTACATGCTACAACTCTAAGGTATTGGGCATTGATCTGCATACAGCAATAAACAACATTTTGAACTAAAACAAAAGAATTTAAGTAATTAAAAAAATATATGTTTTGTACTTGTTTGCTTTATAACAGTCATCCGCAGTTGATTGCATAGCCATACATGTGGAGGCAAAGCCAAGAAACACACTGTATATAATTTACTGTATTGTAAACAATATATGAGTTGATAATTATTATTATCTTGATTCCAACACTATTTGTTTTCTTTCATCTATTTTCAGCAGCTCATTGATTAAAATAACATAAATGCCAGGGCCTAAACATAACATATTCCTCCACTTTAATACAGTATAGTGTATATATTGTAGTATAAACCTTGGTCTTATTAACTCACAAGGACTTTATTAACTCAGCAGGACTTAATTCAGGTTGGGAGACCATGTCATAAATAAACCATTATACAGCAGGTTTAACTGGTTAACCTTCATATTAATTAATTTTATTTGAGCAGATAAACAAATGCTATCATTTGTATATTTTTGCCCAATTTATGAATTACCTTGAACAATGAAACCATAGCACTCTTTTAGCCGTCCCAGACTATTGCTGACCGCTGTTGTCTCCACTTTAGAACCGGCATGCTAAACTAATCAAACCAGTTTTTACAAGTCATTAGATGCTCCACTAATGTGCTGCGATTTTGGCAGCAGATCTGCCTGCACAAGCAGTTGTCTTCTTTAGGGATGTTCCTACTGTACATTTCTTTTCAGGCATTGACTCAACTACAGAGCAATGACCTCTCGACTGTAGCACGTACACAATGTATTTGAAACCTGTTCAGCTGGGTCACTGACATCAACAGCTGGGATTTTATCCAGCTACCTTCTGCTCTTCAGATTGACATGCCCTTTGGTACACTGACAAATTCTCTGAGGCATTTGTCAAGGTCTCTGTGGCAGGTCTGTACTCTGTGTCCTTATACATATGACATTTCTGACCAGTTGGGACACTCACTGCTCAGGCACTGAAGGTCACCCTCAGATGCACATTGTCACTGTCTGAGTAATGGGCTTTGCAGCCTACTCTGGCACTTTCAATTTCTTTCAGTGTAAGAAAATGGAAACCATTTCCATTTGTGATTGAAACATTCACTGCAAAATTGATGATGATGTTAGGCATTTCACTGAAACTGTTCTCAATGCACTAAATAATACAATTAAAAGATATCAATCCCATACTGATTTGAAAATGTTTTGAGTTCTGGATTGAGTAGCACAATGAAATACTGTAGTAATTTAAAAAAGGATCAACTAAGTCACAACGTTTCGGCTGTGAAGCCTTCTTCAGGTGTGACGTCGTGTTTTCTCTCTTCTCTTTTCAGCATGGAATAAACCTATTACTTGTTCCTTTGCAGACTACACATGCTGACGCAGCTCCCCACCTAAACTAAGTCACGTTGTGTTCTTATGGGTGTTTTCAATGATGATCAATACCGTGATCAAAGAGTATGATAAAATGCTACCCATATGTATGTGATCATTGAGATTTCAATGGAGCAACAGAATCAGTGAAAGGTTTGCACACAGCAGTGAGATGGAGCTGGGTTTACCTGATCCAGTACAGTGGCAACATTTCTCTCCCTCACCCGGCACTAAAACCTGCCCCTGAAACACAAAGGAAGACAGTCAGACAGACTTGCAGCTAGAGAGCTGGACAGACAGATGAGATGAGCAGAAACAGGCATGGATGTTCTGAGACACACAGACAGATTGATAAAATACATAGCACATACCGTAGATTGTAAACTGAGAGATAAATACAAAGGCACATGAAGTTTTTTTTTTCTTGTTAATGTCAAATTCCCTAGAAGGATAATCTGTAAAAAGGGGCGATTATAGTATTTATTAAATAATGGTGGAAATAACCTGTGGGCAGCCGGCAGTGAAGGGACAGTAGGGACCACAGTGTACTGTCAGGTTGGGTAGACATTGGCACAGCTGGCACATTCCAAGCTTCCAATGCTCGCCGATGACATAGGATTGCCCTTGGAATTCACACTCCTCACAGGGATTTGTCTGACAGCTATGAATGAGACATAATCATACAATCACTGCCATATCTAGCTGACACATATAACATACTGTAGACACTGAACCAAACACAGTTTTGGATGAGCTCGGGGACCTCGTCTCAGGCAAAAAATAAGCAGGGGAAAAGAAGGAAACTGGTTGTGAAAACAGAGGCAGCAATGCAGACAGCAGTGTGTGGAGGAGAGAAAGAGAATAAGCATAAGAGAGAAGACAATGAGCCTCACCGACGGGCCTTGCGGTAGATACCCCTACATTGTCGGCCATTGCCATGTTTGCTGGGATTGGTTGGGCTTCTGAATGACCACTGGACACTCTGCACTCCACAGGGGCCCAGACACTCCCCCCAGGGTGACCAGGATGACCAGCCACAGTTCACTGAAGAGGACATGGTAATTACAGCAACAATCCCACCAGAAACAGGAAATACACACAGTGGTCAATATGTAGTACAGTGCTGTTTAGAAGCTTAGGAAAAATTACATACAGGAAGCCTGGAGGAGAGCAATATTGTACATTCTTTGTCTTATAGACCTAGATTTACTGTGATTTTTCTGTAATACAACAACATTGTCTTCCTCAGGCTCCCTGAAAGTGGAGCTTCCCAACTTTAATTTGGAACTGAATGTTTTTTCAGCTGATCAAGTCAAGTGGTAGCAGTAACAGAAAAGTTATAAGGTACAGTAGTATATGCACATTTTATTGATAATTGACTATTATTCAAAACATTCAGTCCATAGACTTGTAGTAGGTGTTCCTTATATTTACCTTGTATAAACCTCGATTAAATCTAAACTTCCCCCTCCATTTCAAAGACATCTGAAGAATTGTGCTGGTGAAAATCCTGTGAATTTTTCTACACCAAATGTTTAATTTATCTTTTAAGAAATCATAGATATCTTTGGTTTATTAAATTACTGTGAAAACAACCAAGTTAGATGGCCTCCTGTTCTTTGTATCAATTACAGTGTTCTAAATCTAAATAATGATGACAAGACCAAAGAAATAACACATCAGTACTTCAACAGATAGTATGAGTTATTTGGGCCTCTTTATAGTGTCAGAAGATTAAATGCACTTCATAAATATCACAATTGTGCGGACAGTCCCTTATCATTCCTTGTTGGCTGGTAAAACACCTCCTTTGATGTCCTATGATACATCTGAAGAAGACTCCACAAATCATTATCTCTTTTCTTTTCCTTTCAGCATGGAAAAACCCTTACCTGTGCCTATGAAACATTATACTACTGTATATGTCTGCATACAGGGCACTGCTCTTTGTCATCTCTTAATTCTGAGTCCTACTGAATTATGAATAAAGTACAAAACTATACAGATCAATCATATTTTAGACCACCACCTCTACTGTATTAGCACTACAAAGTAAATTGCATACCAGTATTATTATGTAAGGAAGACAGTAAAACTGTATAGACTAATATGACATGTGAATGAATGTTAATGAAAATTAAATGAAGTAGAAATGACTAAAATTACTAAATTTTCAATGCTCTTGAAATAAATACATGCTTGAGCTGCGCATAATCCAGCAGAGAGCACAGAGCTTCAGATTCCTTAGTTTGCTATTTATCTTAGCCAAACTGTACGCTTTTTTGGTTCCAATTTTTATTTTTCATCTGAAATAATTGTGTCTTTAAGGATAACCTTTATTCCCCTCAATAATGCTCATAACTGAATGTATACATTAGTTCAAGTAGGTAGCTGCTTCAGCATGCGTAGGCTGTAAAGGAACAGGTAACGGTTTATTCCATGCTTTCTTTTCTTTTCAGCATGGAATGAACCCGTTATGTTCCTTTGCAATGTATACATTATTTGACTTTCATAACAAAATGTGAACATGGCAAAAAATGTATTCGTTTTTCTCTTCTGCAACCAAAGCATTAGGAGATTGAGGTGTCTCTCAAAGGCAGCAGTGTTGTAACACATTGTTCACTATTACTGGTGTAGAATTGAAAGGGAGAAATGCATATGTAATACAGAAGAAGATTTAAAGTTTAATCTTAGGTACAGTTCTGTTGTGGTTACCCCTGCCCTCTACACATGACCATTCACCTCTGGTCTGACCTGAGCACTCTGGATTTTGCCGGCAATGCTGGGGACGTCCTCCTTCGCAGGAGCAGATCTGACAGTCTATCTTCATCAGCTGCCCCGGCCAGTACCACACACCCCGGACCTCACATGGACACTCCTCTGGCCTCACACAATGCTGATCACTGTCCATCACCAGGCCTTCTGCACACCAGCACCCTGCACAGTGTGGTGGGGATGGAGATAATGAGACAATCAATGATAGAAATAGGAAGTTCATGAGGGGGTGGAAAAAGGAGGCAGAGAAAGAGAAATAGCAAGAAAGAGAGAGGGGGGCAACAGGAGAAGGCACAGAGGAGAGACAGAGGTGAAATAGAACGCGAGAGACAGGGACATAGGGATGGAGGTGAAAAAATTGGGTTGAGTAAAGATAACAAAAGAACAGGCTCTTTGGCTTTAATGTAGTATTCAAATACTTTGAACTAAGCAGAACTGAGTTCTCTTGTTGTGACCACATTTAAAAATAAGTGATAGAACAGTGTGAAGAAGTGAATAATCACCTAAAAAGCATGTATTGAGTCCACTATCTTTCTATTAGAGGTAATTCCCCCACCTATTCAGGGCCCTCACCAGAGAAGCAGTTGGTCGGAGACTTGCAGGAATCCTTACTGGCCAGGTCAGCGCAGGTCAGAGGGCAGGGGGCACAGCTTCGCAAAATGAGGTCTCCTGGGCAGGAGGAGACATTAGGACAGCCCTCCTGGGGACAGGGCTCTGAGGAACCAGGGAAGCAGACACAATAACAAACAGGTAAAACCTGTAGTTAGTCAGTGACACAGGACTGCTGGCTGATTATACACTCTATCAGTGAGTTATAATAGATTATTAACAATGATTTTGTGTTTTTGCATATATTTGATCTTCAGTATGGACTTGAACTAGGATTCTTTAGCTCTAGAGAAAACCTGTACACCTTTTGGAGACATAGGATTTCTTATGAGTTAATTTGCAGTTAGTGCTTTAAATGTCTAGAGGGGCCACTGTCCAACATTGTCAGCAAAGGTCATACACTGTATAGTGATAACATTTTGATTGTGTGTTCCAATGGCATGCCTCCCAAAAGTCTGAGATTTAAAGGAAGAGAAAGAAGCCACAGAAAAAACAAGAGGAATGAAAGAAAAAAATGATGAGGCAAAAATGTCTATAGTAAACAAGTAAGTTCACAATGATAAACAGTGCTCATATTGAAAAAGATGCTAGGATGCAAAAAGGCAGAAATGGATATATTGAGAGATTCAATTGGCAGAAAAGAGAAGGAGAGAACACTAGGCAGAGTGAGTGACGTACTTATTTCCATGGCAATGGCAGGTTGTTCTGGAAGGTCAGCACAGGTTTCACCCCCGTTCTGTGGAGGAACACAGCCCCGCTGCCGGACTACCATACCAGTGCAGTCCCCAGAACAATTCGACCAGGTCGTCCATGACAACCACCGTCCATCCACTGTCACATGGACACGAGGTTACACAAGCATCCACACACAGAGCCAAGAGAGGTCAAAAACACAGGTTTTTCCATGCAGAACAGCATAATTGTTATCACAATTGCTATAGTATATCTTATTGGTATTGTACAGATTTTAGTTTGCTCATTACAGTGAGATGTTGAGTCAGTTGAATTTGTCCCACCAGTAGTAGACACATGGAAATATAAGCCTGGTGGAGCCATCTGACCTATGGAACCTTGTGACCTGAAGAAGGTTCCACAGCTGAAACATTGTGTCTGTTTTTATTACTTTTCAGCATGGAATAAACCTTTACTTGTTCCATTGTAGTATGTAGTATGTTCTGCTAAACTAACATTAGAATAGTAAGTCAATAGAAATGTAAGTAAACAGTAAATGTTTTCAATTTTTTTTTAAAAGATTTCTAAACCCAACTATGAGAACACATGCACTCATTCTCTCACTCACCGGGGCAGGCAGTAGAGAAGCACTGCTGTCTCTGGGTGTCCTCTCCCCTGCAGTATCTCAGGGAGTCCTGCAGGTGGCAGTGTCTCCTCCTTCTCTGGGTTCCTGTTCCACAGGTGTGGCTGCAGGGGCTCCAAGGCTCCCAGGGCCCCCATGTACCACAGTCCTGCTCATCTGAGGAGCCTCTAGCTTGTCCCAGAGCAATACTGGGACACTCAGTAATGCCATTACACACCTTGAGAGGTCAACAATACATACGTACTTCATAATAGAGGGCTAGACAACAGGCAGTTCTCAAAGCACCAGTGCTGCACCTGTAGGACTTATCAGTGTATCAGTGCATTTAAGTTATTGATTCATGTTAATAAAATTATGAAATAGAATATGAAGCAAAGATTTCATTACACATCCTTGCTAAACCAGGCAAAATGGATTGTATTAACAATAAATGTGGGTTCCCCATAGAGAAAGTGAACAGGGTTGAAAAAGACACAGAATGCGCAGTGTACAATATGGACCTAACAGGATTATTCCTTTTCAACAGTAGTCCAGCAGCTAATGTGCTGTAGATTTATCTGACAGTTCTTTTATGAGGTTCAGCCTATGTAATCTGATGGCAGTGTATGTCTTAGAAAGCTATGGGGCATAGCCTGATGCCCTCAGTCATGTGACCAGATAGAAAAACTATTGCTCAGATGATGATCTAAACACCAGGAAGCTATGGGTTTCCAGGTAGTTACCGACTAAGGTCATATCCACTGTTCATGGAATCAGTAGAAGAAGGAGTTCAGAGAATGAATGGATGGACGCTGTAGACTTGAGTTTTCCGTCTGACAGACAGACTGAAAGAGTTTGGTCTTGAAGAGGCACTATGGTCAATCTAGAAAGTATCTTAGCTGCCTTGCTATGGAAAGCGACTGAGAAAGTTTGTGTGTTTTTCTGGGACTCACTTATTAAAGATCATTGCTATGGCAAGCACTACAAGAGGTACCACAAGGTGTGTCACAGCACATAAATGCATATTTACCAATGGCATTTAGCCCAGCAATATTATGTGCTTAAATTCCTTCCTCAACCTAATTTTACTGGTGATCTGTTGTTTTTGCTTGTCGAGTTCTCCAACAAACCTGCATTGGTATTTTAAAAAATATTGTAGTTGAAGATGCTATGTGAGTATAAATGAAGTCTACCACCACCCATTGGAAGATCAAATTCTATGGGTAAATATAATTTTCTTGGAAGTTACTGATGTCGGTCATAATTGGAAACTCCCAGTGATATTGACTTAGGTACTCAGTTGTTTATGTGTTGTAGTGTGACACGTGCCAAACATTTGTATTTTCTGCAAACATCAAGATAGCTGAGATTTTGCTGAGATACTGGTTGTGTAGGAATAATGAGAAGAGTGTCCTAAAGAGGTCTTAAATATTTAGGTGTTTTTGAGTTTATTAATTCTGGTCCAAGGATGCCAAACATGGTATGGCCTGAAATACCTTTAAACACGGAGCCAATATGGATTTTTCATCTCAGTACTTTAACACCTTAATGATTGAATATGGAATTAGATTCCAAGCCTTTTTATGTGTAAAATGGTCTAAACTTAGTAAAGCAAACTAATTTAATTGTTTTATACTGTATATTGGATATTTGAGGCAAATAAAACTATTCATTATTTATTTGATCACTTTTAACAAATGGCCTCCGTTCATGTGGAAGGGTGACAATATTTTTTTATGTGAAACTTCTACTTGAAAAAGACACTTGTGAAAAGTTGTTTTAGAGGAAATGTTGATGTCTTTAGCACTTTCCAATGCCTACAGAGTATGCTCATCTCACAATTTTCAGTGTGCATTCTCCTTTTCTCCTTTTCTAAATGATTTGATGATTAGTTACCTGTTTGAAGGTGAGGCAGGAGCCATCTGGACAGGTGTATTCTGGGCAGAGGATGGTTGAAGTATTTCTGGACCACGGGGGGATCGTCGTCATAGTGCCCGTCTCTGGCGGAGCAAGAATAAAGTGCTTGTACTGTAAATGTTAGCACTGTTTTGGAATATGAGTTATAAACAGTACATCACCTACAGCAATATTTCATTGTGGGATCTGAAAGCCAGTGGGTATGATTCTCACTCGCTTTGGAACACACGACACTATAAGATGCAGGTCATTGCCAATATCTTGCAAAAACAATAAAAAAGGATTGAAAAAGGAAAGTTTTTGGACTATGAATGTTTGAGTGACCTATGACATGAACTCTATACTGTATATATATATACTGTATAAAGTATTTTATTAAAAAAAAAAGGTATATAAAACTATCGGAAAACATTCAACTGAACTGACTCAGTTGGTAAAACTACATTATAGTCAAACTAAGGATTTTTAGAGGAGATGTAACCTTAACTACAGGATCGATACTGATCCCAGTATTGGGGTCATGGAGATGGAGTGACCACTGGAGCACGCTCTTCACACACAGTAACAAGAGTGTGTTGAAAGTAGAGGGGGAAAGCAATGGGTTATTAAGACACTGGAGAGACCAAAACAACACATAGAATGAATTAGTTCCTATATCCCCAGCTAATAAGAATTGACACCATCCAATAGAAGGCTGTGGACAGGTACAATCTAGACTATTCCATTAAAGGGCGTAATCTCACATGAGTACAGGAATAATGACAACAATCAACCTAATCAGCATGTCTTTGGAGAGTAGGAGGCAATTGGATCACCCATAGGAAACCTGAGTGAAAGTGAGAGCAAGAAAACTCCATGCAGAAGGCTACGCCGACTAACCACCAAACTGCAGTGCTGCCTGGCATCTATCTCCCATCCAAAGATTAGTTGGAAGGGACCTCTTTAGACTTTCAAGAATAATGTCCATTTTTACACTCCCTGATCACATGCTTCAGTACTCACCACATGTTAGCTCGTCCTCACCCCCTGGGCAGTCAGGCACGCCGTTGCACACACGGGACGAATTCACACATACCCGGTTATCACATAGGAAGCTTCCTGGACAGGGGGGGATCTGGGTGGATCCTGGGATGAGGGAAAGACAGCAGGGGCAGACAGTGACACACAGCCCGCAGCGCTCAGAGTGCAGAGGCAGCTCTAGATAATATGCTTCTCTGTAGCACACAGCGCAGCTCTTGTGAGCTAACTGAAAGTTTCTTTGTAAAACGTCAAGACAATAAATAAGACCTTATTTGGAGCCATCTCTAATGTCATCCCCTGCAGAATCTCTAAATCATCATAAGCAGCCTTAAAGCAACAGACATGAATCTAAAACCTCCAGCTCCTTCCTTGTCTTTTCACTGAAACAACAGAAAGGAGATTACTGTACCAAGTACAGCAGCACTGTTGAGTTTATAACCTGTCCTCATGTATTTTATTTCTGTTTACATTGGGATCCAGCTTCTCTAATACTGATGCGTGTGTGTTACATACTGTATTACAAGACTATTATTACAGAATTTTAATGCATGAATCTTTTAAGTGATAATCCAATTCATTAAGCATTTCCAACCAGTGTATTGTTTCTTTAGCAGAGGGGGTGCAGTGTCAAATATTAAGTTGTAAGAGTCCTGCCATCATTTTCACACTGGTATAACATGACAATTTAGATCCTGTGAACCTAATTTGAGTTCTGCACATCCATTTGAGTATTGTTATGTTATTATTCTTATTGGATTTATCAGGTGCCTTTATCCAAGTCTTAGTTTTATTGTTTATTTTTATTGCAGTTTCCAAATAGTTTCTGTTAAGTCTTTTTCTTAACCATGTTTCAACAGAAAGTATGTTACAGTTTTACAGTAAGTTATTGGGCTCTGCTGTGTTTCTTGTCTGTCACTTTTAATACATTAAAATTACTCTGAGATTTTCTGTTTAATGCTATTTTTTTTCAAACAAATACAGTAAATATGAACTCTGAATACTGCTCTGTTTTATTACTGATATGGAATAAGGGCTGTGTCGGTTCTGTTTGTTCTCTGTCAGTATGTGTTTTGAATTGAGAGACCTTGCATGCCTTATTACTCTTTCATGTTCTGTAAGAATACATTCAGATGCAGATATCACAACAAATGCATAACTGTCACGATCGCTAACCCCTCCTCTTAAGGGTGCTCCAGCCCTTCCTTGTTATGCCCCATTGTCTGCACCTGGTCCCTAATCCCGCTCCCCCTTAAAAGCCAGACGCGGGCTTACTACTGGTTCCTCATTGATTTCCACATCATGAGAGCCTGGGGTCTTGCTGCGTCTGGCTCCGTTATGCTTTTAACTTCCTACTTCCTACTTCCTACTTCCTACTTCCTACTTCCCCTCGCCGGTTCCGACCCGGTTCCTGTTCCCCCCACCCCCCCCCCCCCCCCCCGCCGGATGGATCGCCTGGCTATGGACTTCAGCCCTTGTTTCTGATTTCCCGTTTGGATTTCCTACATGGATTGTTCGCCTGGATTCACTTCCCCTGGACACCTGCACTGCATGGACACGCCACACCGTCTCCAGACCCTTCTCCTGCATGACCATTTTTCCCCTTGTGTCTTCACTATTCTGGATTGTGTCACCCGCATAGGGCCCAGAAAGAACTGTACGTGACAATAACATTTATAACACCACAGCATCATACTAACAACACTGACTTGAGTTACAAATTGTGTCTTAATGTAGAATAAATAGAACAGAAAAATTATTTTATTGACGTTGAGGTGAATGTTAACTGAAATACAATGCAAGGTTTTAGGACATATTATTATTCTTAAATAAATGTAAATCACCAAATGCAATATTTCAGTTTCCTGTCAAAAACATTTCAGTATTTTAATGTTCTAACTACAGCTCCTGATCTTGAAGTGTTTGACAACTGCCCTTCAGGTAGAGAAAGAGAGTACTGTTTAGTCCTCTGTAACACCCCTGGAAGTAGAGACATAGTTAATTTTGTGAAATGAAGGATTTCAGATGGGAATTATTTGTACATTTGTATTTATACATGCTGTTTCTATGCCAAGTCAGAAGGATTTGCAAGTGTTGGTGCATTTTGGAAGCATTATGCCCATTCTAATTATGATGGGGAGCCTGTGTGAACGACATGATAATGAATAATGGTTTGTTGTTACGTCCCTCTCTGTGCTCATCTGTCAGGGCCAGCATCTCACCACAATTATCCAAGCTCTCGTCAGAGCTGTCACGGCAATGCGGAGTGCCATCGCAGAGGTGTTCGTGGTCCACACACTCTCCACTGTTCTGACACCGGAACTGGCTCCGCCCACAGACCTGGTGGCAGCCCATTTCATCACTGCCATCCGCACAGTCTGACTCCCCATCGCAGCGCCAGCCCAGAGGAGTGCACTCACCATTGGCACAGCCAAATTCATACCTCCCACACCCACCTGGGAGAGAGACAGAGAAAGCCATAAGTTCACTGGTCCATCCATCCACTGATCTGTCCATTTACCCATCTATCCATTCATACATACAGTATATGTTGTTTTCCCCCTTAATTTACCCTCTACCCCATGCTATGTTTGCTGACTGCATTGTGGCTGTGAACTGCTGCTCTTACCAGGGACAGAGACAGGGGACATGGAGGTCACAGCTGGCCATGGACGTGGTGTAACAGTCTCTACAGTAACATCCTGACAATGAGAATCTTTCTCATCTGTCCCATCCTGGCAGTCTGCCACCCCATCACAAAGATTTTCTCTTCCAATGCAAGTTCCATCTCCACACAGAAACTGTCCAGGGCCACAGGTCACTGCCATCAAAGAGCACACACATTAACATCAATTGAGGTACTTTGGTTAATTTAATGCATTAAGTTATATATTCTGACTGTAAGTTTTCGCTTCAGCATGTAATTGTATAATGCATGCTCAACTGGATTTAAAACTGGAGACTGACCTAATTAACCTTGTTTTTTTTTTTTGCTTGCATTTGCTGCATGTTGTGGGTAATTTTCATACTGAATAGTGATGTCTTTCTCCTAATTTTAACCTTTCCATCACTGAAGTAAAAGTTTATTTGGTCTTATTGGTCTATAAAACATTCTTCCAAAACTCTCCTGGACTTTGTACTTCCTGGCAAATTTTTAAGCTTATTGAACTTAGCTGTTTGACTAAAAACCAATAGAAAAAACTTTTGGGAGCCACTCCATATATGGTTTTCCGTTTATAAGATTTTTGGTTCCATATATACATGTATAATATCAGAGAAGTATTTGCTTCCAGTAAAATTTCCACTCAACTACTGTACATTACCACAATACCACTTCATTGTCAATATTTAAGAAAACAGTGTATAATTAGTTGTACCCATTAAAAAAAACCTCTAGCTTATTAGCACAGCTCAGTGATTACACTGCATATCTTCCCCATGGGAAGAGGCAAAGAACAAAGGTGTTACACTTTTTTAGTACATGCACACCTCTAGTCACGTTGTATGATTATATTTATATAGCAGGGGTTATGTCTTTAATCATCTTTGTTGTCAATGTCAGCTTATGGTAAATAATCAGACATTTTCCCCATCAATTCAAATTATGATTCAATTGATGGGGGAATTTCTGTGGACTTCTGTTTACCTTAAACCATATCATGAATTGAGAAGCCTCCTTAGAAACTAAAAGATTCTGCTTAACCTGGTATGACAGTACAGTACCTGCAGATGGGCATATGGCCTCATCAGTGCCAGAGGGGCAGTCTTCATGTCCATCACATACTCTGTCTGGGCTGACACATTGTCCCCCTGGGCACTGCAGCTCTTCCAGTGTGCAAACACACCCACGCTCATCACTTTGGTCCCCACAGTCATCGTGTCCATCACAGCGGTGAGTGTATGGCACACACCGACCCCCTGAACACTGGAACTCCCCGTTACCACAAAGCAGGCCACACTCTGAAGAAGCACAGAGAGGGAAGATAATGGCAAATGAAAGAACTAGCAAAAAATAGGATAATAAGATACATTATGATGCACAAAGGGTGTGAAACTTAGGTTTCTGGAAACCAATAGCAGCTCTTTGTCAGCTTTATGGATTAATGCAATCACGCTTCATCTCAATTCCTTCAAACTGGCAACAATATTGATTCAAAATGGAAGATCACCAATATTTCTTCTGCCTGTTTTTTATGACACTTGACAACCGTGAACTTCAAGAAATAATTTGCTTGAAAACAACTTTGTTTTGGGTACTTCAGATATTAAATAATCCTGGCTTAGTGAATTGGTGCAATTTTGTAATGAAGAAGGGCCATTGAGCCAACATAATATTTATCAGTGACTAATTAAATACACATGTAATTTTTTCATATTAACTGTTTAAATTAATGCCAATCGATCAAATTGTAGTCAGATGTTCATTGCACTTCATTGTCTTGTGATATTTTCAGGGTTTCCATATCCATGGGGTACCCATCTATGCATGTAGACATTGCAAAACCATCAGATATGGAAAAAGGGGGGTACATTCATGGATAATGGATGTATTGTATCCTATGCAATGCCAAACTCTTCTGAAAGCTTTAAAATCCCACTATATACTGTAGACTTTTACCTTCTGAAGACTTTCTGAAAGGTTTGCAACCTTGTAGTCTCACCACCATTCTATCTCTCTCACACATGAATAAGGTTCTGTAGATGAAACATTGTGTTTCTCCTTTCTACTTTTCAGCATGGAAATAACCTTTACTTGTTCCTTTACAGCCAACACACTGACGCATCTGGCCAGTCAAATTATTTTGTACTTGGCAGATGACTTTCTGCTGACAATAAACATTATACAATAGGTGGTATAGAGGTCCAGCTTAAAAACTAATTTCCACTTACAGTAACTGCCATTTCTTGTCCATCTACAAATTCTGTCTACCTTCTAAATTGTGGATATAAATTGAAATTGTAATTGTTACTTAAAATTCTTAACTGAACAAGTCCTGAATAAAAAACATTTTAAAAATTGTACAATTCTGTTACTTTTAAACCAAGATGACTGTCTGCCAACCTTGATATTTGTGATATTTGTATTCTGAACATTCAATACTCCCTGTGCTTGAACTGTTATGCCCCAGCAAGCCAGAATTTGCAGCTCTCGGCCTCCTTAGCAACCAGATCCAGTCACATGTAGTGTCAAACACCCCCTAGTGCTGTGAGAACTTGTTTGGAGGAGCTGGCATCTGCTTATTAAGTCATCACTTCCAGTTTACTTAACTCTGCTTTGCCTACTGTCAGATGCTCTGTCATTGAGCTTTGTGCTGAGTTTGGGACGTGCTCTTAGCACTAACCACTGATCAGACCTAATAAGGTACTATCTGAATCAGCCTGACTACCTGATCCTGAAATGGAACTGCACAGCCAGATGAATTCCTGTTTGCCCCAGTCTCACTATGTCTTCACAACAACCAACCAGACCAGCAGGACTGTGCAGCTTCCAGATGACATGCTTGGCCACTCAACTCCCTGATCTTCTCTGCTCAGTGGTACCATGCCTTCCCCACCCTATTATGTCAGCAGCCATATCACCCTGCAACTTACAACTGGCAACCCACTGAATTTAAGTAGGTGTGAGTCTGATCAGTACTTGGATGGGAAACCTCTGGGGAAAAAACTAAGGTTGCTGCTGGAAGAAGTATTAGATGGGTCAGTGAGGGGTGCACATGCTGTGCTCTGAGTGGGTCCTAACGCACAGCTGGCTGCCTCCTCATCTATTCTGACATTTCAAACCACTTTGTTTTAAAAATGGTCAAGGCAGGTCAGTTCCAGGTTTCTGGGGCATCTTCTTTGCACAACAGAATTCAAAGTTTGAAAAACTGCATTCCCACCTCACAAATGACAGTACTGAAAGTGATCAAAACGCTTAAAGTCCGAAATGTCAAATTTTCCTTTACAGTAGCATTTCATAACAGTGACATTTGTCCATCAAAGTTTTAACTTTAGTGAAATTAATTGCATTATTTATCATATTATTATGTAGTGGCGAGGCTTATTAATAAGAAAGAATTAAGTGTTCTGAGCCTTCCCAAATGAGGCCCCATTTCTCTGTTCATCTCTGTGGTGCAGCCACAGAGAAACTATTCATGCAGGCTGATTTAAGGTTCCTTTGATAAGGTTTCCTAGGACAGCTCCCAAAGGGGGATGCACTTAGCTAAGCCTGGCTATCATGATCAATGGTCATCCATTGGCGCTTGTCTGTCTAGGGAGTGCTAGATGGACATCTGGACTGCATTCCTAAGTGTCAGGAGTAAGTGACTCATATCTCACCTTGATCAACCAATCAGGGACTGGTAGGGCCGAGTAACCCACGTGGGACTCTGATGCCCATGGAACTTTCAGCCAATCAACGAGCTGAAGTTCCTCCAGGTAAAAACAGGCAACACAGAGAGCCTGAGAGATTAAGAGATTTCTGGAGAGGATTCTGTGGACTTTTCTAAAGGGAATTCAAAGGAGAATTCCAGGGCAGGACGGCCCAGGAGCAGAAGGCTCCCAAGGGCAGGACATTCTCGCAGCGTGCCTCCTGACCATCCTGAGACTCAGCCCGGACAACCACGGAACGGCCAGTGTGTCCGAGTGCCAGAACTTTCCTTTGTTCTAAGAGTCTAGAGCGGAGGTTGCCAGAGAGTAACCAGAGGATCCACCCGAGGTTAGCACCAGCAGCAGGCCTCGTGAACAGGTCAGAACTGTGGACAGCTGAATCACTATTCAGAACTAGCGCTTCATCAGGAACGAACCGGTCCTCTTCCTGACTTGCTGGGACCCACAGTCATCTTTTCTCCTGTGCACAAACGTTGCTAGTTAAAGCCAACACTAACTAGCCGGTCAGTGAGCATCAGCAGCGCACCGTCGCAAGCCGCACAGCACAGCCTGGCACTGAGCCAGAGAGCGCGGATTGGACAGCAACAAGCCTGCAACTGTTTCTTTGTGCCCGCAGGAGATCTGAATCCCCAGAGATTGGATGAGTATTCAACTTCAATGCATTACAGCTCGAGAATTCAATTGTTATCCCAACCAGTTGATATCAATTTAATTCCTAAGAGTTATGTACTTGTTTTGAGTATCTAATGTAGAAGTTATAACCAAGTTCATTTATGAAACGGTCTAAATGAATGATATACTGAACGTATGTCCTCTTGATATGTGTAACACTTTGTAACTGACTGAATATATACCTTTTGTATTCTGATAACCCTCTCGATAAGATCTGTTAGGTTTATATGCATATTCTATGTATTAATAAATGTATCCTCGTGTATTAGTACCTGTGTGTGTGCGTTGTTTGAGTTATGTCGCATGGTTGGATTCTAAAGCCATCAAAAGAATCAACTTTGTGATTTACTGCTACAATTAATAATTGTCCCAGTAAATGCCCAAACCCTACAGAACTGGTGCCTTCAGAGAGCACACTACATTACATTTTGGCTATAGCAACGTTACAATTATTATAATATTTTAATATAATGATAGTGTATTATTTCAGTATAATGGTACTTGATTGAAAGCTGATAAAAAACTGTTTATGTTTTATTGTATTTTTGTGTCAATTTACTGTTGCCTGTCTTAATGTCAGGGCAATCAAAAAACAAGGGAGAGACTAGGAAACAAGGAGTCAATTGGTGAAAAGAGTGCTAAGGAAGACTTGAAAGGGAATAAAAACCTAGGAATGCTGTAGATTTATATATACTGTATATTCTAGTATATACATTGAGCAACTATGAAAAACAAATGCACTAAAACACATATGCACCTCTGCTTACAGACAGTGACTAGCGCTAAGTAAGTGCTGCACACAGTCACACAGACCTGCTTCATCAGAGTTGTCAGCGAAGCCACAGTCCAGATGGCCATCACACACACGCTCTGGGTGGAGACAGCGTCCATTGGCACATGAGAACTGTCCGAGTGGACACACAGGGTGAATGGGTGGACAAAACTCCTCATCTGACTGGTCAGGGCAGTCAGGATTCCCATCACAGCGCAAGGATCCTTCAAGGCAATGTCCGTTGGTGCAGAGGAACTCCCCTGGGGCACAAGTGGTGGCACAGAACTCATCAGAGCCATCGCCGCAGTCATCCTCATTGTCGCACAACCAGGGCGCAGGGATACACCGTCCCGTCCCACATTCGAATTCCGACTCCAGGCAGGTGGGGCGTGGGATGCAGGGCTGCCCTTCACAGTGCCAGATTCCTGCCGAACATAAGCTGGGCAGCACAGAGAACAAAGAGAGACATTTTTTCACACCTTATCTACACATACAGTAGGTATACAGTGCATGCTAGACCTTTGTTAGCTTTATATACAGAGACTTTGACTGTTACAACTTCTGTATGAGGTGCAGTTTCTCTGAAACATTTTTTTTACTGAAAATGTCTAAAACCTGAAAAGAATAATGCTTAGGGTTTATAGGGAGCTAGTTTGTCAATATTAGCCTATAGCATGAGGGGATTTACAGTATGGCAAGTTCCCTGTGTCATTTAGATAACCTGCACAAGTAATTGTAAGCTTCTTTTATGATTCAGGGTTTCAGGATGTTATTCTATGTTACTAAGCATAAGTACAACCTCTGTAAATACAAATTGAGTGTTTAGTGTGTGTAAATATGCAGTATATTATAAATACCCACAAAATCCCACAGATCTGCAGTATTTCAATAATTTTGAAAAATTATGTTCAATTACTTTGGACCTTGTACAAGAGTACAGGATTGTGTGCTTGATTTCTCTGCACTCTATACAGAAAATTTAGAGACAAAGATCTTGCTTCATTTTATGTCAGCTGAACATTGTAGTGTGTGAAAGCCATGATAATCACATTTAGCTGTATATGTATTCAATGTAATAGTGTGCTAGGCCACGTTGATGGAATTACTTTTGATTGAGAGATTGGCAATATTAGTATGAAACATGCTGTGATTCCCAGAAAATAAAATAAACACAGATAATCTATAGTGATTGAGTACTTTTCAGCTGTTATCTCAGTAGGATTAGACCTGGCATTTCAGACTGATTTGCAGCATTATGAGTATTATGAGACTGCTCTCCAGCTGTTTCCCCAGTAGATGAACACCATCAATAGGAAGCAACAAACTCATGGATTTGAATTGAATTGTCAGTAAAGATACCTTCAGGCTCTCTGTGCAATTTAAATTTTGCAACATCACTGCCTGGAGACAAAGCTAGGGAAAAGAAATATAGTGATTTTGAATACTGCAAAAATTACTCTTTACTCTTTACTCTTTACAAGCCATTACACACATCCACCTTTGAGGGTCAAAATGTTGGTGTTCATTTCATAATTTTAATTATGTGCAACAATGAATGAACAAAAATGTATGGGGTATGCTTCCTGTATGGAGTGCAGTGAAATCAAGCACACAAACCTGTACTCATGAAAAAGGCCTGAAGTAATTGAGGAAGAGCAGTGATGCAGATTCTTTATTTACGACCATGTAACAGACACAGTCTGAATGCAGAACTCTAGTTATATAGCTGCAGTGTAACACATTGATATCTATCTGAAAAAGACAAACTAAGACGTCACACCAAGAAGATTTACTATGTATGAAATAAATGAAAGTGATGTACTGTTTGCAGGCGAAGCTTTGACACACCAGTTCTGGCAGTCCTTGATAATAGTAGCTCCTGGGGGATACAAAGACTCCTGCCACTCACATGGGCACTCCAAGGAGGAAATACAGCTGCCATCTGTAGCAGAGACAAAGAACAAGCACATTGCACTATATGGCAGAAGTCATTAGCTACAACCCTTCCACTTCAGCTGCTAATTCATGTAAGTTAACTATTGAAGCTTTTGAGTCAGAACAGTGCTTTTCTAAAGAAAGACCTACTGTATAAAACCTGCTGTACATTAACCCACGATAACTGTATCTGAGAAATACTGGTAAAGATATTTCTGAGCAGGAATATGCAGCTCTATGCCACTCCTGAATTTTCATTCAATGAGAGCTCAAATGATTTAAAACAACAATTTCCCCAGATGGTAAATGTTTGTGTTCCCTACTCTGTACTCAAAGTCCATTTAATCTGGTTGTTAATACTTTACCAGTGACTTTGTCTTGGGCAGTGATTGCAGACATCACCTCTAAATTACATAAACTGTTACTCTACACATTATGCAATTCTTTGACCTCATTAATTCTGCAGAGTCTCAATGGATCACCTTTCCCCAGGAATGTCATTATAATGTTGCAACTGCATACACATTACTAAAAACAGAAGTCAGGTATCCGAACAGATATCGAAGCCAGATATGTTCTTATACCAGTTCTATCTAGCCAAAAAAAGCAAATGCTTCCAAACCACAAAAATGCTTCACAGATAAGGTGGATGATGAGGAGATAAGGATTATTTGAAGCTCATCTCTTTCTTCACACTTTCTTATCTGTTCATAAATATTTGTTCCTGAACTGCTGTAGCTCATCTTTGAAAATGTTTGCAAATTTTAATTTGGCTGTTGTTGAGATGTTTATATCTCGTAATTTAATGAATTGTGATATTTTCACTCCCATTTCTTGGTGATTGTCTTCAATCTCTTTGATGGTTATTTTAGAGTTTTTCTTCACAGCTCTAATGATTTTTCTGTCATTGGCTGCTTGTATGACCTGACCTTTGCCAATTATTTATTACTCCAGTAATAAATAGTAATAATATTTTTCAAGGCATTCCATATTGTTGATTTTGTGATGCCCAGTCTCTCTACAATGGTCCTAACTGGAAAAGTCTTTGCTCTTATCATCACAATTTCTTTGTTTTCTGTCATAAAAAACTTTATTGTCTTCATCTTGATTTATGCCTTTTAATTAATTAATTGCTTACACTTATATAGCGCTTTTCTGGACACTCCACTCAAAGCGCGTTACAGGTAATGGGGACTCCCCTCAACTACCACCAATGTACAGCATCCACCTGGATGATGCGACGGCAGCCATAGTGCACCAGAACACTCACCACACATCAGTTATTAGTGGGGAGGAGAGCAGAGTAATGAAGCCAATTCATAGATGGGGATTATGAGGAGGCCATGATTGATAAGGGCCAATGGGAAATCTTGGCCAGGACACCGGGGTTACACCCCGATTTTTAATGACCACAGAAATGGGCATTAGGACCCACATAGACTGCAGGGTGAGCACCCCCTGCTGGCCCCACTAACACAGCTTCCAGCAGCAACCTTAGTTTTTCCCAGGAGGTCTCCCATTTAGGTACTGACCAGGCTCACACCTGCTTAGCTTCAGTGGGCTGTTAGTTGTGAGTTGCAGGGTGACAAGGCTGCTGGCGACAAGCCAACTCAAAAAGTAGACCCCAAAAACTCCAAAGACTGGATCCAAGACTATACATTCAATGCTCTTTCATGTTTTTACAATTAATGCAACATGGAACACCCAAGCAATTAGATATACCTGTCAGCCACTTATCCTAATACGTGCTGTATAGACCTGAAATGGGGGAATTGAACAAAACAAATGACATTGTTCTAACATGGCAAAACATACAGTATATGCAAAATTATACTGAGAATGTGTTTGATTCATTTTAATGTTGCTACTTGTGATCTGAAATACACATTTCATTAGTACACTCCAAAAAAGACAAATTTCACTTCACTGTCCCAATACGAACAGTAGCTTTGCACTTTATATGAAAATCTAAAGTTTGTGAGGCTTTAGTTTTTTCATGTTCCTTTTGCTGTGATTTGAAAACAGAGCTCCTATGCACAAGCTTACTGTCTTTGTAGTGCTAGTGCATAGTGTATTTCAGATATGATTCATGAAGAAGTCTCAGAAATGATCAATTATTTATCATAAATCATACGTTATTTATATTAGCAACTCAAATAGAGTTGATAGACTGAAGCCAAATACAGGTGTATTTGTGTACAGAAGATCAGTGATATTTATCGTTAGTCCTATAGAATCGTTAGTCTATCAATTTATAAAGGTTAACTTTAAATGCTAAATAAATAAAAGACATAATAACTGTGGTAATATGGATCAAATAAGTGAAGAATTGATTCCAATGAATTAATTCCACCTCATTAAGAGTTCAGGCTGGACTGCAAACCAAAACAACATGGCCCCCCAACCCCCTGTAGTCTCACCATGCCAGACAGTGCCGTGTGGGCAGAAACAGCCTTCCAGACAAGAGAGGGCACTGCAGTGTGGGTCAGGGCTTTGTCCCAGACTGCCACAGGTTGGGGTGCAAGCTGGCCCACAGGCCTCGTACACCAGGCCATTATCACACTGCATAGCTGTAGAAAGAGGCAATGACACACAGTCAGTAATTAACTGCATCACCATCCACATAAAGATAAGAGCTTAGGTTTTGGTCTTATGGAGTTTGGCTGGTGTCTTTTGAAATTCAGAGTGTCGTTTCCTCTTGTGAAGGAGGAATGCAGAGTGTTAGTATGCAGACTGGAATGTTAGTACGAAGAACAGGGTGTAAGAGAAAGCTGTTATTGTACACAAGACACCCACGGCAGAGCTCCTGTGATCTCCAGCGGATGTAGATGCCTCTCCGGTTACACTCCTCTGCATAGGCTGCTATGGCTGTACACAGGCACTCACAGTCCCCACCAGAATCGCAACTATGAGATAAGAAGCCCGCAGAAAATACATAGCCAGTTGCACATGACATCAAATTTTGCTACAAATATTTAAAACATTACATTTGAAGAGTAATTCTGTTTTTTATATGATTTTTGCCTTTTAACACTAGGTTCTCTTGCTGTTACTATGCTTTCATTTGGTTTTACCATAGTTGTACATTGCAATACTATAATGTATCATCTCAATGATTTTGCCCTCTAAACATGTGTAATAGTGAAACATGGAGCTAAAATCTCTACAAACTGAATATTTTTATAAAAAAATATATGCATGTCACTTTTAAAATCTAAACAATTAAACTGAAACATTCTCATCTTCACCTTCATGAAATACCATTACTTATATTTCAGTTTCTCTGATGATGTGTTTGCATCATTGCAGGTTTGCTTTTGGTTGCGAAATATTCAAATATGCCTGCAGACTGCAAAGTTTTGCAGAAACAGGAAGGAACGTGAAAATACTTGAGGAAACAGTCAGATACAAATATCATTATTGCTACCAAACCTCTTCCCCCTGCTAGAAATGTACCCCAGTTGTTACTCACCCACAAGCATCAAAGACACACCAGTCATAGAACTGCTGACATGGCACTTCAGCATGGCAAGGTGAGAACAGCTCTTGGGTGATGATGGCACAGCGCTTCCTTGACCATGTTGCCCGATGTGGGTGTTCCTGATAAAGGAGGGTGCACAATGTTTATGCACAGTGTATGGATTAAAGTTAGTGAAGTTGGAGCAAACACTTAGTATGGTAAGAGTTATGGTTATCTTTAATGTTTTTGGTTTAGAGTAAAGAACTGGAAGATTTTGACTAGGGTGAGATTTGGGGTTAGTGATGGTATAAGAGAAGAGTAAGATTAGGCCTAGGTCAATTCTATTTATGAGTGCCTTTCATGAAACCCAATATTAAATGATGATTAGCTTATTTGAAAGCCAGGGTAAGGGTAAGGTTTATGATTAGGGTGATGAGTGCCTGTTCTGTATACTCACAATGCAGGGCTCATGGATATTGTGACTCGTGACTTCAGGGCAGGATGGGCTGACTCTCCAAGAGTTCCCGAACAGCTCTGGGGTGGACTCAAGGATGCCCTGCCGCGTGGCAAAGTCGTTTTCTGCATCACCATCAAAATTACCACACAGCCCTGCAACTTGTCCACGAAATTCTGGAGCCAACCGGACATAAACTCGCATGCCTGCACAGGAAAAGAGGGAGGGTTAGAGAAAAATGCAAGCAGTGGACTAGCAAAAAAGGAACATCTGAAGAGAGACAACATAGAAGAGAGTAAAACAGCGCTCAGAGATGGAGCAGAGGTGCTCAGAACAGGGAAGAGAAAGGAAGACATGTAAATGTGCAGTTAATGTCTTGCATATGTGATGCAATTTTTCTTTTTTGTCCTTTGCAATGTTCTATAAAAAGGTTATATTATTGTTGATATACTGTAATTATAGTTATCTTATTTTTTATAATACATGTTATTGCATTGTTATGCATTTGAGAGAAATCATATGTCTGGACCAGAGATAGAAAGATAGGTAGATAGTGAGCATGAGATGCTCTACACTCACTCTTCACTACGTTCTAAAACATACAGCTTCTCCTGTGGACCTTCTTAGAAAGACTACTCAGAAGGAATGCAGGAAGTCTTCTAGGCATGGTTGTCTGTTCAGATAGGGCTCACTGTGAAACTATGCTTCAGCTTTAACTAGTGGTTCTGTTGTGGGTGTTTGTGGGTGCCTCTGCAGCTGCCATACCTCCATCCCACAGCACAGTGAGGCCCAGTGAGGAGGACAGGGATATAAACAGCCCAGCGTGCTCCAGCCTCAGCCCATTCCCACTGTAGCTCTTAGGCAATGAGACTGGTAAGCCATTGACTGTCACCGACTGGCCTGTAGACGCAAAGTAACAGTGAGACAGGGAAACTCATAAATATAGATAAGATGCACAACTAAGGTACATCTGTAGAGAAAACACAAAACACTCCTCTATGTTTGTATCCATACATCTCGGAAAGGCATTGAAAAAATCCTAATAATCAAGTTTTGTGTCATAAAGGAGTTGCAACATAAAGAGAAATGACTACTTGCATTAAAGTGTTGGCAAAGGGAGCATTCTCAGTGCCTCGATGGGGGAGATATTTTTGTCTAGATGTAGGTTAAAGTCTGTGATCACAAGTTTGAGTTTAGGTCATGTCACTAGCAAACTGTGAGCGGGATAAACGCTGCTGGGGATAGGGTGGGATTGGTCAGTTACATGCTAGGTACATGCTCTAAAATCATTAAAAACTATGTAGGTTATCCCTCTCAATGTCCTCACATATCTTACCTTGTCATGCTGTTTGAACAACAGAGTAAATGGCAACACAAACATTTTGTGATACTGCACAGTGGTAAAATCTGAACACATCTAAAATAAAACCTTTATAGTTTCTTTTCTAGAATCTTTGTCTTTTCCTACTGTAGTGCATCCTCTCCTTTCCTGGTTGGAGCTTTCCGGTGCTAGGGAAACATGGTAAAGAGTTGGAAAAAGGGGGCCCTCATATTTCCATTCTTTATCCCCTCCTGATTCTCCTCTCTCTCCTCTAATGTCTTTCTAGTCCCCCAAGTGCAAACACTCTCCTTTTCCTTTGTCTGGCTTCTACACATCCCCTTCTCCCTCCTCCACTCTCCCCCTTGCCCTTCTCACCTCTCAGCAAGTGTATGACAGTGTTCCCCAACGTCAGGGTGACAGCTTTGGTGCAGGTGACCCCTGTGGTGCCGCAGGGTACATTTTCAGCTGTGAGGATGAAGAGCCCCTGATTATCCTGCACCAGGACATACTCACAGTCGCCCAAGAAGGAAAAGGCGCGCCCATCAAATGACACGTAGTGAGGGTCGCCAGTTGCAATGCACACCCCTGCGCACAAGGACCGCCCACAGTGCCAGTGGCGCTGAGAACACACACTGAGAGATAAGAAGGGAGAGGGAAGGAAGAAACAAGACAGGGAGAGAGGATGAAAGCAATCAAGCAAAGAGGCAATGAAAAAGGGTTTCATCCATTGCATGCGTTATAGAACTTCTTGGTACTGTAGGTGGAGTTCATTCATTTTCGATACTGTGGGTGAAATTTACCACAATGTATTCCTTAAAACACTACTTCTCTGATTTTAACTGTTTTTTTCTTAGCAGGCAGGCTGTACTTCCACTGTTCTGTATACACCAGTGAACATTTCTCCACATTGAAATGGAGGCATGTACTTCTGGGTCTCCATAATGTTAATGTTCTTTGCTATCTTTTTTCCATGCCAATAGAGACCACTTATAAGACCAAAACCAAACTAATATGTGCTGAATATAGTACATTTTCTGTGCAAATGACGGACACATGAAATATTGATAGCCAATTGTTTGTAAAAGGTGCAACATCATGTGTTTTATAAGATGACAGGAAGACTGTAATCATTTGTTGCTCCAGTGTTTTAGTCCCCAAGCAAATTAGGAATTCCATTGTACCAGTACATTCACCGGTTGCATATGGCAATAAAGTTCAAGTTCAAATTCAATTCTTTGTTTTATCTGAGAATTATTTCCATAAAATATAATGTTCCATCTTTCTTGCACCTTTCAATTCAACTCTCACAAAACAGGGAACAAAGTTTTTTTTTTAATTCCTTGCTTTGTGTACGACTGCAAGACTTTATGTGTGGAAGATGAGGTTGTGGAGCTCACCAGGTGTTGCAGTCCTTGGTAATGGTGTCATTGGTGTAGAATAATCTGCCATTGTGATGACAGGGACACTCAGCTGGGGAGACACATTGATCATTCTGCAAATGAACAGACACAACTTTCGGTGAGATAAAACAAGCTCATAATAGAGATTCTCAAGCTCTGCAGCCAAATCTCTAGCCAAATTGAAGGCCAACTTGGTTTATGAAAGCACAATTTTCAATGTTGCCATCATGTCATTAGCCATTGTTTGCATAATCTAGTTGTCTCTTCTGCTTACTGAGCTTATACTTTTTTCATTCAATAAAATCCAGTTTAGGATTAAATACTACTTATTCAATCAGTTATTGCAAATTTCAACAGGGATGGGTTGAGGGTATGAGTGAGAGTAGGAGTACAGGAAGAGAAGGATGACAAAAGTATAACACAGTACACAATAAGGCAAGAGACAGAAGTACAAAGAGGGTAAAAATCAGGATATTCTAGTTAAACTTGAAGGTGATTCTGATGTTATACTTGGCAAAACACATCATGTAAGGAAAATTTTCTGCTTTAATATAAAAAGATAAGAGGGCACGTAAACTTTTCTTTGTAATAACTGTCTTTCTCTGTGGAAATAATGTTTTGCTCTTGCTGGGCACTGACCAGTAACACAGTTCCCTCTGGACAGACACAGCCATGCAGGGGCTCTGTGCAGGGCCCGGGCACGTCCAGACTGGCACAGGTACGCAAACAAGAGTGAGGAGAGAACACCAGGCTCCCGGGACATTCCACCACATCTGGACAGCTGAGCGTGGTGCAGTTCCACACTCCACTCTGGCACACACTGCAAAGAGAGGGAGATGGAAACAGGAAAGAGTGGAAGAGTCAATACTATATAGTACTTATGCACTTCCAAGACAAACCAGAACAGCCAGTGGAAAAATCTAGTCTTCCTGTCACAACCATCTGCTTGGTGCCAATGTATTGATCCCAGGAGCTCGTCCAGCTGGGTCCAGCACAGTCTCTCTTTTTGTAGTCCTGTTTGCTTTGATTTAACATATTTAGTGAACATAACTGGGACTTGGCTAATTCCATACAAAAATGTTGATCTTTTTTCTAAGGTGTCTCAAACTATCTGAAATTTTCTATGATGAGACTGGAAAAAGAATTATTATGTTTCATACTTGGTATGTTCATATTTCAAAGGAATTCCTCTGTTAGAGTGTTTCTGTTTATTTTTCTGATACATGCCTAGGAAACTCTACTGAAGTGCTAAGGGTGCACTGTGATCATGTTTGATTAACAGGCAAGAACATAATTTAAAGCCTAAGCTCACATGACCTGATGGCATCAAGGCATGAATAAAGTAGGTTCATGCATGATTAATAGGTAAGAGCTGGAAACATATCCTAGTCAACTGAAATCTAGTATAGGACATCTGGCATTACAGAAAATGAAATGGAAAGAAATGCAGGGTTGTTTTTTGGGGGCGGAGGGGGGGGGGGCAGAAAAGAAAGAGCAGAAGATGTATTGATGAGAAACTGAATCTTACAAACTTCTTTGAATGTAGACACTCACCTCAGTAAAGGACAAAATGTTACCTTAAGACTGTATTACAACTTTTAAACGTTTAGCAAAAGTATTTTTTTTACTATGGAAATATATTTTTATATAATATAAGGGGAAAACTACAGAAAGTCTCCTCTTTAGGAGCTGAACAAAGATTTCTATTGTTGGTAGTCTGGTAGTGTTTCCTGTGCTTTTGGACAATTATTTTCTAATAAACCATGTATAGCATTTTTTAGCATTAGTAGTACTTTATATGAAATTTTTAGGTTAGGCTGGACAGGTATATTAATTCACAAAAATTTTGACGGTGTTTAAGCACTTTGAGAGAAGAGTGAAAATCTGCACAGTCATCTTTTGAAGGAGAATTTCAAACCACCGAAGGTCACTCGGTCATTTATTAACTTAACGAGGATGCAGAGGTCACTCACAGGCACCACAAAGCAGTCACAATGAAGTATGACAGAGGTTTGCTCAATTGATCTAAAAAAATAATTTGGACCTGATCACGTGAAATACAGGGTTCTAAAACCTACATTAGGGGCTTTGGGCTTTCACCATCTGGGGGATCCTTTAGAAATGGATTAGTTACTGGCTACCAAATGGGCTAGATGGAATTATGAGCTTACATTTTTTGTGACCATTCTTATGTTCATATTTTAGTCATTTCTAATACTTTTTGTTTTTACTTTGGAAAAATGTACCATTAGTTCCCCTAAAATCAGAGAAACATTTTATTCTTTGGTTGCAGTGACTCAATTTGGCTAAACCCATCTGTCTAGGAACATACTGTACAGTATGCATCACATCTTACCCAGTAGGGACTCCTTGGCCACTGTACTAAAGATTAGTCTTCCAGGGATCTTCATCTTCCAATATCCAATATCATGATATTGGCTGGAATAGTGAGGTCAGATGAATATGAAAGGCTACCCTTGAGCCATATGAATTAATAAATAAATATTTAAGAAAGTGCTGCATTTTACATGGTAAGCATCATGAGGGAGTACATTGTTGAGTCAGTGTTACGCCCTCTGCAGCTAGAGGGCGCTCCTCCTCTGTCCTGTCTCTCACCGTTCTTTTCCGGTGTTTCTCTATCTCTGGGCCTATATATTTCCGGGTCTTTCAGTCTGCCTTGGCTCAGCATTGATGTTCGGATGTCCTGAAACCCGCCTAGCACCAGGTCGCCCCACGTCCGCTACCTGAGGGCATAGGTTTCTATACGGCATTCCCTGAACAGCTGAGCCTGGGCTAATCCCCGTCTTTTGCTCTCCTGCCATTCTATGGTTCGTCCTCTCCGACATCCGTGACAGTCAGGTTACAATATAACAGTGGAAGCTATTTGTTATACGGTTATTTCATCCTTTCTGTGTATATTAATCTATTCATAGTTGGCAGACCTGCTATTTCTCCCTGTCATATTAGAAAATAATGAACTCAAGTATTTGAAGTAAAGAAGAAATGTTAACTGTTAACATATTAGTTTAAAGACATACAGTACTGTGTTTCAAAACTCATGTCATGGTTTAATTAAGGTTTCTTATCAGGGTTTGTGAACACAGCATTTCAAATAGTCCTTGCAGCAGTCTATAATTATTTCAAAGATTTAGAATGAGTGAGTTCTGGGGGAATGTGTGAATTAAGGCTTCTGGTGTGTTTCTTTTATAGGAAATATTTTCTAATCTCTTTCTAATATCTGGCTACATTGGCATTGCTCTCTTCCACACTTCATTTGGAATCTCTAGGCAAGATTCCCATCATCTGCTGGTTTCGAGTTTGAATAACAGAGACCATTACTTCACCTGGGGGTTGCATGTCAAATATTCCAGCTAGAGTACATGCCACTTAACTGCCTCAGGGACTTGAAGCTGCCACGTGGTAAAGAAATGCAATGAAATCAACCTATCCCGGGGACACAGGAGACAGGCCATAGGGTGATTTCATCAGAGCTCTCATACCACCTCCCTCAGCCGCCTGAGGACAGATCCACCAAGATGTAAGGCTTCTGACTGATCCTTTATCATGTCACAGTGTAAGCTGCATTGAACTCTGGAAACATTTGAGGAATAACTTGAAGATACAGTACTGTATGTACAGTACCCTTAACCTCAGAATGCTAGAGAAGTTAGGTTAAAATGATGCAAGGTTAAAAATGTTTCTGCTTGCAAGCCACCGGCAAAGCTTAAAGGACAGCAAAGGATAGAATATAAAGCATTTTAAGTATTTTCTTTATATGATTTTCTTTCTGTTTTATTTTTGTACATAGTGTAAGTATTGTTTGAAACTTGAGGCTGAACAATTGTGCAATCCTTATTTTATTTAATTGCTTTTATATAGTACAGTAGCATCTCATCCCAAATGAACCTGGCGCTTTATAGAAGGTGGAACCACTTCATCACCTCATGGTGATGCACGACAGCCACTCTGCTTATGGCAGCCCCACCACAGAGCAGCCCAGAAAAATAGGAAACTGCTTTACCAACTGAAATAAAAGAAAGATTAAGAAGATTGCACAAGCCCAGAACAATACAGTCTGAACTTCAGGATTAATACCCTTACTTTTCTGAACAATTGCAGAGGGTTCTTAACAACCAAGTAACCACACCTTGGTTTAACATTTCATCCAAGGACAACTCTTGCATCTCAGTGTCCCCGAGAATCCACACTGTGGTTTAGAGATTCTGGTGCAGAGGGAACAGCACTACCTATTAATCAACCAACACCAATAAGAGCAGCAACTTGGGGTTTCTAGGATGTCTCATTCCAGTACTTAGTAGGCACACATTTGCTTGGTTCTGAGATCTGACAAGATCCGACTACAGTATATTAAAGCAGTTGTCTGCATGAGAAGACTTTTGTTGAAACAAATGATTTTTTGTTTGTTTTTGTTTTCCCTATTTTCTCTACTACGTTTAGTAGTAAGGAAAGAATGTAGTAAGGAAAGAATGCTAATGGGCAGAAATGATTAAATGTAACAAGAAACATGAAACATGATGTAGACTGTATGCCTGAAACTCTTAAGGAATAGTCTTATTTCTTTTTATAGAGCCCTGATATCTACTACTGTATACTGAAATCAGATAAGGGATTTTCTACACAATATTGTTTTTCACTAACATTTACTTAAATGCTAAATGGTTTCCACTTTTTTTCTGTCTCCAATTGTTAAAAAGTATACATTTTAATTGAAAAAGTACCTTTCAAAAACTACATTTTTTCTCCTGTCAGATCAACACCTTTAAATTATTTCAATTCATTTCTTCTCAGGAGTAAAACAAAAACTTTTGAAACTCATTTGGCTTGCGTCAATATTCAGTGATTTATATACACTACCTTTCCAACTCTGAACGTGATTTATAAAGGAAATCATTAGAAAGTATTTCAGCTTTACACCTACTTTACATTATATCAAGATGAAACTTCAGATTGAGTGAGGTACAGAAATGTGTGACACCTGTTTGACTTCTCTGCTCACCTCTCATCTTTCATGTCTGAGAATTCTCTTCATGTCCAGAAATTCCAGACTTTTCCTTAAGGAGACATTCAAATCCATTCTTCTGTGCTTAGTTACTCAATAACTTTTTGGTCCTAACATCTCATCAAGGTCTTTTTAAAGAATTCTGATTAAATTATTTTTGTTATCTTTGGCAGTTTTTTTTTGTTTTCCCTATTTTCTCTACTACTTTTAACTTCTGTTTGACTTCTTGACTTGCTTATCAACCTGAATTGGTTTAAAATTGTCAACTCATTTCAAGGTCAGGAGCACCTGTTTTAAGTCTTCAAGATGGTTTAATGTGACTTCTAAGACTTTCTAAGACATTAAAAAATTCATCCACATTTCCACAACATCCACAACATGTACCACAATGGAGTACAGTATATCCCCAGTATCCCCGACTCTGCCGTCTGTTGTGTGGTACTGGGCCCTTTGTGTATGTGATTCTTTGGCCAGTATGTGTTTTCCATTTCACTTACCAGGTGTTGCATCTTTTTTGGATGGTACTGCCTGGCTGGTATACCAAGTCTCCTTGTACACAAGGACACATGGTTGTTGGCACACACTGCCCTGCTTCATCCTCTGCCAGGCCAGGGGAGCAGTTACACCCAGGCACACAGCTCTCCTCTGCTGGGCACCCCTGGGTGAGACGCAAGTCAGCACATGAGCCCTGACATGGCCGACCACACTCCTGATATACCTGGCCTCCACTGCACTGCATCGCTGTGGGGGAACAGAGGAGAAATGCTGAGCTGTGGGCATCCGTGTGGCTGGACACTACTCACAGTCAGAGAGCCAAGCTCTGTCATGTAGTACCTGCTCCTTACTTCCTTCCTGTATAAAAATGTATTGGTATCCCCATCAGATTTACAGAAGAACAGATTTACCATCTGTGCAGGCATATATTTCACTATTCTTTTTACAAATACTGTACATAAATCTTTAAAATCCCCCCAAAACACATGGCATTCTAACAATGGATAAAGTTCAGGGGCCATGTCTGTGTGTGTTAGACAGTCATACAATTGACTTCTTAAGTTAAATAAAGGTAGTATAAGTAGAACATTTTAATACTGTATGTACTACTTTAGACACACTATAAAAATACTGCTTTGAACATTACATCAAAGTTGTAGACTGTGTGTCAAGCTTGAGAGAAAATCCAAATGAAACTCAGGGTTTCAGAGAGTTGTCAACTTCACTAAATCTGGCCAGTTGATTAGAATAAAACAGGAACCAACTAAAATCTGACAAGAGCTTGAGGCTTAATTTTTGGGGGGATTTCCAGTATTCATTATCACAGTATATAAGCCTAGTACAGATGGCTGACTTTAACCCCATGGAAATTTATTTGGGAATTTTTCTTGTAATATAGTCATCTCTGCAGGTGACTCACTCAGTGCTCAGACACTCACGGCAGTAGGTCTGGTTCCTCCAGTTCACCGGTGCCCCCTCCTGGGCACAGTGGCGAGCGTAGGCAGTAAGGACAGTGCATTGGCACTGCCTAGGAGGGGTGCAGCCACACACTTCATACAGACAGAGTCGGTGATAGGGCTCGCGATCCACTAGGTCGTGACATGGCTGCAGACGATTACAGAGACAAATAAAACACAGACATTTCCACAGTTTTAATACCCTACTCTCATACTCACTCTGACACCTTTTCAAACAAAAGCATATACTATTAAGCCACAAAGCTTTAACCTTTTGCCCAAAGAAATGAAAAGCTTCTTTCCCCAGTCCACTTAGCACATATGCCAAATGAGCCCTCCTTCATTGGAAACATGAAGCCTATGTTTAAAAAAACAAACAATATTCTGAATCCATTGTTAATTAAATTGAAAATTGTAAAATCAAGAGCAAACTTCAAATGTAGCTATTGTTAATACCATACTTTAACATACTTTATTATCATCCAGCCATCTCTCCATTTTACATGATGATACTAGATTGTTCAACTTTAATATTCTAGTTTAATAATCTTCTGTATACAGTACCAGCTAATTCTATCACAGCACCAGAGAGTTAAAGTACTTCCACAGCCTGACCTCATAATAAGAGGTTTTAACACAGGCTTGGATCCCTCTAGAGTAACAGGCTCATGCAGACACCTAGGATTTCCATTCACCTGGAACACAGAGCTGTAAACGACAGCACACACTTCCTCTGCGTGCTGGCGCCTCTGCGTGTAGGTACTGCAGGGATCGAGGGGATGACCACGGCTTGGGGGGCAGTGCAGGCCAGTGCTGAACTTGGCAGCGAAGGCGGCGGCACTGGTCTCCACATCCCCCTCGGGAGTGGTGAAGTCATCCTGCTGGCTCCACGTGAAGGTCCCGCATAGTCCTCGAACCTGAGACAGCACCTTGGACACTGTCAGACTGCCCCAATTGCAATTGTTTCAATTGCAATTGAAACAGAAGCAACACCAGCTGTGCACTAATTGGATGACTGTCCGGCTTCCTGGGATGTATGATTTAAGTCGATTGATTGGAAAGGTTTCAAGCTTTATTTTAACATTTTTACACAGAAATTTGCATACAGAAAAGCAAATAATGCTTTCAATTATGGAAAAGATGGACAATTATAATGTTACAGACAACTCCTGGTCTGTCAGTTTGCTTTACGGTATTTATATAGATTTTCTATTCATTTTTTAAATTTCCAGGAATACTATTCATGACAATGAATTTAACCATCAGTGGGTTTTATCTGAACATTTACATTTATATTAGAGAATAATGAATCATTATGTGTTTTGTTCTAGAATCTTTGTGTTTAAAATGCATGTGAATTTCCCATAGATGATGCAGACATGGCATTTTTAGTGATGGAAGCTAAAAACATGCAATTTTATATTTCAGGTGGTACAGAGAGTTCTGGGATGAAATAAAATCTCAGCACACATCAGATCTATCCAACGGTGATTCCCGATCAAATGACTTCACCTACCAGGTTTAGCAATCTGTGCAAAAATGGGTCACTCATTTTTATAGAACAAGTAAAGATTTGTTCCATGCTGAGAAGAAAGGAAACATGACGTTTTGGCTGTAGAGCCTTCTTCGGGGATGAGAAAGAGAGGAAAGTCAACAGTTGATTTAGCATGGGAGAATAAAAGCCAGGAGTGGAGAGGGGTGGAAACAACCCTGACATGTTCTCTCCAGTGGTCTCCCAGTCCCCTTCCTGATTCTCCAGTGTAGGTAGCTAGGAGACCGGGAGACCGCTTCAGAGAACAGGTCAGTGCTGGGAGGATCAAAGATTTCTCCAATCCCATAGTTTCTCATTTCAACTCTAGCAGCCATGATCACACTGATCCCTCTGTTTGCGTTCTCAAAGAAGGGTTTTTCAACTCCTATCGCAGAAAGACATCCAAAACCCAAATTATCCTGGAACTAGGATCACACCTTCCCGCTTCTCTCAACAACAGACTTGTTTCCTTCTAATCCTCTCTATTCATTTGGAGATTTCTACTTCACACCTCTCTTTACCTCTTTCGACTTCGCATCACCTGAGTGCCCACTCTGCTTCCCTCCCGCTCCCACCTCCTCTTCACTCCCGGCTTTTGCTCTCCTATGCTACAGTATATCAGCTGCTGACTTCCCTCTCTTTCTCACACCTGAAGAAGGCACCACAGCTGAAACAGTGTCTATTTTTGTCTCCTTTCAGCATGGAATAAACCTTTACTTTTCCCTTTGCAGTCTATGCATGCTGATGCGGCTACCTACTTGAACATATTAATTTCTGTGTTATTACAATAACAACATTGAACATTCTGGATTTATATTGAACATTTTACTTATTTTGAACATTTATTTAAGTTTGTGGGGAACATATGTTTAACATAGGATTATTCTTATTCTTATTGGTTGTTGTTATTGCGACAGTATAAAGTTGCGATGCTTATAAGTGAAAAGAAACTGCATTGACTGCATTTGTATCATTATCATTTCTATTTCATTAAGAGTCAACTACTATGCCAGTTTAAATTCCTAGGATTTTAACAAAAAAAATGTAGGAATTAGCTCTTACTGTAAATATCGCATTGAGAAAACCTATTTTCCACATATGAGCACCAGTGCTTTCAGCATTGATGAAGAGACCCTTGAGTTTCAAATGCAGTCTGACTGAGTAAACATCCATTTTGGTGATCTGAGTTCTAATTATTTTTGTTCTCTTGTGTGTCTTACCTTATGTGCAAAACCGGGCTGCAGTGTTATGAGGGCCAAGGGCCCCTCCAGGCTCCAAAGTAGATGAGCTCCAAATGACTGGATCAGCAGGAAGGAGGAAGAGGCTCGAATCACTGATAAATCCCCTGTCACTGCAGGCAGGGTCTCCCGCTGGCCATTCACCATCACCTCACCTGGAGACACACGGAAACAGTGTTGGCACACTGGCATTCCACAGTACAGACAGCTAATGACAAACCCTTCTAGTTGCTTATGGTATATATCTAAGTATTAATTTACACCTCCTAACAAGGAATGCCATCAGTAAAATAAAGGTACTTCTATGCAGAGAATTTCCTGGGTATGAATATTAATTAATTATTCATCCAATCACAACAGCCAGACCACAGAGCCAGAACTGTGCATTCATTCTAAGATATGTAGATATGTCTGTGAGAGAGGTCAAAATTAGATTTGATCAACCCTAATATCAGTGAAACAGCTTCTTGCTCACTTTGACTCCATGTGCTAAAAAATGAGCACTGAGCACGGCTCATTAATATGCTTACACACAGTCCATTACATCCTGAAATGTATGATCTTGCCCTTTGAAAATATGAGGTTGTATTCTGACATCTTCTGAGTAGAGTAGTACAGTAGAGGAGTTTATTGCCATATCTACACCTACATTGGAATTCTTAATTGCGCTATTCTCTCGGGACATACACAGTACAACAGACAACACCACACAATGTAAACGACAGAAACAATAAATATGTTGTGGAAAAATAATGAGTAGTAGTAATGAGACCAAAAAACAACATCATGTTAAACCATGCAAAAAGTGCTTTGTGCAGATGTATTTAGGCACTGGAGTTAGCTGTTGAGGATGCATACTGCAGTGGGATAGAAGCTGTTCTTAAGTCTAGTGCAGTACCACTTGCCAGAGGTTAGGGGGGAGAACAGTTTGTGGCCGAGCTGGTTGGGATCCTGAATGATGGATTGGTCTTTATTGCGGATGGTGTGGATCTCACCGAATGATGGTAAATCACATCCTATAATCCTCTGTGCCATTGCCACAAACCTTTGTCGTGCATCTGTCATGCATGGTAGTACTGCTGTACCACACAGTGATGCCCTTAGTGAGGATACTTTCTATGGTGGTGGAGTAAAAGTTCAGGAGGGACTGCTTCCCAATGCCATATTTCTTTAAGCACAGCAGTAAGCAAACAAGCACTGTTGTCTCTTTTTCAGACTGGCTACAGTGTTGTGAGACCAAGTCGGTGTAGATCTGCAGGCCGAGGAACCTGAAGCAGCTGACAGTTTCCACTGCTATGCCAACAATGCTGATTGGGGCGTGCCTCCCTCTATATCTCGAGTTCCACAATGAGTTATTTTGTCTTGTTGACATTTAAGGCCAGATTGTTGTCAAGGCATCATCTTGTATGATGCTTCAGCTCACTCCTGTATGCAGACTTATTGCTGTTGTTGATCAGCCCAATAATAATGGTGTCATCTGCAAACTTAATTATGTGGTTGCTGCTGTAACTGGCTATACAGTCATTCTGTAGGTGAACAAGAAGTATAGCCTAGGAATGAGACAGCAGTCTTGCGGTACTCCAATGTTTAAGATCACTGTAGAGGAGATATTGTTACGAATTTTCACCAACTGAGATGTGCCTGTCAGGAAATTCAGTATCCATTTGCAGATAGAGTTTCAATAAGCCCAATTCCTGTATCAGTACCTGTATCAGTGATTGTGTTTGAATAAACAGTTTGGCGAGAACAATATTCTCCTGAAAATTTGCTAGTGAATTCGGTAGTGTAAATCTCTTGAGAACATATTTTGGAAGGACTGAAGAAATCCTTCACAGGTAGCATTCAACAAATAACATCACTACCTTTCTAGAAATAATTTTTGCATTCAAATTCAAAGGGGAAATGTAAGAAAAAGGTCTGAAATTCACGTTATGTTACCAAAATAAACTATAACCTTTATTTTTAGGCTTTATGTTTTTTCTTGTTACAATATGTTGATTAATCGAGATGATCAATATATTTGTTTACGGCACATGTTGATGTCATCATGAACCTTCTGCCAGTAAATCTTTGGTGTAGCTTGAACACATTTGTTTGTCAAAGTGCACACACTCAGATTGTTCTTTCCTCAGCCTATAACAGAACTTTCAATGCTCTGTTAAGGAAAGCATTTACCAGAATTTCACAAGAATGAATCAGGCACTCAAGTTTGAACCCAAGAGATCAAGCAAAATTTTCCACTAGGGCCTGTCATATTGTGACAAAGACAGAGCAAAGACTCTTTGGTCTGAGTCCATGTGACATGGAGTGTGCAGATTTTCAGAAAGCTTTCGATAAAGTTTCTGATAAAAGATTCATTCACAGATTGGAGATGGAAGGCTTTCAAAATAATGAATAATTTGGATTAATAACTAGTTAATAGATAGAAAACAAATGGTACTAATGAGGGCAAACTGCTCAAAATAGGCAGTTGTGATTAATTCAATAAAGTACCACAGGGACCTGTATTAAGATCTCATCTAAGTTTACAGTAGTTTACGAAGTCAAAATGTTGTGACTTTCTTTTCAGCATGGAATAAACCTTTACCTATTCCTTTAGGTTTACAGTATATCACTGTTTTAGATTCTGAGATAGATACAGTGCTTTGCAAATCCGTTAAGAAAACGATAAAGTCTGTTTAACACATTCTCTAACAAAACTTAAGTAAGACAATGTAAAAGAAAAACATTAGGCCAATATTAAAACAAGACAGCAGAGTGTGTGGGATACATGGAAACAAGAAAAAGGAACAAAGAGGTTTTATGAGGACAGTGAGAGAGTGAGATATGGAGAAGGAGAGTGGGGTGGACGCCAGCGATCAGTGTACCTGTATCAGTGACTGTGACAGTGGTCCTGTGAGCACTGACAGTAATCTCCTTCAGACAAATCTGGGCTCCTCCCCTTGCACACTCCCCGCTCTCCATTGTTACCACCAGCTTGCTGTCAACAAAGTCCTGCATGGATACACATGTCAGTTGACAATCGGTCTATCCATATTAAAGTGACTGACAGATTAATGGGCACTGGTTAACAGGGGAAACATCTGCTTTTATCCTAAAATCCCAAATTAATAATTGTACAGTATTTACTATATTTACTGTACTAACTGGTGTTTTTTGTCTTGGTAACACGGACTATATGTCCTGCTTGGTTGCAAGCAGCATGCAATAGTCAGAACATTTGTAGACAGGTGCCACCCTGTTCTGTTCTTTGGCAAGCAATTTCCTGTCTCTCAGCAAAATCATTGCCAAATCATTCTTTGGATGCCACCTTGGACAAAACATTCACTCAAAGTAAAATGAGCAATGAAAGAGCAATGTTCTCATCTTTAGTTAACTGGGCATTTTGAAACCTTAAGAGAGCACACAAACAAAAAAGTCAATATCATTTTGCAGCAACTGGTTACATCAGCTAAAGGCTAACATATTACATTTTTATTGCGTAAATATTTGTGTAGATGCAAAATATAAATGCCACAAATATTTGGAGACTCCATTTTAAGTCATTTAGAAAAAATGGCATGTACAGTATATTGTGATAAACTATCTCTCCAATTTCATGTCATAAACTCTGGACATTGCCATATTTGTAGAAACAGCAAGTGTTGACCATGGACTTTAGCTCACAGAACTCACGTTGTCCTCTAACACTTACAGTCCTGCCTTTACTATACATTCTGTTGAATAGCACTGATCATGCCTTATGGAACCTGGGTATAGCCCTTTCTGTATGCACAATCTTCTCCTTAATGCCCCTCAGAGTTCCACTGTAAATATAGAAACACTGATGCTGTTTGATGAAAACGTGGTTTAATTTTCCTAGTGTGGACCGTGTGGTAGACCCTGTGGTGTGCTAAAACAAGGGGAGAGACTACCTGACATTTGCAGTTGCAAAAACATTCTGTTATTTAGTCACTTAAAATACTGTAATTAACCACATCCAATAATCTAATAAATAACCACCAAGTTTCTCTATTTATAAATAATGGAGGTATTTGATGGCCTCTAGTAGCATTTTGGCTGCTAAAACCATCTCTTTTAAGACTGCAACAACATAACCAAGGTTCAGCAGGTTCAGTGTATAACATGCACATTATTGTAGCCAACACAGAAAATCAGTACAGCAGATTCCCAGATTGGAATATAAAGAAATAATGTTGTACTTTCTAACCCTAAAAAGATTAATGCAATTCTAAAACTTTTATTCACATTTCTACACTTCCGAAACTGACATAGAGTTGGTCAAAAACTGAATTCTAAATTCACTGAATAAACTGAGCTGTAAGATAATTTTATAAAAGATTTAGACAGTTGTACGATTTATTTAGAAACATATCTAGTCTCCTGTTTTAAATATCTTTTCCCCCTGAATTCTTCCTAGTAGTGTGGGAACAGGTCACCCCTTTAATACTAAAACAAAAGATTGATTGTGAGCACTCTCTTTTCAGAGATCAATAATCCATTTAAATTACAGCTCTTCTTAAGAAAAGGTTAACATCCATTAGGATGATCTATATACTGACATCTTTATTAACCCCTCAGGCATAAAACTATTTGCAAAGAAGTGGCTGCAGAAATACAGGTTTCACATAAAATATTATGATCAAAAACTTCTTCTTGAATTGTTTCTGATTCCTTACATATTCTGAATTCAGCCTATTACCAGGTACAGTAGCTTCTATTACAGAGTTGTTTAAATGCAGATAAGACATTTACTATCCTGGAATGCAAATATGGACTGCTCTCAAATGCTTTGGTTTTGACCATTCCTCCATCCTTGATCGTTAAAGATGATCCTTACAGTATCTTATACAGCAGCTCTACTGCTTGTGTTCAGACTGCTCAGTGATATTCCACTGCAGAGGCAGAGACACTCAACTGGACTACAAACTATCGCCATTTCACATACAGGGGCTTCACATGTTAAATTTCTAATAATAGTTGTTGATGTCCTCCCATTTCTTTCTGATATTTCTATTTCCATTCACCATGTCTTAATTTTATTTTGTAACTTCAATACATTCTCTTGATTGCTTAAAACCAAACATATATGTCTTTGAATCCCGTCACTTGTTCAAGTTTGCTTTGACCCCATATTTCTATGAAGTCTCAGGGTTTTTCTGAGTATTGAGGTCTCGCTTAATTCTTATTAGTTTCATAAAGGGTATAGATGTGGATCTAAAGAGTTAGATGCTGTATTAAAATACATAATCATCAGACATTACAAACCCCACATCGATAACACATCACAATTTCTTTCCAGTTCACTCTCACTGTGTATTACAGTAGTAGAGATGAAATGAGAATTTCCCATACCGTATGGCTCTGAGACTGAATTTGTTTTTCCCTGTACTGATAGAATCATTTGTGGCTCCATTGCAAATATTTTCCCTTGTTTTCTGAAAATAACTGAAATTTTAAGTAAAAGTATTAAGTACATTGGGAGAACAAAACAGGCTTTGAGACAGCATTGCAGGGGTGTCTCACCTCCACCAGGGTGTATGCGCAGCCTCCTTGCAAGGTGTATCTCTTGCCATCAAAGGTGGTGATATGCAGCTCTCCCAGCAGAGTGCACTGGGCTGGGCACCGCTCACCTGAGCACTGCCACTGGCCTGCCTGGCACACACTGGCACACACAGACACAGGCAGGAGAGAGACTGAGTGACACAGCACACACTCTTGACAACGACAGTGATAGACTGCAGATGGGAGTGAAAGTCTGAAAGGCAACCTCTAAAGGCACAGAGGAGAATTCACTGAAGAGGGAAAAAATCTAAAAACAAAAGACATAGAGAGAGAGATTGTCACCATGTGTTACATCTCTGCCGGATGGTGTCTCCAGGTTGGTATTTGTGGCGACGGTGGTAGCAGGGACACTCCTCCTTCCTTACACAGCTGCCTTGTTCGAGGAACAGCCCGGGGGGGCACTCACACCCCCCAACACATTCATCTCGGCACTGCCCCGCCTCAGGAGGGTGCTGAGATGTGCAACTGGGGGGGCAGGAGGACACACAGTCTGAGTAAACCTGGCCCCGGGAACACACTCGCTCTGTGTGAGAGAGAGAGTTGGATAGGAGAGGGGGGTTAATAAAGCACACAGCTGTATACGTCAGCAGGATAAAGGAAACTAAATATATTAAAAAGACCTCAAATCTTCATTTGGAAAGTAATCATGTTTTCGGCATTTAGGTTAGGAAACCAGTTGCGGGAATAGCGTTATTGGAAATATACCCCCTTTAGGTCGCATGTACAGTCCAATGAAGTGTTATGAGGATAATATTGCTGGACATGGAGTGATTCAAGAGACAGTTGGTGGGAAACTAGGTTTAGTTAATGCATTAAAACTCAAAAAGTCAAACATATTTCCTGAAATTATTGTGTGGCTTTATATACAGTAAATATACAAAACTTTGTTCCAAAAAGCAAAGAAGAAGAAGTATCTTTTGAGAATGTGTTGGCTCTACAGGCTAAGACAGTTAATCTGTTCCTTGGCTCTAAATAACTATATATTTTCTTCAACTATCACTTGGAATCTGCCTTAGTTTACCAACAAAGTTTTTATCCGGTTTACCGATTACTCATGAACCTAGAAACATACCCTTACATACACAACTCCTTTCTGAAGTTCCCACATTCCATATATTTCAATTGTACCATTAGCCAGGTATTGAAAAATAGGAACACTATTTAAAAGAAACAAAGAAAGTCTTGGAAATGGTTAATTGGTAGCCTCTAATGGAGGCTCCATTCTCACAGCAGTACCATACCCTGTTTCCCTAATACAACCTGTCTCACAGCTACATTCATACCAAGGTGTACTGGGGATGTGTTCTATCAACAACTGGTTGTAAACTCTATTAGTCCAATTTGTGTTTTTTTTGTCTATCTTTGCTACTGTCAAATATACAGTACGATATTTGAGATATGTAAACATTTTATTTTTCTTTTTTTAAAACTGACATTTTTGGTCAAAGCAATATTTGAATGCAAATGTTCAGATTCACTATTGCCCATTAATGCACAAAAGAGTTAGAAGACATACAGTACCACACAGTTCTGCACTCCGCCAGGTGATGAGAACATGCTGCTGGGCACATTCGCGTGCATAGCTTGCCAGGGTATCACATGTGACTTGTGCCCGCTCGTGTTGGCCCTGGCTACAATACAGGTAGAGACAGGTGTCTACATAGGCAGCAGGGTCCACCTGGCGGATCGGACAGAAAGAAAACAGTGGCAGAGGAGGTGAATCACTGAACAGAGGAGTAGGGGAGGGTGGTCAGAAGGGCCCTGTCCATATAAAGATAGAGGTGCCAGTTGAGGAAATACAATATTAAGACAGTTGTCAGTATAGAGGCACAGATGCCAGAGGAGGAAATATAATTTAGAGACAACAGTATAGAGAACAGAGGTACAAGAGGAAAAACTAGAGTATGGAGACACACTTCAGTATAGAGACATAGGTAACAGAGCAGGAAATATAGTATAGAGACAGGTATCAGGGTAGAGACAGAGTTGCCTAATGAGATACAACAGTGTAATCTGGTGTCTTTGTAAAAATAGAAAAGCTATAAGACATGTGTTAGTGTATAGACAGGTCTCGAAGTACTAATGTCAGTATAGAGACTGGTGTCAGTTGAGAAACAGGTGTCATTATAGAGACATACTGTAGGTACCAGACGAGGAGTGTCATTATAGATATACTGTTGGCACACTGTAGGTGTGGCATTATTAATGGGACAGAATGGTATTGGTACTATATTTATTCTCACCCTGCTGTGACACTGACTGAAGGGATGCTCCAGCAGCCTGTGGCACAAAGACTCTGCCTCTTGCCGTAGTTCTGTGTCCCCAGTGACATCACAGCTGTGTCCAAGCTCTGCTGCATCACTGCAGCCCTGGGACAGCGAGAAAGAAACATAGAAAATGTAATGAAGCAAGAACTGCATGAATGGGGAATTTTGCCTATTGATTGAAGGGTCTTACAATCCTGAAAGTTTTAGGTCTCCAAGACCACAGTTAGAAAACACAACTAATCCTGACCCAACAAATTCTATATTGGACATGGCATTGATACTGCTAGACCTGGGACATACTGTATCAGAGGAACACCTTATGATTTAGAACTACATCCAGTAGAAAAGTGATATTAGCCATAATAGATTGTGATGGATACATAGCCTTCTGTACATAGAAAAAGAAAACCAATTGTTTAAAATGCAGAAAAAAAGTGAGATATTAAGATCATTTGTAACCAGTCTGTAACCTGCCAAATGAGCCCTTGTTGGTGAAAACAGGAACCAAAGGCACCAAAGAGATATCTCTCCTACTATACAATTGGCAACAGATTGTGTTGCTAGGAAGATCGTAACTGGACAGGTTAGACCCTCTTTAACTCTCCCATAGTGCCAAACCTGACACAGGCCATGCTGTGACTTTACCTCAGTCTGCAGGTCTGGGACACGCCAGGAGTTTCCAAAACTGGCAGCAAACTGAGACATGCTCCCTCCAACAGTTGTGAAGTCATCTTCAAGTACAGTATATGAAGGATTAAACCAAGACATACAGACAGGATGCATGCATATTCTCACACTTATACTGACACACTCACTTCCGTGTGTCTGAAGACTCCATTAGATAATATAGAAACTAAATAATACAGTGTGAGGAAAAGAAAATTATACTGAAAAAGAGCAGATTTCCTAAACCCAGAGGCCTTTCTTAACACACATTAAAAGCAATCTACCCATCCTACTTTATTCCCAAACACAAGTAACCAAAGCCAAGAAGGAGAGAGACTGAGAGAAAAAGGAAGAGGAGGAGAGCCCACACCATCAGGGTTGTTGTTGTACACTCCACACAGCCCCCTGGTGGAGGAGCGGTGCTCTGCTGTGACGGTAAGGTAAACAGTGCTGTCTCCATCCCACTTCACCCGCACACCCAGACCGCTTTCCACAAAGACAAAGTCGCCCAGCCATCGCACACTGACCCCTGCACAATGAGAGAGAGAGAATGAGACCTTCAGCAGGTGAAAACACTATCAAACTCTACACTAGAGCCCAATCTAGAGTCCATCTGTCTGTCTATTGGATCTCAACATACATTATATGATACCAATGCTCACATATCTGTTTGTTCCCCTAATCCCTTCATAGTTTTATGTAGTTTTATTAGTATGCAGACGTACAGTATATATGAAGAGGTATACTGGCACATCAATGCAGAAGTAAGGAGCAATAAGCATTCAGAGCTAGACTGATCCCTTTCACTAGTAATGTGAATCACGTTTGCTCTATATTAGAATGTTACTGTAAAATGTGCATGTGCAAAATATGGGATATGGAAAATAAACAGGTTAATAAAATTAGTTACAATTGAGCAATCACTCATAATTAATATCATGAGTGCTGAAACAGGGGAAGAACAATGTTCAGCATGCATTATATTAATTATTGGTGCACCTGTCTTGATCCTATTCCAAATGAAGCTGAGAATTCCAGACTGAGAAGGAGACCTCACAGTGAAACCATCTCTAGACCACAATGTGAGCAGTAACTTCCTCACTCACAGCAATTCAAGGCTGATTAATGCCAGGTAGTGACAGATACTTCACCATTCTGGAAGAGAGGTTGGCCCTGGGAAAGGGGCATCCCATTGAGTGACAGGTTTTTCTCCTGGGCAGTGAGCAGCTCCAGACCAAACATCATCCTCAAAGCCTGTGAGATACAGGGTAGACTGTGCATATTAACTCGTCGGCACGAGATGCTCTAAGTCAACTAGATTGTGAGCTGTACTGTGCACTAGGAACAGATAAAGGTTTATTTCATGCTGAAAAGTCTTCCATGTGGAGACCACACCTGTAGAAGACTGCACAGCTGAAACATTGTGTCTCTTTCTTTTCAGCTTGGAATAAACCTTTACTTGTTCCTTTGCAGCTCTCTACTTACAGTATACTGTCTACTACACAGTTTAACTAAGGATGGCAGTAACATCAGTTTACTTTTTCTAAATCCCTGAGGTTTCTACTCTAGTTGTCCAGGAGTCAGTACCTTGCTACAGTGGCCCTGGCTCTCACACACAGTGGAGATGTACACAGCCCATGTGCCATCAACTGATGAGGACAGAATATAGGTGCAGCTGCCCTGGAAGTGATAGTGCCGGCGGTCGAAGGTACGGTAATGCGCCCCACCCCAGGTCAGGCAGGTTGAGGAGCCCTGGGGGTCCCGCACACTGCCAAGCACTGCCCTAGGGAGCAGCAAGGGTGACAGAGAGTCTGCAACAACACAGACAGAAATAGAGGTTTTATTAAGAACTTGTTGATGCAGCGCAAGATTGCAGCACTGTAACATCCACAGACACAGCACTGATTCCTACAATATACAGTATTTACATCATCAACAGATAGGCAGTGAACAGGATACAGTGGACTTCAAGAAAGTGTAACAGAGTATGAAGAGTTTTGTTGTCTTAATGAAGGAGTCATAGTCTGAAAAAGGGAGTGTAATAAAATGACTGTAATAAAGAGAAAGAGAGTGAAATAAACTGAGTGTGATGGACTATGTGCAATAAACTGAGAGTAAAATATAATGGAAGAGTGTGTAACAGAGTAAGAGAGACAGACAGAATAGATGGTTAAAGACCAAGAAGAAGAGTAATAGACTTAGAGAGTATGTAATAGATAAAGAGGGAGCACAGGGGACTGGAACAGAGCACATAACACAATAAAAACAGATTTTTTTTTCTCTCATTCAGTCTCTAGATGCATATGTTTCTGAAAACTATAAAAACTTGAAAAAAACTATACTTATAAAATACTGGTCATATATAAATTGATAAGCTTTTTGAAACACCCTTAAAAAATTTACATAACATTTGCTTAGGAAAAGAAATCTTTAAAACCCCTCTGGGGAGTGTAAAAGACTTGTAGAAGAGGGCTTCTCTTGACTGACCAGACAGGAGGTTGTAGGAGCAGGACAGGCAGCTGAGGTCTGAATTGTTTCTCCAGCTGTGGCCCCACAGGCTGGTACAACACTGCTCAAACGGCATCAGGGAGGAATTGTGGACACCTGGAAACTCCTGGCAGCTCCAGGTGGAATAGCACTGGCCCCTCACACCTATGCCTGCAGAAATGCACCCAGAGATTCACAGGCACACAGACAGGGAGAGAGACACACATGAAGTAATACACATACACACACTCATAGATATACAGTACACAGATCTCCAGGTTATAAACCAAATGTTTTGGCTTAAGTCTATTTGAAATGTTGCTCATTTTCAATTTCAAACTGTGGAGAGGAAACAAATAAACAATAGTTGCATAAGCCACAATATGTAACAAAATACAGAGCCAGCAACGTTTTCTTCCAGTATATTGAGAGACAAAAGTACTTGCCCTCCTGTATGAATAGTTCAAAATAATATATATATATACTATACTATAATGTAAGGCTAAACCATGCTTCTGTTTTTATTTAAATTTATAGGGAAATGTTTTTAAAAATGCATTTGACTCTTTATTCCTTTTCGTCTCATAGTGTTGTAGGACTGCATAAATGGTCATGTTTGACCCTAAAACTATTCTAAGTATACTAGCTCAGACAGTCTGCTCTGAGCAAGATTTAAACGAGAAGAAAGAACACAGTGGAAGCACCCCATGCTGTGTTGAAGACAATCAGAATTCGGAGTTGAGGTGTGTTGGAAAAAAGACTGTATTAGCCTCAGCAAAACACCAGCTTCCACAGCTTTAAAGAGGTCACAAATACCAGGGCTCGGGACTTCACTGCACAGCACTGGTAAATGTTAAATGAGTCAGATGGAAGTTTAATGTTTTCCTGAAATGTGCTGAAGAGCAAGGATAACAAGTATTGTAGACTGCAATCTTTACAGTCTAGAGAGCAGAGCAGAGGCTGCTACTGCACTAAATCTGAATGTTTTTATCTGGTACTGTATGCTTTTTAATAAGCAAGAAGGCAAAAAGTACAGTATATTTTCTATAGAATTAGAAAATGACAGTGTCCACAGTTTTTACGTGTGTATGTGAAATATGCTAGGGGTGTATTATGATATAAGTGGTCATAAATGAAACATGTAAGAGACCTGATTTCTACACTTTTATGTAGAATAAAGATGAGATGTACAGCCTTCTCCCCAAATAACACGTGCTACGAAAGAGAGAGGCAATAGTGATGAGAATACAGAGGATAAACAGTAAAACCCTCAGCCCAGCTGCGGTGTGTTGAGGAGGGAAATTTCAGGTCATACCCTGTGTGCACTGTGGTCCCCCCCAGCCCTCACAGCAAGCCCACACTGTCCGGTTCACGAGTCGAGTCTCAATCTGAGCTGGCCTGGGGCACAATATGGCACAAAACACAACATGCAAAATTTTACCTACTGTAGCTTAGCATCTGATATTTTTATATTCTGAAAAGAGTAAACAGGGTTAAGTATGCTCTTATTACAAGTGTTATTGCAATTTTGTCTGTTGCAATAATGTGAAATGTATATACAGTATAATTATTATGTATGAATCTAATAGCACATTCATGCTTCTAACTTGTTATAATTTTGTTTGATTATTTTGTGTGACATTTGCATACTGTATATATACTGTATGTAGATAAATCTGTAATAAAATCGGTGCCTACCTTGTATGGTAAATGCTGTATATGATAAGTGGGTGGGCTTTATTACAGTTAGAGCTCTTAGTTTTGCTGCAGCCTGCTGTACACACCTCATAATACTGATGTACCACCTCACCATTATTGCAGCACAGGTAAATGCTTTCTTGGTCTATAGCTGTCTGAAACTACATCTATCATTGTCACTTTCATTCTGTCTGTTGTTTATTTTGCTTACAGCAAGCTGCCAAGCCATGTAAAAAATATTAATGAGATCCGTGGGTCAAAGTACTAAAAACCAAGAGAGGATCGGGTGAGCTCTTCTCTTTTGTAGTCTTCTAACATTAATGAAGTAAAAACGAAATGAACTAAAACGTTCGCTTCTTGTCTATGTTTTCCCAGACACTATAAAGCTTTTTTGAGCAGGCATAATCACAAAATACTATATGTTAGCCAGGATTCTCTCCTGGTAAGAGGGGAACTTCTGGTCCATGGTCCTCCCTGCTGTATATACTTCCCCTGACACACTTCATCTACTGTATATGCTGTGCAGCTGGGAGTCTTACTTGTACAGGTAGCATGTGGCATTAGGGCCATTCTGTTGGTAATACTGTGCAATGCCTTCATCTCCCCCATGATCTTTTCGCATTCGGTCGATATCCAGCCTCCACCCCTGCAAGTTGTATTGGTACACTCTGGAACAGTCCACCTCCTTTTGGAGACGGGGTGACACAATCTTCTCTTCCCGCTCCTGTATTTTGCTCTCACACCAGTGCCTGAGAGAGGTGAAAGAGACAGAACGAAAGGCAGAGGCAAGGTAAGCGAAAATGGAATGAGAAACAGAGAGAGGAGAAAGTGGAAAGAGGGATGAGACAGAAAAAGGAGAGCAGAAGCAATCAACAAGAGGACAAGAGCAAAATAAAGGATGAAGGGAAGACGGAAGAGAGAGGTTAAAATATAAACAAAAGGTAAGAGGCAAGGATTCAGAGAACAAGGGGAAGCACCCATATGAGACAATATGTGGAGTCAGATTCTGCTTGAAAAATTAATGCACTGAAAAAGGAACTAAAAAGGTCAAAGAGACTGAAGAACTGACAAAACCAGCAAAACCAACCAACAAAAAATTAGGGAGGGATGTAGACCCACCTAACTGAAAAACTGACTGAGAGAATATCTCAAACACTGGCCTTACCTACAATTTTTGCCAGTACCTAGAAGATTGCAAACAGAGACATTGTGGTTGTTGAAGTCTCCATTCTCCAGGAAATAGCCATGGAAATTTGCACCAGGGACCATTAGAAAATTACATGACAGTTTGCTGTCTCCCTGAAGCTAAGGTGATTGATACTGTCCATAGAGCCAAAGGGCAAAAAAGTCAAAGTCAAAGTCAAAGTTTATTTATCAAATGCACAACAATACGGTGTGCAGCAGTAGTTGCTGGCAATGAAATGTCGTAACGCAGCTGTTGTTAATCATGTGTACACAAAACAACATTGGCCTAAACAGAACAATTTTCATCTGTAAAAACTCAAGACAACTTGGCAATGAACTGAAGAACAGGAGAACCAAAAAAGTAGAACAAAACAAAGGACTGTATTGGAAAGTTACTGAGAAAAAGTGTTTTATCCTAAACATGTTGTTTACGGACAGAGTTGTGCTGCAGAAGCAGCTGGATACTTAGAACAAAGTGTGATCACACCCAGCTCATCAAGGGCACGGGATGTTTTAATAAAGTTTATCACTGCTGCTTGAAAAAGGGAGTATGAGAAACTATTTGAATAACTGCTCTTCTTCGCTTAAAGCAAAAACCTATAAGGAATGGAAAATTACTGCTTCACCTCTCCTTGAAGTGTTGCATCAGCTTAAAAAAAATATCAAATAAGGGGCTCTCTCTGCTTGCTTTTGAATCAGCCTTTACTTCTCTGCACAGACCAGTGATGCCTTTTTCCCATATTGCAATATGAATAAAGACCTTACTGAGTGAATGAGAACACCTCTCCTGCCTCTTCTTTGATAAAATTCCACAACAGTTGGAAAAGAGTAAATAAAGTAAATAATAAAAAAGTTATTTCTGTCCTATGACAACTAAAAGAACCGTCAAGGCTGAAGTAAGATATGCAGTACAGAGGACAAAAATGGTAAACCTTTAGACAATGAAAAGGAAATGGCTGAAGAATGAAGTGAACATTTTAGTCAGTTGTTCACTAAAGAAGAACACGACCATATGCCTCAGGCAGCACAAAGATAAAGTTCTTCATTGAATAATGCAGTATTACAGAAGAAAGATAAGTGTTTTGGGTACTAGAAGCACTCAAGATGAAGAAATCCCAGGAACCCTATTACAGTATGTATATTACAGTATATACCAATCATACTCCAGGAAACAAGACATGTCATACATAAGCATTGACACAACTCTTCCAGGAATCACATAAGACGGGGATAGTGTACTGGAGAATTGCTAATTACAGTACTGCCTACCCATAATAAGGGTGTCAAAACTGCACCAGGTAATTATAACTAATAAAACCTGACTTTATTAACTACTTTAACTATGTTAGAGGACCAACTACATTATATACATAAGATTTCAGTCTTGCATAATTTTCTCATTTTTGTACTTTAAACTTTGCAGTAATGGCACTGAAGCAGCAATTAATAATATTATATACTATACACAACCTAATGCACACATTATAAGCAAAAACAGTAAGTAATTTGATCATTAATATGAAGGAAAAAATAGAAAATGAATGATAGTTCCAGGTTTCACAAGCTTTAATCAAGCAAACGTAATTAATGCATAAAAATATAAATGTCCCATTAAAATCAGTTGTCAAAAAAGACATACACCTGTAAGACAATGTACAATATAGGTTTACAGATTGTTTTAACAGCGGTACATGTATTTTTCTAGCAGCTATTTTTCAATTATACTTTCTAAAATGATTTTTCTCTTATACTTTCTAAAATGATTTTTCTCTTTGAACTTTAAATAGCAGATGGTTCTACAAGCAGGGGTTCTGCGTACGTGCACACTACATGGGATGAATGAGAGGGCCTGCTTTATTGCGGTTTTCACACTGAACTACTTAGGCCTCCAAAAACTACAGAGCACACCATCTGAAGAGGTGCAATGACAAATGAATATATTTGGGTTTCTGCATCATATCATCTACAATTGGCATCCAGAGCAAAATATTTCATGTGAAAAAGTCACAAATCCTTCATGAGTATACTCTGACTAGCCTCTTCAGACTCATTTCTGTGGAGGTAAGAGTCACACTTCACATACACCCCAACCTTTGCTGAGATTTCATGCATCTGTTTTCTCAACCGTTTCATCTAGTACACTCTCAAAGGGTAGTTGGGGCATAATCTGGAAAGCAACTGGGACTAGACTGGATACACCCTGGACAGGGTGCCAGTCCATCGCAGGTGACACACATTCACACCAGGGCCAGTTTTTCAAACACGAGGAGAACATACAGTACAAACTCCACACAGTAACACCCTGATGGACTGAACCGCATTTCATCAGCTTTTAATCAGGTTTTAATATTCTGTCCAATGCATTCTCATGTTTACTCTTTTGTAGTAGAGTACACTTGTACAGTATGGCTAGTATGGCTAAGGAGACAGACAAGAGAATACTTTTTCAGACGGACATAAAAAAAGGATTCCTCTATTTATATAATCAAATTTTATACAGGACCTCAGTCTGTTGCGACCACCAGCCATCGGAGATCAACTCACAAAAGAACTAACCTGTACCAGCAGCGGGATAATAATAACAAGCGCTGCCGCACGTGTGAATCCATCAGCACACGCTCTACAGTGCGGCAAGCAGCTCTATTTAAACCACCCTAACCCGCTTCCCGCTGCTCGGTATTGAGTCTTCTTTTTGAGAGTTCTACCTAGCGTTAATTCTGAAGATCGCTTGCTGGTTACTGAACTCCCTTTTGCCTCTCGACCTTGGACCTCGCCTTCTGTTTTGGACTGTTTGCTTCTCTCTGTACTTCCTGGATTTCGATCTACAGTACCTTTCGCCTATCGACTACGATCTCGCCTGAAGTTCCGGATTGTTCGCCTGTCTCAATATCTACTTGCTCCTGCATCGGCACAGGATCTGTATACCTTTTGCATTGAGGATTCCTGACAGTCTCAGTATGGTCCTGGAGTATATTTGGATTCAGCATTTTCAAAACTGTATGCTTATTAAAGAATGCTTTTTATTAATCTGCTTCATGCCAAAACTCTGAGTAAGGATAGTGACGCAGGCTCTGCATGGAGCTGTTTGGTTTTGTTTCAGGAAGACAGGAGCTCACATAATAAAGTTTAAGACAAGTATAACGTGAGGCAAAAGTGTAAATAAGATATTGTTCACATGTTGCATTGGTGAGTCTCATCTCAACTGACCCCTCCTCTCAAAGTAAAGCAGCCGTCATTTTACAAGACCAGCCATATACTGTATGAGTCAATACTGGCAATGGCTTTTTTTGTGTTGGTGCGAAATTATTGTGCTGCAGTTGAAATTTCATCATGACTGCAGCATAGCAAGACAGTGAACATGATAAACCCTCCAAAGCATTTGTTGGGGTGTTACAATACTTTTTACCTTGTTTTTTTTATTTCTTAATTTTGTTGAGCTTTATCCAGATCTGTCACTTTACACCCCTCCACCACCCTACAAGTAGGATGAATAGTTACTCCCAATACATTCATTTGTGCTTTTTAGGTTTTTGAGAATTCAAAGGTTCTTGATTATTAGGTATGTGATGTCACAGTGACAGTAAAAAGATTCTTAGAAACCAAAACTGTACTAACTATGCTGTACTCTAAAAAAGACTGTCCTTTGAATGTGAAATAAAACTGAGGTCCTGACTCTCCTATTCTAATCTTCCATTCCTCTGTTCTCTGCATCTCTCCAAGCCTAACCTTCTCATCCACCACTTACCCTGTCCCAGAGACAAGTCGGAGCCCCAGCAGAGTGAGAAACAATGTCCTCATGGTACTCCTGTAGGGCCAGACTGCTCTGGCGTCCTCCTAGACCTAAAAGTGAGTTGAAGACAGAGACAAATAATCCTGTGAGAGACATCAGTGACTGAAACTATATACAGCACCACTTGTACTTTGCATGGACATATTGGTAAGCAAGTACAGAGAATGTACCAGTAAACAATAACATCAGACAGCTGGGATTCTCAGAGCCATGGTAACAAATGTTGACGGAGCAAATAGAGAACTCTTTTTGGTACCTTTCACACAGAAAATGCTTGATGGTGTTTTTTGTGCTAGAAACAACAAACTCAAACAACAGTTAAGCTGGATTTCAGTGGAAAGAAACATCATCTTGTCTACAATGAGAGGACATACTCTGCTGTCTCAAACAGGCAGATATCCTCCTTATCATTCTGTGAGTATCGAGTTTTCAGATTTTTTACCATTTTCCAAGAAGTGCTGAGTATGTTGTCTGGCTCTTCAAAATTGTCCCTTTCTCTGTCCTGTCCAGGTGGAGAGCAGTTGTATGGTTTCAGTCCCCAAGGGTTTCAGAGGCACTATGTTACCTGTGCCCTATGATTCTGTCCCCCACTTCTGATCTCATAACAAGACATTACAGTATAAGACTTTCTGATAATAGACGAATGGGTAGATTTTCACAAATCTGAAACGTGTTTAACTACTGTAGATATTTTTGTGGAAGCAATCCCTGGAACATGAAGTGTACAATGTAAAATTCAAGCTAAAAGTGACATTCAAACATGATTCTTTTAGCTCAAATTGAGAAAAAATTGAGTGTTTGTAATCATTTTATGCTTAATCTGTTAATGTTGTTCCACTATTAAAAAATGAGACCATCACCAGTACAAAAAAATGTTTTATTGTTGAAAAGACACACTCATTCCACATGATTTTTTTTGTTGAAATTCCCAATTCTCTCTCTGTGTCAAACAGAAATAGAGAGAGAAAACATTTGCTTTCCAGATGCATGAAAATAGAGAGAGGAATCTTTGGGTGAGATATATAAGCTCACTTTATGACCATTGGAAGGATATTTTTCAGTTCAAATTTCTGGATTTGTTTGAGGTGTCACTCATCATTACCATTTTTGATATACTGTAAGAGTAACACATTTTTCAGAGGTTCTGTGTGTCAGCCCTTGTTAGACCAGGTAAGTTTATACTCTAAGTTTACTATATTACATTTTACTTATTTTATTGGACTATGCTGATTTTTTTGTATGACACATTTAATCATACTTGATCCTATCAGGACCATTTAAAAATGTACCATATGTGATACAGATGTATTGTAACAAAATTAGCTTGTGGTTCTGCAGCATATTTAGGGGGCATTGATGGATTATTCAAAAATGTACAAAATATTCAGTAATAGAGAAAATAGTAAAATAAATACAGAGAAGCTTTAAATGTATGTTCAGCTTACTAAAACAGCATTCAAAAAGACATCAAGCTATAAATCCAAACCTATGGGATTTTATGGGCCCTCAAATTGTTTGGCATTCAGCAAGTAAATCCTTCAAAGATTTTTTTTACAATAAAAAGACTGAGATTAAATGTTGGTTCTGAATCCTGAATTCAGAATCTTGGAATACAGTGTTCTCTGTATTTATAGTTCAGGTGGGTAGCTGTGTCAGCATGCGTAGGCTGCAAAGGAACAAGTAATAGGTTTATTCCATGCTGAAAAAAATAGAAAGAAAACACAACGTTTCGGCCGTGGAGCCTTCTTCAGGTGTGAGGTCACACCTCTGTATTTATATACTTTTATCTTTATACATATAATTATAGTCAAGCTGTATGTTTATTTTATTGAAATATATTGTATATATGCACAGTATGTAGTGTATTTCGTGTTGTGTAAAATAAAATTACAAATACAGGTTTGAGAATGAGTGAATGTCTTATCTATTGGCTTTTTTCCAGTTACAAAATAAGGAAAAAAGGTTCAACATGAATGTGTTATTCATATGTATTCATTAATGGCAAGAATGTGATATTGACTATACTTTTAGAATAATTCAGTAAACATTTATTTACACAGCATCCTCAAAAGTAAGCATCTTTCAATGACAGAGTGACACTGCAGGAAAAGATACATACAGTACAGTAGATGCAATTATCAAAGCTTTTACTTGGAAATTGTAATGGGTTTCAGATTCAAATATTATAATTTGGCTGAACTTGTATACTACTTAAAGCAGAATAATATTTAAGATAGTTCTTCAACTCTTTAAATGCTTTCGAGCACTGTGCTTTCACAAAATATGATTTTCCACTCATATCACTTTGGCTGCATCATACTGTACCATTGAAGGTATTGAAGGTAAAAACCATAAGAAAAAGGTCCGGCTAGTTTGTTTATTAGGTTATTCTTCTGATTATACTGCATTTTTTCCACTACAAAAGTCTGGCTGTGATAGACCTATAATAGATTTTAGTCATTCATTTAAGGATCAATTTAAACAAGATTGCAGATTGCATGTACAGTATAATGCAAATATTGAGATGGCAAGCATCTTATATACAGTAGTACATATAAATTGTTTGTCATGTGTGTCAGATGGGCATACAAGAAAGCAGTTAAATTAGTTTATGATGTTATGAAACGTAGCACCATCCTAATAAGTTTTACTAAATATTACTATCCTATAATTACTGTAATACTTCTTCATGTATCTTAATTTAATGATGCCGCACAAATTTAAGGTAGACAGGTAGGACACAGAGTCAATATTGTAAATGTTAAAATACTTTTTAAAAAGATAAATTAATAAAATAATTTTCACTATATATGCAGTGTATCTTTAATTACTAAAAGAAAATTAAGACTAGTACGCAGAGAGCCATAAGACTATTGCAAGTAGAAGTTAAAAGTCTCTATTCTCTTCAACAGAACCAGCATTCAAAGAACAGGAGGCTACTGTAGAAAGTGCTTTCACTGAAAGAGCAACAGAAACTCATTTTTTTACATTCAATAGCTCACACAGTGTGCCACAAAACAAGAAGTGTGAGTTGTAGATGTTTACATAAAAAAACATTGGATAGAAGGTCTAAGATCTTAGAATGTGCAGCAATCTGGGAAGAGTTAACATGTAGTGTTTCCTTCTAGGTTCAAAGGAATAGAATTATGTTAAAGTATGTTTCTGTTTCTCTGTTTTTAACTAGAGTGCTTTATACATCATAGGGTTATTTTTTCTCTTTTACAACATAATCCTCATTTGAAGCAGTGCTGTGTGCTGAATTGAAGGAAAATCTAGTCCTGTACTGGCATGATGACACCATACTTTCTTGTTGGTATGAAATTCAGTAATGAAACAAAACATCATTCAAAGCATCTCTTCTGCTGTCTGAAGAACAGGCAGCCTGCAGACAGTGTTGCAGGTTCTCCTAACATCTCATGTCCAACACATTACCTTTACCGGGCAAAGCTACACCAGCTGGAAAACCTCCTTATCTCAGTTACCACTTTAATATAACAGCCTACAGTATATACAGTAAATTCCTTCTGGTGTTGCAAACATGCCATATATAAAAACACATATTCTCGGGCACAGCACACCCATTCATGTACATTTTTAACCAGATTGTCAGCGCTTCTAGTTACCTGTTTCTCCAATGGTGTCTTTGATAGTCTGTCAATGAGCCTTTTTGATAATCTGATTTCCTCTTCAGTCTCTGCAAGTCAAAGGTTCCCCTGTAGAGCAGTCAACTGTTTCTGTACAGCAGCATCCTGGTCAGAGTTATAAGGGGATGGGAAGACAGGGGAATTCTGCAACATCTGAGACTGTGGCCATTGGCGGAATTGGGATGGGGGACAGCTGCTGAAGCCCTCATTAGCCCTGTCTGCTTGAGAGGCAGCTCTGATGACTGTATTAACCCAGTCCAAACAGTACCACACAGGGGAAAGCACACAGGGAGCTGGCAGTGAGCAGTGCAGGAAAGATACTTCTACTCCTTAATCCCATAAAGAAGGAATTACAGAGGCGTTTATTTAATAAGACACACTGGGATCCCCCATGGAGTAGTTTAAATAAGACACTGTCAAATATTCAGCTCTCTTGACATCTCCATAGCGCCCCCCTGCTGAAGACATGGGCTGCACAGCACAGTTGCCAACAGACCCAGCACTCCCTGCAACATCATTGGACAGGGACATGTTTCGCCTGCTTCTGAGTATCCAACTTCATTTTTCCAACACATTTAATTGGGGCAAAACAGATTCCTATTAACTTTACATATATTCTTATCCCTTTATAAAGCAGATATAAGGAAGGAATTACTGTAGTTTAAGAAAATCATTTAGCATTCAGTCCACAGCAAATAGTGCCGGCCTCATGCTGGGAGGACTTGCTTAGGTGGATAATCCCAGCCAATCCTTAACTCTGTAAACTTGTTCACATGTGATGGGTTTTCCATAGGAAACATTTAAACAATCAAGTCAAAATTTGGCACACACAGGTGAGAGAACCATTAGGGAATTAGAATTTAAAGAAAGCAGATTGTTTACAGTACTGGAATGGGATATGTGAGATATGGAAACACCGGAGAACAGATGGCAACAGATGTTGCTCAAGAGAGAGTAAAAGAAGAGCAACCAGATACTGTATATTCTCGGATATTAATGTCCTACACTGACAAGCTGAAAGAACTGACCCTTTTTAGTCTTAAATGGGGTAGGCAATAAGGGGACCTGATATACATATCTCAAAGGCATTGACAACGTTAGTGCAGATCCATGTTTTCCATCAACGATACAACAGGCTCCTCCAGCATAGTAGTAGCCATGGTAACCAGCTAACCTACCTGTTGCACTGATCCATTTTTCTTTCGAGGACTGAGTCTTACCAGAAACTGTCTTACACATTGAACAGCACACTGTGACTCTGCAAGCCAGAGTAAATCTCCAAGCTACAGTACTTCCTAATAGCTTTAAAGTTGGTTCATCAAGAGGCAAAAACTCATTTGAGTAAACAATTATTACATATATATTAATGCAGAAAGACTGAAGCTAATGCTAACAGGATTCTTTCAAGAAATCACACACCCAACGGAATTTTGTTTTGTGGAAAGAGACTTCAGTTTTTCACGGATGTTGAGCAATTTAAGATAGGTTAGTAGTATTAAGACATACTGTAAATATTAATATGTCTTTATTTTAGATGGCAATCAAATGTCAATACTTTATTGATGAATGGAATGGAAAAAAATCTTAAGCTAATGCTTTAATCAAAAAATGAAAAGTTCAGGTTGTGAAATACAGAACACGGGTTTGTTTCTGAAATGCAGTATTTAGCAAATTGAGTTTTTCTCATTTAAGGAATTGTCCAGATTTTCTATTACTTATCCCTACATATTGCTAAGTGCTTTACTTTTTAGCACTTAACCAGGTTTCAAATAGTATTGCCTTAAGAAATCCGTTCAACATAACAAACGGGTACATAAATCTGCAGATATAATGCAGTGTGTCCAGTACTTTATGTTGTGCAAGAATGTATTTTTACACTGCAGTGGTTTGCCTCTTATGGTGGTGCAGTGGCTAACATTGCTACCTCAAACTGGGTTCACTGGGTTCAATTCCAATCCTAGGGTGCTTTCTGTATTGAATTTACATGTTTTCCGTGAGTTCACATGGGTTTCCTCTGGGTACTCCAGTTTCCTCCCAAAGACCAAAAATATATTGAAGGTTATCTGACTTCTGGATAACTTAGGTGTGTGTGTGCATGAGTCTGTGTCTGTGTGGGCACTCATGTCCTGTCCAAGGATTATGGTGCCTTGCGCCTAGGCTCCGGCTTCTCCGATAGGCTCTTCTACGTGAACCTGAAGAAGTGGTTAGAAGATGGATGGATAGCAATTTCTTGCAGCATGCCTGGAAGGTAGCGAGCATTCTGCAAGAGGAGAGGAGACATGACACCAATCTTGGCTTTAGGAATCATCATATCTTTTTATACTAATGGTGTTATATTTAATGGTACTTAAGAACCAAATTGGCTCGATATAAGAATTAAAAGTTATTGCTACAGTACCTAACTTGCTTATTTTATTTATAGGCGGAAGATGACAAGACATTATTGAAACGCTAAGTACCCTACAAGGCTTGACTTTAACTCTTTGACTCTGTGGTCAAATCCCAGGCTGTTTCTCAAAAAGAGTAAGGGGTGTTACCCCAGCATCCATTGGCCTTTCCTAATCATGGCCTCCTAATAATCCCCATCTATGAATTGGTTTTTCCCCACTGCTAGCTGAGCAGCCATATCACCCTGCAACTCACAACTGGCAGCCCACTGAAGCTAAGCAGGTGTGAGCCTGGTCAGGGAGACCTCCTGGGAAAGACTAAGGTTGCTGCTGGAAGAGGTGTTAGTGGGCCCAGCAGGGGGTGCTCATCCTGCAGTCTATGTGGGTTCTTATGCCCCAGTATAGTGATGGGGACACTATACTGTAAACAGGCGCCGTCCTTCGGATGAGATGTAAAACCGAGGTCCTGACTCTCTGTGGTCATTAAAAATCCCACGGCATCTCTCGAAAAGAGTAGGGGTGTAACCCCGGCATCCTGGCCAAATTTCCCATTGGCCCTTACCAATCATGGCCTCCTAATAATCCCCATCTATGAATTGGCTTCATTACTCTGCTCTCCTCCTCACTAATATCTGATGTGTGGTAAGCGTTCTGGCGCACTATGGCTGCCGTCGCATCATCCAGGTGGATGCTGCACATTGGTGGTGGTGGAGGGGAGTCCAAATTATCCGTAGAGCGTTTTTAGTGGAGCTTCCAAAAAAGCGCTGTATAAGTGTAAGGAATTTGTATTATTCAGCCCAGCTGCACAGTGCCTTACTTCTTGAGAGGTGATAATTTTTGTGAAATTCTCTGTCTTCTGGAGGTTTCCCTTCTACCTTCAACTTCCATCATTTCAATTCAGAGTTCAGCAGCTATTAGCTACAACTTTCACTTCTGTCATCTGTAGTATCTCTGCACTTTTCCCTCTCAATAGGTAATTTAAAGCTCTAAAAAATTAAGAGGTATAGGAATCTAATCTCAAATAAAACACTTTCCTCTGGGTACTGCTGATCTTTTTCAATGGTACTATAGTTCATCCTCTGATAGTTGGGCATGTGAAAGCTTATGCATGCGATGTCATGCAAAAGGCATGTTATAGTGACCACATCAGGCACACTTAGTTAAAGAAATAAGTATTAATAATGGCAATAACACACTAAGAATACACAATACATACTGTAGTACAGCATACAGTATATGTTACTCCACGTGCAAGAGGCCTATGTCCTGAGCAACCAGAAAAACCTCCTGACTGCTACCAAGTATTATATAATCATATATAATGTACAGTATAAACAGGCCAACAAGAGAGATACACTTGTCTTATAAATAAAACAAAATCCAATCTAGGAGAGACCATTTTTAACCTAGGGATTCTTTATTAAGAAAATCAGTGTTTCCTAAAACAAAAGAATAATGAAGTATTTAAGTTCAAATAATTCGGAAAAAATACCTCTTGCTTTTGCACTGTTTTTTCTCTCTCTTTGGGTCTTCCTGTCTGTCCTGTCTTGCCTTCCTCTGTCTGTCTTTTTATCCTGTGTTCCTGGACTATTGATGACTTGTAATCATTTACCCAGAACTTAGCTAAACAAGTAAACCAGATGATACATTTGCTCAATATGCTCCTACAACTTTGTCCCTTGTTTTGAAGCTTGAGAACTGCCAATGTTGACACTAGCCATGTTAAATGCAAAGAGGGCTAAACTAAATTAAAGAAAATGAATTTGAGACTATCACCAACGTCTGGAGTAGATGGATAATCATGTTATGCAAGATCTTGTGTGTTACACCCCTTAGTATAACTACTGGGCAATGTCCAGAGCTGGTGCTACATCAGTAATTTCCTGCCTGATGGTGCCAACTGTCCGAAGGCATTTCAATGTAAGGTTGGTGACCTACACGTATGAGCTGACCAATGTGAAAGTGATTTTTAAATTTGTAACTCCTGCTTTCCTGCTGCCTGGTAAAAGTGTTGCCTACAGTCCTGTGGCCTTCAGGGGCCTGTCTCTCTAGGTTCTGTCTTTCCAGCCTAATGATAGAATATGACAATGTGGATGCCAGCTATGATATAAATCAATCACATTTCCTGTTTGCCGACTTCATTTCTGTAGTTAGCTGATCACACAATAAAATACCTGGCAGTGGTCTCCTGGGTACTTTTAGTCTACTGCATTCCAATTTCTCCTATCACCTTCTCTCTTATAATACTGCATGTTTGCTGCATAGAATTGAGCCAAACACACTTTTTGTGATCTTCATGTTATGTATTTGAACTTGCATGTACTCGTTTGTACATGAAAACAGACATGCAATAGATTATTAGCTAACGTTAACATGACACAGTGCAAATGCAGAGAAGTGGTGTTACTCACAGATCTTTGTCATAAAAAATCAAAGCTGAAAGCTTGACAAACAAAATATTGTAAAGTCTAAAGTCTAACATAACCTGCTTCCTTAGGGGTTCTAACCTTGATTTACTATTTATAATTTAGCTAGCTAGAAAAAATGAGATGATGCAGTACCTGTATCTTTATCTTTACTTACACTGAACTTTGTTATTCTATATAGAAATACGAGTAACTATTTTATATAATACTAGAAAGATAGAAAGAAAGCTACTGCACTTGAAAACAATTTCTTGAAGACCCTTGATAACAGATGTAAGGAGTTGAGCCGAAGTTCAACAGGAGTGTGTACAAATACACTAAGGACCAAGAGGAAAGGGAATGTCCTTGAGTGGCCCAGTCAAAGTTCTGACTTTCAATCTTTAATTGAAAACTGAGGAAAGACTTGAAAATTGCTGTTACTCCGCATTCCCCAAAAAGATTGAGAGTGGTTGAGCAAGTCTGAAAAGAAGAATGGAAACATAATGCACTATCAAGGTGTGCAAACTTAGAAGCTTATCCAAAAAGACTTGCATATGTACTATAGTATATTTCCTGCCATGTGCTTTCAAACGTTAACTCCAGAGATAAATACTTAATCAACCCACCTATTTAAGTTTTTGATTATTCATGATTAAACAAAATCTACCAGGTATTTGCCAAGCCTTGAATTTTATCTAAATATTTTTTTTAAATTAACCTAAAAATAGTGGCCCTAGTACAGATCTCTGTGGTTACTAATTATATCTTAATTTGACATTTTTATTATACATGTACAGTATTTCCCAATTTTTAAAGAATGATTTAAGAGGAAGTCAGATTTTAATCTTGCATGTCTGATGTCTTTTGCACAGAGTAAATATCTTTTCTGCTGAGCACCCTTTTCACTATTTTGTTGTGTGTTTAAAAAACTCTAATAAGTTAAATATAACTAATAAGATATTACTGGGTCCTGGGAAATTATTAAACCTGAGTGTTTTAGTATTCAAAATATTTTCCCTCAATGTTAAACTTAATGCAGAAGTCTGTCCTTCAACAGTCTGAAGTATTTTGTTGAATCTTTCTTAATGAACACCTACTGTAAGTAAAACACTCAATTAGTGTAACAGCCATTTCCCTTTCATTGTCTAGAAGTTTTCCATTATTATTAATGAATAATAATGGAAATTGATGGAAATTAATTATTTCATTATTGTCCCACATTTTATATTTTGTGCTTCTTACTATTGTATAATAACAGAGCTATAATAATAATTGCTTACACTTATACAGCAATTTTTTTGGAAACCACCAAAGTGCAGCATCCACCTGGATGATGCGACGGCAGCCATAGTGCGTGAGAACGCTCACCACACATCAGCTATCAGTGGGAGCAGAGCAATGAAGCCAATTCATAGATGGGGATTATTAGGAGGCCATGATTGGTAAGGGCCAAAGGGAATTGTGGCCAAGACACCGTGGTTACACCCCTACTCTTTTTTCAAGATATGCCCTGGGATTTTTAATGACCACAGAGAGTCAGGACTTCGGTTTTACATCATATCCAAAGGACAGCGCCTATATACAGCATAGTGTCCCCGTCACTATACAAGGGCATTAGGACCCACAAAAACCACAGGGTGAGTGTCCCCTGCTGGCCTCACTACACCTCATCCAGCCACAACCTTAGTTTTTCCCAGGAGGTCTCCCATCCAGGTACTGACCAGGCTCACACCTGCTGAGCTTCAGTGGGTTGCCAGCTGTGAGTTGCTGCTGGCGCTGTTTATTTATTTTATCCTATTATTTTCAACACAGAATGCCTTTCCCTTTTCAGATTTTTTTACCGCTTGTGGCTCATTGTAGTGCAAATTTTAATTTAAGTTCTAATTAAAAACACAGCTAAAAAAATAGAAGATACCTTCACCAACTCGTGTTTGCTCAGCCTGTGTTCCATATTTATTCAGCTCTAATGAAATTAATAAATTGTACAGGACATGTGGTTTAAAGACATTGAGATTTTGTTTAAAACTATATGACATGACAGGGGATTTTGACCCCCTGGATTGTACAGCATTCAAAGGGAAAAAGAGAGACAAGCTGCTGGAACTGCTCAAGAGCCAGTTCCACACCTTTATAAATCACATGATGGAAGCACTCTAAATATAAAACATTGTAAAGGGTGTATTTCAATAGACACACACTGGAGTTGTCCCAGGGTGGTAATAAAGGAAAGCAACCAAAAAAACACATCCATCAATCCATTTTATAACAGGTTTATCCAATAAAGGTTATCAGAGGAGAAAGAAGCTATCCCAGCAGGCAAAGGTCACAAGGCTGTCCATCACAGGTCATACACAGACACAAACATGCACCCTCTCACACCAGGGCCAATTTTCCCAGAAGCCAATTAACCTACCTAATGTCTTTGAAGGAAATTTGTGGGAGGAAACTGGAACACCCAGAGGAAACCCACATGGTAATGGGGAGAAAATACAAACTCCATACAGAGATATCATCCCATGAATTAAACCCAGGGTCCCAGTGCTGTATGGGAGCAGTGCAATGTGGAATATCTTCCACATATTGCAGTTACCTACAGTATCATTTTTGTTATTGTATTTCCAACAACCTCTCCGTACTCTTCCTCTATCTAAATGATTGGTGTGAAATTTACAGGAGTGAGGGAGAAGCAGCTCTAAATTCTTTAAAATTCTTTCAATTCTTTAAAATTCCACAGAGCTCCTCAGAAACCTTGTGAATTAGAAGCATCTGACAGCTTGAAGCTACCCTTGCATCCGACAGCTACTCCTCAAACTGCCAGTGTCAGGACTCCACAGTAGTCAGTATCAGATGGGTGGACTGAAGAACAGCGCTGGACACCAGAACACAAAAGGAAATTCTGTGCTGAGCATCAGGGCTGGGATGTGTAAGGCTCTGGCCCACTGACCCCTAGCTATAACCAGCTTTCCAGAATCAGTGTGGTACTGCCAGTTTCAAGTCTCAGAGGCAGAAGGCCAGCGGGACTGGAAATTAAAACTGGAGTGTCCTGGACATCTATGTATATCCACAGAGGAAAGAGTACAGCTCAAGCAAAGTCTGTCACCTACAATTCTATTACAAATGATTTAAAAAAAGGTGAGGGGGGGTGAAGCTCACTTTCAGTGGTGAAGAGAAATCATTCTTCAGTCATTGGTGACTTCTAAATCGCTTTCTCAATGTTTTTTCCAGGAACAAAAAATTGCATGTTTAAGGTTGATTAATCATTGATCAAGCCTTAGAATTTCACAATTGTTATAGTACACAGTTTGTCGATCAGATATATAGCCTATTAATAATGGACATTAGAGTGGTTGTGTAATGCAAATTTGCTTGTGGGGTTCACTGACATAAGACACAAGATAGAACCCAGGAGGAGGACAGAGATACAAGAACGAAAACCTTCTTGTATTCTGGGATTAACATTGGGATTGCGCTACAGACACACAGCCAGGTGATTGAGAATACAGTTACTGTAAGTATAAGTGATTCTTCTTCTGTTGCTACTGTACTTATCAAACCACTTCCACTTGTGAAGCACTGATTTAAAATGTCTTTATTTAACATTTTAATAACTATCAGAATAACCTCCACAAGGGAAACACAATGTTAAATCACTACAGTTTTCGATCATAAATTAAAGCTAAATAAAAAGAAAATTGATGTAATTTACATACTGGAAGTGAATTATATTTAAATTATAATTTTGTAACATTACCATTTAGAATTGAATTATTATTGGTATTTTGTGTCTGACCAGCTAAAAAACATCCTTGATTAATTTGTATATGGCAAAGTTGTTGTACTAAAGGTGATCGTTTTTCCTCATTTCCTTTATTAAATAAGTATTAATTATGATGACTTGATTCCTTTTTCAGATGCTAAACATCTGACTTTTATCATAATTTGAAATCTCTCTTTTATCCGCACGCTTAAAACAACATTAAGTAAAACAACCATTTTCATATTCTAATTTCACACCATTATCATATTATGCTCTTTTAGTGAAATCAGAATGGTGTTCTACAGTGCTATTATTAAAAGTAAACTGTGAACTTAAAAGTAACACTGTGTAAAATGTGATGAAAAACAGAAAGATCAAACTTTACTTTAAACCCAGAGTTTGAAAGCTACCTGTTCCTGGTAAGGGTTATAGCAGCCCTGAGCTCATCCAGGAGGCAGGGCAGGAGAGACTGGAACTCTTAATGAAAACAAGAGTTTGAAATGTTTTTTAGGAGTTTAATGGATACAAGTTTTAGCAATTGTTATTATCCCTGCGGATTGATCAGGATCAGGAGTAGTTCATACAGTATGTGGTTACTCCATCAATAAATAATTTGAATTCGATATATATCATTTAAATGGGCAGGCATTTACAGTATTATGACAAATCCTTGGATGCAGTGGTGAGCTGTCTTCTGGAAGAGAAAAGCTTAGCAAAATGTTGTATTGGTGCAACCTTATACTTAGCGAAAAGAGTGATCATTCATTCCAAGTTCTGGAGTTCAGATTAAAGAGTACAAAAACATTTTGGGGTTTCTAGAGAAAATAATGGAGTGCCTTAGTAGTCCACACAAACAGGAACAATTATTATTATGAAAAGAAATTAATGACAAATTCTAATGATTAAGGTAACTGTTCTAAAGAGTTATCAGTTTGGGGCACAAGAAATCCTTATACTGTAGGAGGAACTACTCAAAATGTTCACCCTTCTAACAATGGGAAGCAGGTGACAGCAGTAAAATCAGGAGCACTTAAAATTGATATATGCTTGATATGAGCAAGTGGAAAAAAGATACATTTACTGAGTTATTATTTTAACAACGCCTGGAAAACAGTTATCAAGATCTATCTTAACCATAAAAATGTCTCTAGACCTTAACCCACAAATACACTGATTATGACCTGATGTTATTGATTTTATTAATCATATACACTTTGTTCAGATAGGGATGATACAGTAAATGGTTACACAACTATAAAACAAAACAAGTAATTGAGAACACATAATCATATAAAACCCAAAACTGTTGTTTATAACTTAACTTTTCATCATGCACAGCAAAAAGGTGATATGTATAAACTGGGTTTTAAATGTTTTACAATGAGAAATATTTCATAAGGCAACCTTTCAGAAGTGTCATCCCAGGAATTAACTTATTCACTTCTATTTACTGATTTTCAGCATTTGTAATGTCACTTTTAGCAGCTTTTATTTTTTAGCAGCTTCATTAACAAATAAATTAAGACGCAAAGCCTACCATTTAATGTTATCCTTGGTCTTGCTGAGTTCTCCACTCTTTGGCTCATAGTTTGGTACTTAAAGCAACATACAATACAAGCCATTGAGCATTCAGGCATTAATATGAATTGGTGATCTCTTGCAGCAGACAACTGTGCACTGCAGATCCTTAAAATTTGAGGCCCATGAGTTTTAGTGTTGCTATTTGAGCCAATGAGCCATTTACCGAAACACTGTCATATTCATGGTATTAAAGATGGATGGTTTGTTTATAAAGGAAAAACAGAAAAGAAGTGCTCTTAAATAAAATAAATAAAAAATTGTTGTCCAGGAAAAATTAATAATAGAAAGATCAAATTGGCTGAACTTCCCATGAAGGCTTGTGTATTTTGAAAGGTTGACACAAAGTTCCACAACGTTTTTTATGATGTTGCAAATAGTGGCAAATCACAGTGTCATTATATCAATATCTTGAGAATAAATTAAACGTTCCCTTAGAACAGTTTGGCCTGCACCCTGCAGATGGAAGATTGTAAGAAGTATGCTTTACAAAACTAATAGCTGCACTGATTAGATGGTGGATTTACCATTTTGTTTTTTTATAGCATTGTCCCTTCTCTAATTTTGCAGATCCCAAAAAGAAATGTTGTCCCACTACGTACTTGTCCTGGTTGCACTGAGTGTCACAGCCTATGCAAGTCCTGCACAGAGAGAATGGGCACGTCATGGGGCTTCCATTTTTGCTGACTTGACTCCCCGAGAAATTAGAGCAGTGCGGGATTTTCTTATGTCTTGCCCTGAGCTTAGCCTCTCATCTGCAAAAAGCAAAACCTTGAAGAAAAACAGTATCCTTCTTGTGGAGCTGCATATTCCCAGGAAGAATGAGGCTCTGAAGGCTCTGGACCGTGGTCATGCCAAGCCTGCACGCCAAGCCAGGGTAGTTGTGCAGTTTGGTGACCAGTCAAAACCAAACATCACAGAATACCTCGTTGGGCCCCTACCTTACCCCACTGCCTACACACTCAAAACCTTCAAAAGCAAACGAGCCATTAAATTTGAATCCCGGCCTATCACTTCAGTGGAGTATGAACACATCAATGCTGTGCTGCACAAGATTACCAATAAGGCCCACACACTCCTTCTGGAAAGCACAGGCTTTTCCTTCTACAACTGCAGCAACCGGTGCTTAACCTTCTCAGATATTGCACCACGTGGACTGGATTCAGGGGAAAGGAGGACCTGGATCATGTTGCAGAAATTTGTGGAAGGTTACTTCATCCACCCGATAGGATTTGAGGTCCTCATAAACCATCAGTCACTTGACCCATCTAAGTGGGCTGTCGAAAAGGTGTGGTATAATGGACAGTACTTCAACAGTGTGGAGGAGTTGGTGGACAGCTATGACAAGAATCGCTTGCAAAAGCTGAAGCTGCCTGAGCATGATGACGAGGACCTGTTTTCCACCTACATCCCTCGAGGCCAGAGCAACACACGTTCCAACATACATGGGCCCAAGCTGGTGGAACCTCAAGGTCCGCGCTACCACGTTGATGGGAACTTCGTGGAATACGCAGGCTGGTCCTTTGCGTTCAGGGTGCGCTCCTCTGCTGGCCTGCAACTATTCGATTTGCGGTTTAACGGAGAGAGGGTGGCCTATGAGGTCAGCCTACAAGAGGCTATTGCTTTCTATGCCGGGAATACCCCAGCTGCCATGCAGACAAAGTACATCGATGCTGGCTGGGCAATGGGGACATCTGACTATGAACTTGCTCCAGGCATTGACTGCCCTGAAATTGCCACCTTCCTGGACCTGTATCACTTCTATGACACAGACAAGCCTCTACGCTACAAAAATGCCCTCTGCATCTTTGAGATGACCACAGGGATGCCTCTGAGAAGACACTTCAACAGCAACTTTCATGGTGGCTACAACTTCTTTGGAGGCCTGGAGAACCATGTGCTCGTGATCAGAACTACCTCTACAGTCTACAATTATGACTATATCTGGGACTTCTATTTCTACCAGAATGGGGTGGTGGAGGCTAGAGTCAGTGCTACTGGGTACATCCATGCCACCTTCTTCACTCCTGAGGGCCTGAATTATGGCACCCGTGTGTACAGCTACGTTCTAGGCAACATGCACACCCACCTCATCAATTATAAGGTCGACTTGGACATAGGAGGTATGTTTATGGTCTAACATTTCTTCATGTTTCCTTAACAGGAAGAATAAAAGACCTTCTGCTGCATCTCAAACTATCTGACAGTGGCAGAATTAAAACAAATATCTTGAACAATCCAAACAAATTCAGTTTTAGCAAGGTTAGCAATTAAAGCTTCACTTTATCTATATTTACATACAGTAATAAGAGTAATAAGAGTTTATTGCCTCTGGAATGGAAAATGGTGTTGTAAAAACAGAACCATTAACTGAGACACAGGAGCGCACTTTTGCATTTGTTGATGATATCTAGAGCCATGAAACCATTCTTGGTTTTATCTTTTTTGTTTTTTGAGTGAGGATGTTAGTATTTCATCTTAACTTTGCTCCTCATACCACTTGGCACATTCTGTAGTGATTAGGGCTCTCGGAAGTCAAGACTAATGTCTCTTCAAGCTTCTCTACTGCTAGGGCTGCTTTTGCTGGTGTTTATTCTAATCTTAGATGTGTGTAACAATGCTTTTAATTTTCATCCATCACACAGGCTAGCCTGCTCTAGCCCTTTTCAGCTGAAACTGCAGTTGCGCCTTCTAGCCTTGAAAAGCACTATTTACTTGCCAAGCAATAGAGCTGACTTTTGCATACTGCCTCCTCCTCCTCTCTCAGCACTAGCATGGGAGGATTATAGACAGAGAAAATCACTCTTGGCCTTGAGTACACATGCATTTGCCCCTGTTGTTCTGCAGCAGTTAAACATTATGATTTGGACCGAAGGAAGTTTCACAATGAATCATAATTTTGCTTCTTCCGTTCCACACCCCTGAAATATTGTACTGCAGTAGAATGCCAATGGTTTGATCCTATTGAATCTGTCTCCTTAACCAGGCCGGGAGAACAGCTTCGAGTCTCTGCATGTGAAGTACGAGAACATCACCAACCCCTGGAGCCCTGAGCACACCATTGTGCAATCACGCCTGCACCGCACCCAGCATCGCACCGAGCGCAGCGCCGCTTTCCGCTTCGGCAAGAGCTTCCCCCGCTACCTGCACTTCTACAACCCCAACAGGAGCAACAAGTGGGGCCACAAGAAAGGCTATCGCATCCAGTACAACTCTCATGCTCACAGCGTGCTTCCACGAGGCTGGCGCGAAGAGAACGGTGTCAGCTGGTCCAGGTACAGCCGATACAGAACTAGAGGAGGGCTGGTCTTCAGCCCAGAGGCACAGCTAGAGCCCTGTAACCAACTAAGAGGTCAGAATACTCAGTGTGTCCCACGCCCTCAAGTGCAAGCCCTTGCTACTAATTCCTAATTTTGGTAGCATGTTTTGGGATGGCTGGGTAACACAACATTTTAAACTGCACTGCCTCAAATCAGTTCCCCTGAAAGAAAAAAACATTCAAAGTTAATTTTGCTGTTTTGAGCAGGGGACATAGAGAACCAATTGTGATGAATGAAATTAGATGATTTTAAAAATCACGAATACACTTTGTCCATACGTATGTTGACACTAGTGCTTTTCTTGTCTCCTACTTTTCTATAAAAGTAAATTAAGAATTCACAAGCTGTCACTCTATACAGTTGACTGAAAGCACCAGTGCAAGTCATTTTGATACAAACGAATTGCTCAAAAATAGCATATTCTCTCATCAGGGCAATGTCCTTACTGTCCTTCACATGTCATAATCATAAGCAAATAATAGCGAATTTGGACTTCAGCAAGATCTGATAATCCTGCCTGCTTCCAAAGTCCAGTTGATCTTTGTCTAATGTGTAAGCAAAAAGAAAAACATTTTATCATAGCTCCTGGCCTTACTAAAGTGCAGTACCGCATGTTTGGCATGGCTCCAATTTACCAACATTTTACCAGCATTACCCTCAATTTAAATGTTCTGGCAAATATCAGCACTCTTGGAATTCCTCTGACTGCTGCTTTCTCTATCTGTCTCCATCTCCCTTTTATTAACTCTTACAGTAAAAGCAGAAATTGATCAATTTTACCTGGTAGTTAAGAGCTTCTAGTTTGTTTACTTGAATGTCACATTGATTGGATTTTTAAGCTTTTCCGTGTCCTTTGCTACAGTTTACCATATTTTCAAAATAGTCAAAAACACCTTGTACACTGGTTACTACAATGATGTACAGCAGTTTTTTTTTGTGGAGAGCATGATGTATAATGTACAGCAGTTTTGCTTTTTGGAGAGCAGCCCTAACCATATCTTCTCTCATTCCTATGGGATAGGTATCCATTAGCAGTGACCCGGCACAAGGACAGCGAGTTGACTAGCAGCAGCATCTACACTCAGAATGACCCATGGGAGCCTGTGGTTTCCTTCGAGGATTATATTCGCAATAACGAGAATATTGAGAACACGGTAAACTTTACAAACTGAAATCCCAGAAAACACCCACTGTGGTGGGAATGTGAAGTGAAAATGCAAAGGAAAATTTAGAATTGGTCAGTCTTTTATCACATTAAATACTGATAAATACAACTTCATACTTCCATAATAACATTGTCCTTTTGATACTGAATGTTAATACCTGAAATAAATTCATTAGATGGGTTTTGGTAGATTGATCTTTCAGAGCTGAACAGGACTTTGATCTTGACTTGGCATGCTGAATGGTTTATTTTCTAATAACACAAAATGAATTATTCAGCTCACCATTACACAGTTGTATCACAATGACTCAGTGACCCTTCGTTCTTTCTCTTCAGGACCTGGTTGCCTGGGTGACAGTGGGCTTCTTGCATATCCCTCATTCGGAGGATATCCCCAACACGGCCACCCCCGGCAATGCAGTGGGTTTCTTCTTGCGTCCCTTTAACTTCTTTGACGAGGACCCGTCGCTGGCCTCACGTAACACCATCATTGTTCGACCACGTGGGAAGAGCGTTGCTGTGCAGCGTTGGACTCCTGAGGTCGTGGGCCACTGCGTTTCTGATAAACCCTTCCATTACAACGGCACCTACCTCAGTGACTGAGTAGCTTCAGCAGATCCAAGGCATGATAGATACCACAATCATCTAACTCAGGGGTTGTCAGGCTTGTTCTCTGGATGGGGAACAGTTTTGAAACTCTCATTTTCAATAAAGCCCCTCCCTTAACCTCTAGGCCGATCCAATTACAGAGTATTGTTATTGAATATAGAAAAGGATGATTAAAATTTAAGTCACCCAGAATAATATATGTCAAAGTGGGTCTAGTAACAAAAACAGAAGTGACAATCGTGTGAGATATTAATTATATCACCTCCAGTATGGGGGCTAAATTATTTTTCCATGGACCACATGGACTTTGACAGAAGACCCTTGGGTGTTCCTGAAGGTCCTGATTGCTTAAAATGACCCTGTTAGGAGTTGATAAACTGCCGTCGCAATGAGGCTGTGTAAGATTGCTCCATCCTGTCAAAACTGTCGATCAAATCACTGTGTCTGTCTGCTCCTTTCTTCTCATGCAGAATCCTGGACACACAGTGTTGATCTGACTTAAGCAGTTAATTTTTTGCAAACTTTAAATATATAGATTGCAACAGTGTTTTTCATAAAAAGAAGCTTGAATAAAATAGGCATTAAGTCTTTGGTTGGGAATGCAGTATGTGGTTTTGTGGTTTTAAGATGTACTGTACTGTTTAAGATATGTATGTGCCTGTAAAATACTGAAAAAGCATTACATTTAATTTAAGAATTCTGCCGACTTTACCGTACTTAAAAGGAAATTAGAAAGCACTTATAAATACTGCTAAATACTGTAATTTTTCTGCCTCATAGCCTGGATTTATGAATAGCAAAAACTGTGCTGTTTTTTCATCCATCCAGTTTCAAATCTTTTTATACTGGTGTCACAGAAACAGCATAGACATGTGAGATAGAGTGTATATCATACACATACAGTATAATGACAAACAGCACAGAAACAACAAAAAAGGCTACAGAGGGAGAGACCTTGTTATCTGACTATATCTGTCTTTGTATAGAGGTTACAAACCCAGGCAAGTCTGTGACCCCCAAGTACAATCTATATATATATATTAAACATCAGACAGGAATGTTGTAACTAATCCTGTACTTAATATTCTGTCTCTTGTCATATGTACTACAGTCCTTTCCATTTCCTTGGTTATACTGTGGATCCAGAAAAGTGAACATTATATCAATAAATCAATGAATCAATAAACTTTCTTATTAATACCTTATATGCCTTTATTTTGTGTTTAATCTAAATAAATGGAATGTTCATATCTAAAGCCTGATAAAACAAGAGTATTACTAAGTCCTAAACAGTCTAAGCAGCACAATGAAGAAATGAAATATACTGTATATAAAACTTTTTTTCAAAAAGGTACTCAAAAACAGAATGAGCTGTTTTGAACAAGGACATATCATGAACAAATCCAGCAATCAATTGTCTGGGTAGGCTGGTGTAGTGATGTGATTCTTTTGAATTTACTAGAACAATTAGAAATTGAAACAGTAAATTGCCAAAATGCTTTTACGACTGCTAGGGCAAATTAGACAAAATACTGGAAAATAAAAAGCAATCTGCTCATGTTTTAAAAGCATAGCATACACCATTTTTTCATACAATATCAAATGTACAATGCATAACAAAAACAACAATAAATTACATAGTATGTGAATCAATCTGCCTTCATAGTAGTGGCTAATCATTCACTAAGGGATTACATTGATTTTAAATATCAGATTAATTATCAGCACATCTCAGACACAATTCCTAAGGCTTGAAAAGAGGAAATTGTGTGTGCCTAGGATATTGTCTATTCAGGGCAACAGAAACAGACTTTTAATACTCTTAACACTTCAACAATCTAATCACAGTAATAACCCTTGCCAGTGGAAAAGTTGTTATCTCTATCCAAGTATGGATCAAATTTCAGATTATTTTCCAGGGATGACAATTACTTGATTCAGTAATTGTGAGTTAATTTTCAAACCAGTACAACGTTTAGAGAGAAATATCTTTATAAACAAATGTTAGAAAATCATTTGCTGATTTCAAAATTAAGCTATCCATTTTTAGCTACTTAACTTTAATAGATTTTTGTAAGCCATCCTGTTTCACCACTTGATCAAAGCAAATAATGATTCACACATTTTAAGTGTGTTAGTTTGGAAACTGTCCATTTTAAGATTAGGTGCTTACAGTGGTTTCCAAGAAAATTTGAAACCTTGGCATTGCAGAAAGTTTACAGGGAAACATTTTCCCTAATTTTGAATTACAGTATATTGATCCCGAGATGAAGTCAGAGTTTACATTTGATTGCCAAAATTGATTGCCCTAGAGTGGTAGTATTTATGTTTTTATTGAACAAATCATTTCTCAGCAGAAACAATTTGCAGTTGGAGAAGAATTGTTTTAATTGGCCAAATGGGTTTTTATTAGATACAATTTGAGATGCATGTTTACCAGATATGAAGAGGCACATCAAATTATTGTAGCAGCTGGGCAAATTTGAAGTGTGTTTTTGGTAGCATCTGATTTTCAATAGCTTTACCAGATTTCAATATGCAAGAGCATGTATTTTTACCCTGGATCTGTACTCTGTCTAGAGTGATGTCTTGCCAAGTCTGGGTTTTATCAATCTGGCAAAGTCTGAAATTTCACATTTTTTTATTATCTTAATATTACTGTAGGCTTTCCAAATAAGGAATCCTTTCACATGAAATTTTCTAAGAGCTGTTTATAAATGCAAGGAAAAGTAGAAACTAATTACAAACATCAGAACTATGTTTGAGTCCGATTATGAAAAAAAAGTAATGTGTGAGTTGAATTATCAAACACACCTATTAAGGCTAAATAAAATATTGCATGCAGATTACATAAAAATGTGTAAAGTGTGAGAAAGCTACTGTTTCAATCCAAACTCATCGACATACCTGCAAAAGGGTTTGGCATCCTGATGTAATATCCACATGGTTTCATCTTGTGCATTCTTTTCTTAAATGCATGTTAAGTTACATGTTTCTAAGTGTCACCATGTTAAATAGTAACATGGTCACTAACATGTCTGAGTATGTTCTACCACTTTTGGTAAAGCACAGCTCTGGTAGCAGGGCAGAAGAAATTGCTTTCATTACCACATGATTTAGATTCCAATTCTATAAGGTTAATCCTTTTTACAGACTCTAATTAAAATAGTGTAGATAAAACAGAAGATATTCTGTAAACTAAGTGACTCTACGTCTCCCTTCCTCCTTAGTGGTTACTTACTATTTTACAATGTACTATTTACTATTTTACAATTTACTATTTACTATTTTCTCCTTACTTCAAACTGGTAGTGTCACAGTTTTTGTTATCAACATCCCACTACAATGCAATTTTTTTACTGTAAAGCTAACAGATAAACACCAAAACAATTAAAATGTATTTCTAAAATGTGGTTGCCAGACACTAAGCACCTATTTCCTTAATCACAGTTAATAAAGCAAAATGTATTATTATCAGTTAAAGAGACTCTTCAATGGGGACTTCCACTTCTATGTCACTCATAGACATAAAAATTACGAATAAACTTCCCTGCCAATAATGATGTGATTGTATTTTGTGTTTCATATTTTTCTGAAAATAACTGTTAGCTGAAATACCAGGATGTCCTGGTAATTAGTTCTCATCTGGTCTGAATAATTGCATGTTTGGGAGGGAGAGAGGAACCTGGTGTCCTCCAGACCAGAAGTTGGCAATATAGATGATGACTGGCAGCTGTTCAGTTGCTATGTCTTTGAACCCTGAGCAGGGTTTTGTCCCATGATGTAGGTAGATGCAATTTAGCTGCAACTTAAATATACAAGACAGTGCAATTTGTAAGTCTATTTATCTTCCCTGTCTGCTGCTTCCATTAATTATCTGCAACAGGTATGCTCATGTTTTGTTTGTTTTTTTATTCTATTTAATAAGGTCTGCACCAAACACCTGTTTGTTAGCAGTTGAATTGACCCATCTCAAGAAGTACAGGTGGATTTTTGTGTCTTTTCTCCAGAAGTTCTTTAGAACTCCTATGTCTCAGGAGACATTTTTTTCTTGTGCAATAGAACATTCCACTCTAAAAGAAAGCAGCTCATATATTTCCCTAAAAACACCTCATTCAAAACATCACAATTGCCTTTCATTATTGTCTTTCTTCACATGTCTAATGTTGAGGTAACAACACAAACTGACTTTTCAAGAATGAAAGGATTTTCTTATCTTATGAGACTCTGTTGTATATGTTCAGAAGTGGCACAAAGTGGATGTCCAAGTGACCTCAGATTCTTGTGGCATTTATTCTTGTTCTCTGATGAATTTTGTGATTTTATTGGCCTATACTGATTTGCTGGTAATGTGCATTTCATGGTCGTGCAGGATAAAGGTTTACTATAGCTACTTTGAATCAAACATGGCTCTTAAATTAATAATTTATGAGGGCATGGAAAAGATCCACATTTGAGTCGATAAGTAGATCAACTAATTTAGTTAAAAAAAAGGGCCCAGCAGCTCTCAACAAGAGTTGAGTTTGTCCTCCAAGATAACTTTGCTTTATTCAAGGTCCGAGTTTTCTATCAGCTAGTTCTGCCCACCCAGAGCAACAGGAAGGTTTCGGGGAGGCTGTTTGGCTTTTGTTACCCAGGGTAACTCAGTGGGTGAATCCTGGATGGTGTGCTTGGAGCTCCTAAAAGCAGACGGCTGTTTGCTCAATCTTCTTTCACTGGACTAGTGTGAAAAGATTCCCACTGGGCTGAAGCCACCGGGAGCAGGATACAACCTGATCCGAGTGTCCTGCTTCTTATAATGTTAATTAAATCCTCAGCATGGATTATGACCCAAAGCTTTATTTCCACACTTATGTGGTGAATACAAAGGTAACCTTGATATGAGAAACGAGAATCTATGATGCCCAGTTTTCAAACAAGCACGCTTAGAACAAAATAAATAGTTGTCACCAAAAAGACAATAGGATACCCCTGCATATAATTACTGAGTCGGTATAAGAAAAGAGTTTACATCATTTGACCTGCTGAAAAAACTAATCCAATTGAGCTGTGAATATCAGAGAACATCCACAAAGAGAAAAAACCTACTATTAAATGGCTTTCCCATACAAACATACCAAACATTAGCACTTGAAACCCCTGGCTGTGTGATTAAGGAGAAAGTAACATAGCGGAGGGACTTATTCCTGCTCTTTTTTATTTTTGGACATCTTTTGTCTTTAAAGAATTTGTTATTAAACAATTGCTTGATGATAGCAATTCCAGTAAAAAAATGCATTATTAGATCACTTTGGCTTTATGGTATTTTTGCTAAAACTGTAGAGTATGGTTGCTACAAACTGCATTTGGGTTTTGTTCTTCTAATTGATCAACCTGCAATCATAAACTTCAGTGGAAAGGTGACAAAACACAAACAAATTATGACTGCTTTCTGAATCCAAAATTTCAGGGGTATTCATTACAGACTAGGTTGCTCGCTCTGAATCAATTAAAAATCTAAATTGATTGTTTCTTTACTGTATGGTGCTGATCAGTCCAATCTCTCAGCAATGTACTGTACTAATGTCCCATAGCTCCATTTCTGTGGTGATGATAACTAACAGAATTAGTATTGTGCAGAATTAGTAGTTGTGACCGTATCAAATACAATTTGCTTAGCTTTATATTACTACCAGTACTTGATGAAAAATGACTTGTAAGCTATCTGTTTGGAAACTATAGCTTTTTTCTTGTTATATCTTCATTGCTGGAGCTCAGGAGGACAATACTATAGATCAATCCCTGATTTTGCACAGTTACTAGCTTCATTGATTCCACTATAAAGAAGGGTAGTACAATGGTTTTGAAGCCAAAATTGTCATGATCCCTTTAATCCATCCTGATTTTCAACTTCCCTCAGGACCTTTCAGGACCACAGCTGAAGCCAGTGACCCTGGAATAGGAGCTTTGTGAGCTCAGTACCTGGGATAGAGAAACTTATCCTTTTCATTCCAGTGGGGATTAATTACTTTGCTTTTGAGAAAGAATTGCTGGTAGTGAAAGACATTTTCAAGTGATGGCACTCATTGGTGTCATCATTACACCAGCAGGTTTTAATTATTTGCAAAGCTCTCAAGTAGACAGTCTACTGCCATTAAATGCACTCCCTGCTGTACGCTATAATTCTATCAATAATGTTGTCATTGTATTACATTAGTAATATTTTCTGTATTCTTATATACGCAGTATATATATTCTGAACAATAATTATGCGTTTCGTCTGAAATAATCACATACTGTATAACATAGGGTATCATCTACAGCTGAAGAGTTCAGTCCTGATCCTAAATGTATCCATCCTAAATGGACTGGTGTGTCTGTGGGTTTTGTAGGCATCTTTATGTTTAATTTGTCCAATTAACTCACTATCCAGCTGGTTTACTGTAGCTTTTTTAGATCTGGGCTTGAATTAAAACCTGCTGGCACACTGACCCTCCAGGACCAGGGCAGAATACTGTATGTCTGATCTACAGTGCCGGTACTATATTCAGTGATATTTTTGCATGGCAGTAGAAGACTTTTTCTCTTGCAATATTTTTACTTGTTTTCAACTCCTATAGGGTAGCATAGCATAGACGATAAGTGTCTGGACTCAGGACTTGTGGGGTGTGGGTTCAACACCCTGCTTTGCCCGTTGATCTTGTATTCTTCAGTGAAATACTTCAAGCAATGGGTAACAGCATGGGTAAAAGCTTCAATGGGTAACAGCATGGCAGGAGGTATACCCGGCACTGGTGTCCTGTTTGGGGTAAACATGTGCTCTCAATTCCACTTAATGCCACTGAAACCACTCTGGCAAATACGCTGCTGTGGGTTGCATTTTGAAATTACACCTGCTGTACTCCTTGTAAACAATCTAACATGTACTGTAGCACAAAAAAGTATCAACATTCATGCCACCTGATATACCACAATCTGATACACTGTAGGACCTAGCAATAATACTCGCTGCTTGTCAATAATTGCAGATTTTGATCAATTACCTTTATTTCAAGAGACGGACAAACAATGGGTGCAAGGCAGGTTACTCCCTGGATGGAACAGTCCATTGGAGGCTGCACACAGACACAGACACACACTCACACCTGGGCCCTTTTTCCAAGAAGTAAATTAACCAACCAGCACAGTATGCCTTTTGACTGTGGGAGGAAATTAGAGCACCCAGAGAAAACCCACACAAACATTGGGAGACCATACAGACAGCACACAGATGGCACCCCAGGTCCAGAATTAAACCAAGGACTCTAGAGCTGCGAGGTGGCAATGCTAACCACTGTGTCACCCTAAAAGTTACAAAATTTCCTAAAAATATGGAATTCAAAATACAGTACATGAATTTGTGGAAACATCTTTAGCATCTATTAATCTCAATATTTTGGATAAGGTCTCTACCAGCTTTGCACAGTGGAATGATAGAATGTTGTACTTTGTACCTACACAATTTCCTTCAGCTCTGACAGGTTCGTTGAGAATAAGTGATACCTTGCATTCTTCAAGTCTAAACTTAAATTTTCTATTCAATTCAGGACTTTGACTAGCCCCCTGCAGAACATTCTTTTCTTGCCAAACCACTAAAGTGTGGCTATACCCTTGTGCTTTGGATCATTATAGTACTGAAATAAACTTTAAATGTTCAATTCAGTCTTATTTTCTTTCGTGACTCAAGCAAGCATACATCGGGATTCAGATGTATTTTTGTCAGTCTTAATTTGGTTCCAGTAGCTTCTTATCTCTAGTTAGTCCCTACTAGTGAGATGCATCCCTGTAACGTGATGCTGCAACCACCTTGCTTGGTGTGTTGTGATGGACTTGTAAAAACTCTTTCTTTTAGCCCAAAAAGTTCAAATTTTTGTCTTGTGACAGGTTTTATAGTCTGACTTAATTCTACAGTAATTGACATGCAAGATTCAAGATTTTTGTTCAGCAACTTTTATTCCTACAGGGTCATGATTGTGAGCTTAGATGACAACAAAATGTGGAAACTCTGGAGGGTGGTGAATAATTTTTCAAGGCACTGTATATACAGTGTCCTCCATATGTATTGGGACAGTATAGATAAAATTGTAATTTTTGCTGTATATTTATGCTCATTTGAATTGGGGGAATTGAACACAAAACATTATACTATTATACTAAAATAGTACAACATACAAGCACAGAAATACTGAGAAAGATGACATTCTGTATTTTTGCATTTGTACTTTTCATCTCAAATCCAAGTTTCTTGAGTATACAGCTAAAAGAGCAATTTTGATTTTACTATTCCAATACTTATGGAGGGCACTGTACTGTATATCCATAAATAGACTATGGCATAACCAGTACCAGAAGCCTGACAGCACTCTTTTTCTTTATAGTTTTCTTAAAGAAATGTGAAATCAATCATTCCACTAGTCTATTTTCACTTACAAGGCCAGCAGGCTATTCTCAATATTATACAACTCTCTGCTCACAGACAGCATTAGTAGGAGCTTTGAGAAGTTCCACACAGTGAACCAACTAAGAAGAAAGCAACAAGAATATACACTCTTGGTCACTGCTGGGGCCCTGTGTATCATTCCTGGGGTGCTATCTGTCCAACATTCCAGTGGGTACTCCAGTTTCCTCCCATACTCCAAAAACATACCGGTAGGTTAATTGGATCCTGTACAAATTGGCCTTAGGTGTGAGTATGTGAGTATGTGCCTTGCAGTGGATTGGCATTCTGTCTGGGTGTACCGTGCTCATGCCCGACCCTGAATCGGATGAAAAGTTTAGGAAATGGATAGATAGGTAGATAAAATCTAACAATATCTAAATATCTAATCTAACATCTACATCTAAATCTAATCTAAAGGTGTGATGTTCATTTCACCTTTAGATCCTCTATAAGCAGCATCAAAAATGGTTAATTAAAAGATTGTTTCAGTTGTGCTATTTTAATTCCATTCAATGTAATTGAATGCTTAAAACACATTTTAAGTCTTCCACAATATGAACTAGGTTCTCCCTGCAGCTAGGTTGATACAGTACTTTACAGGGCAAGAAGATTGGAATGCCTTGATTTTAGCCTTGACAACCTGGGAAACAGCAGGATATGAGGATAAGCTTATGTCCGGCTCCCAGTGACTTCAGCTCTGCAGGAATCCTGTCACTCTCATCTAGTAAAAAAAAACTTAACCAAATAGCCGCCAACATCCACCTCATTCAGCAACAAGGATTTGCAAAACCTGGTGGCCCAGAGAATCAACATTAACTAATTGAGACTAGTGAAACTCCCAAAGACCTCCTGCTGCTCTTCTTACCCGGAGATCCGGGAAGTTGTTCCACCATGAGTGCGTGACAGCCTGGGAGCAAGGAAGAGAGGTAAACAGGTGGCTCCCAGCTTATCAAGTCTCAATCCATCAACACTGCCTGCCGTCTCCACACTGTGCACACAGTGACATGGAATTCCACAGGATGCTGTGCAAGCATTCCAACAAAGTGCTTGCCATTTAGCTTGATGAGAATTCTGAATCAATAAGCACTAGGAGCAAAGTGAGCAGAATGAATGGAAAGAGATATTTTTTTTCAAAAAATAATATTTTTAGTACAGGGACAGAATAGTTTACATATCACCACTTTACATTATAAGCAAAACAAAATCAATTGAACTAGAAAAAAGATTAGCAAAAAAAGATATACAGTATGAAAATGTGATCCATAGTTTCAAACCAATCCGTATTTTCCTACAGATCCTTAACATAATGTACCATTCCCATTACTTACCATTAGGACTTACCATTATCTCAAGTCTCTTCATGATGACAATCCTTAAAACGACTTCTATAGAATTACAATGCATTGATTCATCATGGAAACTGCCAAGCACAAAACAATTCAAAGTCATAGGCAGGAAGTAAAATGTTATGTGGTTGAATATGAAGTTCCTTTGTTAGCATTCTCCCATCATTTTCATGGCTGAAGGGTTTGTATTACTGAGGATGTCAATACCTCTCAAAGCTTTGAGAATAGCAGTCATCTCCATGATTATATTTGTAACGATGGCTGGGTTGTGATGAAAGGACCCAATGCAGATGCAGGATTCCTGGGGCGGTGAGTAGGCGGACAGAGCTATCCAGGAGCTGGGTCGTAATCCGGAGGCGAAAGGTAGGTCAAGATCAGCACTGGTGGCGAACAATCCAAAACGAGAGACAGATACGTGGTCGGGACAAGAGCAACAGGGTCGATACCAAAAATAATCACAGGTAGTAAACAATCCACGGGGCAAGGCAAGAAACGTAGTCCGAAGGCAAAACGATGAGGTCAGAAAATCCAGAAGGCAGAGTGCAAGAAACGCTAGGTAGAGCCACAAGTAGGGAACTCAATACCGAGCATTGATATGCGAGTAAGAGCGGCTTAAATAATGCAGCCTGCCGCACGGTAAGACGTCTGAAGAGAATTAACACGTGCGGCGGCGTTTGTAATTATCCCCCACCTGCTGGGACTGATTAGACCTCTTCGGAGCTGGTCTGGGCTGGTTAGTGGTTGTTACAGTACCCCCCCCTTCACGGGCGGCTCCCGACGCCCGAGATGGTCGCTGGGGAAAATTGCGATGAAAGTCAGTGATGAGCGCTGGATCGAGAATATCCCTTTCTGGAACCCAAGATCTGTCCTCTGGTCCATACCCTTCCCAATCCACAAGATACTGCAAAGTATTACGGTGCCATCTCGAGTCCAGGATCTTATTAACAGTATACGCCGGACGCCCCTGAACAGTACGAGGAGGTGGAGGACGAACAGGAGGGGCCACCAGGGGTGAACGGTGAAATGGTTTTAGAAGAGAGACGTGGAAGGCAGAATGGATTCTGAAAGTGGGGGGGAGCGCTAGTCGGTAGGTGACCGGTGTAATTCGAGAGAGGATCCGGAAAGGGCCTATATACTTGGGACCTAGCTTCTTGGAGGATAGGCGCAAGGGTAAATTCTTTGTGGCCAGCCAGACGAACTGACCCTTCCTGAACCTAGGGGCAGGTCTACGACGTCTGTTGGCAAAAGCGGCCTGGCGCTGAGTTGACTTGAGGAGAGATGTCCTAGCCACCTTCCAGATCCTTCTTAACTTCGAGATGTATTGTCTCAAAGAAGGAATTGTCGTAACCAGAGGGGCGTCTGAGATGAGGGAAGGTTGGTAGCCTAAGGAGCAAAGGAAGGGGGAGATGCCGGTGGAGGAGGATGTAAGGGAGTTATGAGCGTACTCTGCCCAAGGAAGTAAAGATGACCAATCATCTTGGGAAGATGAAGTGAAGGCTCTAAGGAAAGCCAGGAGTGTCTGATTAGTTCTCTCCACCTGCCCGTTGGCTTCAGGGTGATATCCCGACGTTAAGGACACATGAGTACCCAGGGCTTGACAAAAAGCTTTCCAAAAGGCCGAGATAAACTGGGGACCTCTGTCTGAGACCACATCCCTGGGCAAACCATGAAGACGAAATATGTGCTGGACAAACAACATTGCCATCTCCTGGGCCGTGGGTAAGGCTGAAAGCGGAACAAAGTGGGCTGATTTGGAAAATCGATCCGAGACCACCATGACAACCGTATTACCTTGACTGTTGGGGAGATCCGTGATGAAATCCACCCCTATGTGAGACCAAGGGCGGTAGGGGACCGGGAGGGGGTGCAAGAGACCCATCTTTCTGGCACGCGGGGTCTTGGTTCTGGCACAGGTAGGACATGCTCGAATATATTCTGCTACATCCGCCCTCATGGTAGGCCACCAGAAGTCCTTACTCAGGAGATCCAACGTACGTTTGACCCCAGGGTGGCCTGCGAACCGTGAATCATGGCTCCACTGTAAAACCGCCGAACGTAAATTATCCACCACAAATAGTTTGTCCACGGGGCAATGGAGGGGGATGGTAGTCTTGTCCATGGCCCGCTTGACTTGATCCTCAATCGAGCAACGAACTGCTGCCACGACACGGTCAGTTGAAATTATCGGTTCAGGTGCATAATCCAAATCCGGGGGGTCGTGAAGCCTGGAAAGAGCATCCGCCCTACCATTCTTAGATCCAGGGGTATAGGTGATCATGAAGTTGAAGCGCGAGAAGAACAGAGACCAGTGAGCTTGACGAGAATTGAGGCGTTTAGCCGATTGAATGTAGGCCAAGTTCTTGTGGTCCGTGATAATAACAAAAGGATGCTGAGCCCCCTCCAGCCAGTGCCTCCATTCCTCAAGGGCCAGCTTGATTGCAAGGAGCTCGCGATTACCCACATCATAATTCACTTCGGCAGGGGAGAGCTTCTTGGAGAAGAAGGCACATGGATGTAGAACCTGTCCTTCATCCTGACGCTGGGAGAGGACTGCCCCAACCCCATAGGCAGAGGCATCCACTTCCACTACAAAGGGCCGGGAGGGATCTGGGTGACGGAGAAGAGGAGCGGTGCTGAAAAGGTGCTTTAAGCGTAGGAATGCCTTATCCGCCTCTGTGTTCCACTTGCCTCGGCCAGGTCGATTGCGAGTTAGAGCAGAGATGGGTGCAACAACTGAACTAAAATTCCTTATGAACCGCCTGTAAAAGTTAGCAAAACCCAGAAAACGCTGTATCTGCTTTAGATTGCGCGGGACTGGCCAGTCGTTAATAGCTGCTACCTTCGATGAGTCCATTGCCACACCCAGAGGAGAGATACTGTAACCGAGGAAATGGATCTTGGAAACATGGAACACACACTTTTCCAACTTAGCATAGAGCCTATTGTCAATCAATCTTGACAAGACCTCCTGTACATGGCGGACATGATCCTGAGGGTCGGTAGAAAAAATCAAAATGTCATCAAGATATACCAGGACAAAGCTACCAATAATATCCCTAAAAATATCATTCATAAAAGACTGGAAGACAGCTGGAGCATTGACAAGGCCAAAGGGCATGACTTGGTATTCATAGTGCCCATGCGTAGTCATAAAAGCCGTCTTCCATTCGTCCCCCTCCCGAATCCTGATAAGATTATAAGCCCCACGTAAATCCAGTTTTGAAAAGATGGTGGCTCCACGTAAGGACTCCAAAGCCGCTGGAATTAGAGGCAGAGGGTAGCGATGTTTAATTGTGATTGAGTTCAGCCCCCTGTAGTCAATGCATGGGCGCAATGAGCCATCCTTCTTTTCGATAAAAAAGAAACCAGCACAGGCAGGAGAAGAGGAGGGGCGAATAAAACCAGAGTCCAGGGCTTCCTTAATGTAGTCCTGTAAGGCCTGATTCTCCTTTTGGGTTAAAGGGTAAATGCGACCCTTGGGGGGGAGTGATCCTGGCAATAGATCGATGGCACAGTCATAAGTTCGATGAGGGGGAAGCAAGAGAGCCCGTTGTTTATCGAATGCCTGTTTCAGGTGAATATATTGAGGTGGAATGGAAGGTAGAGCATCCACAGGGAGAATAGCGGCGGAGACCTTAACAGGGAGACGACAACAATTAGCATGGCAAAAATGACTCCAGGCAATGATCTCATTCTTGGCCCAGGAGATGTGGGGGTCGTGCTTCCTGAGCCAGGGAAGGCCCAGGATTAGCGGATATGCAGGCGAGTCCAGGAGAAGAAATGAGATTTCTTCTGTATGAGTGGCCCCCACCCTGAGAGAGAGTGGGATGGTTTGTAGAGAAACCTGAGCAGGGGTGAGTGGAGAACCATCCAGGGCTAGGATGCTGACGGGGGGTGATACAGAGACCACGGGGATATTCCATCGGTGGACGAAGGAAGCGTCTATGAATGATCCTTCTGCACCTGAATCAACAAAAATCGACAGGGGAAGATGAATATCAGACCATGACAATTCCGCCGGAAACAGCGTGCCCGAAGAGGCAGAGGAAAAAACAGCACTGCTGACCTTAGCTGAAGGCTGCGGTAGAGCACGAGGTGCAGACGAAGGTCTTGAAGGACAAGCAGCAAGCCGATGGTTAGGGGAGGCACAGTATAAACATCGTCCCTCCCAGCGGCGCCTTTCCTTTTCTTGAAGGGAAAGAGGAGCATGTGGCAGAGCTGGCAAAGCAGGAAGCGATGCCTCAGGAGGACCATATCTGCTTCCAGTGAGTCTGTCTGCTTTCCGGATTTTGATGCGGGTGTCCAATTCCAGGACCTGGGAGATTGCTGCTTCCAGGGAATGAGAGTTAATTGGCATGAACACCAAGTGATCCTTTAACTCCTCTGACAAACCCTTACAAAAAAGGCAAACCAGCGCCTCTGGGTTCCAGGCGGATTCTGTGGCAAGAGACTGAAATTCTTCCACATAGTCCTGTAGAGGTCTATCACCCTGTTGAATCGCCGAGAGCCGAAGGTGAACCAAGTCCAGATTGTTTTGCGAAAAACGTGCCTGAAGACGTTCCGCAAAGCCGTTGAAATCCATGGGTTGCGGGTCAGCTCTGGTAAAAAAAACGGAAGCCCAATCTAAAGCCTTGCCTGTCAACAGGGAGATCGCAAAACCAATCTGTTCTTGCGACGTAGGAAAACGCTCCGGATGCAGATGAAAAGAGAGGTAACATTGAGTAATGAAGCCTCTGCAACCAGAAGGATTACCGTCATATTTTTCAGGAAGAACAAACGGTAAGGTTGAGGGAGGGGTGGGCGGGGCCGCGGCTTGTGCGGAAGAAACTGCAGGAGGAGCTGTTGAAGGTGCCGGGGGCGCTGGGGGGGACGAAAGCCAGGCAACGTGATTGGTAAGCAGTTGAACCGACTGCTGTAACTGAGTTAGAGCTTGGGAGTGCTGGTGGAGGAGAGAACGAAGAGCTTGCGCATCCGCGGGATCCATACTGTTGGCTCGGTATTCTGTAACGATGGCTGGGTTGTGATGAAAGGACCCAATGCAGATGCAGGATTCCTGGGGCGGTGAGTAGGCGGACAGAGCTATCCAGGAGCTGGGTCGTCATCCGGAGGCGAAAGGTAGGTCAAGATCAGCACTGGTGGCGAACAATCCAAAACGAGAGACAGATACGTGGTCGGGACAAGAGCAACAGGGTCGATACCAAAAATAATCACAGGTAGTAAACAATCCACGGGGCAAGGCAAGAAACGTAGTCCGAAGGCAAAACGATGAGGTCAGAAAATCCAGAAGGCAGAGTGCAAGAAACGCTAGGTAGAGCCACAAGTAGGGAACTCAATACCGAGCATTGATATGCGAGTAAGAGCGGCTTAAATAATGCAGCCTGCCGCACGGTAAGACGTCTGAAGAGAATTAACACGTGCGGCGGCGTTTGTAATTATCCCCCACCTGCTGGGACTGATTAGACCTCTTCGGAGCTGGTCTGGGCTGGTTAGTGGTTGTTACAATATTATTCATGCCTTGCAGTGGTAGCTGATGGCCTTGGCATCAGTTAATTATTTTGTACTGATCTCACATATAACACGGTCTTCTAAACATTAATGCTGTTATCAATATTTTTGTCTAAAGACTTTTGTGTCTAAACAGCTTGTGTCTACTACGGAACAAGAAGTAGTTGATTCTACATTGAAAAAAAAAGAAACAACAGTATTTCTGCTTTGGAGTCCTTTAAGTGTTTGAGGTATAGGGATCTATAACTAGAATATTTGTTCTTTCTTCTTTTAAGAGTAGACTTACCATTTTTCCTTTGCAACTCGTATGCTAATGCAGCTCCCCACTGAAAACCTTTGAACATACTGTGCTCCATTTATACAATGTACATCATTTTCTGGTTTGCACAATCACTTATACAGTAATTTATGCAGCATATTATGCAATACAGAAACTTGTATTGGTAAGGAGCATTCCTGCAATGTATTGCTTTCGCTAGAATTCAGTGTACTTAAAATGCAATGATAACAGCTAGAAAATGAAAAAAGCAGCTTAAATGCAGCCTTATAGTGCTGCCTTATTTGCAAAGGAAAATGTAGGATTAATGCAGTAACTTGAAATTCACTTGAGTTTCTGTATTTGTATAACTTGAGCAAAGGTACTACTACTATTTTTATTAAACTTGTTTAAACTCTGTTTTGAAAGGGGAATTAATCATACTGTGTTCTGTTTCATTGAACCAATGAATTTCTGAATTCCAATAAAAAAGAGATACTGTAACTATACATAGATGACATTCTTTTTTCTCAGCCAAGAACCTGAGTTAAAGTTCTTGACAATTTGTTAATACTACAACTTTTAACACAAAGACAGAGCATCGTAAACTGTGCCAGCATGTATTTTTATGCCAAGCTACCGAGGAGGAACTTTCCTGGTGGAGATTTCCATTTCAATCTACTCTCCAGAGTACAGTACGTATATCAAGAATGACCAATCCATCCGGTGAAGTCAATCTGGTATATACTGACTACTGGAGCTGACCAATTGGAGCTTCCATTGTAAACCTTAAATGGTGGAATTGCATAAGGAGATCTGATATACTGGGGTGGTATTTTTAGAGCTGCCTTGCTGGAAGTACTTTACTTGAATCACCTGCCTTAGTTGATGTGAGTCGGATGAGCTCTTCTTTGTGCAGCCGCCTTCTGCATTTTCTCTGATGAGTCTCATTTGTGGAGATGTTGTGATTGAACTACTGGTGCTGTGTTGGAAGTATCCTTATGGTGCCACATTCATCAAGGAGTTTGCCTGATGGACCTTAATAGAACTACCTTACTGGATCTTCCTCAGGTGAGCTGCTTGATAGAGTAGTCTTTTTGGAGCTGCCCTGTTGAACACCATGTGGTGGAACAATATTGCTGGATATGACCTCAAAAGAGTGTGTCCTCTTGGTGAATTTAATCACCTAGAGCTGGTAGGCTTATTGGAACTACACTGGTGCTGTGTAATACCTCCTCTGCCAGCTCTGTTGGTACCCTAAGTGAAAGCATGGATTTAAAAAAAATGTACGTGTCTTAAGTAGTTCTGATGCACTTTGTTGACAATTCCTGTAGTTACAGTTAAAATAGTACAGCCATATTAATTTAACACAGTTAAAAAAACATTCCATCTGTTTTCTAACTGCTTTATATAATACAGGATCGCAGTGGAGCCTATCCCGGCAAGCAATGTGAAGAAAGCAGGATACAGTGTGGACAGGATGCCAGGCAAATGCAGGGCAGGCACAGACACACATGTGAAAGTGGGGAGAACACAACTTCATGCACATAGAATCCCAGTCCTGGAATCGAACCCATGGCACCACTGCTGCAAAGATGAAAATTTCATTTTAAACATAATTCCTGCTGCATACAGTATATAAAACCAAAGACTTACTGTACCTCTATAAGGCAATATGCCTCTCAGTGGAGAGGGAAGTTACTACCTATTCCCCCCAGCTGTATGGTCAACATACAGTATGTCTTATCAGATAGACAAGTTGAAGTTACCATAGTGTCCATACAAGAGAATATTTATCTTTTTCAGCCCCTTCCAGCAGTGGGTTTTCTGTACAAAGACATGCTTGTCAGCAACAGGTATTGTCAGACAATATGAATTCTGAAGTGAACATTGTTCAGTTGCAGGTAAGAAAATCTAAACTTTGAAAGATACCAGGTTTTCTTAATCTAATCTAAAGTGTTTTTTTTCCACTTAAATGGGCAGCAAAAATAAAGATTGGGGACACTCATCCACCTTCTGAAATGTGGAAAGGGATTGTCTATAGTATGCATAGTCTGTAACAAAAAGAGTTGTTTTTTTTTTTTCAAAGCTACTGCTCGGAACTGTAGTCACTTTAGACCCTTACATTGCTTAAAATTTATGGTAGTTTTTGGGTTTAATATTTTATTTAGTTGATACTTTTATCCAATTTTTCACTCATTTATGCAGCCAGACATGTGACTGGACAATTTGACTTACAGTAAGTACAGTACTTTACTCAAGGGTGAAAGAGCAGTGCCCTACCAGGATACACAATGATACCATAGCCCTAAATTTCTTAAGCAGAGAGAAGGTGTACAGTATGAGAAAGAGGCAAGATGTTCTACATTGATAAGATACATTGTCCTGTACCAATAAACTAGTGCAGTTTGTATCTCATTATGCTTTTAAGAAAAGGATGTTTGAGATTCAAATGGTACAGGGATGTTTTTCAAGGAAATAAATGTTTTGTCTCAGGTCAAATCTTGGAAATGTCCAATGGAGAACATCCTCTCTTCATCTTGCGCCACCACCCTGGGAGATCTATAAATAGATGTGCACCTGTCCAGGCTGCTTGTTGAAGTAGCAGTACAACTACCTGTAGGATGACTTTCACCAGTGTTCAGTTCAGCTTGAGCACGAGTTGTGTGTTTCTTTAATAAAAACATAACCCAAACTAAAACTTACCCTAATCTGCTTTGATTAAAACATTAAGACTGAATGCTGATTGTATGTAATTTAGAAATCAGGAATAAATTCAAACTAGCAGCAGATGCAATATATGCAATACCTCCACTTATTGTCACAGTTTCATTATCACACAGTTTTGTCATGCCTTACATTCACTTTCCATTTGACCTTAGATGTTTATGGTATTAATCAAATAACTAATATATTCATATCACTACTAGAATCTACATACACCATTCCAATGATCAATAATGAGTAGCTTGTGCCCCCTTGTGGTGGGAATATTTACACTTTTCAAATATTGAAATATCAAAAATATATTTTTATGATTATGATGAAATTATGATGAAATTATGATGAAAAATACTACTCCTTCTAACTTAACAAAGAATATTAAAATATTCATGTTATACTTAACCTGACATCACTCATTGAGATGGTCTTTTGAGAGGGATGGTAGTTCTAATGTCAAATCAGAATAAAATTTCAATTTCAATCAATGATCTAAAAACTGTCATTTCTTAACACAATTCCAAACATCATAGGTGTGAAAGCATAATCTAGTATAAGTGTATGTTATATTGCAAGAGCAATAAGTTAATAATTTGCACTCTTTATTTTTTTCTGTGACATTATTTATTTGATCTCTGAAAAGACTTTCATGTTATGTCATGTTTATAACAAAATGTACCCATACACCCATATATACATTGACTTTAGTAATATGCATATTAAACTGTTGTAAAAACGCATAGTAACATAAAAAAATAGTCAGTTTTTGGTATAACATATTAACAAATTCATGCATTATTCATCACACTTTTATGGTACATTAAAATGTACAATATGTCAACAACAAAATCAATCAATATTCTGATATTCATTTACATTTCATTTACATTTGATTTAAGGTATTATGAACTAAAATTATAGTATATCTGCTAAAAAGAAACACCTACCTCATGATTTGAAAGAAAGACTTCATATACTCAGCAACAGTTTTACCTGTTGAGGAATCACAGGTTTGTCAGACCCTTTAGGATTTTTTGCAGAATGTTAATAGAATTACATCCTGTTTAGTCACATCTAAAGAGTTCCACTAGAAATGTGTCTATACCATGCATAATGAGGTTATAGGAGAGATAATGGTTTAACACAATCACAGACAATCAAATGAAGAGCACCATTTTGTGTTATGGAAGATAGCCTGTGATCAATTGATAAATTACTGATAACAATAGCATTTTACAGTGTAAAGTACAGTATAAAATTCTTAGGACTGGACTATGGTTATTTATAGAGACCTAATCCCCATTTATATAGCATACTGATGTAAAACTAAAACAGTCTACATTTTAACTTTTACATTTGAAACAATGAGAAAACATGCATCTTGTCTGATCCTAGAAAATCAAAAGTAGAGAGCTCCATTCTTGTGATTTCATAAAGGCACCAAGTGCTCAACATTGGAGTTTATATCCAGGATTAGTTGATTACATTGCATGAAAAAGGATTTCTCTAATTTCTCTTGGTTGAGCTGTGTTGTACAGCTCCCTGTGCTCTTTTTATTAAGTTGTCACGGAAGCCGGAGACAAAAAGGCAGTTATAGAGGCAGTGGCCTCAACCCACCGGGAAAACAGATCCACCATCATTAAGAGTCCAGTTTTCCCTTTACATACTGGCGAACTACAATAGCTAATTTGCCAGTGCATGAAAAGTCCCTCAGGGGCAGGCCTTTTGAGCCATAGCACCTGCACCTGAGCTGTAGTTGAGTTCATTTGACACGCATCAGATTGAGATACCACATAAGTGGCTACTGCTGCAAACCCAGTCTCCACCCAGTTTTGGGAAAACCGGCACACTATTTGACATACACCTGGATGTCTGACGGAATGCATTTGTCAGGCAACACAGGGCATTAAGCTGTGAGGGCATGCAGGGCGTCTGGTCTGCTGGCAGCACCACACCCCATCATCATGCTGCCCCACATTCTTTTCTAACCATGTGAATTTCTGTGTTTTGGAGGCCTCAGCCTGAATGTCCTGTAGCTGTCCCTTTTCCACCAACAGAGGTCTCACAGAGGTCTCAGACTTCTGCACATCCAGGACTGCTCGCTGGGCAGCTGCATCTGCAATAGTGTTCCCTTGCGTTACTGAAGATATTTCTTCATTGTGTCCCTTGCACTTTACCACAGCTACTTCACGTTTACCAGTTCAGAGACCAACCCTGCGTTCTTAACAGGGGTACCTGCAGCTGTGAGGAACTCCCTATTCCCTATTCCCACAAAACAATCTTTGATGGCATGGATGTGTTTTTGGATAGAAAAAGAATTTAGGACAAGTGACATGTCAGTGTTATCTTCACATGTTTTTTACATATACAGTGTTTTTATGTTGTGTGGTTAAATGTGCCATTGTTAATATTTTTTTTCTTATCCCAGTGTGTCTAAATTACTCCTTTCACCAAAGAGCTGCCAGAGAACAACAAACTCAAGTAACTCTATTTACAGTATACCAGGTTCTCAGGTATATCCTTCATAAAATCTTAGAATTTGGGGGTTATGATTATTTCATGTACTTATTGATTAATTTGCTTGGCCTGATTCTGATATTCTGTAGCCTCTATTTATAACAATACTTATAAATCTGCATTGATATGAGGTATGAGCTCATCTACAACACTTGCACTGAAGTTTCTTTGCAGTAGATGAATTTGCTTGTAAAAAACAGGATACATAGAATAATATATTTTAGAGCTGACATTTGTGCTGTGTATGCAAAATGTTGACACTGTAGTGATTCATATTCGTTCAGGGACGCCAAATATGTAATGTTAGTGGCTCTCTGAAGGCACCAGTTCTGTAGGGTTTGGGCATTTACTGAGACAATTATTAATTGTAGCAGTAAATCACAAAGTTGATTCTTTTGATGGCTTTAGAGTCCAACCATGCGACATAACTCAAACAACGCACACACACAGGTACTAATACACGAGGATACATTTATTAATACATAGAATATGCCTTAAACTAACAGATCTTATCGAGAGGGTTATCAGAATACAAAAGATATATATTCAATCAGTTACGAAGTGTTACATATATCAAGAGGACATACGTTCAGTATATCATTCATTAAGACCGTTTCATAAATGAACTTGGTTATAACTTCTACATTAGATACTCGAAACAAGTACATAACTCTTAGGAATTAAATTGATATCAACTGGTTGGGATAACAATTGAATTCTTGAGCTGTAATGCATTGAAGTTGAATACTCATCCAATCTTTGGGGATTCAGATCTCCTGCGGGCACAAAGAAACAGTTGCAGGCTGTTGCTGTCCAATCCGCGCTCTCTGGCTCGGTGCCAGGCTGTGCTGTGCGGCTTGCGACGGTGCGTTGCTGATGCTCACTGACCGGCTAGTTAGTGTTGGCTTTAACTAGCAAAGTTTGTGCACAGGAGAAAAGATGACTGTGGGTCCCAGCAAGTCAGGAAGAGGACCGGTTCGTTCCTAATGAAGAGCTAGTTCTGAATAGTGATTCAGCTGTCCACAGTTCCGACCTGTTCACGAGGCCTGCTGCTGGTTACTCTCTGGCAACCTCCACTCTAGATTCTTAGAACAAAGGAAAGTTCTGGCACTCGGACACACTGGCCGTTCCGTGGTTGTCCGGGCTGAGTCTCAGGATGGTCAGGAGGCGCGCTGCGAGGATGTCCTGCCCTTGGGAGCCTTCTGCTCCTGGGCCGTCCTGCCCTGGAATTCTCCTTTGAATTCCCTTTAGAACAGTCCACAGAATCCTCTCCAGAATCCCTTCTGAATCTTGTTGAATCTCTGTGTTGCCTGTTTTTACCTGGAGGAACTTCAGCTCATTGATTGGCTGAAAGTTCCATGGGCATCAGAGTCCCACGTGGGTTACTCGGCCCTACCAGTCCCTGATTGGTTGATCAAGGTGAGATATGAGTCACTTACTCCTGACACTTAGGAATGCAATCCAGATGTCCAACTCGCACTCCCTAGATAGGCGCCAATGGATGACCATTGATCATGATAGCCAGGCTTAGCTAAGTGCATCCCCCTTTGGGAGCTGGTTTCTTATCACAAGAAAACATCTTAAATCAGCTTGCATGAATTCTTTCTCTGTGGCTGCACCACAGAGATGAACAGAGAAATTAGGCCTAATTTGGGAAAGCTCAGAAACACTTAATCCTGCCTTATTAATAAGCCTCACCGCTACATATCCCCCCTTTTTGAAGGCCACGAGGTCCCGAGGCATTGTTGCCTTCAAAACAAAACAGAGTTAAGTGATGTCCCTTGCCATTAGAACATTAATCTTAAATGTCTACATTACTCCTCGAGAATTCATACCGGAACCAGCATTGGATACAAACAGGATGAATAACATCTGGAGTATGTATAAACACGGTAGGAGACATTATCTAAGTCTAGGAATTACACATCAGGAAGTTCACTGTCAATATCTGATACCTCTGTAGTAGATATTTGGGGAGAAGTCACTTCCTTTCTTTTGACATGCTACCTTTGACTCATTCATGCTACCCAGAGTACATCTTGATGCGAGAGTACAGCATTCAGAGTACACTGTCAGTCATGATCCAACTACCCGGCAGTAGTGTTACAATAACAACGGTTCCTGTTCCCAGCCCTCCGATAAACCACAACACCTGTGTTGGGTATCTGCTAGGGTGGTTTGGAGGTTTGTTCCATTAAAGCAAACTAACTACCTGTACCTCTTCAGGGCTTACTGTTTCTTGGATTTCTATCCAATTCAATAGTGTGGCACCTGAAGGCATCCAAGACCTCAAGTTTGGTCTTATATCGTCTGGTTCCAGACCGTACAGTGTTAAGTTACCATGCTGTACTATGGCCTCCTCGGGAACTTACAGGAAAACTGTTTGATTAGGTAGCTGCATTGCGGTAGCTGTATCATGCCCGTCACAAGTCATAGTGTCAGTTAAATGTGGTGTGCTGACCAGCCATTTACTTCCCACCTGCTCTTCATGGGGTCCATTAACCTCCCTCTGCTCGTTAGTAGCTTTACACCCTTCATTGGTGAATCGTTTAGACACAGCCAATGGATAGCTTTGGTAGCCATACCCATCTCAAGACTTGGAACCGAATTCAATCTTGGATTGCCTTCTGGGTGAGCTATGAGCGATGGGGTTAATGTCACATACTCCTCTACTGAGAAGAGTGGAATCAAGTGGGTTGGGAATTGTGCCATGGCTAGACTGGCCACAGTGGCACTAAACTCCCTTAACAGGTCTTGTGTCAACATTCTGGCCTGTTGCACACAAGCATAAACCCACTGTATAACACCAACAATCATGTCCACTGTTTGGGGAATAAGGTTTAACCCTGTTGCATAGGAAGTTGCCTGTAGGGTTTTCCCTAAGCTTTCCAACTTTTGCTGCTGTCGATACAGTCTGTCACTACCCTCTGGCCTCTCTGACACCTGCCTTTTTGGGGCAGTCAGGGTGAGAGTGCCAGTAGCACACAAACCTACCAGAAAAAGCAAACGTGCAACAGTGGCGGCAGCAATCAGTCCTCCCAAAAGTCTTTTCGGGTGGCTGATCCCAGTCATCTCCTTCTGAGTGACTGTTGCCTTTCTAAGCTGGTGCAGCGTGTACATGGTGTCTTTCTCAGTATGCCATGTGGCATCTTGGGCACCAACATCCTGGAAATCTGGGGAGATCTGACGCAGCTGCTGATGCTGCTCCTCCTTTTCCAGGGCATTTGCTTTTTCGATTTGTTCATGCCTGTGCTCTAGGAACCCTGCAGGGGGTGGTGCAGTGGTGGAGCATGCCTGACCCTCGGCTGAGTGGTCATCTGGAGCACCTGAGTGATCTGGGATTGTTATCCTATTCTCACTGTTCAGGTCCACCCTGCACACTTCCTGATTGAGGAATCCCTCTATCGGCATGTTTCCAATCGTTTGCTGGGGGTAGGTGTAGGACACCTGCTCGCTCCCCCCTTCCCTCGCTAGGGGTTCAGGGAGCTGCCCCAGCACTGGGATAGCTAGTTCACTGTCTTTGAACTTACTATCACTCACCAGGCCCATGTCAGTGCAGGCGGGGATTCTGACACCTCTCTTTGCGATGTCCTGCACTGGCAGGCGGGTGACTTGACCATCCAGCTCCAGTCTGGCTGAACCACTGTTGGTCAGACTCAGACTGACAGACTGAGCTGGTGGCTGTAAGAAAACCGGCTCGGCTTTCATTCCCTGTCCCTTCTGGGGGACTGGGTGTGTTGGAAACCCTGCCGTTGAGGCAGGAACAATCAGGTCAGTCTCACTCACTACCTGGTAGTCGTGAGAAATAATGTTACCTGACTGCAGGTTCCCTGGGTCAAAGCAGAAGGAATCAGCATCTGGGATCAGGTGTGTCCACAGCGCAGTAGTCTCAGCGTCCAGCTGGACCTCCTGTCTAACCTGTGAATGTTGCACCAGGGGCACCTGGCGGTGGCCCTGTGACAGCTGCTCAAGCAGATCCTCACTAATAGAGGACCTCTCAGGGCTAAGGGTGGGGGCTACATCACCAACCTGCTCTCCTGCCATCTGGATCCTTTCCACCACTGCGGGGTGGTGGTCCTCTTGGGTGCCAGGGTGCACAGGGAAAGCTCCTTTTCATCGCCAGGTGGGGAGATCTGCTCCTCTTTAGGGATGTAAAAGGTGTGTGCTTTACCTGGTGGATCAGGCGGCTGCTTGGAGCACCGCTCCTGTGGCAGGGAGGCTGTTGAGACCTCGGCCGGGACACGACTTCCCTGTATATTCGGGGAACAAGAAAATATTTTTATTTCTTGTCCAGAGGGAACAGAAGGAATCTCCGCATGGGCTTCTGTGTTCGGTGGGCACTGTGTGAGCACAGTCTGCCTCTTGGCCCCTGTCATGGAAATTTAACTATCAAGGAAGCCACAAGAGAGAGTTCTCACATGAGTAAGGTCTTTATTTCAATATTGCAATATTGGGAGCCCTGCTGCCACTTCGCAAAGTGCAACCAGAGACTCAATTTGTTACAAGCAGTACAGGGTTTTTATAAGACGTTGCGCTGTAAAAAAGTTCAGCACTTGGTCCCTTCTAAAACTTCCCCTTTCTCTAAAAGAAAACAAATTACATCATAGAGCGAGAGAAAAACACTAGATTTGTTATTCAAAGTTTATCAGTTACTTTCAGCTAATTCTAATGACCCAGACAGCATATATTGTTTTGGTACATTGTCTTCTAAACTAACCTAAACAGTGTACTTTGTTGACGAACTGTTTTCTAAAATTCTGCACGTACTGTAGCATAGCAGTTATATCCTTGAAATATTATCTAAAAGCACCAATATATTTTTTTGCAAAGCTCTCTACATTTTTAAGAATCAATTAACTCATTAGATTTCCACTACACCCCCCTTTCCTTCTGTACAGAAGACTTAGGAGCCTTGACCTGTTTCCACACTTTGCCTTTCTGGTGATCCACCAAAGGTTCCTCTCTGAGTCGCATGCCCTTTTCTTTTTCTACCCATTTGAGCTTGCCGTGTGACATCAAACACCTTTCAACCTCAGTGTCAATCAGTGTCTCACTGGGTAAGACATCTCCCATGGCAGCCTTGAGGTAAAAGCTTCCTGCTTTTCCTCTCTGTTTTACTGCCTGCTCTGTGACTTCAGGGGTGGAGTCAGCACTCGCTTGGGAGTGGCTGACCTTATCCAGGCAGGAACTCTTCCGCTCAATCAGATAGACTGAGGGAGGGAGAGGGGGCGGGTCTCCGCCTCCTCCAGTGGAGAGTATCAGCTCATTCACGTTTCCGGCAGCCTTGGGGAGCGGTTGTCCCTGTCTTAATAAAGCTTGTTCAAGCCTGGCCAGGCGGGCGGCTACTGAATCCTTTTGTTCAGCTTTATCTAGCCCTTTCCCTCCCCCGGTGTTCTCATGGCACTTAGGACGCTGGGTGCGGTCCTGTGTGAGTGCTTTGGAACGGGGCTTAGCCAGCTCAGGAACCTGTGCTCCTTCGAGCAGGAGGGAGTTAACCCTGCTGGCTCTGACGGCGAACACAGTCGCTTTAACAGCTTTTTTCTCAGAGCGACTTTGGACATCATACTCCCAGGCTTTCTGCACGAATCTCTTAATATCAGTCATTTTCATGGTGTGTGCATCTGTATGCATTAAGATCATATTTCTGACTGATGGGTGGAGATTCGCAATGAATAAACCCTTGAAATGTGTGTTCTCTTCGCAACCCTCATCATTTCGCCCTGCAAAATAAGTTCGTCTAAGTCTCTCGTAATATTCGCGAGGGGACTCTGCTCTCTCGTGCTTAATGTTAAGTGCGGCGGCTATCGCGGCAGTCGGGTCAATAAACGCACTGTATTCTTCGATAAGTGCTTGACATAGCTGCTCAAAGTCATTACAGACTTCTTTCATCTGCCTAGCCATCCACTCATGTACAGCTCTGCTGGTAGTTTTCCTGACCAGAAACACTTTCTCCTGTTCTGTGGCGTTTGGCAGGTACTGCAGGGTATACCTGAGGTCTTGAATATAACTCTTGATATTATTCTCTGACACTGCGGGGTCAAATCTCTCTATGTCCTTCGCTAGCTCTCTCAGAGAATGGAGATTTATTCTAGCTTCTCCGCTGACGGAGATATGGAAGAGATCGTGGTCAGACCTGTCGCTGCTAGAGAGAGTGCTTAATAGCGACTCGAATTCAGACCTTTTAGCAACCATCGTTAAACTTAAAGAGTATTACTTTTAAGTACGAAATTACAGTTTTACCACAGAAAACCACAAGATCAAGTATGCAATCAACCCGGTAGATCGCAAAAGATCACAAAACAATCAAGCACTGCTTAAAGAGCAAGGGGAACTTTTTTCCTTTCGGCTTTCAGCACACTGTATTGTCGTGTATGAAACCCGCGGCGTTTTATATTGAATTATTCCGCTTGGTTGACTCATTTCAGTCTTGCCACGCCCACCCAGGGACGCCAAATATGTAGTGATTCATATTCGTTCAGGGACGCCAAATATGTAATGTTAGTGGCTCTCTGAAGGCACCAGTTCTGTAGGGTTTGGGCATTTACTGAGACAATTATTAATTGTAGCAGTAAATCACAAAGTTGATTCTTTTGATGGCTTTAGAGTCCAACCATGCGACATAACTCAAACAACGCACACACACAGGTACTAATACACGAGGATACATTTATTAATACATAGAATATGCCTTAAACTAACAGATCTTATCGAGAGGGTTATCAGAATACAAAAGATATATATTCAATCAGTTACGAAGTGTTACATATATCAAGAGGACATACGTTCAGTATATCATTCATTAAGACCGTTTCATAAATGAACTTGGTTATAACTTCTACATTAGATACTCGAAACAAGTACATAACTCTTAGGAATTAAATTGATATCAACTGGTTGGGATAACAATTGAATTCTTGAGCTGTAATGCATTGAAGTTGAATACTCATCCAATCTTTGGGGATTCAGATCTCCTGCGGGCACAAAGAAACAGTTGCAGGCTGTTGCTGTCCAATCCGCGCTCTCTGGCTCGGTGCCAGGCTGTGCTGTGCGGCTCGCGACGGTGCGTTGCTGATGCTCACTGACCGGCTAGTTAGTGTTGGCTTTAACTAGCAAAGTTTGTGCACAGGAGAAAAGATGACTGTGGGTCCCAGCAAGTCAGGAAGAGGACCGGTTCGTTCCTAATGAAGAGCTAGTTCTGAATAGTGATTCAGCTGTCCACAGTTCCGACCTGTTCACGAGGCCTGCTGCTGGTTACTCTCTGGCAACCTCCACTCTAGACTCTTAGAACAAAGGAAAGTTCTGGCACTCGGACACACTGGCCGTTCCGTGGTTGTCCGGGCTGAGTCTCAGGATGGTCAGGAGGCGCGCTGCGAGGATGTCCTGCCCTTGGGAGCCTTCTGCTCCTGGGCCGTCCTGCCCTGGAATTCTCCTTTGAATTCCCTTTAGAACAGTCCACAGAATCCTCTCCAGAATCCCTTCTGAATCTTGTTGAATCTCTGTGTTGCCTGTTTTTACCTGGAGGAACTTCAGCTCATTGATTGGCTGAAAGTTCCATGGGCATCAGAGTCCCACGTGGGTTACTCGGCCCTACCAGTCCCTGATTGGTTGATCAAGGTGAGATATGAGTCACTTACTCCTGACACTTAGGAATGCAATCCAGATGTCCAACTCGCACTCCCTAGACAGATAGGCGCCAATGGATGACCATTGATCATGATAGCCAGGCTTAGCTAAGTGCATCCCCCTTTGGGAGCTGGTTTCTTATCACAAGAAAACATCTTAAATCAGCTTGCATGAATTCTTTCTCTGTGGCTGCACCACAGAGATGAACAGAGAAATTAGGCCTAATTTGGGAAAGCTCAGAAACACTTAATTCTGCCTTATTAATAAGCCTCACCGCTACAACACTGAGTGTAAAAAAATTCACTTTATTACCCTGTCCGCTGACTCATCAGGCCTTTTCACAAAGTCTATCATTTTGTTTTTTAATCCTTCTTAAGAATAAAAAAACTGGGCTTCCACAGGAACAAATTCTTGAAGAATCCATATGTACAGTAAATGGAAGAGGATTGCGAACCACTGAAGAAGTATATAAAACCTGAGTTTTTGAAGAAAATTAATTGACTTTCAACGTTTCTTCTACCATATACAGTATAGGAGTCAATCTGATACCATGGTCCACCCTGTTCTATCTCAAGTTGTGCTTTATAATGTGATTAACATTGACTATTTCTGTAGCAGTAAAAAAAAGCAGCTGAAGAGGAAATGCATGAAAAACAATCAATTAAGTTCAGCATTTTAGGATTGCTTACCTATTACAATGTGGCACAGAAAGTTCCTTTCGGGAACTTTCATTTTTTCCCTTTCTCTTCATGTGAAATTTTTACATTAACCTATGTGTCATTGCTGTGATTCTACATAATATCTTACTATTGTTGTAACAGAAGAAATAAGGTTCTTGATCCCGAGATGAAGTAAAACAGATGAGTTTATTGCATGCAAGGAACAATAAAGCCGAAGTCTTGTTTCCCGCAAGAAACAACAAAACCGAAGTATTGTTCCCCGTACTGTTACAAACTTTTGGGTTATATACAGTTTTCTTCTCCGTTTCTGACGTCACTCGGTCTGATGGTAAAGAGGGGGGTTCATGGTATTTGGCCAGTTTACGATGTTCTGGGCAAATGGTCAGTTTAACATTACACCCAGGGGGGTTCCTAGCTGGCATCTGCAATCCTTATCAGTTAACCCCCTTTCCTGCCATAAACCCCAGCTTGTGACTTGGAAGTCTAAACCCCCTACAGAAAAGATTAAATTCAAACCCCCGTCTTCACATCTTTCTTCATTCCCCCCTTATAAAATATGGCATACGTCAGTGTAGCCTATTTTTATACATACAATGTCAGGGCAGATCTTTCCTTTCTTGGCGAACAGGTATGTCTTGCCATGACATTGTACGTTCCACGGTTATGGCAAGATGTGATACATGTTTTTGTGCACGTGATGATTACAATTATACATATAAACAATACTACTCCTACAGATAAACACTATAAAAAGGTTCCACCCCAGGCCCCAAACACAGACTTTACCCAAGACCCAATTCCCCCATTTTCAGTATAATAGTCCTGATATTTCTGTCCCTCATTGTAAATGTGTTGGGCCAGATCTGAGATGTGCTCAGAATTATCAGGAATATATGTGCAGCATTCAGTGCCAATTACTGCACAAGTTCCTCCTTGGGCCGCCAGTACATAATCTAACGCTAGTCGGTTCTGCATGGCCACTGTTCTGAGGGCTACCATCTCATCATTAACAGCCTTCAGACTAGATGAGGTAGGATTTGCTAATTCTTCTAAAGTCGAGGCCATTTGAATTAACTCTCGACTCAGAAAGTTCATGCCGGCTTGTGGAAATATTATACCTAAATAATATTCCCAATCAGCCAATTTTCTTTGTGGTCTGTGGTTAGGTCCGAAGGGGCTGTGGATTTGAACACGGATATGAGGAACCACATATCCTAAATAACATGAGCCAGACCACTGGGCTGGCAACCATGGGTAGGCTCGTTTTCCACAAATGAAAGATGTTCCGTTTGGCGCTCCCCATGCCTCTGAAAATAAGAAACTTATACCGAATTGTGGGGTGTGCCGATCCCATCCTGGAATTTGGAAGGTAGAGGTGGATATATTTGCAGCGATGGTAAGGTTGCAACGACTCCATCCAACCAAGTGCAGACCAATTAGTGTGCTGAAAACATATGTTTCCCTCACGTTCCTTATTGAGAGTCAGGTATGGTGGTGTATGGCTTCTGTTATATTTAGGAGCGTAAGAGCCTGTGAAACTCGTGGGCTCTAAGCCTCGCTCCTGTAGATATTGTAATGTTGTGCAGGTTAAAGTTGTGTTATGGCAACCCCCCATAGTTTGTCATATTAAAATCTCCTAAATTATCCCTCCAAATGATCATGCCTATGACTTCCTCGCGACGCCAAGGAATGGCTCCCATAGGAAGTCCTCCCTGTACATATTTGGGTAATGCGGCACACACCCAGCAGGCACTTTGGTTGGTTTTCTTAGCTGTCAGATAGGAGAGGCCTAAAAGGGAATTAATTCCATGTTCTCCTTTGTGGGAGAGATGATCATTAATTCCTGCGGAACATAGTCCTACAGCAACAATTATTGTTATAAACAGAAATGATTTCATTCTGAGTCTGTAAATGGGGATGAGGCTCGTCGGCAGTGTGGCGCGTGGATCCAGCGATCTTTTCCTTCCACTCGAACCGCAGACTCGGTTGTCAACAGGATCTGGTAGGGTCCGTCCCACCTGGGCTGGAGAACCTGTGAAGGAAATTTCCTGATCCACACCCACTCTCCTGGGATGAGGTTGTGCCCTCCTTCAGGTGGTGGTCCCCACGCCTCCAGGACCTGCTCGCGGGCTCCTTGGGTGGCCTCTGTCAGCAACTTGCAATAATACAAAGGAATGGTTGATCCATCTGAGGAAACCCCAGTCTCAGCACCTGTAAGAGAACTTGTTTCAAATTATTAAAGGCGGCTTTTGCTGCGGGAACCAAGGCAATCTTGTCCTTGTACTGCCCTCCCCCCTTAAGCAGATCTGTTAAGAGTTGTGCTCACCCTGTAAAAAACATTGCACCCAGGCCCTGTTAAAATTTCACAATGCTAGACACAAAAGGGCCTTATCATAACTGCTTCTATTAGACACTCTAAAGCTGAAGCAACTCAGACTTGTGGGTTTCCTCGTCAGGGGAAGCACTCAGAATACCATCAACATACTGAGTGATCACACCCAGTTGAAGCCACGTGATACCCTGTTCTGCATAGTCATTCTTTGTAATGCATAATATTCCAACCCAATAGATCTGGAATAAAACCACCCATTAAAATCTGGTACTCGGCAAGTAAAACTTGCTGTCCCAATACTCCTGTGGCCTCCTGCCATCTTCCCATATACATTGCTCTATAGTACACTGTTGAACAGAGGAGTGAAACAAGCAGGACAGTAGTGCTCCAGTATCCCCTAACAGAGAAACCAACACTCCATTAACAGTACATTTTTATCCACTGGACTGGGACAGACTTAGGGAGGCTACAAGGGATTTACAGGATCTAATCGTTAGGTAAACAGATTTTCTCACAAGACGTTATTCTCCCCAGTCTCGATTCTAAACCTACAGCGTTTCAGCATGTCTGGTTTCGAGACATTCGAATAAAACCAAATTGTTTCCACTATTGCAACTAATTGTATAAATTACAATTTATAATAATTTATAATAATACAAAAACTGTTTAACTACTTTTACGTCCACCTGTACTGTACTTATACGTTTCAGACGCTCTTATATTTTCCAATCTCCTTAAGTTGATTTTCGTCAAGTCTCTGTAGTTACGTCTCTAGCCAGTCCCGCTGGCTAAACACACTCACACCGTCATTTAGTATACCAAAACTCACAGTTACACACATACATGCCGGCACACAAATTCATAAAACACACATACACATCGAGAATATATTTTTCTCTTCGTAATACAATGTGCTGTATTCTTGTTTTACTTCTACATGAATCCTTTTAATTCCTGAAGCGCACTCCAGGTTCGCTGCATTTCTAATTTCGGGTGCGGTACTTTAGCCCACCGGTCAATATCTTACGGTTTTGAATATGATCGTATGGGGGAATCAGGGAACGTAGGTGCGATTGCAGACCCCCTCGACGGGGTGCGAGACAGTGTTAGAGTGGCACTGTCATCAACGGCGCCAGCCCCTGCTACATCAAGTCCTTTCCCACTTCGAGTGAGAGTACAGATCTGCGGGCGCCCTCCCTCTAACAGGGGAGACCCTGATCCGTCTTTATCACACTCATACCAAGTGTTATCCCAATCAGACCCCCCTTCTCCATATGGCCACTGAGGGAATTGATCCCAATTATTTTCGTTTCCTGCCTGTTTGTTCCCCTGTGGGAGAGCAGGATATAACTTAGTCGCTGGCTGCAGCACATTAACCAGTGCAGCGTGACCAGGAGTTAATTCCTTCTTTAGTTTCTCATTCTCCTGTACTGCCTCTTTTAGCTTTTTTTTCTATACTCTTTCGTAGCGAGTAAAGTATATTTTCTTCCGGGTTTTTATTTTCCCCGTAAACACACTTTTAAGTCACATCCCAATTTCTTTCTTTTTCGTCATGTATCTGCCACTACTGGTGCCGGCCGTGCACCAGGGTGGGAGCTACATGCTTGTGCTTTTGCCAATCAATACTCATATATGCTTTCTTTACAGGCGTCTTCGCCCCAAATTCCCTCTGACAAACTCAGCTTTTTCCATATTTTTCTCCTTCTTTTCTGTCAACTTACACTTTTCCGATATTTAAACGGACCCTTCCACCACTTTCTCAAACCATCAGTTAGCGCACATGTTCGGTCTCTTTAAGATTTACTTTTGTCGTGTGTGAGGTAACAGCTCATTCAGTAGGGGGATGTTTTCACTCGGAAAAACCTGTGCATTCCTGCACTCATTCAGCTAAGGGCGTCTGTTACCTCCAGATCTAAATGCCTCTCCGAGACTTTAGAGAGGACTTACACCGCACTGTTCACAGGTAAGAAACGAGACCTCGAAAACCCCCTTTCTTGATCAGTAATTCACCATCCCCAGAACGCCAGCATCGCTGCTTTTGCCCCGGGGTGGACTTACGCACTGAGCTCAATCAGGGTGATTCTCGGGTCTCAACGTCCCCCAAATCCTGCCACTTAATGCCCCGCTCCCCACTATGAGGTGCGCCCATGCCAGTGTCGCGCGTGTGTATATGTATTTCACAAACAAGGAAAACACCAAAAACATACATACATATATCACCTCCACTCCTGCTTCCTTTAAAACAAAAAAAAACCACGCCACGCCAGAAACCACGCCACTCCAATCTGTGCACGATCAAGGCGTAGCTAATCTCAGGACCCCGGGCGTAATCAAAGCCCACACCAATCCTGGATTATACGTGCATTTAATGCACCACTCAGCTCCAGAACCCCGTGCGCAATTAAGGCCCACACCGATCCCGAGCCACAGAACTCCGGGTGCAATTAAGTCCCACAACAGTTCTGACCTTCAGAACTCCGGGTGCAATTAAGACCCACACCAGTCCTGAACTACGTGCATTTAATGCACCACTTGCTCTAGAACCCCGGGCGCAATTAAGGCCCACACCGATTCTGAGCCTCAGAACTCCGGGTGCAATTAAGACCCAAACCAGTTCTGACCTTCAGAACTCCGGGTGCAATTAAGACCCACACCAGTCCTGAACTTCACGGTAAGGGTCCAAAACCCGTTCAAAACTCCACGCGCAATTAAGGCATACACCAGCTTCGAACGCCTGTACACAATACCGCGGAACCCCTGCCAGACCAAATTCTGGGCTTACAGCAACCAACCCATTACATACACCGGTGCCTTCCCCGGGCCAGAGGAATTCAGAAACTCACGTTTACTCCGTCATCTCGGGCGATTCTCGCAGGGAGCAGAGATTTCCCAATCGGTCAGAGAGAGTCGGGACTTTTAAATAAAAGAGGAGTCCTTACCTCTTAGTTATGTGCGCGCTGACCGTCTCTCCTACCGATGGGAAGTTCTGCGCCTTCTGGAGCATCCGCCGACTACGCCAAATTTGTTGTAACAGAAGAAATAAGGTTCTTGATCCCGAGATGAAGTAAAACAGATGAGTTTATTGCATGCAAGGAACAATAAAGCCGAAGTCTTGTTTCCCGCAAGAAACAACAAAACCGAAGTATTGTTCCCCGTACTGTTACAAACTTTTGGGTTATATACAGTTTTCTTCTCCGTTTCTGACGTCACTCGGTCTGATGGTAAAGAGGGGGGTTCATGGTATTTGGCCAGTTTACGATGTTCTGGGCAAATGGTCAGTTTAACATTACACCCAGGGGGGTTCCTAGCTGGCATCTGCAATCCTTATCAGTTAACCCCCTTTCCTGCCATAAACCCCAGCTTGTGACTTGGAAGTCTAAACCCCCTACAGAAAAGATTAAATTCAAACCCCCGTCTTCACATCTTTCTTCACTATATACTATCTTACAAAATAGTTCAGGTGGGTTGCTGTGTCAGCATCCGTAGGCTGCAAAGGAACAAGTAATAGGTTTATTCCATGCTGAAAAAAAGAAGAAAGAGAACACAACGTTTCGGCCGTGGAACCTTCTTCAGGTTCTCAGGTGTGAGAACCTTCTCAGGTGTGAGAAAGGTGTGAGAAAGACACGGCGCTAAGCAAAGGTATTGTAGCGGGAGAACAAAAGCTGGGAGGGAGGAGGGGTGAGAGGCAGGAGCAGGGGACAAAAAGAGAGGCCAATCAAGAGGTGTGAAGTCAGAATAGGTGTAGAGAGGTGTGAAATGAAACCTCCAATGAATGGAGAAAATTTAGAAGAAAAGTAGTCTGTTGTTAAGAGAAGGCGGAAGGTGTGATCCTAGGTGCAGGATAATTTGGGTTTCTGTAGTCTTTCTGATGTATGAGTTCAGAAAACCGTCTTTGAGAACACAGACGGAGAGATTAGATTGGTCATAGCCATCAGAGGTGAAATACCTTTGCTTACTGCCTTGTCTTTCTCACACCATCTTACAAAATATATTAGTATAACATAGGATGGTTCCACACAAAATCAGAAATAGCTTTAACCACATAAATCATAAACTGATTCTGTAATATATATGGGTGAGAAAAGAACCTCTACTTCATCCTTTGCAGGTTACATGTTGATAGAGATCCCCACTTGGACCTCTATTTCAGTAGTTCTGTCAAGGTCCCAAGTAGCTTAATAGTCATCCGGCTGAGGAAATGACAGTGATGGCTAAAGATCAGTGCTGTCAAAACCCCACTCCCTTAAGAGGAATGAACCAGAGAGGCAGCTGTAAGGGTTAAGTCAGGGTGGAGTGAGGGGTGTTAGGAAATATGTGCTCAGAGTTGTGGGCAGCCAACAAGTATTTATAAACAGGAGAGGGGAAGAATGAGATTTGACCTCCTCCCAAACTTATGTTAAAAAACACCAATATACAGCAAATGACAAAAAGAAAAAATGAAACATAACTAGCACTACATGCTTTTGCAGACAGCTAATCCATTACTCTACATCAAAATGTGTAACCGATGGGGAAAAAAGAAACGCAACACCTCCTCCTCCACACTCTGGCCCTCCCATCTGCGTGGAACAGTCTGAAGAGTGACTCATCCATGAAGAGGACCTGATGCCACTGTTGACAAGTCCATCACAACCTCTGTCTGGCCCAAGCCAGTCAGATGTGGTGTCTAGAAGGTGTGAGCAGAGAGCCTCTGACAGGTCGCCTTGCTCTAAGGCCAGCAGCATGGAGCCTCACTGTCCTGTCACTGATGGGCATTGTGTCTGCCTGCAGCTTCAGCAGCAGTACAGGTGGCAGATCTGAAACAATCTCTCAGATGGACCAGTCTGATGTGCTGGTCCTGCTCTGGTGTGGTCACTCGGGAGCAACCAGATCTGGACAGTCATCTTTCCTGCAGGTCTGCTGAAACTTTCTCTGAAGTTGGGACACAGTGGACCGGCTTCCTCCATAGTTTATGGCAACGCTGGCACATGACATGCCTGCCCGCAGCATGCCAATGGCCTTCTCCTTTGCTTCTGGTGAAATTCGAGGCATTATGGAATGCACAGAAAACTGAGTAAGTGTGGCCTTTTTCTTGCAGTGACCCAAGCTTTGAATTAAGGCCTTTTTAAAGGTGACCTGATCAGGCATCGTTCCACCTGGACCTTGTTGGGTGAAAGTGCATCTAACGAGCTTTTGTGTGATTGGCAAGTTGCAATGCCTCACTGCACAAGCTGTATTGCTGGTCAGAGGGCTTAAAAGAAATTGACATATTTTTGTGAAAGTACATAAGCTATTGTATTCTTATTCAAGAAAACGTTGTGTTTTTTCCAATCAATATATATTTCCCATTCGTGTAATTCATTTAAATAGTATTTACAGTAATGCTCAATCCTTTCAAATATATTAGTGCATAAATCTCCAAGACAAAATGACTACTTCATGAATATTCTGCACTTAAAATAGTTCACTCATGGTTCCTCAAAGATTATTCTCGTCTTCGTTTTTGAACAAGATATAAATATTGGAATGCACACATTTGGTCTTTGTCTTTCCACCTACACTGTCTTCAAAACAAGAGCTCATTGTCTGACTATATAATCCTCCTAACTGGGCTGTCATCCCTAAAGAAAAGATTGTTACAGGGTATTGGTATCATTCAATTTTGAATTTAAAAATCCCTCTTATACATTTGTAATTGAGCGCTTGTCTAGATCATTTAAATTAGAAAGAACAAACTAAAATGTTATAAGCTACTAGCTTTTCATATATAAAAGTTGTGAGTATGGGTGTCTCAATTGAGAAAGAGTGTCCAAACAAGGGGACATCTGGGAAAAGATCACTGTCAGTGAAAAAAGCAGATCATAGGGCTTGGCTTTGGAAGTAAGTATAAGCACTACATACTGTAACTGTCAAAGTCTGAGGAACTGTAAGAAAATAACTTAGATTTTAATGTGTCTGGTCTACCACTTAACTTTGACACCTATTAGTAATACAAGACACACAATACTGAATGTTACACCATCATCACCTCCATCTTTTCTTCCTTCTCTTAATTTAATCACTTCTCTTCCATCGCTGAATATCGGCATCTAAAAATCCATTACAATACAACAGTGCCACATACTGGTGTAGCTAGGAAGTGTACAAACAATAAAAATGAGTAACATTTCGCATGAAGAAGTAGTAAAGTAAAGGAATAAGTTGTCGCAGTAAAGGAGATGATTGTGTGAATCAGAGTGTTTGAAATACACAGAACCTGTTGGCCCCAGGTAGTTAATTGAGAGGCTTTATGTCCAGAAAGGAGGATATATTGGTGGAGAATTTGAAAGATGGTACACAGCTGGTGAAGTGATGGAGAAACTGCTGAAGGTGATTGCTTGAGCAGAAGGCAATACCAACAAAGTAATTGATTTGACACTTGTAGAGTTCAAAGACAAAGCCAGAATAGCAGGAGAAAAAGCAAATCTTACACACCTCTGACAGACATGTTCACAAAACATGGTACCATTCTAGTACCAAAGATGACTCTGCAGATTTGGTCGTAGAAAATACTATTGAAAGAATATGCATTCATGATGAGAACCAATTCAGCTAGTCAGATGAGAGTTAGAGGACCCAGCACTGCATGCTATTTGAGGATGTGTTCGAGAAGTATAATAATAGCTTTATTATGGAGAAGTGTAGACTCTGTGTAGAGATGATGTGATGTACATGGTGAAGATAAAGCATTCTAAACCCTGAAATTTTAATTCTAAACCTACATCATCAATAAAAATTGCTATTCCTACTTCTCATTCTTAGCCTAAACATAACCCTCAACCAAACTATAATCTGTATGAATATAGGCTCCATCAATGTATATTGACTTAAGGTACGATGCAAGTTTTAAATACTTGCATAATTTTACTGCACCAGGACTCGTTGCAGCACATATAAACAGAAGTTTACTGCTATGCACAGACACCTGTGGACCACCCTGTCAACACAGGTACAAAACCACTGATAGCTGAGTACTGTAATACTGACTGTAAAGGGTAATCCTGTTACACTGCAGTGTAGAACATATCCTGCTACACTACAGAAGGAAAAGACACTTTGTATTACATTGAGTCACTGAAGATCTACCTACCTGCACATTAATATGTGATGAGCTTGTACTCAAGTTAATGAAATAGCCAAAGACATCAATGAAATAAACACATTCAACTATTTTATTATTCTAAAAAGTCTGAGTTGAACAAATTTTAACTCATGCACCAGCTCTCTTGACATATTATTAATCTAATTGTCTATATTAAAAAGTTAACTTGTCACTTTGCCTAATACTGTAGTGGTAGTAGTTGTGGACTGAGGGAATAAAACTCCCATCACAGATATCCCTGCCCTCAAGGAGCATCCCAGCTGTAGTCCAACCATGTTGCTAGTATCTCCCTGAATGATGCCAGGGATTGACTCCCCAGAACTTCTGGAGCACAGAGGAGTGGGGTTGGAAATGGGGAGTTTGCAAGATCAACCCTTATCCATAATTGTGATAGAGAAACTATGGACATATCAGATTTTGTAATGTGTTATAGGATTTTGGACTGATTGGAACATGCTTGATCTTTAGGAAACAAAATATTTAACTGACACCTAGAGATTTCAGAAATTTCATATGACACAGTGTTTGGCATTTGCATTTGTTTAAAATTGCCAAAAGGAATCAACTAAGAACCATCAGTCAGAAAGACCATTTTGAATAATATAAAATGTGCAAAAAATACTCTCATTTCCATCTTCAATAATCTTTAGTAAAGAAGAACATCTGGCTGTTATCAACACAACTGGAGGAAGTCAGCATATGACAGAAGGTGCCTAGAGAAGGGTCAGTTCTGCTTCAAAAAAGGAGTTTAGAGAAACCAGTAAACAATCTTTGAGCAGAAGGACGTGCTCTGGTATGCAAAGGCTTACCACTCCAGCCATCACATTCATCGGATCCATCTGTCATAATTTGCAGATTGCAGAGGTTACAGCTTGAGGAATTTGTGAAACAGTAACCTGCAGATCAACATAATGACTAAAGCTCATCATTGGCATGCTCAGAGGCCATTCAGAGGATAGTACAATGCAGACAGCCAAGAAATGGATTGTCTCTTTGTATGCCAAAGAACATCTGAGGTGGTGGCAGAGTCACATTTCATGACATTTTACCCTTGACAGACCTGAGAGAAAGCAATGGGCATAGAGACTCTACCGTTAGTTTTACGACATTGACGTTATTCAGGTCAACCAGGACAATGACAGACTATACAGTGCTAGGATTACAATGGCATGATGGCTTCAAGAAAACAATATCAAGGTCCTTTTCTAGGGACCTGAGTCCAATAGAACCTCTGTGAGACCAGTTCACCGATGCCACTAACTGCAGCTAATAACAACAGAGCAATCCTCCCCCTGTAGCCACTCAAGAGGAATGGGGAACATCCCACAGCTGTCTATCCAGAGGCTGAGCTGCACTTTACTGATGATGGAGCCCTCATTACCTGTAAAGTGCTTTGAGTGGAGTGTCCAGAAAAGCTTTGTGTAAGTGTAAGAAGCTCTTATTATGTGTCAACAATAGCACATGATAGTCTTAATGCTCAGGGAGGTCATAGTGATATATTTGATATTTTATACTAAAAACCCTTAAATCTTTCACCTTTATTTTATTCACATTTTTTGTGTTTGTCTAATATCTATTATTCAAATAATTGTTAAATCCCTGTGAGTTTAGTATTGCATTTTTGCTCATCCGAATACTTATTTAAATTTGAGATATTTTGAATCTTTATTTGCCACAGTACGTGTTTTGTATAGAGAAAAAGCACATCATAACTGTAGGCCTATATTTATTATCAGTAACAGAGTAAACCAGGCTTGCTGGTTTCTGTCATGTTGCAGATTAAATTCTTTAGAAGTTCAGTCCTGGTATACACTAAGATGCTGTGTTTACTATGTATGTATAAGCAATTGCTTCTTGAAAATCATACATAAATAAAAAATATTTTACACTAAATTTTATTCTGTTTGCACAATGGGAGCTACCTGAACATTTCCCTTAATTCAAATGAAGAAACGTTTTCTCACTCACAATGGCTGTTATGGATCAACAAGGTGGGTGCTGCACAATTCATTGATTGATGAACTGGAACACCTCCTATAAATTAAACCATTTGCTGTACAATTTGCTGTATTTCAGAACATTTCAGTTTCTTCAGTATGTCCTTCTCTGCATTCAGTAACCTTACAGCCACATTATTGCCAGGGTAACCTGACAAAATAGCACAACATCTGTGAATCAGTACTTTTAAATGATAAATTGACAAACATATGCCTTCCTGTCATTTACAACCTTCCTGAAGTACTAATATCATACTAAGGTCATTTTGTAACTCAGCTAAGACTGGTGATGAAGACATAATGTATGGCAAAGGTACCCAGGAGTTATACTGCAGTTTTTTTTCTCTAGTTAACCAGACGGTAATGCCTGGTCAAGAGACTGCTCTCTGACAGAGGGCGCTGTTTATTCCCTTTAAATCAAATAACTGTTGTGAATGACTTAGATTCAATTAGTGAATCTGAGGGAGTGTGCTTATATGATAATATTCACATACCTGTATAAGCAAGAAACAAATCACACATATATATACTAATTAATTAAAGGCTTAAAAATAATAAAATATTTTTTAAAAATGCATTTCTTAACTTAAAATCTAGATATATTTGATCTATTTATATACCAGTGCTGTAGACTAGCACAGCGGCACAGTGGTTAGTATTCTGCTTTGCTGTGCTAGGGCTCTGGGTTCAGTTTTGCATCTGTAGTGCTACTGCATCCCCATGGAGTTTGTATGTTGTTTGTATGTTTTCTACATGTTCCTGTAGGTTACCTTCAGGTGCTTAAATTTCCATCCACAGTTCAAAAACATACTGGTAGGTTGTTAGCTTCTGGGAAACATTGTCCTTGGTGTAAGTGTGTATGTGTCTGTTTTTGTCTGTGTGTCTGCCCTGCGATGGACTGGCGTCCCACCCAGGTTGTAATTAGCTGTGTGCCCATTGTTTACCAAAATAGGCCGTGGCTCCACCACGAGCCTGAGTTGGAAGAAAAGGTTAGAAAATGGATGGATTTACAGTACCAGTGCTTATATATTTATCCTTTCTCCAGTGTATTGTTGTCTATTATGGTGTATTGTGCTGAATTGTGCTGCTAGATAATCTCATGGGCCTAAAAATGAATTTCCTCATTGTTTAATAATTGAGAACCAGTATTACAAATCCCTTTGATTTGGCAGTTTGAAATATGTTTTATATAGACATTATTATGTAGTATGAGTAAACACAAAATTACTCTTTTTTCAAAAGCAGCATCAATTATTTCTGGAAAAGCTATCTGGACCTAAGCTTCTCCACACAATGCTATTGTTATTATATAAGGGTGATTATAAAATTTCGCAATGACCTCTTAGAAGAACATCTACAGTATATTAGTTTCAGCTACTGTTTTTTTTTCTATGTACTGCACAAATACGTACAGTATACCGTAAGTACTGCATACATTTAGTTACATTTATCCTTTACAACTTATCCGACGCCCTTGATGAAATGTTGCTAAAAGTTGCTTTAGCAAAGGAAATACATTATTTTTTCATGACATGTAAAAACCATGAGGCTTGGTTTTTTATTCCCAGGTCTTGTCCCGGAGGAACACTCTATCTGCTTACTTTCTTTCCGGCTGAGGGCTAAATATCCAGGGCTAATTGGTGACTGTATTGATCTGCCTGCTTGTTTAGATATTCAACTTGTTCCTTCACTCAGTGAAAAATACCCTATTTCAAGAGTACCTTTTCCAACTGTGAGTAGAACTTTACTTAGCCACTTCTCAACCCACTTACTCTTATTTATAACTAAACAACTTTTATCATTTTATCGATATACTGTATGATGAACAGACACAGGTGAGAATGACACTGTATCAGCCAGTTCTCCTAAAGTGCATTTTTTTCTGGTGCAGAGGTCTGTCATTTTATCCATCCAATTCAGTATCACGGGGGAGGCTGAGACTATCCCAGGAAGCAACAGGCAATGGGCGCAAGGTGGGATAATACCCCAGACAGGACGCTAGTCCATCACAGGGCACACAAAAATACAAACACAAATCTCCACATGTATTCACACCATGGCTAATTTTCCCAGAAGTCATTTAACCCACCAGTATGTCTTTGGACTGTGGGAGGAAACCAGAACACCCAGAGGAAACCCACGCAAAACATGGGCAGAACATACAAACTCCACGTAATGTAGATAAAACCCCAGATCCTAGGGCCACAGTGCATGCGAGGCTTAAATTCTAGCCACTGTACCACTGTGCCATAATCACCTTGCCTGCGAGCAACACACTAGAATGATGGGAGTTCTATTACTCAGAAATTGGTACAAGGCTGAATATGCTGAAATTCACAAATAACTCATCAGTTTACAAATTAGGCCTAAACAGAAAAACAAAATCAATTAGCTAATGACTAGGAACTCAGCTGGAGCAAAAACCAGAAGAAACAGTGTTCCTCCAGGGCCAGGAAATCACAGGTGTAGAGCACCTTGCAAAAGAATTTACCCCCCTCCAATGATGTTCCACTATGTTTAATTACAGATGACATTTACACATTTAAAAAAGTGAATCGTTTTATTAAAAGATGAATGCTCAAAGTGAACATGTTTATGGTGAACGAAGTTAAATATCCGTGCATCCCACACAGAAGAATAAAAACCTGAAATGTATTATTTGCACTCAACCCCTTTGGGTCCTTTAATTCAACCTGAATTAGTTCAAGTGCTCAAAATGTTCTTTAAAAAAGTCACACAACTTGTTGGAAGGCATCTGTCTCTGTGCAATAATTGTGGTTCATGTGATTTCAGAATAAATACTCTGTAAGGGTCCTCAGTCATGTACTGCATTTAAGTCAAAGAATCAAACATCAAGATCAAGTTGAATTTCAAAATAACTCTGGGATAAAGTTGTAGACAGATCAGGAGAAGAGTATAAAAAATCTCAAAGACACTGAATATCTGTTTAAGCATGGTGAAGTTGATCATGAAGAAATAGGAGGCATATTGCACTACTCAGACCCTACCTAGCTCAGATTGTCCCTCCAATATGAGCAGACAAGAAAGGGGAAAACTGGTCATTCATGGTTAGGGATGCCATTGTGAAGCCAACAGTGACTTTGAAAGAGTACAATGGCTCAAGTCAAAAATATTCTTTCACAAAGCTGGCTTATTTACATGATACAGTAAATACATGGCAAACGTTTTTTGATCTAAATGCAAAGTGTTACATCTCATGGAAGCACAACATCATCCAGGCCACACTATCCCTTAAAGTTATGGCAGAATATTGTTATACATCTATCAGCAAGGGATTGCAAAGCCTGTCAATATTGAGTAGAAAATGGATCACACAAAGTATAGGCAAATCATGGAAGAAACCTGTTTCAATCTGGTAAAGATTTGAAACTTGAATGAAATCTTTCAGCAAGACAATGACCCAAAGCTATAGGAGTGCATCGACTGGTTAAAGAAGAAGAAAGTGAATGTCCTTGACTGGCCCAGTCCTGACTCCAGTAGACTCCAAAACTTCAAATTTGCTATTCATCAACAACCCCAAGAGAACTTAACAAGTTTGCAAAGAAAGAAGAGATTTATCCTAAAACACTTATAACTACAGTAAAACTGCTGCTATGGTACTGTAGACGTTTATTAAAACTTCTAGAAGTCACTTTCTGTTGGGCACTATAAGAGGCTGTGCACAGTAGAGAAATCTGATTTATATAACAGAGAACTGTATATTAAGTCAAAGAAATCAGGCAAACTCTAGCAAGATGTCTGTAAAGCCAAATCCATAAAATGTTGAAAATCCCAGTGTCAAACATGCTACCGTTTGCCAAGCTACCCAGTATTTTAAATTTGCTATCACAGATGGGTTTTGGGGAGCTAAAGTCAGGGAGTCTTCAAGGAACACAATGATTCTAAGACTGCCAATGAGTATCATTTATAGATCTGGGATATTTATATTAATAATAATTCCTTACACTTATATAGCACTTTTCTTGATAATGCACTCAAAGCGCTTCACAAGTAATGGGGACTCCCCTCCACCACCACCAATGTGCAGCCCCACCTGGATGATGTGACAGCAATCACCACACACCGGCTATCAGTGGGGAGGAGAACAGAGTGATGAAGCCAGTTCATAGATGGAGATTATTAGGAGGCCATGATTAGTAAAGCCCAATGGGAAATTTGGCTGGAACACCATGGTAACACCCCTACTCTTTTCAAGAAATGCCCTGGGATTTTGTAATGAATTCAATGGACTTTCCAACAGGATAACATTTCTAAGCAACCATTATTCTATGAGTATTTGGTAAACAGATAAAAAAATAAGTGTTTTAAGTGATCACCACATTCCCCAGGAGAACAGTTAAGGGATGAGCTGAAAAAACAGGTCACAAATACAAACTGCTTTGACCAGGACAATCTGAAGAGAATCTTCAAGTTGGAGTGGGCAATAACTATAAGTATGTGCCTTCTACGGGTTATCAAAGCAAATGAATATTATGTTTTTAGAAATATGTCAGTATTTTGAAAGCTTTCATGAATATACTTTTGCTATACACTGCCTTGAAAAATAATTCAGCTCCTTCCAATTACACCCCATTTTTTGACTTACAAATGATATACTGTATATATATACATTTTTTAAGGTGAATATTAATCAAGACTCGAATGATCAACCTGAACACTTGGGCTTGAAAAACTCATCACAAATTATAGCAAAAGCTCCTGAGAAATTAAAAACTACAATATTTTGATTGCATAAATCAGCACCTAATGGAAATACAGTATCTTAAACGTATGGCTTAAATTAAAACAGGATTCTTTAGTTCTCAACATATTTTAAGGAGATTAATATACTTGCAAATTTTAAAATAAATATCAACAAATGATACTGATGAATATGACACTCATTCATGTTATTAGATAGTAATACATTTAATTTGTAAGTGTATAAATATTTATGTACACTTGCATTTTCTTGGCTAAGTCAATTTTAAGTTATACTTTATTATGAATATGAGTCTATTTTTAAAGGCAACTGCATTTTTGTCTAGGTTAGCCCAAGAATTACAGTGCATTTGTGCATTATTGACCAAAGTGCTTTATCAGGTGTTATTCCTTACACCCACTCACTCCTGCCTCTTCATAAGCTAATGAAATGATGTTCCTTGGTCCCTGACCCATTCTTGCTCCTCTGCTTGACCTTATGTTCATGAAACACTTCACCCTAAGCAAATTAAAAACTTGGCCATTTAAATTTGTCCCTGGAAAGTGTGACAGGATTTTAATGTTACCCACAAAAGGTACAACTGGTTTATCAATTTGTTCATAAAATGAGGTTCAGCCTTTTTCATGTTGTGCAGAAATGTATTATTATTTTCTTAACTATATACTGTATATTACATGGACATTTACATTAAGTAATTTTTTGTTTTTTTAAGGCAAAGTCTCTTTTTGGTTTTGTAAGCAGAAGGATTTGTTCATAAAATGCATGTTTCTTGGGCTAAATGCTATTTTTAGTCACTTGTGTAAGATATTCTTTTTTAATTAATAAAACAGTGAAGAAATTATGTAACTATACATAGGTCATTGTAACTGACAGCTTTTGAATATTATTTTCACTCAACTCCTTGTGAATTTCGAAAAGTTTCCCCAACCCTGGTTACATAGTTATTACCAACAATAACTTTAAAATGATATTGAATATCCATCTATCTATTATCATACAGACACCTATTGTGGTCAGGTGGTGGCAAGCAAGACTGTTCTGAACTGTTTCACGGGGTGAAAAATGCAATTGAGAGGACTTGACTGCAATCCGCTGGACACTGTCCATCACAGCACAAAGGAGGAAGAGATTATTTAGATATTAATACGTTTAATTAAAAACGTCTATGTTTATGTACACTTGCATTTTCTTGGCTAAATCAACTTTAAGTCAGACTTTATTGTGGATATGTGTCAATTTTTAAAGGCAACTGTATGCCTTTATGGGCTAGGCAGTCAAATCTAGCTGGCACAGTTTTGGGAGGTGAAAAATAACTGTATCACTGTTTGAAGACCCGAAGGAATATGGGGAGACTCCAAGCAGCCTAGAACTCAAGAACTGTGAGGCAGCAGTACTCACTGCCTTGCCACGGCACTGACAAATATTAAGCATATAAAAATCAGTGCAGTGTAACAAATACTGTACTTCCAAACATGGAACACATAAGACAAACTTTCTCTTCTCATTTATGGAATACACATACTGTACATTTTTGTTGTCAGAGTAAGTTCCCTTCAGACACATGAAAGAATTATGCTGCACTTTGCGTGGCTTTTTGTGTTTTTGCTATTTGGGTTGGCACCAGATTCAAATTACATAGTTCATTATATATTCATACTATACTGTGTGTTATATAAGCCACAATTGACTAGTGTCCTGTCCAGGGTGTACCTGCCTTGTGCCTGTTGCGTGCCGGGATAAGCTCCAGCTTCACTCTGACCCTGAAATGGAAGAAGTGGTTAGAAAATGGATGGGTGTTATATAAAGAACCACATAGCATACATATTTAATCATCTATATTACAACTGTTTCCCCTAGTAAATGCTAAAAGTTTTTATATAGATTTAGACTTATGGAAAATAAAATGAATTAATTATGATACTGAAGAGCACAGTATTTTTACACTCCTTCCTGTAACATGAAATAGTTGTGGTGGATGGACATAAAGCTTATAGAGACTTTTCCTTGCCCTTTGAATGAATAATGTAAAAGTAAAAAATAATGTAAAAATCTTATTTTATTATTTTCTGTTGACCAGTGTTGCTTTAGGTCCAGTAAACAAACTACGATGAAATGCTGTCATTGTTTGAGAAAAATATTAGATTTTAGAATTAGAATTGATAGTATTGTAGTACAGTGCATCTGTTTAAGAAATTCCAAAAAGTCCTCCAATTGCATTTAGTGTATAATGCCGTTTTGAGACCAGTAGCACTAAATAATACCACTGCTATCGTAAAAAAGATCCACTCGCAACCTTCATCAGTTGAGTATTTGGAAAATAAACAGCTGTGGGGTTTCTACCAAATTTAGCGACTTTCAGGATGCGATTTGGAGACTGCGACTCCGATTTGGTGTGTGCGACAGTTGCAATGTCTATTGTTCACCCAAAATTGATTAAAGTGTAAATCAATCATTATTATTGCGATACCACTGCTATACATTCACATACATTACGTTAATGCAAATAAAAGAATTGTGCAGACAACGGAAAAGCAGTATTCCGAAACAATAATCGATGCTGTCTTTAAAAAAAATAATAATAACTAGCTCCGAATAGGAGGCAACTCTTTATGCGAGACCGGGTACGGGAGGAGGGAGAAAGAGAAAGAAAGAAAGAGCGAGAGAGGGAGGAGCGCGGAGAAGAGAGAAGCGTCAAAACAGCAAGCTGGAACATCTCATCCATCAGGGCGCTTCCCGGAGAGCCGAGTGTCTGCGCTCGTGACTAAATAAGGGAGTTGTGCAAGCTGCCTCTTATTCTGGGCCATTGAGCAGTGCAGAGTCCCCTTTTCATTCACAGAGACTGGACCGCGTTAGAGGGGAAGCCCGTTTCACAGCTGCTTGATTTAGACGAGTAAGGACCGAGGATTTTTTTAGAGGATCTTAGTGCAGGGAGAAAGACAAAGGTGATTGTGTTGGTAAATCGCAAACAATACGTGAAATGAGGAGAAGGCAAGCGGAATGCAGCGGGGTTAGAATGATAGAGCATTTCAGCCGCGACCCCTCCGAGCAGTGACTTTGAAAGCACCTTTTCAGTCTTGGACACATCTATCAGAGTGTCTGCTATAAGACGCGCTCAGCACTAATCTAGCCTTCTTCATAAAAGGAAGAACATGTTAAGTGAAACACCCCTCAATGCACAGTATTGCGAATACTGTAATACATAAATAAAACGCCATTGTATCAACGAAACTTCATCTGTGCAAATTTGGTAAATAGCCTGCGTTAGAAAGCGGCATACAGTATAGCCAAGCTTTACAAGAACGGATATCGGTAAACCCTGTGTTGTTTTCATCTTTCTTTTATCAATTATGCATAAGACTTAGACATGACACTACACAGAACAGCACGTGGTATTCAAAAGGGAGAGCACCTGCAAAGTGTGAGCGGGGCTGCATCACCTGAGAGCGCAAGGTGCACCTGTGCGGGACAAGCAGCCTGCTTTGGTACGCGGAAAGGAAGGCGTTAAAGAGGTGAAGCTGCTGCAAGCAAGCCGAGATCATCTGGGTAGAGCAGCATGCCGAGTTCCAAGCGCTGCACACCCTGGCTATTAATCCTGTAAAGAGCCAATTCGGAGAGCGGCTGCTCTCGCCGGGGAGTGGGTGTTGAGAGGAGAGAGCAGCTGAGAAGCAGGCGCCGGGACAAAGGGAAGGGACAACAATGAGATGTAGATTGCACCCCGACAGGCCGCCGCACCACTCCTCTGCCAAACCCGTTCTGTCATTCTGGAAAACTATAGATTCTTCTGTCTACAAACATCACCAAACAGCCGCGTACTGACCATAGGAGCTCCTAAACAATTTCACATCTCTCACTGAAGAAGTAAACAAGAAGCGCAGTTCTCCCTCTTCCTGGAAATAGCTTCATTCTCCGTCTGCCCCTCAGAGAGAGTTGCATCGAGCTCAGGGGCTCAGTGAGCTGTTCGATTGAATTGCGTGGAACTTTGTTTCTTTGTAAAGTGAGTCGCTGTGCGGCTGCAGCTACCCCCATGTGAAGAGGTGGCTGGGACATCGTGAGGCGGCACCTTGGCACCGTCCAGCTGGTGTAGGGGGACACCCTCTAACTCTGGGCAGCACTGCCAGGATGCCGGTCCGAAGGGGACACGTGGCGCCGCAGAACACCTTTCTGGACACCATCATCCGAAAATTTGAGGGACAGAGTGAGATGATGATGATTATTTTTATTATTATTATTGTTGTTGTTATTGTTATTATTATTTATCTTTCCACCTCACAACCATAGTTTCTGATAAATATTTAGGAAAAGTTTACTTATTCAAATAGACCTTATATAAAATGTGCACCAGAAGAAAAACAAATCAACATGGCTATGTTATTTGCTAAAGTAACTGTATAATATTATTACTTGTACTGGCTACTATTTCTAGTTATCAGGGCAAGTTATATAGTAGTAACTATATATTAGCCTTCAGACTTTGGTGCTACCTGGGGGGCAAGGAGGGGAGCTGGGACTGTAGACACTCAGTGGGAACAGGCAAGAGATTGGGGTGAGATTAGGGGTTTGCCAGACTGAAATACACCTGCTTCAACAACAGATAGCACAGATAGGTATTACAAAGGTCAGAGGAGAACTTTAAAGTCTACAAGTGGTAATGCATGTGTAATCGGGAGGTTAGATTTCTTCAGCAGAATGAAACATTCAGAGCTTGATAACAGTTGTAGTAACAGATCTCGAACAAGCTGGACTAAGCACATTTACTGTATTTCACAAAGACAGGATTACAGAACCTGATTTTTTTTTTGGTTCCCTAGAAATTGTCAGCTCCAGGTGTAGCCTGCTAAATTGTACCCCTTAAACACTGTGGAAACATTTAACAGTACATTACTGCATATCTTAAAATAATATCAACAACTTAGACTAACACTTGTGACCATATTGAAAGCAGAAGTGTTACTTTAAAAAACTCTCTTCTTGTTTTGTTTTATAATTTATTATTTCTAGTGTATGAATGCATTAGAATCAGAGCTGGCTTGGTATTTTGATAATGGCAGAAATGTCTTTGAATCTATTCTGAAAACATACTGGTCATTTTGAAACAGGTTTTCAGCACCAGGTCCTAAATAACCTTGATGAGCTCAGTGGTCCAGACTTGCTACTGTGTCTGCAGATGCCCTCACTGCCGTATGTTTAATGCTGGAATCAGTGTACCCAAGAACTGCCAACAGAAAAAGTCCTTTAGGATTTGAGCAAATATCCTTCTGGACTCTTGCAATAAATTCCCTGAAAAGCTCATACAGGAGCAACTTCACAGAAAAAACAAAGAAATCATTTGCTCTGGAGTCCATAAAGACTCAGTCTCCCGAATCTTGCAGGATTCCTGCATGTTACACAGGATTTTGCCTTTTGTCAAAAATCAGGCAGGATTTTTAATCTGTGGGAGAGTGCATTTTTGACTATTCACTCACACTGACACAAGTACAGTATTTTCATTAAATTGAAACCTTTTTACAAAGAAATGAACAAAGGTTATTATAATTGATCACTGTTATATTCAACTCAGATATCTCATTTTAGTTATTTAGTGCTATTTACCATTATTTATTTAAAATGTATTTATTGTATTGTTATTATCTTATACTGTTATATAAAAAATGTAAATATATATGTTTTGGAAGTTTCAAATACATTATTCATTTAACATTTGACTGTTTAGGACACTTACTAAAAAACAAAATGCAAAAATATAATATAAATCATTACATATATATATTTATATTGTATTGTTATGCTGGTGCCAACTTTAATTTTAAATATTTTTAATCATAATGTCCAGTGTTAGACAATATTAGTTTCAGTGCAAAGACTGAACTTAGTTTGATTGTAGAGGATTCAAAGAGGATACTAGTATTTTTTTAAATTTTTTAAAAACAATATTAAATATTTTTTTAGTATTAACTATTTATTGATCTTTAAAGAAAAAAAATGGTTGAGAACTTTCTGTTATGATAGGCAGTCCATTTAGCTGTATTTTTCTGATTTTGCAGTAATGAATGATGTTTGGGTGGTACATCCTAACAGACAGTATCTGTGTGAGCAGGTTTGAATCCCATACTAGATTCTGGTGGGAATAGCTTTATATCGCAAAGGAACAAGTACAGGTTTATTCCATGCTGAATAAAGAAGAAAAGAAACACAACTTTTCGACTGTGGAGGCTTCAGGCTGCTCCAAAGAAGAAATGTTGTGTTTCTTGTCTTCTCTTTTCAGCACGGAATAAACCTATACGTGTTCCTTTGCAGCCTACATATGCTAACACAGCTATGTCTGTACTTGAATAGCTTTATACCTGTTATTTAATTAAGAAATTGCATTTCATTATAGCACCCAAGACCTGAAGCATAGTTACAACACCAGTGGTGGGTAAGGTTCATTTGTTAAACAGCGTTAAAGATTTTGGTAACTATATACAGTATACCATCTGCCATATTTGCCATTATGAGTTTGAGCTGCTGCAGTTATTGACACTATCATGGTTCTTTATTTTTTCAAGCAAAACTAACAACTACAGAATCACTGCTCAGGTAGATACATCAACAAACACAAGATAATCCAGTTACAGTAGGTTAGTTATTACAAGTGCTATTTTTCTACTCTTGTGAAAAATACCCATGTTTTTCACAAAAAGACAAGAAAGGTGGATAATATTGAAATCAGCCAAATGACAGTTTACTTGTTTTTCAATCAAATTGAGTCAGTCTTGTCAGGAACCTTAAATTTCAGCTGATAATGTTTAGTGATAAACTAAACACTAGGTTGGAAAATACAGTAATGTGTAAGAAGGGCCAGGCCCAGTTCACACCTGGCATCTGGTTTTGTACCTTCTTTTAAGGAATAGTGTCTCAGAGGACTTTACATGTTACTTCGTTAACAAAATACAAGCAAACACAACATTTAATATAGCAAACAAAAACTGATGTGTGTTAACCCTCCCTGTCTGGGATCAGAGCGGAGGTCACAGAATCTGCAGCATAATTTGCATTCTAGGACAAACCCATAGGAATAGAGCTCTGGAATGGGCGGAAGCTGAGGCTGAGGTTTGTATGAAATTCAAACTTAATGGTTTGCTTTATGGCAGAATCCAACACATCAACGCAACAAAACGGCCATCACCAGAAAATTATATTTTCTTTTGAGAACATAACCTATAAGAAACTACGATGAAAATATTATAAAAGGCGGTTACTTTGCATAATTTTAGTGAAACTACTGTACATAAATGATCAATTATTTCTGATAAATATATTGATAGGCCACAGAACACATTTGATTGGTAATCTCTGCTGGACACTTTTCCTCAGTGTAAACTTTAGTCCTGTAAGTAGTCAGGCGTCTTTTGAGACATTATTATAGTCATCTTTATTTTTATAAAATACATGCATTGCTTGTATGTGCCAAAAACAGCAAATGCGAAGAGGCAAGAAAAGGTTGTGGTCTCCGTTAATCTCCAGAAAAAAACTACTTTTCTTTTGAAACAATCAGTCATATGGAAGGGGCCTTGAACTTTTATTTAAAAAACTGCATTGGATTATGTAGAGACATGCTGTCTCTACACAAACCGTTTTACAAAGATGAAAAATAGGACAGAAAAGAGCAAAGATCTTTAAAATTCACTTTGAAGGGAAATCACAGCTCTCCGAAAACAAAGAAAATCAATATAATGGCTGAGACTGTCTGTGAACAGAAATGTACTCCAAAAGCAGCCATGTATAAAAAAAGCATTTCAATATTTCTAAAATACATTCATAATCATTATATAAAGATATCATTTGAAATTTTCAACTCCACAAAGATAAAAAAGTGTCCATTATGATAGTTAAGATTCACATCATGTGTATATTTGCGGGATAACAAATACATTTTCAAATGTACGAAATGTAAACGTGTATCTTATCACAGCTAATATCTACTTTGCACTTGAGAGATGTGATTCAGCTGAACTGGGAGTTCCACACTACCGCAAAGCTCCCTCTATAGTGGAATGATGCTATCATAAAGTGTAATTTAAATGATGTGATAAATATTAGAACGGTTAAATATTAAAAAGTCCCACATGCAGACATTTAGAACATAACTCCTTCGTGGGGCTCTGCGAAGACATCTCTGGGATCTGACATCAATGAGTGACTAGGGGATCAGGCCTGGATCAACAAGGGTGTGGGTTGTGTCATTTTAGAGTGTGACTGATGGGGAAGGCCATGCTGTATTTCTGCATTGCGATTCTTAATCCTACTTAAGACCAGGAGAATGAAGATGGCTGTTCTTTGATTCCCCTCACTTGGTTGTTGTTGGCCTCCAGGGGATAATTTGGTTAACAAATGAGGAGAATCTGTACATGTTCAAATGCCCTTTATTTGCTGTGTGTGCCTTCTGTGTGTCAGCTCATTGAAGTAAATGTGCTGAAGTTCAGACGTGTACCAATAAAGACAGACATTCATAGATCTGTGTGGCGTAAATATAAGCATTCTGCCATAGTGGGATCTGTCTCAGAGTCTGTGTTGCTTCACACTTGTTTCTCCCAAGTGTCATCCTTGCTCCTGGGCTTGTTTGCTACTGCGGTGTGTGTTGCAGCAGGTGCTGTTTTGCCCATTCTGAGTGTGTCTGTGTATCTTTGCTGAGTCGGTGGAACTGCAGGGACTGGGTGCTGTGCTTGACCGGGCTCAGTGTAGGACAGCCAACAGGCCCATCACAGCAGTGTGGGGGTTGCTGTGATTCAATTGCTGTGTTTAGTTTGTAGCTGCAGCCAGTTTTTACAGGATTTTTTGTATCATTTGTAGTTGACTTTTTACAGCTATTCAAGATTTTGAAATATAAGAAAAAATCTTAATGTCACCAATGTTTTGAGGGTAGAGATGGATATTTCACGGCAATAGAATGAGTGTCTTTTTGTGTTTTCTGGCATTCTCTCCAAGAGGGTGCAGTGTACTCTTATTGTGCCTTGGCAGCAAATATAAGTGGGGCCATTTTAGTTAGATGTACTGGATCTCCTCTCTGTACTGTGTAATGTTTAGTGATGTAGTCTACATAATGTTTTCTGCCACTTGTTAGTCTGGGGCTAGCTGTCATACAGGTGTGCTCTTTTAATATGTACAATTATTACCAATATTCAAGAAATTGCATGAAAACATAATATTATTGAAGCAGTGTGTAATTGGGCTGCATTATAGCATAATAAAGAGACAGCATAAATATCATAATCATTTTATGACTACTGATTTTGTAACAATGTAGTAAAAGCTAACTAGATTCTGTCCTAAGCTGGTGTTTTGCAGTGGTTCCAGCCCTGGTTCTGTGTCTTCTAGGTTTTGCTTTAGTTCTTGAGTTCTTAACAGCAGCTTTTAAATGGTTGAATGGGATTGTTAAGAAGCTGACAAGAGATTATAAAGGCATATGATAGAACATCAAGTCAGAATGAAAACCAGAAGACACAGGGGTTCCCCAGGGACAGTTTTGGGAACGACTGTTCTATGCCTTATGGTTTTGCTGTGTTTTATTGCACTGTGTTGATTGCTGTGCATTTTGCTGTTTGTCAGCACGTTGTTAGTTAGTGATGTGCTCTGTGTTGCGCTGTATATTGAGTTATGCAGTGCATTCTTTGTGTTGCGGGGCCGGACCCAATCCATCTCCCAGTTCTGCCCTGGCCCTTTATTCCTACAGTTAGCAACAGCTGCTAACAGCCTTTTGTCAGTTGGGTCTTGGCTGGGGGGAGGTGGGAGGTTGCCATGGCTATGCACTGCTGCAGGATGGGTGTTCAGACATCGGGTTTATAGTGCCTGTCATTGATTTTGGTTTGTTTCATAAGGTCTAAAGATGACAGGATACTTATCAAGTTTTCACTACATACAATTTAGTGAAAATTCCTCATCTGTGGAGAAAAAAAATACATATGTGCTGTATACACAGTATATTACAAAACATGCTCTCTTGCTTGTTGTGCACATTTAAAGTTGTTTTGAATCAAAAGCTTTGAAAATCACTCCACAGCAGTCCTGGTGCAAACTGTTATCTGCTGTTTTATTAAGAGGTAAACCTCCTGATTTTGGAGAACTGAATGTGAAAATGTCCTATTCCCACCACTTTATTCCAGTCCTGTTTCTCTTCTCTCTGTCCCATTGTCCTCAATATAATACATGAATCCTTGAGCACCGGCATTGTACCAACAGTCCTCAAAACTGCTGCTATTACTCCCGTGCCAAAGAAGCCTAACATGGCTCTCGACAATCTTAACAACTTTCGCCCCATCTCCAACTTACCCTTTCTCTCTAAAATTCTAGAACGTGCTGTCACACTTCAGTTACATAACCACCTCATGACAAACAACCTTTTCGAACCCCTCCAATCTGGCTTCCGTCAACTTCACAGCACAGAAACCGCCCTAGTCAAAGTCACCAACGATCTCCTAATAGCTTCTGATTCTGGTTCTCTTTCCATACTCATCCTTCTTGATCTCAGTGCTGCCTCTGACACTGTTGACCATAACATCTTACTTTCTCGTCTTGAGACTGTGTTTGGAGTCTCTGACACTGCCCTCAAATGGTTTAAGTCTTACCTCACTGATCGCTGTCACTTTGTCTCTCTCAATGGGTACAGGTCTGAAATTGGTCTTGTCAAGTCTGGTGTCCCCCAGGGCTCAATACTGGGCCCCTTGCTCTTCAGCATTTACATGTTCCCACTTGGTCAGCTTTTAAGAACACATGGCCTCAGCTTTCATTTTTACGCTGACGATACTCAAATATACATCCATACCAAACCCGACACTGATGTGGCTGTCTCTATTCTATCTAATTGCATCTCTGACATAAAAATTTGGATGACTCAAAACTTCCTTCATCTTAACTGTGACAAGACTGAAGTCATGCTTATTGGTACCCCCCATCTACTTCGTAAAGCCAGTCCTGTAACCCTGTCTGTAGATGGCTCTGTACTTGAGCTTCAATCAAAATTGAAAAACCTTGGGGTTATATTAGATTCTGGCTTAACATTCGACCAACATGTACAGCATACTGTCAAAACATCTTTTTTTCACCTTAGAAATATCGCAAGACTACGCCCTATGCTATCATTAACTGTGGCTAATAAACATAACAATATTTGTATTCTCTCGAATTGACTACTGCAATGCTCTACTCCCTGGGGTATCTAAATCTACTCTGAACAAGCTGCAGTATGTCCAAAATTCAGCAGCCAGAATCCTGACCAGGTCTAGTGCAAGTGTTCACATTACTCCTATCCTGGAGTCCTTGCACTGGCTTCCGGTCAAATTCCGCGTAGACTTTAAAATCCTCATGCTCACCTATAAGGCTTTACATGGCTTGGCACCTCAATACCTGTCTGAACTTTTATCGCCCTACTCCCCACCTCGCAACCTCCGCTCTTCAAATTCTGCCCTCCTTACTGTCCCCCAAACCCATCTACATTGTATGGGCGACAGGGCCTTCTCCTGCTATGCCCCCAAGCTCTGGAACTCTTTGCCCAAGGATATTAGAGAGTCACCTTCTCTAAACTCCTTCAAATCTAGACTCAAAACCTTCTTCTTCAGAAAAGCCTTTACTTAACTGGTTCCATTCTTCACCCCTCTGCTCTTCTTAATACCACCTTCCGCGGTCTCCTCTATTGTTATTGTTGTATTGTTGTAATTATAATTGTGTCCTATCTTGTGAAATCTTCTTAATTATTGTTGTAGTCTTCTTATTTATTGTTATTGTCATCCTGTAAAGTGCTTTGAGAAGCCACCTTTAAAGGCACTATATAAAATAAAGTTTATTATTATTATTATTATTATTAATGATTATTTAAACACTTTTGCATAGATCTGTTTGAATTCGATTGAATTCTGTATAGATGAAATGCGTAATTTAGCACGAAAACTAAAATATTTTTCATTTTTCATACATGTTCCGTTCTCATCCCCAATCAATTAGGAAGTCATTTAATATTGACTGTGCATGGAAACATTATGGAGAGCAGTATCTCAGTATATTATAACAGCCATTGACCAAACATTTAATTTGATTTCTGATATTTAAAATGGCTAAAGCACAATTAGAGCCAACAGTCATAGGGACCTAAGTCATACTGTATTTTGCACAGAGAATGGTGTTTGTCCTGACAGCTGCTACAGGATGTTCATCATAATTGTGCTGTGGTCTGCTGGTGACATACTGTATACTAGAGGTTCCCCTGGAAAATTTGCATGATTGCTTCATGCTAGTAAAGCTCTCTGCAAGCTCCACCAGCACACCCTCCCCAGAGTAAACAAACCCTCTCAGGCACCAGGGATCCTGCAAACACCTGCCAAGAGCCTCCCCAACCTCCTTTGTGCCTAGTCATTTCCACAGCTGTGCCTTACAGGAGTCCCTGCTCCTCAGTCCAGGCAGGCCCTCTGCTACCACAGCTGCTTTTCAGTTCCATAGTCCTCACTGTTTGGCAATTCATGCCTTTTACCTCACCAAGCAGGTGGATACTGTAAATATTTTTGCTTGCAACACATGGGCTATGAAAGAGCAGCTGAGTGCTCTGTGTGGGAAGAGAGCAGTGTTTTTATAGTCTTAAACTGACCTCCTTCAGATCATGAGTCCCAGTGCATCAGGGAGAGAGAAGACACAAACTGTCTTCCTATTAGCTACAAAGGAACAAGTAATAGGTTTATTCCATGCTGAAAAAAAAGAAGAAAGAGAACACAACGTTTCGGCCGTGGAGGCTTCTTCAGGTGTGAGAGAGACAAGGCAGTAAGCAAAGGTAATGTAGTGGGAGAACAAAGGTTGGGAGGGAGGAGGAGTGAGAGGCGGGAGCAGGGGACAGAAAGAGAGGCCAATCAAGAGGTGTGAAGTCAGAATGGGTGCAGAGAGGTGTGAAATGAAACTATGCCTTCCTATTAGCTAGATGTCTTAAGAGGTCCAGGTCCATTCTCAAGAACCCCAGTCATCCCAGTCACAAACTGTTTTCTCTCCTACTGTCCGTAAATGGTACCGAAGCATTCGGTCAAAATCCAACAGATTACGGAACAGCTTCTATCTCTAGGCAATAAGACTGCTCAACAGCCAACCTGCAACTCACCCATAATGGCTACATGGACATACAGTTTTAATTGAATTCGGCATACTGCACTACTTGGACATAATATATTGCATTCACCATGGACACATAGCAGCTCTATTCATATTGAGTTTAGTCTGAGTTTATTTTATTCAATATCTATTATTTTGTAACCTTAATTTTGTTAAATTAACAAATTGCAGAAGCTTGCAGAAAAGACATTTCATTGCCAGCAACTACTGCTGCATGCTGTATTGTTGTCATAGCTGCAGAGATGGGCAGCTTTCCTATATACCTGCTTTCTTCTCGAAATTATCTGCCTTTACCCCTGTTGCGCCAATAACTCTTTCTATTTAACTCAAGTTTGCAGCGCTGATGTCACGTACTGTACCGATGGATTGTGTTTAGTCTGGTGAAAGCAGAACACATTTCAATGTCTTAGACATGCTGGTTTTAGCTGAAATAATAGGTGAAGTGATAATGTAATATACTCACCACTGAATTCAACATTACACAGCTGCTATAACTGTGATTGCTTTTTTGTGTCCATCACTTTAAAAAAAACATCACTTATAAATGCAGCAAATTCACAAGTTATTGTCAGGTTACATAAATCAAAACTGTTTTATAATGAGTTAGGCGGGAGAAGTGGGAGCTTCCCCTCTTCCTTTATTATTCAATTATCTCACCCCCTATTTAAACCGTAACCACACACACAGGTTTTTAGTTTCCTGTTCCTCCCTTTGCTTTCACGTTCCCTCCTTGGGGGTAAGTGAAGCTCACTTTCCCGACCTCAGGTTTACAGCGCCACCTTGATCCCTCTTTGGGAGTCACATTGGACTCCCAGCCACACAGTTTTCAGCAGCTCTCACCTACTAATTCTCTTTTTCTCTATCCCCTGAGGGCCCAGCTCCTAGTCGTGAGGCAGTGCCTCTCAAATCGTGTCTCATGAATCAGGGGAGTCTTCCTCTTCCTTTTTATCTCAGTGAATCAGTGTCTTCCTCTTTCTTCTCTACACTCTGAGGGCTCAGCTCCCAGTCGTGAGGCAGGACCTCTTAAAGCGACTCTCAATGAATCAGGGGAATCTTCCTCTTCCTTTTTTGTCTTCTAATGGCTCAGCTCCCAGTCATGAGACAGTGCCTCTCAGAGCGACTCTCAGCGAGTCAGGGGAGTCTTCCTCTTCCTCTTTTACCCCTGAGAGCCCAGCTCCCACAGTGCCTCTGAAGCGACTCTCAGTGACTCAAGGGTGTTTATGCTTTCAGGCCCTGAAGGCTGCCAAGCCAGATCCCTTGGGTTCCAGTGCAGTCCAGGCATCCCTTTTCTATACATTACTTATCCCTGCTTCTATCCTTGAAACATGCTAGCATTTTATTTAACATTTAGGCATAGGTTAATGCTGATTATTTTTGTTAATAAGTGGGTTAATCAACAGGGAGTCTACTGTGAAAAATATGTACTTGTTGACTGGTCTTTGAGGTCTAGATGCCACATGTTATCCCAGATCATCCTACTAATGTCAAAAGGGACTCCAGTCCAGCAAATAGAGCATCCATGGCATACTGCAATTAACATTGGCAGAAAAGTATGCAGAAGTTGCACCAGAAGTATGAGGACAAGCAGTTTTGTGCTGGAGGGTTATTCAAAGATAAACCTGCAATAAAGTTTATTCCATGCTGAAAAGAGAAGAACACCATGCAATCAGGTTGCACCAATCACTACAATAGTAGCAACTAGACACTCCCGTCTAGACCTTCAGAGTTGCACCTCCCCATCGACTGGGCTGTTGTACCCAACTATTTGTACATATTTACAATACACAACCTGACATCCATTGCTGCAAACTACACAAAACTTTAATCTATTGCTAAAGAGAACATCACACTGCTGCTGCTGATGAGTCTATCTCAGGTGTTGCTCCAACATACCAATAGCAGTTGGTAATAGTCATTCTCTTGATAACCTTTATGTGTGTTTTTTATGAGGTTTGACATTCAACAGCTAACAGTAAATCGCCTCTTACCCTTTTCCCAATCGCCTCTCCCAGTGATTTACAGTAGTATGTTTTCAACAGTCAAAACCACTCACGTGTCTTGCTGTCAGTTGTTAATAATCAGTTTTTATTAATTGTGTCAAAATGACACTTAAATATGTATTCACTATCTAAAATATAAAAGGGGCATCACTGGCTTTGGTGTGCCCACATTTTTAGAGTAGAATTGTACACTTGAAAATACAAACGAAGTAGGGATTTGTGAATGTGTACTCCTTATATTCTGTAGGGTTTTCCAGTGTAAAAACTCAGCTTTGTGGAGGTGAAGGAACTTTTTTCTTTGCCTTAGTTTCAATGATTTGAGTGCATATTTCTGAAGTGTTCATGTGTGTACCCTGCAAAGAAATGGATATTCATCCAGTGTGTAGTCCTGCCTTGCTCTCTTTGCTTACAAAATAGGCTCTGAGTCGCCAAGAATAGGTGACTTTCTGATAACTAATTGGTGGCTAAGGATGGTCATTTTTCTCATTGGAAAAACACCTGGAGATGGCTGTGATTATTTACAAATCTAAAGAACTGGTATTCAAAAAAGATTCCCTTCAGCAACACCATGATGTTAAAAAGAAGATGGTTTTTGAGATTGCCTTTCTAATGACTTCCAATTTCCATTTAAAGATTTAGCTGACATTAAACGACTTGCCCCAAGTTATTGTCTCATAATTCAACATGCCCATGAAAAATGTAAAATTTGATAAATGGGAAAGGCAAGTGATGCATCTTAATTTATGTGATTTCCTTTCGTCATAAAATGAGATATAAATGAGGAGAGAGTTTGGATTGCTAATATGAACCTGGTTAAAGTAACGTGTATTAGAAATAGGGGAAAGATCTGTCTCAGACTGAGCTACAGTCTGCAGTGCCAGGCAGAGAGGAGGAGGTAAAGGGGAAGGATGGGTTAATTGAGGACCTGGCTCATTGCCCCTGCTGTTTTTTTTCTTTTCCCACAGGTCGGAAGTTCATCATCGCCAATGCCCGGGTGGAAAACTGCGCCATCATCTTTTGTAATGATGGCTTCTGTGGCATGTGTGGCTACACGCGTGCCGAGATCATGCAGAAGTCATGCACATGTGAATTCCTGTATGGCCCGCACACCAAGAAGATGGCCATTGCACAGATGGCACAGGCTCTGCTGGGATCGGAGGAGCGGAAGGTGGAGATTGCCTTCTACAGGAAGGATGGTAGGACTACAGGATGTTATTGGTCTCAAGCTTGGTTTCCTGACAGGGCCAGACAACACTGAAAGCCCTATTCAGGAGACATGCATCACTACATTTAGACCCGTTTTCTCTTAACAAGATGTGAACACTATGGTACAGGACAGTTAAGCAGATATTGTACTATGAAAGTTAAGTCTTTTGAAATGTTTCTTTTGGACTTTCTAATGTTTGCGTTTTTTCTGTGTTATTTTCAAGCAACATGCAAAAGTATATGTGTTGGGAAATAATAGATAAATAGAATCTCTGAGGTTTCCACTCTGGCCAGTAAGCTCTCTATCCTAACTGCTCTACCTTTTGTTTCCAGAACATAAAAGCACTTATAAAAGCAAAAAAGCAAGAGAATATGGGAAAATGAATTGTCTTTTGTTTCGAAGGGCTTGTTGCTGATAGTTTGCTTGGAATGGGGGAAAGAGTACTCTGTATAGACAGAGTCCCTGGAGAAACAACTGTCTGATTGCAGGCCAGGGTAACCTCAGACTCTGACCCTTCTATACACTTGCACTGTAGCACAGGACATCTCTTCAAGATGGGCTTTCACTTAGAAAACTTCTCTGGCAAAATATGGCAGTATCACAGTTAATTGTATTCAGTTAAGTTATAATAGGAAATGACAGTGAAATATCTAAGAAACCAGGTAAACATTTGACAAATTCTATAGAACAAATATAACAAAAGCATACTTTACCATGAATATTTAGAAAGTACACTTATCTATTTTGTCTTTGTAGTCAAGAGGCAAATCCTAAAAAGAGATAATATAAGGGCTACTTGTGGAAGAAAGATGGATATGGTTGTGAGCAATGTGAGCTGTATTTCTCTCTGCTCATTGTCTGTTCTTAGGATCCTGACATTTTGCAATGCTGCAGAGAAGAGCACGATATTATCTTTACAGTCACATCTGCTTCTTTCTTTTATTCCAACTCATGTATAATAATAGTATGGTATAAATAGCCTTTCCAAACTGTACACTAGTTTTTGAAAAGCACTATATAAATGTACTGTAATTAATTAGTGAATTGTGTTGATAAACCTACAGTAGAAGATTATTCTTCTGAGTGTCAGGTTTTGACAGGGCTGGTTTCAGTAATGATTTGCTATTTTGCCTGCTAAAACCAGCCCTTGGTAATTCACTATAGCCATTTTTGGTTGCATTTTCATAGCATTTCATGTTATTTAAAAAAAAGGGCAAGAAGTAAGTTTGCATATATCCTTTGGCACTTGACCTCTAATTATTCAGTTGAAAATAGAAATAGAGACTTCTATAATGGTGATAGTTAATACTCAGCTATGACCAACAATTTCTCTCAGTTCTTTCAGCAAAATTGTAATCGGCAATCTTGATTCCTGTGTTGCACAAGACAATTTTTCTATCTGCATCTATAACTTGCAAACACAGGTGATTGTAAATCCATCCTCAGAGAGCCTGGATTTAAGTGCTGTTTACAGACAGTAAATCACAAAGTATGACCAGTTCTTGTTTAAAGCAGGGGGTTTGCCGAGAGCCACAGTATGGTGAGTGCTCACCCACAGTGCACTAGAATCCTCTTGTTATGTCAGGAATTGAAGAGCCTGACTGTCCAGAGTCCTCTGCAGGTAACTTAAAGCTATTGACAAAATGCGGTAAATGGAAACTTTGCCCCCTTATTGTTGTTATTAATGCCTTTGATTTTGAGTCTATTTTCTATTTTAATAAACAATATACCTCTCTCCTGGACCCAGAGGTTGAGATTAAATTCTGAAAAAATAATTATACGGTAACTAGTATTTTTTGGACTTTTCACTGCCTGTGATGAAGTGAGCTGTACTATTTATGGAATGTACGTTAGATGAGTTGAAAAGGACGTGGAAACAAAACTGAATGCAGTTCTTTTTTTTTTGGTGCATATTAACATGACAGATAATATCTGCATTATGACTCAAAGTTGGCTTCCTCAGAGTAAGCCAAGTGCAGAATTTGAGGTGCCTGGCTCATTTTAAAACAGTCTGCATTTAGAAGCTGCAGTAAGCTGATTTTTGCAATCAGAGCCTTACTGAAGGAGAGTCTGCAGTGCATGGAATTCAATACATCCCCCATTCCGCTGATGGTGGGTCCTGTTTACAGTACATGTCACTGGTTGCAAGCTCTTATATACTGTACTAAGACAACCAGGAGCTTGATCTTTGAGATTTGTTACTACTATTAAATTTAATTTGTATCTATTAGTATTTAGACAGATGTGATCGGGTAAAGTTAAAGTAATATTAAGTATTTGAATTCTACAGTATGCTTCATCAATGCAATTAGTACAATTGTCATGTAAATTTTGAATTGGTCCAAACTGCAATGCAATGGAAGCCTTACTTTTTAACTTCCAGTAACTTCCAGTGCCATAGCTGACTACACACTCTGGCAATATTTGTCAGCAAGAACACAGAGAAGGATGAAGTGTAAATACACTACTGTCGGCTTTGTCTCAGTCCCCCACCAATCACTACTACGCTGATTCATGGCTTCACTTTAACAATGTTTGTTCTTGTGATATATATCCTTTGAGTCCAGATCAGTAATTGCCTCTGTTTTAATTTGTTTTCTGTGGCATGCATGGTGTCAGGTGTCAATGGCTTCCAGAACAATGAGTAATCAGATTGCAGAAAATGTGCGTAATAATGCACACGCAGCAATACAAAGCTGTAATGCTTTACAATGCTGCTGGAAAAAAAACAGAACTTCCTCAATAGGGAAATGCAATGGGAAAGCGTAGTGTCATAATCTGGGCGGCACAATGACTCTTTAATCCTTTAAATGGCAAATCAAGTTTACTGTTTTACTATAAAGCTCCTTTCAATATAATTATTCTGGTTTCCCCCAGGTCCTGCACAAGACCAAACTGCTGTATATTACTGTATTTGTAGCTGTTGTTTTCTGTTTCCGTTGTGGAGCAGCTGGAGTGCAAGATAGTGCATACATTAGCTCTGTGTCATGCCAGCTCCTTTTAGTATAGAAAAGCTCTTCATCATCTATCTGTGTAATGTAAATGAGCCCACAAGCAAAGTCACAAACAGGAACAAGCTCAACTTCATGATGCTACAAGAGCTGCCTATTCAGCCTCTTCTATCCAATATGTAGTGATTGACTGTTTTGAGAGCCAATACGTTATCAGCTGTGGATAACATACATGCCAGTTTGCAGTCATCTGGTGCATCCACTGTCTTCAATAATTTGTCAGAAATCTGTGCCAGTGGCCTATAAATAACTCCCCTCATTTCCTTAAGTACTCTTGTGCAGATACCATCTGGATCCAGGGTCTTGTTAGTCTTGAGCTTCCCTCATACTTATCTTTCACTTGCACTTTTATCTCTGGGTGCATTGAATGGACCAGCTCCTTGTTTTCATTTCCACATTAAAAAACATGTGCATTCACACAGGCCTTTAGAGCAGTTTCTTTTCAAACACATAGAGTTCAAACACACGCAGATGTGCTTTGCCCATGATGGCAGATTCTGTTGTCATGATTTTTTTACGATGTTTCTGTACATAAAGAAAGTCCAGTTTACACAGCACACAGGCTGTCATCTAATAAAATAAACAAAAGTATTCTAATCTCAGACTTAAACCATGTTGTGACAAATCCCTGACAATTGAATTTCCTAATTTTTCCCCAGAACTGTTGCATTAATGATACAAATATCAGGTTTCTACATTAACTGTTTCAGACCTTGGTTGATACTCACCGTACTAGATGGTGATGTCTGCTCTGATTTTACTTTGAGGTCATGTAGCATGCATGTTCTCCATTTTCTTTTTTAGTATGAAAATATGGCTGATTATTATTGTTTTCATTTTACACTCTGCATTTTAATTTGCTGTGAACAACTACACTATGAAATCCCATAGAACAAGGATGGTGAATGTTTTCCTCCTACATGTGCCTTGTCAAGCCTCTCACCTGTTGATGGAAGAGCAGGCTCACATTCACCCAAAACGGTGGGCAATGTACCATCCAACTGCCACTGTTGGAGACTCCTGGTCACAACCTGCTGAGGACATGAACAAGAGCAGGAATTGGCAATTCTGATCCCAGAGAGCCAGTGTGTCTTTCCAATTCCAGATGTTCATTCCAGCTTAGTTGGAAATGTAATGTACACTGTACTGGTGCAGTTATCAGCAACATTAACCAGCTCATTATTAACTCACTAGTACAACTTCCACTGCTTCTGATGTTTCTTCATATGCTGATGCTTTGGAGAGACTTTGAAAACCTGCAGACACTCTAGCCCACCTGGTGCAAGATTACCCATTCCGGACTTAAAAGGATAAAATCAAGACTGCAAGGTTCAACCTATGTTCCTCACAGAGCCTTTACAGTTTGATCCAAAGTCTGCACCATTTATTGTGGTAGGGATCTATATTTTCCTGGATTGTTGCACAGTCACATTTACTGGAGTGAACGCTGGCAAGCATGACACCAAACTGATATTGAAGCAGTAGCTTTAGTGGTGCATCCAGAACACAATGGTCAATGTTTATTTTTCTCATGTATAGAGAGCAACAGAAATTATGAGGTGTGACTATGATTTTTAAGTCAGTCAAAAACTTTCTAAGCACTTTCAGTCTGGGAAAATATATCAGATGCACACAATAAAACTCTGCAGAATTGTGAAAGTGTTTTTTTTTAATCATTATTATGTTTTTTGAACTGGCTCACATTAGTGAAATGAGTTGAGACCATCCATATTCCCAAAAGACTTGTGGATGCCTGCTTCATTACCCAATCAATGTGCTCTAGTAAGAGAGGAGCTGGAGTTTTTATGATTGTGGAGAGCACAGTACAAACATTGTAATGAGCTCAGTCTAATAGACCATTAAAGTGGTGGATTCCTGCAGAAAATGTTCATAAGATACAGGAATGAATGTGTAAGCCTGACTGGTTAGAGATATGCGTCTGCTTGAAAAAGAGAGACAACAGCTGGCTGGCATGAAGACTGATGGTTGGTTAACTTTGTTTTTTAAGTGTCTCTTTTACGAACACAGCAGGATGTTCCTGCCCATAGGGAAATGACCTGGTGAAGACACCAGGTAGTTCTCCCATCTCTGTGCCACATTCCCATAACCCTGTAAACCTAAGTGCTGCAGGCATTCTTTCCTCGCTCCCCCTCTTCTTACTGCTTTCGTCTTCACTCTTCTTACTCACTTTGTTGCCTCTCCCTCGTTTCCTCCACCCCCGCTCTTAGCCCGCTTTCTCAAATTCTCATGTCTCATTCAAACAACCAACTACAAAACATACTTTGTTTCTCAATTTTACACAAGAAAATCCAATTTGATGTCTAATTTGATTTTGATAATGAAATAATATTCTTTAGAAAGTTTTCAAAAATATTTAATATGTCACGGTTAACAATGTGCTTTACAAAAAGCATTCTCCCCCTTTTCTGATGTCCCATTTTATTAAATTGTATATGCATTATTCAAAGGGAATACTTTAATTAAAATGGAATGTTCACATTGAACAATTCTGTGGGTGAAAGAAGTTAAATATCAGCAAAACCCTCAAATACAAACAGATATGCTATCATAAGTCTTTGTGTATAGAAAATTGATTTTCCTATGGAAATAAAAAAGGTCAGAACTAATCTGCTCTTCATGCCAAACAATATTATTTTTTCCACATCACTATGCCTTCATTTGTGTCTTTGTGACTTTGTTTGAAGTAGTTGTGTTAGTGCAGCTGGCCTATTGGCTTCAGATTGCAGTATTATTGTGGTGTCGCTCAGTATTACCACTCAACTTACCTGCTTTGTCAAAATGTTGACTATGGTTGAGTCACACTGCATGAATGTGATACTGTGGACAAAAACCCTTTCTCCAGAATGCAACTTCATCCAAGCATCCATCAATCAATCAAGTTCTGAAATTTATAAAGTAGTCATCTCCGCGCACTGTACAATATATACTGAAATAAATAGATATTAAAAAAACTTTCAAAATATACAGTTCTGTGTAGATGGATAATCTATAATTGTTTAATTATAATATTACTCGTTTTCAGTTTGATCATAGTTAAAAGCGGAGTTTTAAAGCAATTTTAAATGCAGTGGTACACTCAATATATTTTTGCAGTCTATCCACACTGGGTGATGGAGCTCTGTGACCCACTGTTCATCAAGAGAACGATGTGCACTCAGCTACTCAGCACTGTAGCTATTTTCTATTGCTGTCTAAGCAGTTAAAATATCAGTCTGACTAAGGTTGTGCTGGAGAATATATTTCAATGCAGTGTTCGCCCACTCACTTATATTACAATTACTGCAAGTAAGTTTTCTCTAACTGCTAATGTGTTTTATGAGCAAAGATGAAATTGCAATTGAAAGTTCTCATTTTCTAAGGCTGTGTACAGTGCATACTTGTATGGTTTGGAGATTTAATCATCCATCACTATATAAATGGTACATTCAACAGAACGTGGGATTACTTTCAAAAGATGGCACACGTGACAGTAGAGACTCATCACTTTGTCCTTTACATGTGGGAATAAGTGTGGGTGAAAACATTTTTTACAATAAAAAAGCTTTTTTTATTGTACAGCAAATGCATAGATTTACAACCTGCAATATCAGAAGATTCAACACTAATTCAGTATTCATTTAATCACAAACAATTTAGATTAGTGCTGATTACAAGATTCTGTGATTGTTTTGGAACTTCACCTCATGTGCATACACTGTATATACAAATGTAAATTCAGCACAAGATTCCAGTTGGGATCCTTTCTTTATTCTTTTCATTAAGGTTTTTAAGGAGAAGAGGGGCCTGTGGAAGGGATATTCCAGAGCTCTTTTCCTCTTCTCTTGTTACCCAGCTATTCTTTTTAATATTGAAACTAGTGCGGCTGCTGGTTTATTGACCATACACTGTATTGACAATGACTGTGTTTGCTTCCCTTTGTCAGAAGGAGTTCTGTCTAAATGAGGTATTGATAGTCCCCTTTCATCAGTGAAACTGATAGACACTGAGTTATGAGCTCTTAAATTACAATTGCTTGCTAAGCTACATGATCCCCCTAAGCTTTTCCTTTGGAACTTGTATTATTACATAACCTAAAACACCATGCATCAGACTGCTACAGATGTCCTCCTCACATTGTGCCTATGATACCGGAGAGAGGGTCAATTGTATTCTGACAGGCAGAGAGGGAGCTCCCTATGTGTTCCTCAACGATCAGAATAGCTTCATTTCTTATGTTTCTTTCTAAGTTGATTGAAAGCCACTGACACCTTTAAAATTTTCTCAGACAGGTGATGTCTACCAGATAACTGCATTGCATTCTAGCTTCTGGTCCCTCTCTGTCTCCTCCTGATACAAGTAAACAAACTGAAAGACCACATGTCTTATTCAGCATTTAAAACCATGATATTTTAAGAAAAAGAATGTTAATGTTTATATAACTCTTTAAACCAACATTGAGTACAGGCCCAGAGAACAGATGTAGCTTCTACAGAGGTCACCAACCTGCTCTAGAGGACACAGGCAAGAGGGGTATTAGTGCAAAATAACGCAGGTCTCCTCTTGCCATGACAATCAATCAATTTCTCCCATAGGCCAGTTTCACTTCCTCTCCAGGAAAGAACTATGGACACTTGTTTCCTCTAGACAAGGAGAGTCTCTTGTCTCCCCTCCAGGCCAGGGCCTTTCATTTCTATGTTCCACAGTCATAATATGATCAATCTTTCCAGCTATTCAAGCACTAGCAGAGTTTTCATTGTGTGAAAGATAGTTTTCCTCCTTAGGTCCTCTGTCAGCAATTTGTTGCTGAGTTTCCTGGGAGAAAGAATATGTTTTTTTATTACTTGTTTTGCTTTTTTGTAGGCTTTCTTAAAGGTCAGAGTTGTCAAGCACACATACTAGAATTTAGTTTGAAACTTTTTTTTCTCGTATAACTGCAACTGGAACTAAACCAACTCCTCCTCTTTTGTTATTTTGACATTTAGTCTCAAATGAGATTGTTTGGCTTGTAACATTTCTTAATAGGTACAAGTAATAGGTTTATTCCATGCTGAAAAAAGAAGAAAGAAAACACAGCATTTCGGCCGTGGAGCCTTCTTCAGGTATGGTGAAGACACCTGAAGAAGGCTCCATGGCCGAAATGTTGTGTTTTCCTCCTTTTCTTTTCAGCATGGAATACACCTATTGTTCCTTTGCAGCCTACTCATGCTGACGCAGCTACCCACCTGAACATTTCTCAATACATTAGGTTCTAATTATTTTGCAGTACTGAATTACAAAAAAATATTCCTGTCTTTTGAACAGCTAATCTGTGCTTAAATCATGTCACACAACACAATGAAAAGCCTTGAACTCCTACTTGTCTCACTTTCCCTATCAAGCTGTGTCTTCTGCCTTACCTACTGGGTATGAAACCCAGAATGCGATACAGTATTAGCAGGTCAGCCAACAGCATTTGATGTTGTTGAGGCAATGCTCCAACCTTTTAGTTGGAACAGGTGATGCAGAAGAGCTAGGTTTCACAAAGCAGACACTTATTAACTATTAATTATTTCACTCTAATTTGTGACCTTAATAATAGGCATAAAAGAGGCTGTTCATAGCAGCCAATGTATTTTAAGAAACCCAGAAAGTAAGGCTGAATGAATGCATTAAAAATGTATTGAAACAAAAATGGATATGCATGTTTTTAATGGTTTATACAGTACTCACATCTCTTTTATAATGGCAGCAGCATTATTTATGGCAGGTTCTGTTTTAATCATTTTATTTTTATAATTCACAGTTCTCTAAACATATCTGTTTAGAAACCAGTTTACATAAAAGTTATCTGTTTTGTAGTGGAAAGTGGAATTATTGCTAGAAGTCAGGTAACCAGCTGTTACACATATTTTTGAAGCCCATAGCTGTCAGTGTCTTTCCAGAGCAGGTAGTGGAGAGCTGATTTAAGTGTCAGTGAAGAGTGTAGTGTGTGTAGTCAGGACCCAGGCACTGCACAGGGTGAAGCAGTGGAGCCCCTTTCACAGGAGCAGTCCTGCAGGGGAGTCAGAGGATAGGTCATCTCCATGGAAACCCTGGCGGTATTCTTGGTCTTTACTTGGCAGCTCAGTCAGAGGTGATAACAAAGTATGCAGCTTATAATTTAAAAAATAAAGTCTGTGGAACAAAGGTTTTTCCTTCAAATTTGCACAAAAATGATGGCAAGTACAAAGTCTCAGGACTTTGCATAATTAAACACGTGATGTATTCTAAAGAACAGATTAAAAAAGTAATAATTTGTTTGTTTTTTAATATACTGTCTTTTATTACCTCTAATTCAAGGAGACCCATAGCTGCAAAGATTCTTGACATTGCAGCACATGACCTTTGTCAAAAAGCCATGTACAGTATATAGAGTCAGTGATTGACAATACCCATCATAATAGTCAATACTCAAGTAAATCAATTACGATATTGATACCCACTTCAAAACACAATTGTCACCCAAGACACGCATATTTCATTAGAAGCATAAACAAATTGAAATGAAAAACATTTAAACATAAGGCAAATACTTTATATAGACTTACTACATACACTATATAGTTAATTTAAAAAAGAAACCCACAACCTACTGAGATTTGCATTTATACAATTATTTATTAATGTAACATTTTTTGTTTCATATAAGAAAACACATTTTTATGTACCAGGACAATACAGAAAGATTGTGGTTAAATGATGATTAAAGAGCAATGTGCTTTATTTTAACACAGTAGAGCAATGCAACTCTGTGCAGTGAGCAGGAGATAGTTAATAATTGTGGCAGATCTAATATTGTCTAAGGCCTAGAGGGGACTTGTGATTCTCGGGCTGGATTTTTAAGAAAGATTTATATTTTTTCACACAGTTATTGGATATTTTAAAAAAATGCAGTGAAAACACTCCCTCTGGATACAGGCCCTGTGCTTACAGACATGGATTTTAACCAGTTACACTGTGTATATACTTATTTGGAAATTTATTTTCCACATCCACTCCACAGAGCCAGACGCCCCTCCGTGGGAACCAGACAGCTACCAGGATGGTTACTAGGCTTTTTCATGTTCTTTTATGTTACAGTTCTGTGCTCTGTGACTGCAAAGTGGCACCAACAACAACCTGTAGAAAGATTAACAAAACGGTGCATGAACGCTTTGGAACTTTTTATCTGCTATCTTCTCTGTGACTGTTGCAGCTGCCAGCTTTTATCTCTGCTTTGAGCTGGAATTCTACAGCATCATCCCAGGGCAGCTCTCCTTGGCCCATATATAAAAAACCTTCCACCACACAAGGTTTGCTGCACATTCTTTGCAAGAAGGGGAAACAACAGCTTATCTTACAATTCCATGTCGTTATGTTTTAGTGATGAAAAAAAATGTTCAAGACCAGCATGATGTGAATAGGGTTCCTGGTGGAGTAAGAAATGCAGTCGTTTCCAAATGCTTTTGAAGAGAACTTTAAACAACTGCAGACATTTAAGTGTGCATCATATTGCAGAGCCTGCTTTGCATGAGGCTCGTAGCTGTTCATTTGTTAGATGTCACACCCTTCACAGTTATCAAAAACAACTTTTTCCAAGTTATACTGTCCAGCATTACAGCAAAAGACAACGAGGATGATATCCAGGTAATGCCTTTTAACGTTGAATCTGCATGTCATCTGCAAGACACAGCTGCTGCCGGTCTCCCTCAGGAACTTTCTTGAATTGCAGGAATCTGTGTTACAGGAATGTCATAGATCTATTAACTTATTGTTTGGCACCTAAAGAGCTATTAGGCGGCATTAATACCCGCCTTCTATGTGGAGTTTGTTCTGTTTCTGTATGGGTTTCCTCCCACCTCCCAGTGACATGTTGGTAAAGCTTACTGGTATCTTAAAATTTTCCCTGTTGTGTGTGTCTTGAGCCCGTCAAGACGAAAATCCTGTCTTGTGCCCTGTTCTTCTGGGGAAAGTCTCTGGGTTACCAAAAATAAGAGGCTTTTTGATAATGGATGGATAGAGGTTTTTAAAGGTGACAGTTTAATGTTTGATGGTTTAACTGTTGAATCAAATATAATCAATCACTTGAATACACAATGCCCATCACAACAGTCAATACTCAAGTGAATCAATGACAATAAGATGATCAATACCCATGAGGAGAGTGAAGGTGGAAGGGTTTAGTGGGTGACACATGGCACTATGCCAACAATTACGCCAACAGCCCCACAACACAGCAAATAAGAAAGAAAAGTGAGAAGTCGGTGCACCTATCAAATGATGAGGAAACATTAAGAAGTTCACATTGTTCCCTAAGTGGAATTTTGCCAGGACACAAAAGTTAATACCCATATTCTTCCAATCTGTGTCTCTGTGTGAGCACTGGGCAGGGCTGTGACTCCAGAGGCACAGTGTGGACATTTCTACACCAGTCTAAATCTGTAATCCAATGAGAGCAGAATGAAATCCTACAGCAGACTGTCATTTGATGGAAAGGAAAGGGAAACACAAGCTGCTCTGCTCTACAATTGAGCTATTGCATTCCTAACTCGATATCTGCAGAGGCTTGTACTGGACCGGGGACTCTAGGGAGGGCAGCAGGGAAGAAAGACCAGGACGAATAAGTGGGAATGAGGGAGAGACTGAATGTGGTTAAAAAGACAATATATGAGAATAAAGACTAAAGATGAAAAGATGAGAGATGCGTTACACTTGGTACTATATACTTGTTTCTGTGGAGGATTTTCTTTTTCTAAAAGCCTACACTGGTGATAACTGCTTAATAATTATAACACAGGTGTATCTATAAATATTGATAAGAACTGTATACTGTATTATATTTTCTTACTCTAAGCCCTTCAACTGTAAAGCAGATACATAGGATGGCAGGACAGTAGTTCCCAAGAGAGTTCAAAGAGACAGCTGTCTGTAGGTAAAGTGGAATCATGCCTGGTCCTTTGTTTAGACTGTCCCAGGCCCTGCTAACTGGGCTGCAGACAGAGAAAATGAATGTCATCATGACTGACAGGGCAAGTTCACTGTGTAGAAGCTACAGTATCACCATGAGTCACAATGATGTGAGCTCTTTTCTGACATGTTTTAATTAGGGTTAAACCTAGGGATCAACATGAGCAGGCTTGGGTTACCTCCTCCTTAACCACACCATAAAACGCTGTCTGGAAAAGGTGTCACTGAAAAAAAAAACAACGAAACACAATGTGATACAAATTAGCAAGCCTGACCCTGAACTCTGTGAGCTGAGTTGCTTATTGACTTTACGTCTTAAATGTCTCTGTGCTGTGGGAATGAGTTATCCTTCTCATTCAGAGGTTGTGCAGTGAGCATTAAGAATGCTTAGTATAATTCACATCTAACTAGCAATGTTAAATCCCATGACTTTCCCCAGCATCACTGAAGATTATGTCAGGTACAGAGTGAGCAGATGTCCAACTTACTGCAGTCTGTGAAGATGTTAGTTTTTCAGGGTGTGTGGTTCTCATAAAGAATCCTGTAAAATGAACTTTTGGGTCTCAGTTCTTCTGATCAGATGAATCTGTGGATTCAAAGTATTGCCTGTGCAGCCGTGTGCTGTCACAGAAAGACACTTTGACAGCTCTGATAAATGACAGAGACATCCCGAAGGCTGCCTGACATCATCAGTGGAAGAGGGTCCTTGGATGATTCTGTGTGGGGGTCAGGGTTTAGAAGGACTAGGGATGTGTGTAAATACAAAGTGCTGATTAAATGATTGTGTGTGTGTTTGGGTAGGTGCTGGTTGGTAAAGTTTATTTTATTTGTTTCCGTATTTAGTAATGAGCAATATATCAGCTTCGTCTTAGCAATATGCTGCCTTTGCACATTATCAGAAAACACAGCAGAAATAAGGCCCTTACATCTCCATTCAGCCAGCCCTTGCAATGTTTAATATAGAGATAATTGCACTGAAAAGCACCCACCTCAGAAAATGTGCCAAACATTTTGCCTTTGAATTCAAGGTTGTTTAAATGAGCAGATATATCCAAAGTGACAAGACACTCTCACAGTGCAAACTCTGATTGTCTGGAAGCCTTGGTATTAGGATTTCTGCTGTGAAAAAGCGATGGCCGTTGATAGACTGCCCCGTGAGCTGTGGTTGTCTATAACTTCATCACTTCCAGATTCCAGCACTGACATCATAGGCAAGCAGATCTTGCTTGAAGTGTAAAGAAAGTAGTTTATAATTTAATGTCTTTAATAAAAGAGCTTCCTGCATAAATTGTGGGTTGATAAAAAGGCATTCAGACATATATGGACACTCAGCAGTAAATTAATACTTGAGCACTGTGTGTTCTGATTTTTTACTAATGGTTTCTCACATATTTATAAAACAGTGAAATGTTTTACTGTGTCAGACCTCATTGTTGCAAAAAGAGGTCATCATAATGAAGTTATCAAATTAGACAGATATTAGATATTAGACAGATATACAGTATATATTTTTAATGGGTATGCGATTATATTTTCATATTATACATTGTAGATTTTGACAAAGATTTATTACTAACCTAATTGATTTTGTGACTGCATAACCATTTACATCTACTGTATTCTGCATTCTTTCTCTTTCTACTCAAGTTTCTATAAGAAATTAATTTGCTGCAAATATTGTTTAAATCATCTTACTGAAATTGACTGCCTTAGTCTTGCCTAGAACTCTAATACTGAGCTACACAAATACACGGTAGACTTATGCTCTAACACCACAACTTTTCACTCTTACATTGAACTACTGAACACACTGCAGCTCATCATTCTAACACTGAGTTGTAAGTTATCTCGATGTAGCTACAGGCTCCTGTTCCAAGGTCTTAAGCCATTTTTCAGTATACTGCTGTTTTCAATGTTTTTCCCTTTTTAACTTTAATTCCACCCATAAACCAGGCTTCTACTGTATAAACTCCAAGAGATATTTCAAAATGTTTGAGGAGATATCATATCAGGCGAAAATTGACCCTTTTTCCTGTGGCGACAAAGTGTTAAGCAGAAATAATTTTTATTTTGGACTATATTAATTGTGTTGGGTCTGTAGTTTTTAGTTTAACACTGTACACAGTGTGGCCTTCTGACACAAAACTACTGATCAAACAGCCGCTCTGCACTCTTACACTGAACCCGCTGCATCCTTTTGCTCTAACATTTAACTGCTTTACACACTACAGCTCTGCACTGTAACACAGGGTTACTGTGTACACTGCAGTTCAATAGCACTCTGGCACTCTGGAGTTTTTGAACACACTGCAGCACAGCATTCTTAAAACTGAGCTACCAAACACACTGCAGCCTTGTGCTCTAACAGTGAGCTACATAATACACAACAGCTCAGCACTGCAGCGTGCTCTAACGCTGAACTCTGTTAACACTGAGATACTTAACACACTACAGCTCAGCACAGTGACACTTATTGTATTTAAAGGATGATGGATGTTGGAAGATGGAAGAGTATACAACGCACTAGTAAGACATTATTTAGAATGTTGTGTACAGGTTTAGTCACCTTGTTACAAAAAGTAATCTCTGCTATGGAATCAGTCCAAAGATGAACAGCCAGATACATTCCCTCAGGCTCAGTGCAATGGTCTTTGCACTGGAATCCAAAGTGGAATACAAGCCACAGGACACCAGTGGAAACTAAGAGAACATGCATTTAAACCTGAGAACAAGAGGCACCTCAGGGTCTTCATCCCTTCATAATTATTGTGGATGTTTGGACCATGCTAGCTGGCCATCGTTTTCAGGACGAATTACCTGGTTTATTTTAAAAAACACCTGAACAAGATACTGAATATTCAGTAAATTCTTTGCTACCAATCTAATTATCTAGATGGACCTAACAGTTTCTTCTCATGTGACCTTTCTTACGTTCTTCTGACCTAAATCTGAATTTCACTCTAATTCATTGTTCCAATAGTGAGCAATGGATACATTGCCTGGGAGAATTTAGTGAAATATTTCAAAACACTGAAGCTTTCAAACACTCAAGTTTGAAAGTTGGAAATTAACCTTTTTGTAATATTGCACTCTCTATTCCATTTAACAGTAGAGTGTGTCTCAGGTGTTTGCAGTATTAAGATGTGTATAAAATGTATACATATCTCACATAGTTTCAGTGTGCTTGCTCAGGGATCTGTTTTTTAACAGACGACAAGTTCCATTAATCTACTCACATTGTGATGGCCTCAGTATGTGCAGACTTTTTTTTTTAGATTTTACCGCAAGAAAACAGAGACATTAACTGGCAAAAAATGCCTGAGCTCATCAGAGCCTTTATTTCTCAGCTTTATACTTTAGAAAAGTTTATGTGGCCTTATAGAAGACTTCTGGGACATCTTCAAGCCAGACCTAGGCATCACTCGGGTCCTATATGTTGTACTGTATGTGTCTGTCAACTTTCAAAAACAGGCATAAGGGACATCATTACTTCAACTCCATTTAACCTGTGCTCGCAAGAGACGATATGAGTGCTTTGAAAGGCAGCAAGCAATGCCATACTGATCAAAGTGTGCCCTACAAGGTATTAATATCTGTGCATAAATAATGAGCGAGCCATTTCCGTTTTGATTTTTTTTTCAGATTGTGCTGCAGTCATTACATTATAAATTTGATGAGCAGAGTAACGGAATCAGACTTCAATGCAGCTACACCAGTGTCAATCTTGCAGTCCTGGCAAGCTGAGGTTTCCACACTCACAGGTCTGCTGCTCTGCAAAAGTTCTGTTTGCCACCAAGTGAGACCTTACTCCTTTGTGTTACAGAATTATATATTTTACCCGTGCTGTACTAGAGCTGATTTTGACGCTTGATCCCACAATCTTTGGAATATCAAGAGTGATTTAAATTAAAAGGTGAAATCTTTGATTTCATTCTATAAATATGGAATCAATATATTCTTTTAAAGTGATTTCTTTGATTGACTTTTTACTTACTGTGCTATTTCTAGGGTTTAAAGTATTTAAACAGTAGACATGTTTAGGGACCAATGTGAAGTGCAGAGTGTTATCGCAATGTTCCTAAGGTAAACAGAGAACTGAAGCAATGTAATTGGGACTGACAGAGCCTTAGAGGCCCTGAAGAATGAGCTTCATTAAAGACTAATCAGCAAACAAATGAGCAGCTCAGTGAAGTCCACAAACAGTCTGTCCATCTGGGTGATTTAGTCTGACTGGGCAACAGAGATGGGCTAGCAAGAAACCAGATGGGTCTGGAATGTAATCAATAGGGCATTTTTGACTGGACAATGTATTTTGGTTAAATTGTAGCTGGTTATTGTTGAAGTGTTGTTCTTCAGGCAAAAATAGGAAGTGATTAATAAATGTTAATCTTCAGCAGACTAATTATTATTTGAACGAATAAGTTTTTAATTGCATTTTTGTTTAATAATCTTTGCCTCCATTTACAGAACACAGAAAGAAGAATATTTAGGTGAAAGCTTGATATCCTCCAGTCTCCATTACCCTCTTTATTGATGGAAGGAAACGGAGACTAGATTACTACTTCTTGAATATATTATTATGCACCCTGGGGCACATTCCCAGACTTATTTGATACCATTCAGATTCTACATTCTGCAGAATATTACATAAATCATCCATCCTGTACACATAAGCACCGCGTTTCTTTGTTCAGTCCTGACACTGATAAGAGTTCCCATCTTATTTCCTTAGTTTTAGCAGTCTAAGGCTTTTAAAGACAGCAATAGAATTCTTACCACATACCTTCATTAATGATGTGGCTTGCTGTAATGATGATCTCAATCTCTGTGAAGAGACTGAGGAGTCTATCACATGAGTTGTGTGTCTGGCAGAGAGGCTTAGTGCTGGTGCTGTTAATAAATGGAAGGTAAGCCTCGGTGAATACTTTTATGTTCATTTCTATTTTATTTTTATTACATTTTGGATATTTTTCAGGAGCCATTAACAAGAAGTGGGAATGTCCACACAATCAATAATCCATTAGCCTCCAAATTTGCTGACCTAACCATAGGAGCGATGGAGTACACTTTTCAGAGAATTTTAATTAGTGAGCATCATATCTGTATTAGTTGACATGAGAACAGTTATAAGAGAAGCCCTTTCAGCCCATCTAGCACATGTGGTAATTATGTAATTAATTCAAGGATCTCATACTGGCTTCAACCACATGTCTGGGTAGCATATTCAATACCTCCACACCCCTTTGGGTAAAGAAGTGCCTTCTGTTCCTTGTTTTAAAAAAAGATTAACATAGTTTCTGCTTGTGCCCTCTGGTTGGTTTCACTGGTCAGTCTGAAGGGCTGTGTTGGGTTGACTGTCAATGTCCTTTAGAACTTTGAATACATGTATCAAGTTCTCTAGCAATCTTTTGTGCTTACTGTAGGTCTGAAAAGAATGTGCTTCAGCCTGTCAGTGTAGGATGTTCCTTTAAGACAGAGTATGTTGTATTGTTCTTCTCTGGGCTGATCCCAGATTGGCACAATCTTTTCTATAACATGGTGACCAAAGCTGTACACAATATTCAAAATTACATCTTACTAATGTATTATACAATGTTTAACATAACACCCCTTGATTTAAATTCTATGCTGTTAAATATAAAGCTTATTATTTTGGTTACTTTTTAATTGTTTCTCCACATTGTCTAGTAGATTAGAATTACTGAATGGTTTACTGGCAATCATGGAAATTTTCTTAATCACAAACTATAGCAAAAAATGTGATATTTTTCCACCAAAATCAAATCCTCAATTGTGAAAAGAATACAGTGGATATGTAATTCACTACAAACCTTTTTGACAAAATGCAGCACTGAAAATAGCCATAGCAATGCGACGGTTTATATCAATGTGTAGCCAGGCACGAAAATTAAAAAAATCTAACCTGATAAATTGTACAGTAACATTCAATACATAAAATACACAGTATTTTAAAACATTTGTTAATACAAAATGTATTATAAAAAAATTTGAAAGAACAAATGCTAGAATCCAATCTCATGTAAAACTGAGACACACTATTGAATTGTCACATGTACATATACTACATGTGTTATACTACAAATATGCTAAGACATTGGATCACAAAGTGCTGAAAAGATAGATAATCAACTGTGTTGGGTATTGGTTTACAAATATTGAGAAAGTCAAAAGGCATAAAATAACTTATATGAATTTGGAAAGTATTGCAGGATATTTAGAATAAAATATACTGTCATACTGTATATGTCATAAATAATAAACTATTACTAAAGAGCTCACAGATGCACTGTATAAGGTGTTGTTAAGATGTTAATGAATTGTGTATATATTAAATATTCTTTTGCAGATTTTAACACATTTTGCATGACTCCTGAATGCATATCTTGTGTGTTGCCACAATTACTTTCAATATTGAGCATTTGTGTGTCTGTTTATGTAACAACTAAATGGGCATTGTCATTAAAAAAATTCACAGATTCAGAGTAGTGAAAAGACCATTATTTCTTGGCAGTGTTATTAATGCATATAGTGTACATCCATGCTGGTCACTGATATTAATTTTTTTTTTTCATTTTAAAGTTTACAGTATACTTGTAATAATTTGGAAACTTCTGTATTTCCTTGCAATCACTCCTCTTGCAGTGTCACTGTTCGTAACATTGAAAGTGAGCACTCAGATGGAAGCAACGGACATGCAATGTGTCCTGTTCAAATGTTTTGACTTGTGGGTTGCAGTTACTTACTTTTTGCTCCTGCACACAAGCATATCCTGTATAAGTTAGATCACATTGAATGGGACTCTACAATATTGTGAGATCCTTTTGTTTGTTTAAAAAACGCACAACTCTTTGTACATAAGAATTTTCTCCTACTGTATATCCCTCCCTAAACACTCCCACACATAACTTCTATGTGTGTCATATTTTTGTGTTTTTTTTTTGTGAGAATCTGCTTGTCCTCCTAGATGAGGACAAGAGACCAGTGTGTATTGCACTCGGATTGTTTTGTTTATGCAGTGCTGGTAGATTAATCTTAAAGATTGCAGAGGTTGCGAGGGTTAGGTTGAGGAGTTGAGGACCCAGCTCTAAGTCTGCACACTTCATGTGACATCATCATGGCTTTTTGCTTGTTTGCTCCTTTTGTCCTAGTCACTGAAGTGATATCCATTGCAACAACACCAGCATGTATTAATCCCAGCCTATAACATGACATATTCTTTGCCTTATACATGCACATATATTAAATGACAGATGTCATTCCATTAATTCTGTGTATGCTTCCATCATCTGTCAGTCATGTAAGGCTCTGATAGCTCTCTAGGGTCACAGATCTTCAGTAAAGGAACAATAAACAGGGTAATGGAAAACTTCTAACTGGAGAATGTAAACAGCCCCACAACCCACCCCTTGCATTTCATTACATATTTACTTGGTGTGATGAGAGAGGAGCACAGGGACAGGGGGGCTCCAGGCTGATTCCAGTAGGTGTTGGTCAGTGTAACTCATCCCCTGCTCTGAAACCCTGTACTGCTGCACCCTGAGACCCTGCCCCCATCTCCATAGGCTTGAGTTTCTCCTAATTGCTTTTTCCCGCTGCTCCTTGTCTCACTGTTACAGCAGGCTGGATTTCCCCATTCATTTTTAATCCTGGTTCTAATCTAATTCGTTGGGGAGGGGTTGTATATATCATTAATTTAATAAAACCTCTAAAGCCTAGAGATATTGTATGATTGTTAATGGATTTTCTGGACCTGCTCACTGTAATGCAGGGAAAATGAAAGAAAGTAATGTGTGGGAGTGCATACAGTATGTGGGAATCTGTATGTCAATATCAAATACACTCCCAAAAGAAAAAGTCATTGAGCTTTGTTGTTTTTCCAGTTTACTACCATCGCTGTTAAGAGACTTCCCACATACATTAAGCTCCTGTGTGAGGTACTGTACTTGCTTTGGCATAGTGTACTCATTTTAATATGACTCTGTCTCTTTGCCACAGAAAAACTTTGCATTTTAAATTGTTTGATTAAATAGTTTTTCATAATTTTTCATAAACCGATAAAGCTCAGTTTCTAGATTTTAATGGTGCTGAAAAAGAAAACAAATTGTCAAGTTAATTGATTTTTTTACAGAAATGACAGAATGTTAGATATCTTGCACGGAACATATTTTAATTTATGGGTGTGATAAAATAATCTCTCAGGGTTAAGAAGATCAGTATTTGTGGAAACTAAGAGGTTTTTGTTTTATTACTCTGCAAACATTGAACATTTCAGTTTGCTTCTTTGAATGCCCGGAAAGGAAAGCACGCACTTTCAAATTTCCAGACAATTAAATTAAAACTTAAAACAGTCAATGCAATTGGTATGTTAAAAGAGTGAGATACATTTCATACAAGGTTACATACACTCTCCATTTTTGTGTCAGTGCTGGGCTGTAATGCAAACACGTTCAGGTTAAATAAAATATTTCCTTTGTTCCCTTTCCACTGGCAAATTAAGAAGACCAGAAGATTAACTCTGTAAAAATGTTTTAGGTTTGACTGTATATGAGTTTTTATTTATCTAGATGTTTTTTTCCCCTTTTACACTATATGGAGTTAGTTTAAGCCAATTTATAACTTGGTTGCCAAACAAGACATTGTCCACTTATGTCACAATGAATGTCCAACCTTTTTACAAAGTTTAACCTCCTGTCTGACCCTATACTATAGTGTGAATGACACCCAACACCAAGCAGCCAATATACAGTATACAAGGTTACTTCCTATTTTTTATGCTTGAAAGTTTCCAATTATGTTGTGTATGTGTGAAGCTGCCTATTTGAAAATACCGTGGCAATTAAAAATAAGTTGCATAAAAGCTGAAACATGAAAGGTTAACTTTAATTTGAGTGAGCCATAAAGGAAAGGTTACACGCAAATCTGAAACAAGATATTACTCTAAAATATAACAGATTGACATAATCTTTGCCACATAATTTCAGGTTTCAGGGTGATATTTTTAAGAATATTTTAAGAATATACAGTATAAGACATTTTTAGGAAGTTCAGGGTTCAACCACATTTTTATTATTTTACTAAGTTAAACCATACGTTCTTTAACATAGTTCTTTTTCAATTATGATCCTACGGTCACATGATGCCTGCCCATTTATCAACTCAGACAGGCGAGTTGCAAGAAAAGGCACAAAAAACTACAAATTTAATACACTGTAAAAATGATGTGAAAGAAACTAAGTATCCTCATATTCCACTGAGCTGCTCCATGCTGCGTGTCTGTGAGGGAGGTTACCACGGTGTGTGGCCACAATCTGGGGGTGTAAATCATTTGAGTTTGACAGAGCAGAGAGGGTCTGGCAGGAGTGAGTCCTGACACCACAGTGTTTGAGATCTGCATGTAAACAACGGCAGAATTACTATTGATCTGTCCCACTGTTGTTACGCTGGGTTTTAAATATTTAATTTAAATATAGATGAAATGCGACCCTTGCACCACTGTTATTAAATTACCTTCAGTCTTTTGATGGATGTTTGGCTTGGAAACACAATCTGCTTGGGTAATACAGTGGTTGTCATGAAATTGTGTACTTTTAAGAAACCCAAAGTGCCTGTAGGAGTCAAATCTGAACAGCACCCTAATTAATTGAAATGCTTAATGTGCCACATCTTTCTAATCATGTGCAACATGTGTAATAGGAATGCAGTAATCAAGACATTGAAAACAGAATTTTACAAATGATGTAAGAAATCCCTATAATAACAGTAAGCAAACATGAAAACTTGCTGTATGTTAAATCACAGAAGAGCAAATGAAGTAAATGTCAGTGTTGGTGCAGGTCTGCCTTGGGCGTAATCACTGCTTGAATGCTGAGTCACACTTGACATGTATTATGACACATATGGTACATTTTGTTAGAGACTCACTGCAGCTAATGTCCATGAAAAATGTGATTTAGGCTGCAGTGTTGTACATCTCAAGGTTTAACTGAAGTACTGTATATTTCTTTATACTAAGGGTTGTGGGAATACAGTTTTTCCAGCCCTGTTGTAAAAGCTGAAACCTTGTCTTCTATCAAAAACAGCAGGATAAAATCCTCAGATCAATTATCAACTAATTACTAAATGGGCTAAACGGACTGAGTGGTTTCCTTTCATTTGTAAACCTTCTTATGCGATTGTGGTGATTCTGAAAGCTCTACTGTGGGGCTCTGGGATTAATAAAATGTACTTTGAAAAGCCACACTGTCCGTATGGACAAACATTTTTTTCTACCGGATATCTCTAATAACCCTGTTCATGTCATCTTGTGTGTAAGTGTTGAGTTGTAAGGAGAAGGATTTGTTTATAAAGGTTCTTAAAGCAGAATTTCTCCAATGTGGGCAGTAGCCTTTGAGGACCCCTGTGACTGAAAATTGTGCAGCTTCATGGTTTGCCTGGAGCCTGCAGATTCATACAAAACACACTAAACAGTGGATCATACCCAGATTCGCCACAGTTGTTTCTAAACAGGGCAGCACATAAATAAATCCGTATACTATATATAGAAACCCTGCATAACCAGCATAACTGTGAGGTTAAGGTTCATGAAGATGGTCTGTCAGCTTCAGTCATGGCAAACAAGTTAACTAGTTAGCTCTCATTTCTGTAAAGAAGAAATTGCAGAACAGTCACAGTTCCAAAGCCCATACACATACAGTTGATTTGCATTTACATTTCCCTCTTTTTACTTGTGTTTCATTTCTTTTTAGGAAAAAGGATATATAATATATGGGATTTAGTGCTGCAATTTCATTTTTTGACATTTTTAGACATTTTTTGTCTAAAAGCTTAAAAAAGAAAGCTTTCTTGTCCTAAGATTTTTCTAGTCCATTGTCTTACCCTGTGTTTGATCCCCAAAGAGTTAATTCACATGTCTTGACATATTAGAACTTAGCAGGGGCTATTTTCATTTTCTTGACAGATTCTACACTTATGCTTGAAGTGAGCCAGCTTGGTTGTCATTTTTTTTAGGGACAAATCCTGCCAGCTCTCCAGTACCTGAAATTTGCATTGCTAGTGATTTAGCTGCTGGTTGAACTACCAGAACAAAAAGAGGTAGTAGAGCAACAGGGCTTCAGTTCAGAGTCAGTGTAGGATCTGTATGTGTTATCACCTGTAACCTACAGTACACCTTTTTATACAGTAGATGTACAGTATGCTTAGTGCACTAGACGAGTTGGAAAATAAACTTGTGTGCCTGCCCCTTCCCTCTTTATTTCATAAATCTAATTACTGTACAAAATGCTGTCAATGAAATATAATTGAACAAGATCACTCCATGCCTTATCACCCCAGCAGTGCAGCCAGTTGCACACTTCTGTAAGATTTTTAAGATTTATCAGTACTCCAGGGGGCAATCTTAACAAGAGTCTGATACACCTCAGATTGAAGTCGGAGACCTGCATGCTCTAAAAAGTATCTCATATCTTCAAAGGAGGTTTGTCCTGTGAGAGGAAGTGACGTACTTATGGAGACATTCACCACTGTGTGCGTGTGGAGTGGTCCTCCCCCAAGAAGACCAGAGAGACAGAAGTTTCCCTGAGTCAGTTTAAGACATGAGCTATTTTAAAGCAGTTCTCAAATGGGTCCTGTTTGACAACATCATTGTGGTTTTTTTTTATGCTGTAGCAAGAATATTGACAGTGACAGGCCTGACAGGAGGTTTCAAGAATCCCGATCAATTCATCATCCACAGTGGCAGTCCAGTCATCTTATTTCAGAGACACTTCATATGATAGACAGTGTGGTACTGTACTGTACATTCAAGGGTATTATTTTACTTAATGGTTTACGTATACGTAATATTTTTTATACTAAATAGTATTTACAGAGTTGGTAACAAATGACATGCACCAATTAATAGCCTGTTTCATTAGGCATGATGTGAGAGTTACTGTATCTGAATAGTTGTTCACTGAGATTTTGTAAAATGCTATTCACACCTCATACATATTTAGTTAAAAACAGTTCCGTACCATAAGTGTGAGTCCAAATTGTAAGTTTCAGTGTTCAATGACTGGAAAAACATAAACCTTATTATTTTTGCACTTTATGTGCCTTAACCCACAGCTGGTTGCTGTTGTCCATTTGCTGCTACCTCATTTGGATTTTTGCCACATTAGGAGTGTGGGAAGACATTTGAGGATTTTATAAACAAATGATCTGCATGTGCAGCTGCATGTGAGAGGCGTGATTATTTCAGTACCTGTATACATCATATAGCCCACTCACAAATTTAGGGTAAATATGCACTAAGCCTTGTCTCAGTTCATGTAGCCACTGCTGCTCTGGAAAGAAAAGAACCAGAAACAGTATGAATCAGTTAAAGGTAGCAAGTTCCACATTTTGTCCACTGGTTAACAGTGGGGCAAACAATTCCAGAACCAGCTATAAATGTGTGACATCTGTTTTACATCACTGCATCGGGTCAATAGATCCTGGGACACAATAAGGACCACTGCCACTTTATGCATCCTGGCCAGCTGGTCTGAGCAGTTGCAGCACTGTTTGTTTAATAAAGCTTGCTTAACCCAAAACCTTTAAAAGGTTGACCATAACAGACAATGGGGGGAAAACTGTTTTCTTTGTCCACACATGGTCTTCAATAGACATGGCTGATAGAGGAATGTGGAGATGATAGAGGGTGCAATTTAACAATGCCTGTGTTGTCAAAAGAGAAAGTTGAAAAGGACCCTCTATAATATTATGCGGAAATATTTCTTAGGGATATAAAGTACAGTCAACTGTCATTGAAATGGTGGAGAAGGACTCTGTAGAGATATCACAGTACTGTAGAGATATCACAGCACTATATCAATGCAGTTCAGAGTCCTGCAGCAGTGTCATTAATTGCTAGTCAATGCCATTTGTTTTCAATGGCATTTCAATGTTTCCCTTGCATCTTTAACAAAGTACTACATTAAACATCTCTAGCCCAGATCTAAATTTCCTTGATGAGACAGTATGTCCGGCAAAATGTTTAATAACCGGTTACTATGGAGTCCTCACATCAAGCAATGGTTTAACAGCCTTAAACAAATGAGATGTGCCCATTCTAGACGCCTGTTTTTCTCCATGAGTCAACACTGCACAGCTGACATAACTAGTAGTGAAGAACACTCACACTCATTAGTGTGATTTTAGGGTGGTGTCAGTTGTTGACATCAGACACTACAGCAATTTTAATCAGTTGAGTATTGTATTGACCATGCTGTAAATTATATACTGTACATGATTATTTGACATCAAAAGTTGATTGGGAATAATTTATAGATTAATGCAAGTAAACATTTAGAGACAGATGTTTAGATTAGGGTTTGAAAATTATTATTTTTATTACTTTTTATTGAAAATAGTAACAGTATTGCAGCTTGCAGCAGCCAACTTTACTATTAAATAAATGCATATATTTAAAAGTACAGTAGACATTTCTTAAATACAAATGATTGTCCAATGAGAATTGAATAAATGTGTCTAGAAATATAGATATATGGATAAACCCCAAAATGTCTATTTTACATTTATAGACACAGAAAGTGTTTTGACATGGAATGCTAATATTCTGTATGCCATGTAACATTTAATTATTATTACTTTCTATTGGAGTTGAACTTGGAATACTTGATAGGAAAGGACACCACTAAAGTTGTTTCTCTACTTCAGTCTGGCTTAATGCAACTGTGCACTAGGACTTCCAAGACAGAAATGAAAGTCGTTTATTAATGTCTCAGTGCAGTGGAATGAAATTGTCATGTTGTAATGGAAAATGCCATGTTCAGTAATAATGACCTGGTTAGGCAGATCGCATCTCTAACAGTGCTGGAAAGAGCCTGTAATTTCATCGAGTTCCCGTCTGCTGGATGTGAGCCGGTGAAATATGAGTTTTCTAGCTTTGCAAGCTTTATATCAGAGATCAAGTCGCTTTACTGTATTATTTATTCACTAAGCTTTTAATATTGGAGGAACATAAACTTCGAGCTGTCTCTGTACATAGTACTATATAGAGTAGGCCCGCGCACAGGTTGAACACTGCTTCAGTCGGGAAGACTTAACCCTTCGCCATAACCTTACTTACATAAGTACAGTACACAATCTATTACCATGGACACTGCTCTTTAGATACCATATACTGTACATGCTTGTTGGTTTAAGAAACAAACCATAATTTTCCTGAATTGAACACTGATGAGACTGATATGGTTTCTGAGTGCTCAAAGTGTTTTTCAGTTGCTATTTAGGAGCAACTACTCTGGGTGCTATATGCATTAAATTTAGGTGAGACTTTATATATTGATATTTACAAATACAAATAAAAAAGTATAAAATAAACATTGATATACTGTTTATATATATTTCTCCCAGGTCTCTCTGTGACAAACAAATCCCCTTGGCAGCCAAAAGAGAGAGTAATTCCATGTAAGGAAGGCAAATAAATTTGCCTTTAGTACCATATCCAAGTCAGAACTGCTCTGTGGACTGAAGCTGACCCAAAAGGAATCTGTATTCCTATACCAAACAAATGCATCAAAATACAATAAAGACAACTTTCTCTTGCCAGGTAGATATTAAACAATGGGAATAAGGGCTATATTCACAAATATGAACACAGACCGTTTCTGTAAATGTAAAAATGAGGTCTTCGTATCTTGTTACCTAGTAACCTTCTATTTTTCAAGACGAAGGTGGAAAATGGTGGAAAACTGGCCTGTAAATGATGATGCCCACTCACATAGATGCTGTTTGTTGTTATAGGTAGAGATTGTCTTCATGGCCGGACCTCTGTTTTACTAAGTTTGTGCCCTAGACTGTCCAATCACCTCTTAGACTGCAATTTCATTACTATATTAGGACATACAAGTCTCAGCCCATCGGTACTGTACCTTCCACAAAAAGATGGGCTTAAGACTTGTGTACAGTATGTGGGTGACTGTAACATCACTTCACAGCTCTTTATCTGGAGTAAAGTGAGTGGTGTTCAGAAAGCTCAGTTAGTTGAACAATAATCCAAAAGGGTATCCTTAAGACCCTTAAGAACTGTAAAAACATGTTATGTAATAATATTATTATTATTGCTTACACTTATATAGTGCTTTTCTGGACACTGCACTCGAAGTGCTTTACAGGTAATGGGGACTCCCTTCTACCACCATCACCAACGTGCAGCCCCACCTGGATGATGTGACGGCAGACATAGTGCACCAGAACACTCACCAGACATCAGCTATCGGTGGGGAGGAGAGCAGAGTAATGAAGCCAATCTGTAGATGGGGATTATTAGAAGGCCATGATTGGTAAGGGCCAATAGGAAATTTGGCCAGGACGCCAGGGTTACACCCCTACTCTTTTCGAGAAATGCCCTGGAATTTTTAATGACCACAGAAAGTTAGAACCTTGGTTTTATGTCTCATCTGAAGGACGGGTACTAATGCTCCGTCACTATAGTGGGGCATTAGTACCCACATAAACCTCAGGGTGAGCACCCCCTGCCGGCCCCACGAACACCACTTCCAAATGCAACCTTAGTTTTTCCCAGGAGGTCTCCCATTCAGGTAGTGACCAGGCTCACACCTGCTTAGCTTCAGTGGGTTGCTAGTTGTGAGTTACAGGGTGAAATTACAAAATTGTAAATAAAAAAAAATAAAGAAATGGACACCAGTCAATACAAAACTTAAAGTCGAATCTTATGAAAATGCACCAATGTGAAGAATAAGCCAGAAAAGCTACCCAAGAAAGACCAGCTTTTGTCCACTCTTAAAGCATAGCACCACTTTCGCTTATAGAACAAAATGCTACATTATACAGTTCAGCAACCAGCAGCTGTGTTTAATTTAAATGAAAAAGCACGTGTAAATCCAGTGAAGTATTGGCAAGTGAATTGACATTTGTGTCATAATGACTTTACAGTTTGGTGCTTGAGGTCAGCAGCTCTCTTCAGAGGAGAAAAAGTCACCTCCCTAGAAAATTACAAACCATTTCTAAATACACAAAGGTTAATCTTGTGGTTTAGGCTAAATGTTAGCATTTTTATCATTTAAAATGCTGAAAAAATAAGGAGATGCTTTTCCAGTTAAAAGGATATTTTACTGTCTAGTAACCTCCAATTCTATTTACATGACTATTACAAACTGTTTAATTCAGTACAGGGCTGTTTAGTTTAGCAACATACAGTAGAATTACTGTACTTTAGCAAGCAAGAAATTCAATTCATATCAAGATTAAAGCCAGTGCCATTATATCATACATATTTGTCTTAGCATGTGAAACACAATCAATCTCCTGATGGTATTTACGGGATTAGTTTGTTTTAAGATACAACACTTAATTAATGTTATATTGGATTCAGTCCATTTTTAATAATGGATTAAATTAGTAGAAACAAATAACCTCTAGCCTTTTTTTCTCTTACATCTTATATATGCTGTACTTCAAAAGACACTCATTGCTCTATTTTTGCATGTGTGCTTTTAGAATTAGAAGTGTATGGATTTTGAATATTGATTAAATGGCTTTTGTATTTTGATTGACCATTCGTGATGTATTCATGATACATTCAAATAGTTGTGACCGTTTCGCCAACAAAAAAAAATCACTGTGTTATTGAGAGTTAATTGAACACTGGTACTGAGGGGATTTAACCTGTTGAATCTCATGTCTAGTGAAAATTAATATACCCCATTAATAAGAGATATAATATGTCCCCATTATTAAGAGAACAATGCTGTACTGTTATTATGTTGGAGGCCAAACAACATCACCAGGTGGAATCTCTAGGAGTGGAGCCAAGTCCTCTAAAGTGATAGTTTGAGATTAGAACACCCTGGTACACATCAGTGTGTTTTGAGCAGAATGTCACGTGTGTTCAATAAAATGTCAGTGCACCTATTTTAAAAACTTGTAATTTTTTTGCTTTGTGAATTAGTTGCAGTTATATGTTTCTTTTGTTCGCTAGTACATAGTGTAAGGGAACAAGCAATAGGTTTATTATTCGGACAGCCGAAGAAGGCTTCACAGCCGAAACGTGTTTTCTTTCTTCTCTTTTCAGCATGGAATAACCTATTACTTGTTCCTTTGCAGCCTATGCGTGCTGATGCAGCTACCCATCTGGACTACTTCAGTATAAGTGTATACAGCATATATACTGTATAATGCATAAAATATGCAAATCGTTAATTCTTTACCAATACATGTGCAACATGTGGTGCCAATAATAACGGTTTGTATTACAGTATACATCCAGTACGTACAGTACAGTACATCACTCAAACATCCATCCATCCTACATATCCAAACAGGATATTATTAATATTATTAATACTATTTCCTTTCATGAATATAGTGCTACTTATTCCAAAGTGCTTTACACATTGGAAAGGATCCACTCATCTACCACTGTAACAGCTTGGATGAAACATAGCTCCCATTATGTGCTAGTAGTCCCTCTACACAAGATCTGGTGGAGAGATAAGAAATGGTCTCATCAATTAAATTCAGGGGCAGCTTTAGGAAGGCCTCCTTGTACAACTACAAGACCAGAGTAGAATTAGCAAGGACTTGGGGGTTACCACCCCTTTTTGAAACATGCCATGAGATCTTTTAATAGCCATGTAGTCGGGACCTCCATTTATACTCTCATCCAAATGATGGCCCCTTCCACAGCATAGTTTACTTAAAACTAGGGGCACTGGTTTGGAAATTCTGGTGCAGAGGGAAGAATGGTCCCTACTGGTCTTCCAACACTACTAGCAGCAGCAACCTGCACTTGCATGGATGTCTTCCAACCCAGTTCTGATCAGGCTTAGCCTGTGATAAAGTGATAAATCTGCAGCCAAAATAATTAATACAAATAATGCCTCCCAACAATTGAAAGTTTCCTGTAAATATTAATTTTGGCTGTCAGTACTACCCCTAGATAGAGAACAAGAGAAAAAAATAACACATATGGGATCAACATTAGAAATTCTCAGAAGCTGCCTCTTCAGGTTTTATCCCTGTGATACTCAGTCAGAATTAATTGTGCTGCAGCCCTGTTTTTTGAGTGTGAGCAAGATCCATTTCTGACTTGTAAGGTGGGGTGAGAAGCAGCAGTGCAGGCTTTCCTGTCCCTGTTGTGGCCTTCATCTGCTTTGAGACCACAGTGAGGGTGTGAAACTAATAGAGTCTAAGTACTACTGGTACAGCTCTGGGCTGGATGCGTGGAATGAAGGAAAATGGCCTACACAGCAATTCTGGCTCGATTAGCCACCTCATTTCTAATCCAGCTTTCAGTCCCATTCCACCTCTTCTCTGAAGGCTAGCATGTGTTAATAACTGTGCAGCCTATAATTAGGTGTAGTAATGATTCCTCTCATTAGTGATATTTAATTATTTAATTGTCTCTTATTTCTGTCTGACTCACACACACTCAGCTGTTCAGCCACATCTGCCTGGAGCAGAGGAGTAACCCTCTCTCTTTGGAGTGCAGCTATCAGCTGGGTTTCCCTCTCATTTCATATTCCTCTGTCTCTGTGCTATATGATTGTTGTTTCTGCCTAATTGTCAATTTCCCACACTGATTAACTACTCTTGCCTAGCTGGACTCTGATTCGGATCCCCCCAAGGTGGCAGGTGAGAAACGTGCAGAGGGAACAGATTAGGACAGCATAGCACAGGTGTCTGAAATTCTTTTGTACCTCTGTGATCCAGTATGTAATTTTTACCTTAGTAAATTTGAGATAACATTTTATAGTTTATAGCTTTCATGGGCATAATCCTATACATTTTATTTTACTTTTTGTTCTTTCCATATCAAACAGTATATAACCTAATCCTATGTTTTTGGTACATAACTAATTAGGGAATGATTATAGCATTGTTCATCCATCCATTTTCTTACCACTCTATCCAACAGACGGTTGCGGGGGAGCTGGAACCTATCCCAACAAGCAACATGTGCAAGGCAGGATACACATGAGATTGGACTCCAGTCCATCACAGGATACACACAGACACAAACGCAGACACACATACTAGCACCTAGGGACAGTTTTTCTAAAAGCTAATTAACCTACTCCATGCAGAAAGGACACCAAAAATGAACAAAATTATCCCAGGGCCCCAGTGTTGTGACGCAGCAATGTTAACCACTGCACAGTGCCACCCCTATTATACCATAATTGATCCTGATAAATACTTTAAAGGGCAATGTCATAATATTCTTCTATGTACTGTATACAATCCCACAAGCCCCTTATGCATTAAAACAGGCATCTCCAACCCTGTTCCTGGACTGATCCAGCAAGTTTAAAACAGAAGCATTACATTTTCAGGAACTCAATTTAAAATACTAGGGAAATTACATTGAATTACAGTTAATTTGTATTAGCAGAAATTTAAAATCTTTGGGAAAGGATTAGAGTTTGTTTAACTGCCATAAATGTTCTTAATTGATTAGTAGTTTACAGGTGCTCCTGTTCTTTTAAAAAAAAAGTGATTTAGTGTACCTTATGAGACTTACTGTACTGGATTGTAGGCTCTTGAGGATCAAGATTTGGGACCTCCATGATAGAATGTTTAACTTTTCAAGGCACACATTGATACAGAGTATTATGGGTTTTTTTAATTACAAAACAAACTCGATTATGGAGAGGATGGTGGCATGTGTTCGTGTTCAACACTTTTAGAGTAACCTCCTAAGGCCTCAATACTTCTCAAATCGTCTTTTTGCATATTATTCAGCCTTTTGAATAAACATTTGAAAAACATTTGAAAAAGCACAGAGGATCAAAGGCCAAGTCTAAAAAATTCCAAAAGAAGTGACTAAAGTCTAATGAGCAGAGTACTTTCACAAATGACCTTTCTCACCTTTCACTACTGCTTTCCCAAAGTGTTGTCATTGGAGGTACTGCCAACTTCAGAATACCTTGTGTGTTTTCCCCATTAGTCTCACACCTAGCTTCCCTGACAGTAAATGACCTTGGCTTGTACCTTCAACAGCAGTGTCCTGTGGTGCTGCACTAATGTGCCCCCAGAGGCCTTTTTGGTACATGATGTCACTGCTGGCTGTTATGGGAGCCGTCAGGAGATAATGGGCTGAGAAGACAATTTCAATTTCAAACTCACCTGGCAGTCCTGGAATTGAAGCTCTCCAACTGGTGGGGAGAGAAGCCAAGAGCAAGAGAGAGGGAGATTAGCTTGCTTGCATGAGCTCTGATTAATTACAGTGTGGTGCTTTAATATCACTGCCACCAATGCCCAATACGGCTCCTGTTTAATTAATAGTATCTGGACACACTCTATTAATTCTTAATGTCAGGTTTCCACTACACAGCCATGTCGGAACAGGAGGATCATCAGTCTAAATCACGTTCCTGTTTTCCCTGAGTAAACAGTACAGATTTCAGACTCTTGAGATGCTATCTTCTGGTGTCTAGGCTTCAACACACTAGATAGTGGAATAAAGCAACCAGATACAGTTCACCAGTAAAATCCATCATGACCAGGTCATTGTAAGCACTTTCTCTACCAGTACTGCCTGCCTGCTGAATTATGTAGTTCCAAACGATATGTATCAGCACTAATTCCCAGTATGGACATGTTAACCAAACAGTTATATAGTAAATAGCAAGACAGCTCTAATGAAATAGCAACAAAATACTACTAACAATTGTAGCAACTTTAAGGTCCAGTAATTACCTTCACAAGCAGCTGGGCTGAAAGATCATGCAAACATGAGCTGGTGGTAGTGTAGTAGACTGTTCAGATGTCTTTGGAGGCAAGGATTCTAAAATCTCAAAAGACTGCTAGGTTTAAGCCTGGGTCATGTCACTAGCTGACCATGGCTAAGATGCCCCAGGTGGCACACAGCCAGGATACTACTACAAACTAGCAACAATGTTGGATAGAGACACACAGTTCTTATAATAGAAATAAACTCTCCTGTAAGGCACTACAGTATGTAAGACTGAATGGCAATGCATGTCCATCTTCAATCACTCATGGTGTGATAATAATTTAACTTCTAACTATGTTCTTCAATGACAGAGCTGAATCTTAATAACTGGTGATTCCCACCTGGGTCAGTAGCTAATAAAAAAAGAATTTGCAATTCAAATCTGCAGAAAACAAGTTTATGGAAAGTAATCAGATGGAGGGTTCAGGTGAAATCAGACACCACTGTCCTTGATATTCTCAGCTAAATTTGGTGAGTTGGCTCATTATTTCCCACAGAGAATATCCTCATCATGGGCAATTGAGCATTGTTAGGGAGGAGCACGCTCGGCAGCCTGTGATAATGGGCATAGGGATAAAGGGTTTTCTAACTGGCAGGAAACTCTTCCATCCTCATCCTGGAACTTTTCTTTGCACTTTGTGAGGCAGAGAGTTTGTGTTACACAAGCATAAGGGGCTTGTGGGATTGTATACAGTACCTGTCCTGCGATGGGTATTAATACTGTACATTATACTGTACATAACAAGGGTAACTTTCACTTGCAATATGTACAATTATTAAATTTTTAATAATGATAATATTTCACATTATTTTTTGCTGGAAGGCATACACAAACAATCACATGCAGCATATTGGCTGAAAACACGAGATCTATTGATCCCTTAAAACAGCATAAGACATGAAGACCAGGCAGAAGTGGCTAGAGGCTCTAACTCATGGTGGTAAATGACCAAACTCGAAGAACGCAGTAAAAGAATCAGGCATGTACATCAGATAACTGGCTAATTACAGTTGAAAGAATGATTTAACTTCTATGTCTAAAATAAACAAAATCCCACTGTACATTAAAATAAAATTGGATTGTGAAATAATTGAAAGAGGATAATGGCATAACTCTCAAGAATTTGTATTTTACAATATTCATGCCAGGTCTCTTGGACCCAGGGCTGCATGCTAGACTTAATAATTATATTGTAAAAATAGCACTGTAATTGTAAAGCATTTACAAAGCTGTACTTAAGATAATTAAAGTGCGGGTAGTTCTGAATGGAAAATTTATTAGGAAGTAGAGTAGTACATTTATTATTGAACTTAATGAGTCACTGGTGGCCTAGTAGCTGAGAGGGCATCATGTTAAGTGTCCCTCAATAGCTGGTGTATGTTGGTGAATTAGACAATCTATCAATCAGGGGGTCATTCCTAAAACACAGGATGTGATACTGTATCATTTCATACCTTAGCTGTCCTGTTCATTACATCATGAATCCTAAATTAAATTAAATATATTAATGGAATCTCATACATGCATTAGATTTTAAATGGGTCTGCACTGAAGATGAATCCCCATATATTTTTCATACATATTAATATCTATGTCTCTCCTGTTTGGGTACAGGCTCAATCTCGTACTTTCCCAAAATAAATTGGTAGTGAACTGAGCAAACCGACTGTTCTATTAAAGGGGTGATTGCTGTCTTAATACTCGTCTATCATAGCACACAGAGCTGTTAAATACTTAACATTAATGACAAGCATCCTTTTTGTGGGGTTCATTTTCAGGATGTAGTCTCCAACACCCCTGTGACCCTGAATTGGAAGAAGTAGTTAGAAAATGGATGTACTTTCTAAAAGTTAAGCTGCACAGCATGGCTTGTTTGTGTTGGGTGCTCAATGCCTCTGACTGTGCACCCCAGTCCTAACTGTATGTTCTGTGTTGTTCAGCCACAGGGAACATTGACATGGTATCTGTGTGGTGTGGCACTGCTCCAGGCTGCAAGTTCAGAGGCGTGCCTAATCAGCAGTAGTTGCCATTGAAGAGAGACATCTGATAACTTCCTATTATGCCATGCTGTCTCGGCTATGGAAACTCGGCCTCAGAGCTGTAATCCAGCCTCCTTAAATAATATTAGAATGACAAAGTGACTTTAATTAGCTCTCTAGGAGGAGGTTAAGATTGTAATGGGGATTTTAGGAGAGCTGTGGTCACAGTGCATCTTTCACCTGTCTGTTGTGGCAAGACAGTTTAGTGCATTCAACTGCCTGATTGATGATCAGGCAGTCACAGGGATGCTGCTGTTTTACATACTCTCATTCTAAACCCTGAAACTCATGAGTGGCACTTTAATGCAGCTGTCTATGGTGAGGGATGGGCTGGCAAAATTCACACTTCCTTATGAAAGGGAGTCTACTTGGATAAAACAGCTTCTGATTTCAGTTTCAGAGTCCTGCAATAAAGACATCTGAATACTTTAAATATGGTGGAACTTCATGACTGCACAGGGCCCTGGCTAGCACTGTTGGTAGAGCATAAGACTCATAATCTCAGTGTAGTGAGTTCATTTTCCACATCAGGCAGCAGGTCCTCCATGTTGGAGGTTGGCCACAAGGCTAACAAACCTATCCTATAAAAGACTAATGTTATACTAATAATAATAAATGCTTACACTTATATAGTGCTTTTCTGGACACTCCACTCAAAGCACTTTACAAGGAATGGGGACTCTCCACCACCGCCACCAATGTGCAGCATCCACCTGGATGATGCGACGCAGCCATAGTGCGCCAGAACGCTCACCACACATCAGCTATTTGTGGGGAGGAGAGCAGAGTAATGAAGCCAATTCATAGATGGAAACAGGCTTTTATGGAAACAGCCACAGAATGTTGCTGCCCCTACAGTCTGGAAGGCATAATGGGCAAAAATTATGCCCAATGCCCAATGGCCAATTATGCCAGATACTCCAGAGATTACTCTATTTTCTGCTTGGTATTTTGCCACATACACAGTGAAGCTAATGAAACTGCCTTTAAACTTGGTTGGCTGTACTCAGCAACAGGTGTTGCTTTTCACAAAGTGCTTAGTGCACTGTTGTTTGTGTCTGGAGACAAACCCTTAGTAAACATATCTTATAAAACATCTTACTTTGCCCTATTGTGTTTCTGTCACTTGGTTAAAAAGCCTGTGGGCTTCTCCTATATTTCTCATTTTAAGAAGAATGGGAGCCATTGTTTTTGTGTAGGCAGTAGGACACTACCTGTTCATAGCTTAATGAAGATGGTGTTTCTCCTTTGCCCACTATGGGCCAAATATGGGAATCTTTCTCTGGATCAGCAGTTTAAACCTCTTTAGACTACAATGGCGGATAAAGGCAGAGTGAAATGGATTCATAAAGGCATTTCTGAAGCTCCTTTTGTTTTACTTGTTTTACTTTATTTGCAATGTACTGAAATATATACAAATCTAAAGTATCTTCTGGGTTAAACCACAGCTGCCCCTTTCTAGAGGCTCAAAAAGCTAATTTAGGAAACTTATTTGGAAACAAGATTGCTTATTGTACATTGATGATATTATTATCAAATCTCCCAGTAGGGATCCCAGCATTTCTACAGCATTAAGATACATTTTTAATACATTTCGAAATGACTGCCAAACCTCTATATTAAAAGTGATAGTTTTACATGTAACAACATCTTGTAACAATATAAGGAGTCAATTCTGACCAAAAACTGTTAAATGCATTCAAATACTCACTTCATGAGGTGCAGTGATTCCTTGGAATAGTACACTGGTACTATGGATTTAACCCAGAGTTTCCATTTTTGCAGCACAATTACACAAAAGAGCAATACTTCAGTGGACTGCAGAGTGTCTGGTGGCTAGACTCTTAAGGATATACCATCAGCTCCTCTTTTGCTGGGCATCAAATCTTTAGTTCCTTTTTTGTGATGTATACAGATGACAAATCTACTGGCTATAGTACTAGTAGCTATAGCAGCTCAGTCTCCTGCATGCCCATAAGAAGAGGTACTATTTAGTGTATTCCATGGATACACTGGATCTGAGAAGCACAATTTCACAGAAGAATGTTGATGCTTGGCTGTGGTTTGGACTTTTGAGAAATGGAAAAGACGTTTATGTGGGGACTGACAGTTCTGCTCTGCTGTGATTCTCAATACCAACAGAACAAAATCATGACCCATTTAATGGATTTTGTTGACATGGACTTGTCATAAGATTTTTTCCTCGAATGTTGTAAATTAGTTAAATTCAGTTGTGCTCCAAAGGCTTTCTCAAGAGTTATTCCACATCTAATTCTAATATCCCAAATTTGAGATGCAAGAATTGAGCTGTATACTTATTTACAGGAAGAAAAGGAAGGGATTGATCTATGGCCTCTGACAGATGATGACATCTGGAAAAGCACAAAATCAGATACAAGATTCAAAATATCTATTAGAAACTGTTGGGTGATGAACATAATATTGACCCTAGTTGGGGTTGATAGTCTGAAGATAGTCTATTATAAGATGAAGCAGACTTTTCTTATTCAGTACACACAGATATAAGTGGAATTCCAATGTCTTTACAGTCAATTGTAATATAATAATGAAAGTGAGCAAATTTCTTCCTCAGTTGAAAAAAAGGCATTTCTAGTTATGGCTACTTGAATGTCTGCAGAAGGAAACTTTTCAGACATACTGTATAAACAGAATATTTTAAAAGTGAAAATATAGGACTAAAGTCCTAAATATAACTTTTTTACAGTTACAGTTTATGCTTTATTGCTAGGACATTTTCATTCTCCAAAAAATGTAAGATGCCCTAACTTACTCCTCAAGAAGTATTCTGTCAGAGCCTTTTCTCTCTTTTCTGTATTTAAAAGGCTGGTGACAAAATAGTCAATCACTTTAGTATTTTCTGTCATTTTGTGTTTTAGAAACCCCTCTTATATTCTTTTGGTTTCGCAGATTTGTGGGACAATTGGACAGATCTACTATGTTTGAGTGCTCCCTGTATTACTACACTGCCCACCATTACTTTTAACTAGTCATCAATTTAAATCGTGTCTTATGTTTTCACGTTATCTATCCTTTGTTTGTCTTACAATCGCTTCTCTTACACAGTTTTTTCTACTTTGTTCGGAGAAGAACAACAATTTGGCTCTCCGGCTGTGAAAGCTGACACAGATGAATGTGTCATGTTTAATGACTTTCCTTGGCAAGAGGGAGGACTTTATTACTTACTTTGATAAAAAGGAATGCTTCATTATACATACACGTTATAAATGGCCCAGACTGCTGCTACTAAATCTTTAATGTGATGGGCCTGTGGGAGAAGTGTGTAATAATGATTATTAAATGATGGCTGTTGTAGGGAGCTTCCACTTTGCTGCAGGATCTACTTGTCTTGAAGTTCAAATCTGGATTAACAACTCCATTACAGTCCCATTCCCTTTCCTTTCACTTTCTACAAAAAGGACTTGCTGATTTTGCACAGCAGAATTGAGCGGTGTTATGACCCTGGACAGCCTGTGAAGTCGACGTCGGGGAGCCAGGCTGTGATATCAGCCTTCCCATCAGCTGGAGTAAAAAGGGGCTGTTTCTCAGTCTCACAACCCTTTGAACAAAGTTCATAACCTCTTTAGATAAATCATACTGTACAAGGCTGTGTATATAAGCAGTAGTGAAAACTGACATTTCCTGCACAAAAATACAATATCTTCCCTTCATAGGCTTCCCTAGTTAAAACCACAGCCCATCACCACCACAGGAAGACAAGATTCCCCTTTTTCTTATTCATGTTGATGAACAAGTTGGTTGGTACAAATATTATTGGTTTACACATTGTGTTGTGGGAGCCAATGTTGAAAATCCTCAAAGACGCAGTTGTCAAATTTATAAATTGGCCACATTTGTAACCATTTTAGTCTTTCAATGGAGTTTTGCCTACAGTATGTTTTAATTGAGTGTTTTGTCTCTGTTGCATTATCTCTAAATAACAGCTGCTCACAGCAGAGCTGTGTGTATTAGAACAAAACAGTTTATGGGAATAAGATCATTGGAACCTAATGAAGGTTAGGTTCTAACAAGAAACTTAGATTCTAACAAGACTTTACAATCTAGAGTTTTCTCAACAGCTTTTCTTAATGGTTTCTGGTGGTTGTTTCTGGTGCTATAACTGTATAGTAATGACACCTATTTTACAGCCTTCTAGCTAATCTAGTTAGATCCAAGAAGCTAGACAAGGCTGGGTCTGATCAGCGCGGGGATTGAACACCTCCATGGAACACCAGGTTCGTGCTTTAAGTGGTGTAGGTGACATTCTTTCCAATGGCCCAGAATTTCCAGGGACACTGTACTGTAGAAGATGCTGTCAACATAAGACATTATACCAAGGACTTGAAGATTTGGAAATAGACTATATTAAAATACTGTATTATTCTGTGTCTCTGAAATTTGCTATGTTATGTTTTCTACATTATGACAATATCCTCTCAAACTTGTTAACCTCTACTGCATTCCTGTTACTTCAGCCCTCACTCCTGTTTATGTCCTGGTTTCTCTTTTAGTTATGACCTACTTGCCAGAGAACGTAATCTTCTATGTTTTTTTGTCTTAATACTGTCTATGTGTATGTCTACTTTCTGCTGTCTACTTTCTATGTGTAGAAAAACAAGAATGCCATCTGAGGAATTGTAAGTTGCTATTTCACTTTTCTGTGTATACATGTAATAAATCTCCTCAATACTATCTGTGTGTCAATTTACTTGAGAGGAAAAGTTGCCCTGACATTGGTCATTAAATATCCCATTTAATTGCTCATAAGACTAGAGGTGCTAACCACAGTTTATTGGCTAACTTTCACTCCAGGCATCTGTAAAACCATAATACATAAGCTTCACAGCATAGCTGTATGTGTTAGAACAAAATAGTTCCTGGGAGTATGATCAGTGGAATGCAAGAAACTAATGAATGAGGGTTACAAATGGTAGAGTCTTCTGCTTCCATAGCTTTGCTACAGTAAGTGGTTTCTTATGCTATAGGTGTTTAGTAGTTAGTAAAGTGTTAGTAAATGAAGACATTTCTTATTTGTCTACCTAATCTGATGTGCAGTGGGGGTGCTAGTACTAAACAGCTTACAGGAGTTAACCAGGTGGATGCTGTATGTCAAGAGTGAACTGCTTTAAAGACCCTTTGAGATGATTATGCAGGAATAGTTTTCTTCCTCTTATAAGTTCTAACTGTATTTTCTTTGTGGTTTTCGCTTGTGCCTCATGTTTTTTCCTTATTTTGGTAAAAGTTAATTTGCATTTTCTTTTACTTTTCAGTCTTTAAATTGTCTAATCAAATCCCTTGCAATCTTTTCATATGAAGATAATTGTTTCTTTTATATGGTTAGGGATTATGATTCCTGTAAATAAACAGTGGGTGGATGTATAATCTAATTGTGTAAATTGTAAATGTTTCTATCCTTAAAATGTTAAAAAGCAGTAAGGATGCTTTGTGCTCTAAGGAAAGCAAAACCTTTCAAAAGTTTAACTGAAAGTTATTTTGATACATGAAAAAATTAACAATCTGACTTGATGTTTTAGTCAAATATTGTATGCATTAATATCAAATCTCAATCACAGAACATACGGTTCGAAATTTCAGAAGAAATTGTCAGTATAAAACTTGAAACATGAGGGGTGACTTCTCTGAGTGTTAACACAGTCCTGGCAATGGTGACATGGATCTGTCTACAAATGATCTACAAATGACTAGCAATTTTGGTTATTTCCAATTGTCTTCTATTGACAATGCCAATATTGGCATTAGTAAACAGGTTCCAAAGAGGTTCTACTGGGGTCAGGTTCAATAAGAACAATATGAAATGTATATTCCATTCCATATATTCATTTCATTATTACAGTATATTAATACTGTATGGTCTTGCATTGTTCTACTAACAGATCAGCTCTATCATACAGGCTTGCATAAAAGTAAGAACTACTAGCTCCATACCTTCATCAATAACAGTACATTTGCCCTCAAACTGAACTAAGAGTGTTCTTGTGTCAAAACAGATTCCATTCTTTATTATTACTCTATTGTCTCATTTGTTAGCTTGAGCAACACTATAAAGTCTCCACGCACATTCTGTTTTGTCAAGTTTCTGCCACCTTAGCTGTTATTTGGCAGACAGAAGATAGAAATTCCATCTCTCCATTTTCATAACCCTGAATGGCCTATGAACTGCAGTCATTGTGGTTATTGCCTCCTGGAATTGCCAATCCTGTAGCCACAGCAATATGCAAATTACAATACAAATGGAGGTGGTGATTCTGGGCTGGTGTGGTGACCTTTTGCACTCCTGGATATGGCTTTTTTCTCACAGAGCTGGTTGGCTGGATTCTCTGAAGTATCCTGCTGATTGTTGAAGCAGAACACATCCTTCTCTATGCACCTTCTTTCACCTTCTTTCACAAGCTGGCCTTCTTCAATCATGCTGACAGAAACCAGATGATCTTCATTATTCAAATGGGCCTTATCTTTCGCAGTTCTTGCATTGATTAAAATGGTCTTTTTGACTGGTTATCTATATTGATTCATAATTGATTAATTTTTGTATTTTTAAAACCCACATGCCAAACACTGAATATATATTTTTTTTGTTTTTTTTAATGGAATCTTAAGGTCTGAGTTTAGTATTTTTTCATACCAAAGAAAAAAAACCATTTCAAAATAGTCCAAAAAATTAAATATACATTACAATATGTCCTGACTGTTATGTCCATAGTACCAATAGCATATATACAGATAAACTCTAGTTTTCCTTACAACACCCTCCAAGACACTTGTGTGTTTCTATGTTCTGTATAGACAATCAACTTTATTCAGAGAGACACTAGTCCCGTGGATTTTACTTTGCAACTACTATCACTGTAATTGCCAGGTATTGGGGCAACTTAACTTTTATCAATCTAGACCACTGGATTAATAATCTATTATTAATAGAGAGCGAGAATTTGAGTTAAAATTAGCTTAACTCAGAATTTTTAAAATGACAGTAGATAAATATATTTATTTCATTGGTGTGTTTAGCTACTTAATTAACTTGAGAACAAGCTCATCACATATTAATGTGTAGGTAGGTAGATTTTCAGTGACTCAATGTAATACAAAGTGTCTTTTCCTTTAGTAGTGTACCAGGATATCTTCCACATGCCAGTGATACAGAATTACCTAATATACAGTACTGTGCTCTCAGTGCTTTGGTACCTGGCTGTTTTAACAGGGTGGTCACAGGTCTCTGTACATAGCAATGCATAGCTGCTTATTCAGTGTTGTTTGTCCTGGTGCAGTTAAATAATGAAAAGGGCAGGAGAATCTAAACATGCAAGGTATCTGCATACTATAAAATGGAAATGCATTTCAAGTTTAAGATTAAGATACTTCTTGGATGAAGTTTATGGTTAGACTAAAGATAATAAGTAGAATAAAGCTTTACTGAAGCAGGCAAGACATACTGTAGGTGTATGCTTACTATCTTACTCTGTGTAGAACAGTGAATACTCCTAGTTTCAAATGGAAAAAAAATGAAAAAAATTGCCAGTGAATCTTTCTCTCATTTCTGTTTTTGTGCTGTTACAGTGCTCACTCATGCTGGAAAAATGCAGTACAGTATGTGTGGAAGTATATCTTTGTGAACAATGAATACCAACTGTGTCACCTTTAATTTACACTGACATCATTACCAACATGTGAAATGTAGATATCCATGTGCATAAAAACACAATTTTACATCTCAACCCCTGCAATTTTCAATTCTACTTGTTGTAGGTTGTAGATCCTCTTTGTTTTTTGTTCCTGCAGCCCTCCTGAGCTATGAAAGAGTGACAGTGAGATGAGCAGAGAGTGCTTGTGCTTCAGCTCTGCGTCTCGACTCACAGATATAATTAAGGCGCTGACATCTCTCCAAAGCTGAGCTAGTCATATACTAGCCCTCCCCATCCATGTCACTGCAGGGCTTGGTAAAACCAGCTCATAAGTCATTTAGTAATCGGTCAGTAATTAAAAATTGATCAATTAGTTGTTACAAACACCTGTATTGGAATCATGGTAGAACAGTGTTTGACTACTTGTTCCCTGCAGCTCAGTGAAAAGTGGAAACATCCACTTAACATTCTTCATTTTTACCCTAGTATACTGAGGTTGCTGTCTATGAACACAACAGTAAAGAGTGCAACAATTGCTTTAGTGACACCCAGAATTCCCAGTATTAACTGTACTTATTGTTGCTGCTCGGACTCTACTTGTGTGTCCCTATATTGGAATCTTCACAGAGGACAACAGGACCTGTGATGCCTGGCAGGAAGGAAACAGAGGGTCACCATACTCCCTCAGGGGACAGGCAAGCTGAGCTTTGACCCCAATTTTCTTTATTGTAATGTTTAGTACTGTATTGAGTCACTGTCTGAAGTTTCTGAAATAGATTTATTGGATCCAGTAATGGTTCATTTTCTCTCAGGACAACTGGAAATTGGGAAGCTTTTTTTAAAACTATTGATTTGGCATTTAGAGATTGCTTGCTAGAATTTTGCATTCAGGACTTAAGAAAGAGCTGTGAAGAATGACTCCAAAATACTGTCCCCCATGGTGATTCCCAGGCTTCTTGTAGTCAGAAAGATTTAAATGCAAAGCACAAAGGCAGCTCCAGTTATAGCCTCATTAAAAAAGACTGCAGTTTCTGCTAGTCGTTGTATTTCAACTCTAGAAATCTAATTGCCTATGCATCACACCGTGTCTGGCTGTATCAATGTGTTATTGCTGTTATGGCCAGGCCTTTAGTGTGTGGGAGTGAAGGAGAGGGGAGTTTTGCAGCATCAGGGTCATTTCTTTTCATACTTCCTTCTAAAAGATCCTCCTCCTGTCTGAATAACTGCAGTCACAAATTCCTAAATACATTTTAATATCTATGATCTCTCATAGATTTTATAAAATGTATACATGCATATGCATTTGTATACATTCCTACTAGGTGAAGTGATCTTAACAAGCAAATAAGTGCTGTTGTCTTACAAAAAGGAGCCAGCAACCTCTACAACCAACCTCACATTGTCCAAAGGAGTGTGACTTGTTTTTCCATGGATAAACTATGTCAGCTCTCTGAAGAGTTAAATTTGAGCAACCATATTTTCAGGTTGAAAAGGCTAACTGGTACTAAGTTCTCACTAATCCTTTGCCCTGGTCTTCCAAGACATTGTGTCCATAACTACAGAGAAGCTTGTGTTGGATCAGAGTGCCCGTCATTGTGAGAGAGCTTGAATTGGCTAGGCGTGAGCTGTGACGGGGGGAGGATGCTGTTAATCATACACTCAGCTGCTCTGCAGATAATAAAGTTAGTGGATACTGTCTCTGCATCAGCCTGTGTCACCCAGTCACTTGCCCACTGGCCTCTCTCCAAGCCTGCACTGTACTCCTGGACCATCCTCCCTAAGTGGCTGCGAAGTGAAAATGATTCTCAGTTTCCTACAAATGGGTAACCTGAACACAAAAATATATTTGGAGATTTTTTTTTTATTTGAGTGTTTCAGGTCCCATCCAATTTCACTGTGATTACATTAAAACCAAAACAGATAAAACAAGCCTCATATGTAATAGGTTAAAGCACATTGCAATGTGAGCATATTTTTATATTACACTTACTCCTAAACATTGTCACCTATGTATTTAATTGGTGTCAGTGCTGTTGCAGTGAGTAATAATTAAAGAACATGGTATTCATGAAGGACCTGCTTTTGTGAGCAGATGGCAGCTGCAATGATAACACAGAGGAATATGTCCCAGAAAACCACATCAGAACATTTAGTAGTCTATGCAGAGGGACCCTGATACTGATCAGCAGACCAGTGGAAAGTCTTGGTCGCCCACTCTGCTTAAACAGTGAAAACAGTACTTTCCTTTGAATCTGAGGTCACCTAGGAGTTCCTGTACCCTTGGTTGAGAACCAGTGTGATAAAGTGTGATAATTCCTGCGCCTTTCCAATGGTTAAACTGGATGTAAAGCATTGCATTGCAGTGCATCTCCCAAATCTTCCATCCAACCACAAAACATGTTTAAGGACCATTTCTTTCCAGACATATTTCTAAATGGTGTCAATAATTTAAATGAAATAGGTATATCTGCAGTGATATAACTTCATAAACGCAAGTGTTGAAAGACATGGAAAGTTCTACCGCCACCCTAAGGAGAATGTCGATATATTGTGCCGCCTTGTTTGTCAGCAACACCGGGGCTCAGCAATGCTCACCCACAGACTCATACCTCTCTCTTGCAGGGGCTTTCAGAGGGCTTTTTCTTTATTACTTTGTGGCTCAGTAGATACAGTAAGTTGGGGTTTTTAATTCGGTTTAATATTGTTAAGCTCCTAAAGCTTGATAAGGATTTGATTTCTGATTTGGTCTTATGATCTTGGTTAAAGCATTTGTCGGGGAAAAATGTATTGATTGAACGTTATCCTACATTCCATAAAAAGAAACCTAATATTTTGTTCACACAAGACATTCTTTGAGAAACATATATATTATAGGGGATGTACAGTATGTACGTATTTATATAAGCAAAATCCATTTGTTCCTTTTAATATTTCACAAGATTTGCTAATCTTTATGATATGGAAAATATTTTACATACCCTAGCTCTCAAAACTTCAGCTATAATTAATATTACTTCTCCACATTAAACTATTGAAATTCTAATATTGTATGTAACATCCAAGGTGCTTCATTTATTTGAATTAGTTTTCCAGAGCACCCAGAGGAAACCCACATGGCCAGAGAACATGCAAACTCCTTACAGACAGCACCCGAGGAATTGAAGACTGGGCCTCGGAACTGCAAAGCAGCAATGCTAACCACTGTTCAACTGTACCACTGTGATGCCAAAAATATTGCTTATTTGGTTTTATAAAAACATCCAATAGATTTACAATGGCTGGAGCTGCTTCATGAACGAGCTTTTAGCACTAATTACTGTTTTTGGGTGGCACCTTGCAGCAGTTAGATCCACTTCCATACAAAGTACAACATTAAGAATGTTATTATAAAGTGGAAAGTGTTGGATTGAACATAAACACAAAGACAGTTATACAAAAGCAATATGTGCAGATTCTGTATCATTGATATACCTGATTCCATATTGATTCTCATACACTACTTTCCATTATATTTATGGTTTAGCCCCAGGACTGGTGCTTTGCTCAGAGTAATTTCAATGAAAAGAAACATAAATCGAATCCACATATTCTCAGGGTTTTAATAATAAGAAGAACAACAACACCCTTGGTTTTATATATGGTACACAATCTCAAAGTACTGTGCAATAAAAGTCAAGAAAAATAGATGTGCAAATAATCAAAAACTAGAGCCAGAGGGTAAATGTGGAAAATATTTTGAAATACATTTACTGTAAAACCAAAAACCAGAGGCACTTTATTATGCAAAGGATTTTAGGAACATGCTACCCAGCCATTTTCAAGATTTGACCCTTTGGTCAATCACCTGCTACCAGACAAGCTACTGTGCATGGGCAAATAGTCCAAATGGTCTCTTGTCTGTAATCTTTCTTAAATTCTTAGGTCTTTAGAGTATAAGAGTATAAAAGACAAAATTTGAACGTTGTGAGTGACAAGATTTGATATGCGCTGGGAGATCATTCTAAAGTCTTGGAGCAACAAACAGTATTATACCTTGTCTGACAATACCCAGAAGCTCATTTTGGAAACTACAAGGCCAAGGCCTGATTTTAATTATGGGAAAAAATCATGTAGTTTCTTTCAGAACATGATTAAGAACATGCTTGGATGTATTGGCAAAGATGATTGTATAAGCATGAAAAAGACAGGCAGAGAGAGAGATGTGTAAGATGTAAGAGCATGTAGACATGATCACACTTCAAAGATGAAAAAAACACCTTTACGACTTTGCTAATAGGAGCTTCAAAGGGGGTCAAAAATGACCCCAAGCTTCCTCACACAAGATCTTTCAAGATCATCCATAATCAAACCATGGAGCATATAAGGAGAAATAATCAACATCAATTTAGTCTGCCCACATTGCTGTGAGTTCAATGTAAAAAGTTTTACTGAATCTTTTTTTAATATCACTGAAACATTCTGATGAGTCAAGTAGTGCTTGATTAATGTCAGATTTCATGTCAACACAACCTTCTGTGTCATATGCATAGATGTGAAAGCTGCAGCAATACTTACAGTGCAAAGACTCTTATAAAGAATAGAAACCTTGTGACATACCAGATGTGACCGCTGTTTTAGTGGAGACAATTGTTTCAATCAGGTACTGTAGATAAGATTTAAACCACAACAATCAGTTCCAATAATACCAACAATCCTCTCTAATCTAGTCAGCAAAATCATGTGATAGTGTCTAAGGTAGGACTTAAGGTACAACAAGACAATGGTTAAAAACCAGTGTCAATGGTCATTAGTAATTTGTTTCTACACTATGTATTGCTCTGAACCCAGACTAAGAAGGTTTATTTGACATATTTGCAATTAAGTAACTGATTAGCAGTTACTGCTAATTGCAGTGTCTGTTGAGATCAAAAACAGGCATTTGGAAAATTTGATACTGGTTAATAATTACTAAGCTGTCTGGAGATTAAATTCTGTTTTATTTTAAGCAAAAGGATTACAACTGAATGTTTAAGGGGCTGAGGGAACAATTTCAGACCTTCATAATTTTTTGAAGCATGTGTGATATTGCAAATTTGAACACAGCAGGAGAGAGAGAATAGAATCTGAAGAACATGTGGTGGGATTCATTTTAGTGATCATATCAGATAGCTGCTGAGGAGATGCTGCTTGAAATTCTGCTAGATAAAATGCACTAAGGATGAGGTCATCAATTATTCTTGGAAGTGAAATCACAAGATACAATTTGACTCCATTTTAGGTTGTAAAAAACTCTGCATCGGACTATTGACTGGTAGAGTACTGTTCTCAACTAGATTCAAGACATGAGGCATTATGAATGAAAGTGCTTAATTCAGTTTTAGTTTATGATTTGTAATTGAGACATTAAGCCTAAATGTACTCTCTTTCATATGAATCCTGTTTTGAAGTTGAATATTGACTATTTTTCACTTGTATTTTGAATGATACTGTTTCACGGGGCTAAACAATAAATTTTTATTACTCAAATTTTATTTTACTAGAATGTCAATGTTAGCAGCCCAAGACAGCTGTTTCATTCTTATTATCATTGTCTTTTTATCCAGTGAAATAGACCATTACCCTTAAATGTGTTCCTTGCAATGTGCATATACAGTACAGCAGTTATCAGTGGCCAAAGCTAGTAATGTCATGTTGGTGATCCCTAAGCAAAGCAAATAAAAAAGCAAAAAAGCTGTCCACACTGCTAACTTCAACATTTTGTGTGGAAAGTGGAATTAAACATCTGTTTATACTTCTGCTTCTGGTTTCTACTGTTGTAAAATGGACAGAGCTGAATAATATTCACATTTACATAATTCACAGCGACTGCTTTCTCTCAAAGACACCAAAACATTAGCAAGGTGTTCCTTTTTAGATAGACTTTCTGTTTTCAAAAGATAAAAAGGCAAAATAGTGAATCAAAAGCACAGTGAGTAGCTGTAGGTCCACCTCCACACCCCAATTATAACATGTTTTCTTGCAGTGCGTTTGTAGACAGTTAGCTGTTCTCCCCACAATCATACAGTACAAAATTAAATGACAAATTATCTTTATCACATTAAGAATAATTGTTGTTTCCAGAGTAACAGTTTTCCATGGAACTACATTTATCCATGACAAAATGGGAACTGGTTCTAAAATGTGTTTCATTTGTAAATCTAGTTTGATTTAAAGGAGTAACTCCCAATCTGTCATCTGTGTGATTGCTGTTTTCTGTAACTCTAAGTCTAAAATATAATCTAATAATAAATAATAGACATACAATGCTTATAGCTTCAAACTCCCGGGGCTATCATGTTTGTCTTTACCAGCAGGCTATAATGTGGCTTATTGTTTTTTGTTAGAAGAAAAATAAGTAAGATGAGGAGCTGGTTTAAGAATAGTTGCAAACTGCAAATGAGGTGGAGTCGCCTTGACAGCACAGTGCACCTCAGGGAGCATGTGATGTAGACGCCTCCTGAGCCCTGTCCTTGGTGCTGAAGAGATCACTGCATTAAGCATTGGCTTTTTCTCTGTAAGTCATCATTCACAAGTCCAAACACTTTGTAATACCTGGTATATTCACATGATTAAAAAATCATACTGGCATCACTGTTATCAGGACTCCGAGCAATTCGAAATTCCAGTTTCAATGTTGACCACTGTTCTCAGTCTGAATTAAGTTTGGTAAGAACCTAAAATCAATAAATGGTTCTAGTAAACCTTTTCAGCCTTAAAGTTAGTAATGCATTATTGTATGCTGTCATACAGTATTTTGAATTTCATCTTGAGATTGTAATGGAATTATGTAAAAATGACAAATGGTGACTTATTTAAAAGCCCATCACTACATTTTCCTATATTTCTCTATATAACTTTTAAAATATTGAATTCTGGGCATTCTCGATGTCTGGTGTTCTTGTGTTCTGTTAAACATCTCTCCAACAAGAAAGAGACAGTCCTTGGAGATTTTAGATGACGAATCATCCTACACCTGGAGCATTGCTCCTCACAGTCGTTTTCCTACTGGACTGGGAGACTCAGATGACTAGCAATATAAAGAGTTATAGCATGGGTTTTTTAGTTAATCTTTTCATCTGTGATGAGAGAAGATCCCTGTAATCTGAGACCAGGCCTGGCATAGGAGATACACAGCAAAGAGGTAGAAACTGAGAACCCAAACTAGTGCACCCACAGAAAAGCACACTCAAAATTCCATCTGCTTTACATTTGAAGAAACTGCAAAATAAATCAACATGAGATTATTTTAAATAATATCCTATGGTGTTATTTTTATTGTATTTCATTTAGCTCAGCAGAATCAAAGGCTTATTTCTCATTAAAAATTAATAAACATTGGGCTTTAGTACTCGCCTCCACTCCGAGTGTTGAATGAGGTTAAAGCCTAGAGGCTGCATATTGTTCACTGTATTTCCCATTCAGCTTTGTTTTCAAATGATGAGCCTCTGTTCTACCTTTTTAAAAAAGAGAACCTTAACAATCATGAAGAACATAATAGTGAGAAGTGTCACCTTGTGTTTTTGTTGTATTTGTAAAGAATGTGTTTAGTTAGGTTTGTTTAGTTGAAAATGAAAGTCTTTCTCTGTATTTTAATTTGCCCACAGTAAAGAAATGCATTCTTCCCAAAAATTAGGTTTCCTATGGCAGGTGTATTAACAACACAGGGAGGAGAGTGACACTTGTAGAGAGAGGCTTTCTTTCACTGAGCTCAGTAAAACTGTGTGGATTTCCTGTGGAATTGGGATGGATTTACAATAGCTTGATTGCAGCAGATGGTTCTTACCTTTCGTAACTACAAGGGGAATTAAAAAAGAAACAGCTGATACAGTATGTAACAGTTATAATCCCTGAGAGAATATCCCTCCTGCTCTGTCTCTCTGTCATTGAAGAATGACCCTCTCCTCATTCCCTATGTTGTTGAAGCGACACCTGGCAGAGAGCTAGCTGGTAGCTGTACTCTGGAGCACAGTAACATAGATCAGAATTCACTTGATTGAGCAGTCAGGGCTGGATATTCACTCTTCTTAGTTTCCTAAGTGTTCATTATTGGTACTGATAAATATTCATTTGGGTGTTCCCTTTATCAGTGAAAACATATAAGAATACAAAGTTTACAATACAATGCAAAATGCATTTGCTTGTATTACTGCAACTATGGCCTAGGGCCATAATTAATAACAATAAATCAAAATACACCAATCTAATATTCTTACAAAGTATTTTATTCATGTTAACTTTCGGAATTTCTTTTCTTGGTAAAATATTGATTTGAAAACAGCTAAAATACATACTCCATAGTATTATGTAATGTGCTGTTAACCATTCTTGTTATATACAGAACCAGGTGCTTTTCTTGCTCTTCTGGAGCAGTCTCGGTGAATATTTATCTCATATTACAATCCTGAATATTCGCTTGCCTGTCAGACAGGAGTTTTATTATTTTTGTGATAGTGGAACACAGACACACATTGGTCCATAGCTGAGAAGCCAAAAACTGTCCTGCCAAATACAGAAGGCCTTCTCAGAGAATGTTGTTTTGACATCTGCAGTTTATCAGTGCAGTACAGCACAGTATGAGCCAATATGGAGAGAACTGAACCCCAGCCAGGAGAACAGTAGGAAAACTCTTCTCTGCTAAGGAATTGTGATCCATCACATAGTTCACTTGTTTGTACTATGCACATCACATCGTTTAAGATAGTGAACCCTTCTTGTTTTTGTAGGTGTTAGTAGTGAATGGTCATTTTTGCCAAAAGAATGGTCTATTTTTTAAAAAAAGAATCATGCATTTTGTCAACTAAGAAATATAAAAAGCTTTCACTGAATGATGTCAGGGACATCTTGGTCATTTTATGGGCTTCATCGCTCATGCCAAAATTTGATTGATACTGCTAGTACTAAAAATGAGATGAGTCATTCAGATATAAAAAATCTTGCCTCTCCTTGTATTTCACTGTGAATGACAACCCCTTTTCTTTGCAATATTGTGGGCGCCAACATTAAAACTATTTTGGCCTGGGTCTGCATAACAAAATGATTAGTTGTCTACAAAGATAAGATGTCTTCAACTAAACTAGTCTAGTAATACATTGTTTTATGGTATTTTAGTTTTAGTGAACTGAAATTGTTGAATCAAAAATATTCAGGCTTACCACGGACCAAAACTTTGAATATGTGCAGAAGAATAGTTACAGTGCAGACTGCATGACTGACAAATAGCCGACAGCTGAAGACAACCCTTCAATCATGTCTATCCAAACCCAGCTTGATTGTACTAGATACATCAAATTCATCCCATAGCTTCTGCCTTTGCAGCCAGCAGTGTGATTGTTCCAATACTCATGTCTTTCATGGAACTCTTTGTAAAACAAAATGTGCCATAGACAAGTGCAATCAGTCACTAAAAACTGTATTTACTGACCCTAGGGATAACTGGGATGTTGTCTTTAATTTATAACCTGTTTTGCTCTAATCCAATGAATGAGTGAGCCTGCAAATCATGGCTTCAAAGACCAAAAAGTATCGAAAATGGTATAATGCAAAGGAAAAAAAAACATCTTCAACAGTGATGGTGGCACCTGGTGCATTATGTTTCAGAGTGAGAGATGTGCTCTCTGATCCCACCTGGCAGAATAACAAATGAGCCATCATCCATGTTCACTGTGTCCTCTCAATCACATTGCTTTGTAAAGCAGTCTGACAGTCTTAGATCTTAAAGGCTGAGGGTGTTCCGTCAGACCACATCTGATCTCAACCACAGAATGAAGGTCAGGCAGATATTGTGTAATGAAAATGTTGTCTTAATTTTCACTCTTGTCCTCAGATAGGTATTTTCTTATTCGCCAAAGCAGTGTTTAGATTAAAAAGAAAATGGGATTGACTGTTAAATTAAATGGAAGACAATTTTCTTTAAGATCTACATTTAGACTTTCAGACCAGGGATGCTCTGGTCTCCAAGGTTAAGGAAACAAATGGACAGCAGAAAACCCTTTTCAGATCAGAACATTCTACATACTGTATAGTTTTGGTACAAGGATAGGAAGGCTACTGTTGTGTATGCATGTACTGTTTCTCTCGATAGAGAAGATTGTCAACTTGTACAGTATGTTTATAACCCACACCTCTGTTTAGATGGTTGAGGGTGCTCTGTAAGATGCCTGGATGTACAGTAGCTCGTTGTCTTTCCTGACTCTCCAAGACCAGAGATACAAATGGACAGAAGAAGCTGTCACAGTGCCAAGGAATGTGAACTGTAATCAGCGCCAGGGTAATTGCTGTCACACCAATGGAGATGGATGGAAACCTATTTATAACAAAGAGGAGAGGTCAATTTCATGGAAAGGTAATAATACTTTGAGTTTTACCAAGAACTGTAACCTCATTAATGAAGGTCCTCTCTACACATTTGTATTTAAGATGCCTTATGCAGCTGCATTATTATGAAATATGTTAACTAGTAATTAAAAAATGCTATTTCCCTTGGAAAAGACAACATCCATAGCGATTCACAGAGCTCAGAGCCAGCAGGAGAGATGTGTGTGCCTGCCTCAGTGAACACTGTGTGTCAAGGCAGTTTTAGCACTGCTCTCAAGCAAGAGGGAAATAAAATCTGTTCTGTCTGCTAAAACTGTCAACTGACGCCTCTCTGGCAGGTGGCAGATCAGCAGAGTGGTCATTGGCAATTGAAATCATTCTAACACAGGATACAATAAGAACCCTGCTTGGCTAGTGATTCGAAGCCAGCTGGCAACATTCTGAGCCGTGTTCTCACTGTGTACATCACACATAGCTGATCTGCAACCACCAGAAAACGGAAATGTGCTACCATTTCAGCTTCTGTTTTTCATTCATAAATTCAAGCAGTTATCAATTTAATGGTTGCACCATAACTTTGGACTCTTTTATGATAAAAAAGGCAATGCATCTCGTCAGTTACCAAAACATTATTCCTTTTGATGGTCCGTGTTTCTTTTGCTGTTCACATAAAAACATCAGTTCATATCAGTTGTCTTGGGTTTTCCTTTGACCTGTTTGTGTGTGATATCCCTCTGAGTCTGGCAGTTATTCCTGAGCTTTTGTATGAAGCTCTTTCCTGTGCAGTGTAGGGTTGGGGGGGGGTTGAGGTCCGAGGTCCCGTAGCAGTGGCTCATGGACTTAAAAAAACTCCTTCCAAATAAATGGACAGAGACATCTGCAAAACAGTCTAAACTAGTAAACTGAACTGCAGATAATAAAGAGAAGAGCTGCTGCCACCAACTTTTCCAACTTACTCTAACTCCAAGTAACCACCTTAAAACCTCTTTTACCCAACAAAAACCCAGATGAGGATCCCACAACAACTACTACTGAGTTAAAATAATTACAGTACAAATGTATTTTTGTCCTAAAAATCTGACTGTTTGTGAATATAAATGGTCAGTATAATCATCCAACTGTGTAGACAGCAGCTGAAATATCTTTGGTAAATCGATACTAACACCTAAAATGCTTCTCATACAGTAGGTTTCTTTTTCAAGTACAGCATCTCCCACCTGGTAGTTGTAGTGCACATTCCTTACAGTGGTTCTCCCCAGGCATTTATAACAGAACTGCATTCCTTCATGAGCACCTTCAGTGAATTTGATTAAGTGTCTTTTACAAGAAACTAGAGGGTATTGTATAGACAAAATGAAAAAAAAAAACTTTTCTAAATGGCCTGTGGCGTTTAATAAACTTGTCCTGAGGATATCAGTATTCTAAGCACTGTGATAGAATTTCTCACAGCATTGATTATTCTTTCAGGCTTCTCCCTTGTGGTATTACGTCTGTCTTGCTTTAAGAGTGACAATTAGAGACATTTTCTGGATGTTATGTATCAAGAGATTTTAAGAGGAACAACCTCATTGGGATTTACAATGTGGAGTGTATGTAGTTTCTGACATCACTGCTGGCCAAAGTTAACCTGCCTGACTCATGCAGACAGTTCTTTTTAATTGGTGAAAGGATTGATTATCTGTACTAAAGTCAGTAGCTATCATTGACAGCACAGCTATTTGGAGAACTACCACCCCTAAAAGCAAGACGCAGTGACAATGTAGGTAAAATGAATGCTTTTACAACAGAACCATAGAGCATATAACTGCAGCTTGTCACCCATCAGTGATCTCTTGGTACTGGTGTACTTAAGCAGATGATAATGTTAGTTCCCAATCTCTTCTATTGAGTTTACTTGATGTCCATGCCACCCATTGTCCTTGGTCTAGATAAATTGAGTTTACTTGATATGTATTCCTCCATCCATTTTGCCATGTGATGCTGCTGCCATTTTTGTTTAAACTGTGTCATTGGCTTTAACTTTCACAACTGTGCTCTGTATACTGTACTTCTCTAGTGAACAGAACAAGGGGAGAGTGTATGTGACAGAGAAGGTTTAACAAAGATAGAGAGCAAGTGTTAAAAATGATTGTGTCTCCAGGAGTAAAGAACGGCATTAACTGTAAGTTAGTAGAAAGGGCAGAGCAATAGACAAGTTTACATAATGCAGGATTGTGTGACTGAATGAAATGCACAAAGATACAGTAAAATACAATCAACGTTATTTAAAAAGTGATGTGGAATGACTGCACATAAAGGGCAGTGCATTAGTTTATTTTTATTTTACAAATTTACAGGTAGCATCTACCACTTTCAACATTGTAAGATGAAAAAGTGACGAGGGTTACTATAGTTGAAGTAACCTTACAGCTCAGTGATTCACGTTCACTAGCTTAGGAGAGTTCTTAAAATGGGGAGCCCCATGTGTGTCAAACCCCTGTCCAAGGAGAGAACACTGAGACAGGCATAAGCTGAGCTGTTTGTGACCCACACCACCTGGTCTGGTCACGAGTGTTCTGAGAGACAAGGCTGAAAAATGTTATGACACACTTATCATGTGACACTGCAGTATCTCTAAAGGAACTTTCCAGTGACTGGCTTGTTTCTGTTCTGATTCTGCTGCACACAAAGAAAATAAGTCCACATAAGGATTGTACAGCATTTAAGAATTAAAGAAATCTGTGTCTTCTTTCCAGTCAATGACTGGAAATGGGGATTTTTGGGTGTTCAGAGTTTCATAAAACTTGTATCTTTAGGCAGAAAATACTATTTTGCTGCCCATCCCATGCCCTGAGCCTTTGAATTCCAGTCCTGTCAATTAATGTTGCCCTGAAATATGCCTCTGAACCTTCTGACAGCGATAGATCTATTTATCTATATCTTTAACCCACCAGACATATTCTGCATAGTGTAAGGTAATAAAATGAAACAGTTGCGTAAAGTTATTATATCATACTAAAATGATAAAAAGGTTAAGTGTCTGTTAAAGTAAAATATCCCTGGAGAAGTCTAGTCGATGAGAAAGGGCAGTTTGAAAAATATGATGTGTGTTGCTGGAATGTAACCAAATGCCGCCGACAGTATATCTGTACAAGTGAGATAAACACTTTCAGGGATGGTGCTCAATACAAGGACATTACAGAGAGTCATACCTACAGTACTTCACCATATACACGTGTCATTCAAAGGAAATGGGGGTGTTCTTGATGCACCAACATGTATCTGTTGACCAACAACAAGGATTTCTGACTGACTGTTAACAACATCTGTTTTTTAAGGTGTTTCCAGACATATGGCAAAGTTGCATATTTGCCATATTCTTAAAAATTCTTATTCTTAAAAATACAAACTAAACAAACTAAAATTTGTCTATACTGTATGTAATATAATGATTTTAATAGCTAATATCCAGGATGGGGAACTCCAGCTGTAAAGCCCCAGAGGCTTCTGTGTTTTCATTCCACCTCTGATATTAACTACTTAATTTGACTAATTATTTGGACCAGAAATCAAATTCCTACTTTAATTCTGTTTATTTTTATCTATTTTGTTGCTTCTTACTTCTTCCACATACTGTATGTTCAGTGCATAATGCTTAGTAAGAACATAAGAAAGTTGACAAGGGAGAGGAACCAATTCATTTAGTAGATAGTATCTAATTGATTAGCAGATCCCATTCAGCCTTTTCTTGAAAGAAGCCAGGTTTTTAGCTTCAACAGTATGACTGGGCAGTTTGTTCCATACTCCCACAGACTTTTGTGAAAAGACATTCTCAGATTTAAATGTACTTCCACATAGCGGCCTCTTTTTATTTTACTGTTGCTACTGGAAAAGTTCACTGGGTTCGTATTTTGAATACTTGGATCACATTCCCTCATTAGCTTTCTCTTCTTAGAGATGAGAAAGGTTCAGCTCTTTCAGCCTGTCAATGTAAGCCATTCCTTTAAGGTGGGGAATGTATCAAGTTGCTCTTCTCTGGACTGATTCCAGAGGTGCGCATTGTCATACGTTTGTGATTTGATTTCTGGTTTTTAATTGCCAATGTTCAAAATAAGCTAAATAAATCTATCAAATATTTTTTTACAACAGAAAACTTTAATTTGAGGAAGGTAGTCAGATTCTCAGAACAATATTATTATTATTCTATCTCATAGACAGTAATGAAATGTAATATACTGTATACTGTATATACAGAACAGCTCACATTGTAGTATACAGTAGGTCTCACATTGATTCTCACATCTCCTGGCTCATCAATGGCACTGGGAAATATATACACACTAAAATAAAATAAAACAAACAATTGTCTTTAAGCACTAATACTAAACAAAATGTATTTTTGTATGTTGTCACCATAGGGTTTCAATTTGTATATATAGAGAAACGGTTTTGTTTTTCTTTTTGCTGGCCTGCAGCTGACAACTGGCAAATGCACAAACAATGAATTTTACTTCTGTAAACTTATCCTCCACCACAGACAAAGATAACTCCTGTCATGAGTGAGTGTGTTCAAGTACAGACATGTTGCCAACCTCTAGTTTATTAGAAGTATTGTTATCAAAGTATATTGTTGAAAAGTTTACAGATTTACATTCTAAGAATTTTCCTAGATTTCTAGTTTATTTTTCATTGTTTTTGCAGTCCAGATCATTTAATCTCCAGCTATGTCTCAAATGCTGTTAGTGTTTGTTCTTAGTCTCCTCTGCTTGGATACTGTATGTCCAGTTTCCAGCTCTGATTTCACTCACAAGAACAGGCTGACTTGGCTACTCCACTGAGAGAAATATCTTCATCAAATGAGCACTCAGGGATACCTTGCAGACCAGAGTGACTTAGAAGCTGAGGATACACACGGAGATGGTCACAGGGGCAGACAGATAGCCATACAGCTAGTGAAGCACTTTTTCACTCTCTGTCAGCTCCATCTAGCTAAGCACATTGGCTCTGTGTGTCTGTGCTCCCCTGGAAATTTTCTGTCTGTGCTCCTGAATTATTGATGAGGTTCAGGAAACTCCAGTCCTGTTCAAAGATTGCAACAAAGAGCATCACGCTTGAAATGTACAGTATGTCTCGGTAAGTATAGTCTAGACGGCAGAAAATAAAAGTAACCGAGTCTGTAAGAAACAAAAAGGTTGCATGTAAAGATGAAAGATTATGCATTTTATGTGCTCACCATTGTACAGATTTATACATACCTACCACCTGGTTAAAGGCAGTTTTACAGTATTTTAGAATCAAAGATTGGGAAACAGAGATTAAATTAAAGAATGCAGAATTCTGCTGCCTAGTGACTTGCAAGAAACTGCTTTTGCCCTATGTTGTTCACAGATCAAAGCTGGCAATTCCACATGGGCCTCTCACTGCGTCCACAGATGCAGCATTGGTTATGCATCAGGAAATGTTATTATAGTGTATTACTGTCTAGTGCCTCTCCTCGTGGTAGGTGAGGACAGCATCATAGCTCAAGAGGATTGAATTTTAAGTTTGGCAGTATGACATGTTCATGAGTTGTTATCAAGTTTTCAGCTCTCAAATAATGGAGTTTTAAACTACAGTTTGGAAACTTGTTTGTGCTATATTTAATTTCATAGTTAACAGAGAAGTCAGGCTGATTTCCTGTTGTGCATACCTGAAGCTGGTATGGATGCACACCTGAGAGTTTCTCAGTTTCGCCTTTATCTCCTCATGTCCTCAGCCTGTCTACAGGGGGCAAGCCTCATGCCATCTGTCAGGGTTGACTATAAATGCTCAAGGCTCTGTCAGAACAGACATCCTGTCCACCTGGCTGCTGTAATACACTTTTGTCACATAACCTTACCTTCATTTTTCCCTTCTTAGAAATAGTGGGACTTAACAAGAAAAGGTTAGAGAGTTTTAATTTATCTCGATCAGCCTAGTGTATGAGCCCGGGGTGGTCTGCATGTTATTGAGGACAGGCTGCTTAACAGACAGTGCATGATCTGAGTTGCCTTGCAATTACCCTACTTCTTTTGTTTTTACAAAAAGTTTTTTTTTGTGAAGCAAAAGGAACTGTTTGTGTACGTGTCCAATACCAGTAAGTAACTACATTGCAGAATGGGGACTTTTAAATTGACCTCCACATACTCACCTCATTTTATTTACTGTTGATACTGAAGAAGTTCACTGGGTTCGTATTTTGAATACTTGGACCATTCTTGAAACTGTCATGAAACCTGAATAAACCGAGCTTCTTACTCTCTGTGGTCATTAAAAATCCCTGGGCGTTTCTCGAAAAGAATAAGGATATTAACTTGGTCTCCTGGCCAAACATCCCATTGGTTTTATCAATCATTGCCTCCAAATAATCCCCATCTATTAATTGGGTTCATTGCTCTTTTCTTCTCCCCACAAAAAGCTGATGTGTGGTCAGTGTACTGGCGCACTCTGGCTGCCATCGCATCATTCAGGTAGATACTGCACATTGCTGCTATATAAGTGTAAGGAGTTATTATTGTTGCTGTTGTTATTATTTAAAAGAGAACTAAAGCACTAGCTGGTGTTATGTCATTACTGTCTCATAGCACTGAGGTCCTGGGTTCAATTCTGGACATTGGGTTATATCTGTGTGTTTGTACATTCTTCCCATGTTTCTAGGGTTTCCTCCAGGTACTCCAGTTTCCTGCTACAGTACAAATATATTCTGCTATGTTAATTGTCTTCTGGGAAAATTGGGCCTAGTGTGAATGTGTGTGCGTGTCCATGTTTGTGTCTGTGTGTGACCTGCAATGGACCAGTGTCTCTTCCAGGGTGTTTTATGCCTACGACCCTGTACTGGATACGTGGATTAGAAAATTGAAAAGGGAAGATATGACTCTTTAATTTCTCTAAGCCAATATAGCAGCACCAGAGCTGAAAATATGAACTGTATTCTCAAAAAGATTATTTGGCAAATACGTTGACATGCAGGAATGAAGCAGATCCAAGCACAGTAGCATCTGATAGCATGGGCTTGTGCATCCTGTGGAACCAGATGCTCCAGCAGACATCTGATACGTATGTCACAGACAGAACTGGAGTGAGACAATTCCACTGGGTTCTAGGATAATGCACATTATAACAGGGCTGGATATATGGAGGTGTGTGGTGAATGAGGCCTTGAGGTGCTGTCCTCCTAGTCCAGGGCTGTCCAGCCTGCCATGTCAACTGGTTTTCTTTCGATCTGAAGTAATTAGTGTGAACCCTTTCTAATTAAGCTTATAATTATATTATAATTTTTGAAAGTTATTTGATTTTTAAAGTTGATAGCTTTTAAAATGCTATTCTTTCAGGATATAGCATGCACAGGACTTTTTTTCAGCCAGCAGGTAATCATCTAAATTAAATTAATCCTGTTGATTAGGTAATCAGACTACCTTAGTATCAGAGTGGTTGGCTGCGTTGAATGCTGGAGGACACAGTGTTGCTCTGGGAAAGGAGTTTGCACCCCAGCTCTAATTTGATTCATAAAGAGACGTGAGGGCAAATCAGAGCACAGCTGACTGTGAAGAACAGTAGTAAGATTTTCTTGTATTCAGTTAAACAAATCATTTTGCATGAATACAATTCTGTGGCTTTAATTCTTCTTTTGTCATACTGTTTGCCTATTGTGAAGAGGAGGCTGGAATTAAGGTGGAGAGCTTGAATAAGATCTACTGATGGCTTCCCTGGGTGGCTGGTAATGAGGCACGCTAGTGAAATGTGGTGGACTAGAGCATGAGAATGTACCTACAGGATTGCTTGGACATTGCTGAACATATTTATAGTGAGGATATGGGAATATTGTACGACAAAGTTTTTTTTGTATCTTAAGTAGTCATCATGTTTAAGGGCTGTCATTGTTTCACTAGGTATCTCATAACTGGCAACCCACTGAAGCTAAGCAGGTGTGAGCCTGGTCAGTACCTGGATGGAGACCTCCTGGGAAAAACTAATGTTGTTGCTGGAAGAGGTGTTAGTGGGGCCAGCAGGGGGCGCTCACCCTGCAGTCCATGTGGGTCCTAATGCCCCAGTATAGTGATGGGGACAGGCGCCGTCCTTCGGATGAGACGGAAAATCGAGGTCCTGACTCTCTGTGGTCATTACAAATCCCAGGGTGTTTCTCGAAAAGAGTAGGGGTGTAACCCCGGTGTCCTGGCCAAATTTCCCATTGGCCCTTACCAATCGTGGCCCCCTAATAATCCCCCTAATAATCGGCTACATTAGTCTGCTCTCCTCCCCACTGATAGCTGGTGTGTGGTGAGCGTTCTGGAACACTATGGCTGCTGTCGCATCACCCAGGTGGATGCTGCACATTGGTGGTGGTGAAGGGGAGTCCCCATTACCTGTAAAGCGCTTTGAGTGGAGTGTCCAGAAAAGCGCTATATAAGTGTAAGCAATTATTATTATTATTATTATTATTATTATTATTATTATCTGTAGACTAGAATTGTTAGACTAGCAGTGTGAAGGTGGTGAGAAGATTTGTGTCTCAATGCCTTTGTCATTGATATTTATACTGGTAAAATCTCGGCTGTGTCAGCCTTAGGCACAACCTTAGACTGGATACACCCTCTATTTAGAACTCAAAGGGGGTTTATTTAATGTTTTGACCTGCACAATAAAGCCAAGAGCCATCCTTAGCTGTATGCTACACATTGTGTTGGATTGCTTCATGTGAGAAGGTACCTGTGGGGATGGATCTGTCTTATCTGCGTTGTGAAAAGTACTGGAGGTTTGTTAGGCACATGACAGAAATATTATTAATTCTCAGAGTGTCCACTACTGTACTTTACACATTGTTTTCTCATCACCTCTTGCAACTTACAGATGCATCTTGTAAGATTTTCATCAACCAGACTGGTGCACAGATAGGTGTCATGACTTACTGTACATCGTGCAGAACAAACCCCAGTCAAGAGCCACTGAACACTAATACAGTGTATAATTCATAATCCATAATAATCCTTTCAGAGTTCTAAATAAAATTGTATACTGTAGATAAAGGCATATGTAGACTGCTATTTGATATTTTAAGATCAATATAGGTAGAACGTTAGACTAACTGACAGGCAGTGAGACCAAAAGTTGTGCATCCAGATCAAGCCTTTTCAGACAGAGATGAAATTCATACAGCAGGCCAACTAATCGACTTTACTGTTTTTGCTGTACCCAACCTCTTAGTTACATAATTTTATCTATTTCAATAAGTCAAATAGTTATCAAACCTTTGTTGCTTTGTTTCCATTATCCAATCACATGGCTTGAATATCTTGATATTTGGTTTCTTCTGGCAGAGGGAGAGCATCATGTGGTTTTCTGTCCTTATAATTATAGCAGCCTCTGTGCACTGTGATAGAGACAGACTCTATGGAACTTGGTGTGAAGCTGTACTAACACCTTTCCCCAGGTATTGATAAGATAAGATCACTTTATTGACCATATACAATTTCTTGTATTAAGAATTTGTCTTTTCGCATACCCCAACTTGCTCTCCATAAGACACACATACAGGTAGAAAAGCTTGGGGTCAGAGAACAGAGTCAGCCATTTATACGGTACCCTAGGAGTAGCTGGGGTTAAGGAGCCTTGCTCAGGGGCCCAACAGAGTAGGATTCCTCGGCTGGCCGCGGGATATGAACCAGCAACCTTCCAGCCACAGGCGCAGATCCTTAGCCACAGAGCTACTGCACCACCCTATGAGATTAAAATCTCTTGATATCTTGAGTTACACAGTTCAATGAGCCTTTAATGTAACAAATTCAGCCTGTGCCTTTCAGATGCCCTGTGCTTAGGAACAGCTCTGAAAGGCTGTGATTGTCTTACCCAGAGACACAATTCATGCTTCAGTGTATTAGCACTAGAGCGCGAATGTAATCTTGCATCCTTTAATTTGTCCAGATCCCACAGCACTGGAGCTATTATTTAATCTTTATTTATTCAGGAAGCTCTATTATATCATTATGATTTCCTTTCAATACAGACCAGAAGCAGATTTTAACAGGAAATTTAACAACATTTAACCCTAATTTATACAAGAAATTAAAACCGGTTTTGGCTTTGATCCTGATACTTGGCACTTGTAAAAAGTGCCTTGGGAAGTTTAATGTTTAGATTATATAAATTAGTATAGATTTTAATGTAACATGTTTTTTCTGCCATACAAGCACATTTGAAATAAAGTTTTCATTTGGTGTGCAGTTAAGAATTTTATTACAATTTTGCTATTTCACATATCTTCATGTAGGGACTTCAATCTGAGATCTGACTGTGTTTAGGCTTCATAGTATTATAGATGTATGGTAGGCAGAGAGGCCACCCTCGCTCTGCTGCTCTAAGGCCGGAGCTTTATAGGGATTGTACAGCACAAAATGAGTACTTCTCCTTCCCCTGGGAGAGCACCGCTCTGACAGACACACCCTTCTATCTCATAGCTTCATTGGTCATTCTAAAACTCTCATCCTTCTGTGTTCCCACAGCAGAGAGATGCATCTGTCAGGAAGAGCAGTGCCGGCCCAGAATACATTTAAATGTGACATTTTGTCCTGTAAGTCAATGCCTGATATGTGCTCATCAAGAGCAAATGGGAGCCTGGGGGATGATATAAAGAACCAATGTCATTTGAATGAAGAACACCACTGATGGGGCTGCAGAAGGGCACCATGCTTTTAGCGGTTTTCCTTTGCATTTTGGGATTTGTTTTGTTTCAGTGGTGCTAAACTGTACCGTGTAGCATTGATCTGTGTATGTCTGCGTTTTTGCACCTGCCACTGTGCTCTAGCCTATTGATTAAATGTGTTTATATTCTGGTGACTCTGCTGTAATTGAGGACCCTGCCAGATGAGTACTTGACGTGAAGGACAGGCGTTTGCAGTGCTAATGTTGGGGCAGGAGCTGTATCACATTGCACAGGTGAAGAGTCGAAATGACAGAATGAGATCTGTTGGAAACTACACGCAGTGTGACATAATGTCTGTATTTTAATTTAATTTAAATGCGGCAGCAAGGTTCTAGTTCAGTGTAATAGTACTATTCAAGGGGGGAGTAATGTGACACCGTGATGCCTCCCAGGACTTTGTTAATAGTGAAATAATGCTGTGAGCCAAAGGAGCAGATGTGTTTGAATGAATTAATAATCAGACACACTGTAATTCAGGCTCGGGAGGGGAAGGTTAGAGAGAGCAGGGGGAATGAAGGGTAGGAGGAGAAGAGCGGACAGGACAGGGACAAAGAGAGGAGAAAGGGGAGAGGGAAGGCAGTGCAAAACAACAAGCTAGAGAGCACAGTGCCAGTCTTGTTGCAGTAGACCTTATGACCTGTATATGTCTGTGACAACTAACCTGTATGTATTGTATAAGAGTCATGTAATAACCTTATGTTTATTGTATTTTAGTTTTTGAATATTGCGTATAGTGTTTCTGGTGCAGTTGTGTGTCCCTCTTGACCTATCACTGTGAATGAGAATATGTTGTTAGTTGACTTTGCTGGTTTAATACAACATTAATTTCTCAATTTCTGAGGCTAGTGTCCAAGTCTTTTCTTCTCCCGCATATCTTGTTCTATTCTTCATTGATTATCCTATACAAAGACACCAATAGACTGGCGTCCCTGTCCTGTCCAGGGTGTATCCTGCCTTGTCCCATTGCTTGCAGCGATAAGCTTTGGCTTTCCCACACCTCTGGATAAAGCAGTTAGCAAATAAATCTATGGAGGTCATAGAGGTCCTATAAAATGACGGACTTTGCCCTTTCGTATTGAAACTCTTGTAAAGCAGCACAGAAGCAAGTTGTCCTAGGAAATTTTCACAAGGGCTCACAGTTTTCCAGAGATTGCTTCTGGTGATCTGTGTTAATTAGCAATTATCCAATTTATTATACTATTCCCATTCTTCTGTTTAATGCTGAATCTCCGTATTGATAGTGCTTCGTCATTATTAATTTCACTTCGGTTTCTTCCCTATTGCAGTACTGCTTCCATTTTCTTCATGGCTCTCTGCTGAATCAGCCTGCATTTAAAGCCTTCACTTTGCTCTTTACAGCAGTTTAAGCTTCAAGCCCACACTCCACTCCACACTAATTCTTTTCACCTTTTTGTTCCTTTATTCAGCGCATTGACCTTCAAGCTTGGCAATCTGGGACCAACGCACCTCCCCATTTAAATTCTGTTTTCCATTACTGACTGCCCTGGACTGGTTAAGGCCTGCCAGCCAGTAATCAATTATTCTATGATCACCTCCTTTCACTTATCACACTCCCTCCTGGAGTGCTCGCACCCCTACCAGTCGGGTCTTTTCGAGTGTTCCCCCACTCTTCGGGTCTCTTGTGCTTGGGTTCTGACAAATCACCACTCATGTAGCTGTATCCGGCCATGTTGTTACATCCTGATTTCTATCAGGATTTATGATAGTATGATCTATGCAAATATGCATATTGTTGTCCTGTCATTTTTTTTCTTCTGTCCATCTGTACACCAACACTGCTGCTGTAAAACAACTTTCCCTGCCTCTCCCCCCCCTACTCTCTCTCCCTTTCAGACACAGGATAACACAATGGCGAACAGATCTTTTAGGTATCATTTCACTCTTTAGTAGCTTAAAAGAAAACCTTTTCTTTTTTTGAGGACGAGAAAGAGAAATCAATCAGGGTGACCTTGTGTGATGCAGAGGAAGTAATCTGTCATTTTAGTAATCTGTCACTTTTTATGGAACTGTTTTTCATTTTCAATATTCGTTAACATTTGTCACCAAGTTATGGTTGGCTGCATTCAGTTCTTTTAAATTGAAATGACAACGCATCAGTGAAAAGGGATCAAGCCTGATGCTCACTTGTTGTGTTTACCTGGACAGTGCTGTTCCATTTAAATAACTTATTTTACCAAGATAATGGCTTTTAATTGATCCCTGAGGGCTATAAAATATTTTAACTTATAAAAACAAATTAAATATTAATAGAGCAAAACAAAATTCTCATTGGTGTAAACATATTATATACAGTGGCACTAATCCTACATTGTGCCTAATCTGTAGTCTTTAGCCAGGGTCACTGAGAAGTGGTGAAATACTAGGCTAGACTAGATGTAAATCAGTCGGGAAAAAAGATAACAGATGAACTGGTGGCAATATGAATACAACTACTTGGTTTTTTTTAAGTATGTTAACTTTGGTCATCTGTGTAATTGCCATTTGGTTATAATTTCACTTTTACTTGAGAGAGAGAACAGAGAACTATGCTCAAGGATGTGCAATGGTTTGTAGAACTGCCTTTTTTGTGAATCTCTGAAAAAAATATTGTGCTCACTGTACTTTGTTTACATCTCATATTTTCATTAATAAACTAAAACTAAAGCATCAGATCTGGACTTCTTCAGAACGAACAGTAAAACCCAAACCAAAGGAAACAAGCAGAAACTATGTGGAAATGCATTTAAATCTGAGCCACGTTGCTAAAGCTGATACCCTGATAATAGCATGATGGAGTTCAGAGAAATGCATTGTAGGGTTGAAAAAGCAGGATAAACATTTAACAGTAAGAGTGTTTGACATGAATGGTGTAAGTGTGAAATTGCCAAAAAATATACAATGATTAAATTTTATAAGGGTCTTACACCCTTACCTGTCAATTACAGTTGAACTTTTCAATAGATAAAGCTGTTGAAGGTTTGCGTGCCAGTCTGCAGATCATCTCAAAGCTATAACTATGCAACAGGGAATTAATGACATGTAATGGTACCCAAGTCCTTGGTTAATGGGTCTCCAGATACCAGCTTTCTTGGTAGCAAGTTCTGTAGTTACTGCAACCATGGTTACCTGACCCTCTATGACGTTGAATCTCTGGCTGTGTGTTAGCAGATTTTTGCAGCAGCTGCAGAGATGGAGCATAACAAAAGTACTGTTGTGTGGAAGAGGTTTTACCTGTTCTTGTTCAGTCTGTTCAGGTCTGGCTTAGCTTTATCTGTCTCTATCTAAGATGTCAAGGCCAGTCATTGCTTTTTCAAGAATCACATGAGCCCTCCCACTTACAGCAAAATCAGCAATGTAGTCAGATATTTCATCATTGTTTTTAACCAAAACACTGTGATTGACAATACAGTATTCTGTATGGTATGCTAACAATATAATGTACAGTATGGTGGTATATTTCTGGTTTAAAGTGACAGGAGTTAGGCCTGCGGTACATAACATAGGACGTTGCACTGTAGTTTTTAAAATTGTCGTCTTAAGTCATCGAAACATTAACATATTTTGCAAACAACAGCTGTGTGTGTTTGTGGTGCCACTACAGTCAGCACTGTTTCTCTCCTTGAACAGTGAGCAGTGAGCTGAGAGCCACTGTTTTCTACCAGATTCTGTCACCTCAGCACCAAAATATGGTCTCATTTTATCTTGGTCAACTATGAGATTTCCTAAGCTTTATTATGCTGGTAGTAGCTCCGTTTATAAATAGTTCAGACAGCAAAGCTCCCAAGGGCTTAATTAGATTATGTTGGCCAACTAAACTCTCCTCACAGGTGGGTGGCAGATGTTTCTAATAGTTTGGTACGGAATTTCATTTTGCATTTTTATATGATTGAAAAATGTACTTTTCTGCAGAGATTATTATTATTATTATTATTATTATTATTATTATTATTATTATTATTTAGTTTTTCATCTGCTGTACCTGTTTGTAGATAGTACTGGACGTTGTACTACACAACACAATGGACACAGAAAATATAATTCTACTAATACACATTCACTGTCTTTTATTAAAGTTTGTGTTGGTAAAGTTAGAGTTACAGGTCAAGGTCAAGATGGTGACTCTTCAAGGAACAAACCTCACATTTCCATTAAAGGAAATATTACAAACTGATGGATACACCACTTCAAGAGCCCTTACTTAATTCTGGCACAAAATGCAGAACTCTGAAAATTGAGTTACCAGGTGGATCATGAAATACTGCCCAAGATTGATGGGTATTTGTTGTTAGCAGAGAATATAATCTCTGTTGGAGGGAAGGCTTATCACAAGCTTCCATTTGACAGAGCAGGAGACAGGGAGAGCAGAAACAGATGGGCTAATCAGGCTGGAAGGAGATGGGCAGAGAGGGGAGAAGGTTTGACCTGTGGGAAGAAAGAAGAGCCAGCAGCCATATCACCCTGCAACTCAAAACTGGTAACCCACTGAAGCTAAGCAGGTGTGAGCCTGGTCAGTACCTGGATGGAGTCCTCCTGGGAAAAACTAAGGTTGCTGCTGGAAGAGGTGTTAGTGGGGCCAGCAGGGGGCGCTCACCCTGCGGTCCATGTGGGTCCTAATGCCCCAGTATAGTGATGGGGACAGACGCCATCCTTCGGATGAGACGTAAAACCGAGGTCCTGACTCTCTGTGGTCATTACAAATCCCAGGGTGTTTCTCGAAAAGAGTAAGGGTGTAACCCCGGTGTCCTGGCCAAATTTCCCATTGGCCCTTACCAATCATGGCCTCCTAATAATCCCCCTCTATGAATTGGCTTCATTACTCTGTTCTCCTCCCCACTGATAGCTGATGTGTGGTGAGCGTTCTGGCGCACTATGGCTGCCGTCGCATCCAGGTGGATGCTGCACATTGGTGGTGGTGGAGGAGAGTCCCCATTACCTGTAAAACGCTTTGAGTGGAATGTCCAGAAAAGCGCTATATAAGTGTAAGCAATTATTATTAATTGCTTGCTCGGAGACTCGGAGACCGCTTCAGAGAACACGTCAGGGCTGTGAAGATTAAAGATCTCTCCAAGCCCATTGTTTCTCATTTCACCTCTGACGGCCACGACCACTCTAATCTCTCCGTCTGTGTTCTCAAAGACGGTTTTCCGAACTCATACATCAGAAAGACCACCGAAACTAAAATTATTCTGCAGCTAGGATCACACATTCTCCCTTCCCTTAACGACAGATTACTGTTCTTTTACATTTTCTCCATTCATTGGAAGTTTCATTTCACACCTCTCTGCACCCATTCTGACTTCACACCTCTTGATTGGCCTCTCTTTCTGTCCCCTGCTCCCGCCTCTCACTCCTCCTCCCTCTCAACCTTTGTTCTCCCGCTACTTTACCTTTGCCTACTGCCCTGTCTCTCTCACACCTGAAGAAGGCTCCACGGCCGAAACGTTGTGTTCTCTTTCTTCTTTTTTTCAGCATGGAATAAACCTATTACTTGTTCCAATTATTATTATTATTATTATTATTATTATTATTATTATTATTATTATTAATTAAGAGAGAGGGAAGAAGGGAGCACTGGAATATAGATGATACTCTGCCATGAGGAGAATAGGTTATACAAGAGAAGGATATCTGTGGAAGCAGAGATTGAAATCAGACAGGGTGTAGGAGCAAGACAAGAACAAAAGTGGTAAGATAAGTCTAGAAAGAGGTCCTTTCTGTCTTAGACCAAAGTGATGAAGTCTCGCTGCATTTAGGTAGATCCCCATGTACATGGACATCATGGCTTCACATCATGTTTCACATTATAATAGTATGTGAAAGTTGTAAAAGTATTCTGTGCAAAGAATTTAGTAATGTACTGTAAAATGTGGCAATATGTTGTGCCTGTAAATGGATGTATATTTGTAATTTTCCAGATATCAATAACAAGAAGAAGCTATACTAATTTTATCACACTCTGTTTTAGGGTTACTACTCTGTAGTTATACTGCAAGTACATTGTATAATAATTATGTAGACAAAATGAAATAATCACCCAGGACAGCACAGTCTGAAACACACATAAGACAGAATCAAGTGACGTCCTTTCTAAAATTTTGGTTGCCACATTATTATGTTTGTTAAAGAATAAAGAATGTAAAAGTTATATTGAGCAGTCAATCTCCACAGTACTGCCCAACATCTGCAGTGTCCACTATTATCTCAGAAATGTGGAAAAAGTGAAGCAAGGCCTAGGAAATAGGGTTTTTCAACGGAAAGAAAATCTGTGCTAGGTCAGAACAATATCTGGCTGTGTCTGACATGTACACATCTCTCAACATAATTCCAAAGGAGCTCTGCTGATATACAATCTTGATCTCAGACTGTAATAGAAAGTCTTGAATTACTATACCTTGGATATCTAGTGACATACAGTATTATCTGGTTAGAAAAATATAGATTTCATAGTATCATAGTTGTCCTAACACAGGCTGGAACATTGATCTTGAAATGTCAGTATAATGCTACAGTATTGAGAAAAAGGTTGTAAACCCCTTAGTTTGGAATATATTATGGTATGTTTCAGCTCCCAAAACATATGATCCTATACATGTACAAAAAGAAGTACATAAAGTAGGTTGTCTACTCTGAGTAAGGACTGGACTGGTAAAGCCTCGTGATGTGACAGCAAAGCTGTTAAAGTGGCCAGTTTGTATGGTGGGACTAAAGATATGATGATGTCTAGAACAACAGATTAATTTACTGATGACTGCTGTTAACAATATACTGTATCTTGAGTTTGATATAAAGTATATCCCTGGTCAAACAGGATTAACCAGTAATAAAAGGCACTGGCAAAAAGGCAAAATGGGAAATCCATTAGGTTATGGATCATGTTAGGGTGGAAATGTTAAATTATCAGTTTTGGCTAGACCTCACACCACAGAGATATTTTTAAATAAGATATTTTTTAATTATTAACAAAATGAACCAAACGAAATATATCCTCACATTCATAAGTTGGTGAACTCTTAGATTCAGCAACTTGTGGTACTTCCATGAGTAACAATGACCTAAAATAAACATTTCCTGTAACTGTTTATCAGTCCCTGACATTGGTCCATTCTTCTTTTCAGAACTGCTTCAAGTGGGTGACTTTATATGGGTTCCCTACATGAAGAGCTTACTGTATTTTCTTCCTTAACACTTCATCAATATTTCTTGTTCCTCAGCCACGCTGTTATAGATCTAAGATCTAAGATCACTATCTTGCTGCATGACTCACCTTTGGCTCAGCTTCTGCTGATGAATGGGTGGCCTGACATTCTCCTACAGAATTTGCTAATACAACACCAAATTTATATTCCTGTTAATGATGGTGATCTGTCTGAGTCCCGAGACTGCGAAGAAGCCACAAACAACAATACTCCCACCACCTCGGACTTCAGAATGGCAGACAGAATTATGTTTTTCTGTAGGAAGTCTGTGTTATCCTCCCTTGAAAACCTTTCCTTATCAGCCTTTTCTTAATCGATGAGTCACGAATACCGAAATTAGCCACAGCAAGAGAGACCTGCAGATTCTTAACACTGGGGTTCTTTGTAACTTCCTGGATAATTTTCAAGGTTACTCTTGATAGAAGATCTTGGCAGGAGGGCTGGTCCTTTGTAGAGTCTCTGTTGATTTGAATATTGTATTTGTAGACAATCTTTCTCACATTAGATGGATATTTAAATATTTCGATTTTTTTTTTCTAACCATCTCCAGACTGATGAGCATCATCTACACTTTTTTAAAAGTCCTCTGAAATTTGATCATGGCATGATATGTTTTCACTAACTGTATGGTTAAGACCAATTTCACAAAGTTTCTGACCAATGTAAAGGACAGGGATGCCCACACTTTTAATTAACTCTTTTCAATTAAGCTAAGTAAACTACAGTTCACTTATTGTACATACACTGATTCTTAATTATTATTTTCTTTTACTTCATATATGGTTGCTCCTAAAACAATATTAAATTGGCAAATATAAACCCTGTTGTTTGTTTAAGAAAATAATGGTTTTGATTAAACACGTGTATCATGATAAGAAATCACATTTAATAATACTGGGGGTTTAAAAACATAATGTCAGCACTATGTTTGGTGAGACAGCCACTGGAAACAATATGCTGATGTATAAAACTGGTATTATTGCCTATTCCCCACCATCCAACCTTTTTATTTCTTTTACAAGGACCACAGCCAACACTGTGGGAATGTTCTGAATGCTCACACTGTACTAAATTACCAAATGAAAGATGAGTCAAGACCCATCACAAAATATCACTCTTTTGTCAGTATTCAAGAGGTAGTTAACCATGTTGTCATGCATGTTGTGCAAGCCAAGCTACAATCTGCTGTTATGTTGTCCAGAGCCACAATATTTAAGTGTTTACTTTGGATGCCAGCTTTTTGTTTGTTTTGATGACTGTCATCAGGTTTATGGACCTTCCAACATGCTCAGTTGTTAAACTAATCATCTCTTCATATGGTCATTCAACTCTCAGCCATCCTCTTCCCAGCAAAGCCGTTGATGAGACCATATGGGATGTTTCAAGACAGAGCTACTGTAAATGTGTTGACATTAATTAGCTACAGTAAGTGTCTATCAGATTGGATCTGACACAGGTTTGATCCAACTGCTGGGCTATACTAAAACCTTTAAAAACCTTTACACCACACTGAAGTTTAACATCCCATTTAAAATTTAAAAAGAAAAAAGCCCTCTTGTTACAAAGAAAAAACAACGAAACTTATTTTACCAACTGAACATTAGGAAAATATTGACAGTATATAACAGATCTCAGATATTTGTGATTTTATCAATAGAAATAAAAGATAAGAATGGTGATTAAACTTCTATAAATATGGTCAGCTTTATTTTTCATTTGAATGCTCATTCTGGAATATTCAAAGCAAATTTATTTTTTTATGTTTTTCAAGAAAGGCACAAACATGATTTTGAGGCTGCTTATCAGTAAAGATCCTAAAGCTTCTGTACTGCATGAAAAGTACCCCCACCTTATTTAAATATGTAACCTTAAAATAGAGAAAATATTACAGCAGACAATCTCAGCTGTGCCTCTTCATGAGTTTGCATTTCGTAGCCTCTTCACTTCTTAGCCCGGCACTTACATTGTTGTTCTTTTTCAGTATGATTTTTTTTTTTTACATTCCCATCACAGAATCTTCTGAGATCATTAGAGATCTAATCATCACCAGTGCACACAGAAAAAGAAATATGTTAGTGTCTCTGAGGTGTGCTGCCATCGGTCATTTTAGTTATTGGTATGTACTGGTAGGTTGATTGATATTTGTCAGGACAGAGCTGAGGTTATAAAAAAGAGAGAGTCCTATCTGAAGTACTAATATATGCAGGCATTTTTCTGTCCTTCAGTTTCTTTAATTTATTTTCTTGTGGAAGCTACTAGTTTGTATATGATATAGTTGTAGAGTATAAAACATACAGTATAGCAATAGTACATACAATACATAAACACATAACATTAGTGCATACAATAGGTTAATCTTTCAAGACAGTTTATTGTTTTCAAATTGTAGCAGATGTATTGTCAGAATTATAATACTATAATAAGTTCAGTCATAGCAAATTAGGAATTAATCCTGTTACCTCCTTCATTATAAATTAACCACTGGTTTGTAGGGCCTGCTGGAGCTGTTTTTTCTGCTTATGTCCTCTGCTTTATTGTTTTAAAGAGATTTAAAAAAAAGCTTCTTCTGGTCGAAAACAGCTTCTGTAAGTGTATTGTCTTTTTTGTGTTGAATGAGAATGCTACTGCTAGCCCCTGGCGATGAGAGGTTATAAAACATAAAGGATGGTGTCTGTGTCAACAAGCTATCTCCTTTATAATTTCGTCCACCTGAAAGGTCTTGATCTAATTTTACAAAAACAAGTGAAAGAAAGGGCTATATTACTTTTGGAAGCAGCAAAAAAACACTCAATTGCTTTGAAAGTTGATATAGGAAAGAGGAAAGGTGGAAGTCATAAATGGTCTCTGTATCTGTGCCAAATAACTATAAACCATAAATGTGCTTTTTTATAACTACAGTATGACATGTACAGTATGTGATGAAACACATGTTGTTTCAAATGCCACAGTATATGGTATCACTTGGCCTTGTGCACCATGCAGGCCAAAAAGGAGAAAGCAGATAGTTGATGTTTATATATTTGGTGAGGTAGAGCCTTGAGGAAAGTTAGCTAATCCCAGTGTTAGAAGAATTCAGTTTAATATGGCAAGACCGTGTGCCACAGAAACAAAAGAAGAAGGGCTATGAACGAGAGGAGGGTATTAGGCCTATTGACCTCATTTGGTAGCAACTAATTGATCCAAGGATCTCATCCAGCTGTTTCTTGAAAGAACCAAAGGTATCGGCTTCAACAACATGGATGGTTAGCATGTTCAATACTCTCACAAACCTGTGGATAAAGACGTATTCCTCCTCTGCCCTATTCTTCCACTTTTATGACGATATTCTTCCATATATAACTATATAACGTCCATTAGGGCCTTTGCCATCATCAGAATTTCATGACCTGTACTCCTAAACAAAAGGAGGACAAAACAATGGTCTCAATGGAAGGTCTCCAAACTGTTGCCCCTCTCTGATACATTTGAACATACTGTATTTTCCATTCAGCACAGTCCTAAATACAACATTTTGTTCTATATTCTGTGCTGTGTACTATTACACTGCTTACAGTTTGACCCCTCATGTCTTCAGCACTATAATTTTTTTAATGTAGTATTACCGAGATGTGGATTCCTTTTCAGAAATATTACACTAAAATCACAGAACACCAAATTATTGTTTGTACTGTGTAGTTTTAACTCTTGCTCCCCCTCAGCTCAATACTTCATCTTTGCCAGCTGACAGGTTGACATTAAAGATTACTTAAGTGTGTAGTTTCCAGGCCAGCTACCTGTCATTTTGTATGTTAACAAGCACTGAAAGAGAGGCGATGTGTAGGCAAGCACACAGCCTAATTGGAGTTGAGATCTGATGCTGGTGATAGCCCAATATATCAGAGCCGGAGTGAGGTTTTCTGTCCTGACATTGGTTTGTAGATAGACTTTGGAATCTAGTGTTCTTGAGACCCTAACCCCTTAGGACCTGACACCTCTATGTTTACATCTTCAGTGCTCAAAGCTCCCAAAATATCATCTATTCTGTTCCAGCTAGAAAGAGACTGTCTAATAAACATTATTACTGTCTCATAAATCTGCTTCAGCTTACTCATTCTGTGAAAAAGAGCCGGGGGGAGGTAGGCTATCAGTTATCCTGGAAAGAAAGCTGAGTGACTGCAATGCTGCAGAACACAGTGCCTTAGTCTGTTGAAGATACTGCACTGAGAATCAGAATGCTGCTGATGGATGAGACCTTTCAAACCTGTTTATCAGCAACAACCTCTGGGCAGGTTTTGTGTCATTCAGTCCTGACTCATTGTCTCGGCAAATAGCAGAGACCTCAAAATCCACTAATAAACACTCCCATTGGAATGCAGTCGCAGGGCACTCATTTTTTATTTTATTGCTAACATTACTGTTTGCACTGCTGTTTAAAGTAGCTCATAAGGTATCCTCTTCCATCCATCCATTCTTTTTCTATCAATTTTATCAATTAATTCCTATCCTGGCAAGCAGTGGGCACATGACAGTTAACACCCTGGATAGGATGCCACACACAGACATCCGCATGCGCACTCTCACAGCAGTGTCCTATTAACCTACCAGTACTCTATGTTTTTGGGCTATGAGTAGGAACCAGAGGACCTGGAGGCAACCCACACAAACACAGGGAGAAGATACAAACACCATGCGAATGGTCTCCAGGAATTGAACCCAGGCCCCCAGCACTGTGAGGCAGCAGATGTGCAATTAATGCAGGTGCTTGCATCTCAGAGCCACCCTGGACCTGTCACGAAGCGTAAATCAGGACTATATCCATAGGGAAGAATCTGGAAGGGAGTGGAACAATGAGAAGACTAGGAACTGGGCTGGTAGACGAACAGGGGGCGTTTTGGCGATGCACTGGTGCATGGTGGGGGGGGGGGGGCATGGTCCAAGGGAACAAGTCCAAAGGGAGTCCAAAGGGAAATCCATGGTGAAAGCAAGAGTCCAGAACTGGGTAATCCATCCACAACAGACAAGACAAAAGTTAAAAACTGGAGCGGGATCCGGTATAAGGACGGGGAATAAAAAAGGGGTAACGGGGCCAGGTGCTCCAAGCCCCGGACCCAGATGGTGCCGCCGGGTCTCTCCTGGACCCACTGGTAGGCGGGCTTCCGGGCGTCCATCTTCCAAAGCTGAGCCCAGAATGGTAGCAGAGTCTGGCTTATAAAGGGAGGGGCTGGAACAGGAGGCAGGTGCAAAAAATCAACAGAAACAAGAAAGAGCCGGAGGGCCCTTAAGAGGAGGGACTTACGATCGTGACAGGACCAGAGTGAAATAGAATTAATGTCAGGTTACTACAGCTCACTTCCAGGAGACATGAGGAGTGGCACTTTAAATTCTTCCTCAGGGAAGGGTCAGCCACTATGCACACTAACATTGGTCACAGTTAATGGTTAGGTAACAAGAATGCACAAGGTGTGAGCTGTTAGTGGGGTAGGGAGAATATTCATGTGACACCCATAGAAACTATATATTTTTCAAAGCAAGTAAAAAAACAGCCATGCTGTTGCAGTTTAAGTCATTTCATTACATTTAACTATCCGGCTCTTATCATCTATCCGTATTCTAAATGTTTCTTCCAATTCACAGGGGAGTAAGAGTCTATTCTGGCAAACAATGGGTGCAAGCCAAGGTACATCCTTCACAGTAGACTCATCATAACCAGTCTAATTCATTTATACCTTGCTGAATATACCTAGGTCTAAGCTACATAAAATGTGTTAGGTTCCATTCAGCTCTTTAAACACATTTCTGAATACAGAGCAGATACTACAAAAGCATTTTAAAAGAACACACTTTTGAAAACGTGTTCAAAAGTTTTAATATTTACGTAAGAAAATTGATTTAAGCATTAAACTTTATTACTGTTACAGTATATACACTGCTGTACAAAAGTCTTATACGTCTTAGATATGATCAGGAGTTACAACATACAGTATGTGTGTTAAAAGCATTAGCAATCTACTCAAAGCCTGTAGTAGTGTTTTTGATCATTTTAATAACTGTTTTAACTGCTGTTAATACAGTTTAATTTGGGTTAAAAGCTTGTACTTTCACAATTCAAATTGATCAAGATCTTTATGAACTGGATCAAAACTATTCAATATAATCTATACATGCTAATCTTACTGAATTTTACCAATCAAATCTAGCAAACCTAGCAGAAATATACCTTGCTAGCGTCTTGTAGGGCACAAACACTGGGCAAGTTAGACATACAATTTAACTTTGGCAGCAGGTTTTTGGCCTTTGGACTTCATGGGGAATCTGGAGCACAACCAGAAGGAGAACATACATGTATAAAATCCACAGTCAGGAATCAAACCCAGCACACAAGAGGTTTTAGGCAGCAGCTCTAACCATTACACCACTCTGCCACACTTATTCCCTGTATATTGCTATAACATAGTTTTAAAGTTTAAAATGATTCCATTCATGCAATGGGGCAGTAATATAGGATTCCAGCAGTTGTATTCCAATCACTGCATGCTCTGTATCTCAGGTTTTGTAAAGTCTATTTTTTATTATGAATACATTTTACCCTAGAGCAGGGTTATAATGTGGACAAGCTCTGATCTAACCCACAACCCTGTATTGGATAAAGCAGATAGAAAATGGATAGATGCTACTGGACTGTTAGGTTACCCTTTGGGGGTCAAACTGTTATACACTGGAGCTAGGCTTTGTCTAGGAAGATTGGACAAAACTAATCAGGTATTTTATTATATATACAGTAAATATAATATATATAGCTTAAAATATATATTTCTTACAAAACGTATGCCATGTTTCCATTCAGCACACCTGTGAGCTCCACTATCTAAAAGTGGAAGACTTTCTCTAGATAGATATGTATAATCCTTGCAATATTAAAGCAGAAACTAGCAAGGCAAGCAACAGGAGGCTGTGTGAGCCCTCTTGTTCTCCTCTTTGGTCAGTACAGTAGCTTGCTATTTCAGAAACCTCCTCAGTCCCCAGTGAATCAGCCTGGAGGTTTGCTCTTTCTACTGTATGTGTCCTTCAGCAAGATCCTCAATTGCTTCTCTTGTGAGCACTAATAAAGAGTTTTACCGTCACCAAAGAAGTGTGCAAATCCCTCACAGCTTGCAGCCTAAGATCCTCATTCTCCACTGAGGCCGAACAGCCCATTCCCAAAAAAACATAATTGCTTTAGATGAGTTATTTGCCCATAGTAGAAATAAAATGCAGTTTTAGGGTCTGGTAATGAGTGTTCTGACTGGGCTGCTATTTCTTAATCTTATTAAATGTGCACATCTAACAAAGTATAATTTTCCAATGTGCTTGAAAAATCATTCAATTATTTTGCTGCAGTTCAACATTTCCATTACCTCAGTGCTAAGGCGGAGTGTTTGAAGTGATGGCACAGCCCTCATTATTCTGTTGATTTAATAGCTGTTGTCAGTCTCTCTCCTTGTTTGTTGTTTTCTATTGATCCCTAGAGCACCCCCCCAAAACCTTGGTCAACCCAAACAAAGCTGTGTTTCTACAGTCAGCCCTCATGGCAGGGTGATGTACCCATATCAGTGCCAGCTCCCTAGTTAAGCAGTTTTAATAACTACATTCCAGCCAAGTCGTCTAAATCCAGGAGCGTGCCACTGCTAATGAGAAACAGAAATGATGCTGCTATGCTTGTTTATATCTCTTTTGACTACTGATGTTCTGTCAGCAGCACCATAGGTGAGGTACTTTTTTAACAGTGATTTAGAGCTCCTGCTGTAAAAAATGATTTCATTTCATGTTTGTCCAATTACTCTCCAGGGACCAATAAGGCTACAGCAGAGTGTTTTTACAAAAAAGCTTTCTGCATGCAGAGAAGAAGGGAACATCAGATAATAACCTGAGGTATAGTCTGAAAATTGCTTCCTGTTTGTCTGTGGTTAGGACACACCAGAGACAGCCATCTCTGGACTGCAGAACACCAGACCTCAGGGTTCAAGCTATGCCAGGTAGGGGTTTTTAATGGGTGCATAATTAGAAATGAACTAGCACTTAACATCTGCTTAAGGCAATGGAATTCGTTTATGAAGGAATTCCAGTCGGTGTACAGGGCCATACATTACATAAGAATATAAGAAAGGTTACAAATTATAGGAAGCATTTTAGCATATCTAGCTTATTGGTTTCTAGGAGTTAAGCACTTTCAGGATCTCATCTTGCCATTTCTTAAACATGTGGTATCAGCATTCAGAACAGGGCAGGGTCTCTAGCTGCAGACTTCCACAACCTATGTGTAAATAAATACATTCTGTTCTCAGTTTTAAATGAATATCCCTCATACTTTCCACTTTTCTTTTCCATTCAAGAATAAAAATACTAATTTATTTTACCCCGTCAGAAATAAGACATTCCTTTATGCCATGAATTGTAAACAGCTTGTCTTCTCTGGACTGATTTTATTGGCAGCAGCATTAGCACCTTGTAATTGTTTATCAGAAGCTGTGGTGAGCTTTGACAGTATTGGGATAGGAGACTTTCATAGAAAACCAGGTAGCTGCTGTAAGTTCTATTGGTGGGGCACTCCCCTCTGGACCACAATTTCTAAAACCAATTCTCCAGTATGTTAACAACGGTGCTGTGGGATGTGCTGTCTTCCGGGCAGGAGTGGTTCAGCCTACTGTATGTCTTAAATGCTTAATCACTAAAGATCTGTTTGTAAGAGAAGGGGTATAACCCTGGTGTCTGTGGATTACAGACTGGTTTGTTTCCAGAACTTTGGTAGATATTATTAGGAAGTATTTTCAGTTTATGTTCTGAAAACAGTGTGAATGTGTTCAGGTTAACCAGGGAAACCACAAAACCACCAACCGTTTAACTTGCTGGCTTATTAATTAATAATAATTAATAACTATAATTGCTTACACTTACAGTATATAGCGCTTTTCTGGACACTCCACTCAAAGCGCTTTACAGGTAATGGGGACTGCCCTCCACCACCACCAATGTGCAGCCCCACCTGGATGCGACGGCAGCCATAGTGCGCCAGAACACTCACCACACATCAGCTATCAGTGGGGAGGAGAGCAGAGTAATGAAGCCAATTCATAGAGGGGGATTATTAGGAGGCCATGATTGGTAAGGGCCAATGGGAAATTTGGCCAGGACGCCGGCGTTACACCCCTACTCTTTTTGAGAAACGCCCTGGGATTTTTAATGACCACAGAGAGTCAGGACCTCTGCTTTACGTCTCATCCGAAGGACGGCACCTGTGTATAGTGTCCCCATCGCTATACTGGGGCATTAGGACCCACATGGACCGCAGGGTGAGCACCCCCTGTTGGCCCCACTATACCTTTTTTAGCAGAAACCTTAGTTTTTCCCAGGAGGTCTGCCATCCAGGTACTGACCAGGCTCACACCTGCTTAGCTTCAATGGGTTGCAAGTTGTGAGCTGCAGGCATTAACTGCCCATTGTCGCCAGACCAGGGATATTCTTGGACTTGTATTGTTATACCTATTATGTATTTGTAAGAACTTTGAGTTGTCAAAACCCTAATCTATCCCGTCCAAAGGAATTCTAAATCACAAATCTTGCAAAAAGAAATGAGTTTCAGTGCTGCTTTAAACCTCACTATGACTTGAACCAGTTAGAACTCTCCTTTGACCTTATTTCTCTTTGTTCTAAAAAAAAACAGTTGATACATTTTAAGCGAGATGGCAAACAAACTTACTTTCAGATTATCCTGCTCTCTTCTGCTTTGAATCTGTCTCACGTCTTCCCTCTCTCTCTCCTGTTTTCTCCCTGTGCCTCACTCTGTGCAAAAGAATGACTGCTGAATTGTTCCAGTTGCTGTCCAAAAACACATCTACGATCCCAGTTTCTTTGGAATTTTAGGACAACATTAATCAAATGTACCTTGTTCCCTGTTCCCTCCCAGACACAGAGGAAATTATACCTTTTAGTAGAGTCCATTTGGCTCTAAAAGACAGCTCTGTTTCTGAGGCTTCTCTTCACTTTAGTATATACAGTATATTAAAAAATATATTTTCCTCATCCAGGATCTCCAAAATGTCTGATAAATGCCATCTGGGTTTCAACATAAAATAATCACCTAACTTATTCTCAAGGAAGTTTCTGTTCTGTCTTATTGCTGGGCAGTGTTTCTTTTTATGTACTCTTCTCTGCACTGAAAGGTCTCTCCTGGGCCCAGGTTGGGCATTGTTTCCTTTGTTATGTGCTGCTTGTTTGCTCACAGTTGGTGAGATATGTTGCCCTGTTTTCTGTGTACTATAACAGTGTGCTGCTGTGCCAGACTCCCAGTCCTTTGATTGCTTAATTCAGTGGCTGTAGGCATTTAGATTGGCATTTCAGCTGCTGGGACCTGCTCTCTGAAGCTTCTGATAACAGAAATGATCCCTGGTTAATTGTGTATTATTGGAAACAGGTTTCAGACTGAGGGGACATTCTGTACACATTCTGTTCTTCACTACCACCCTTCTTTTCTCTTCCCAGTGGTAACAAACACTTCAGGTCAGGAGTCATACGCAACAACTTTCAATGCATTATAAAAAGTAGTGATTATTATAACACAAACTCTTTGGGTGAGACTAGGATAGGAGGCTTTTAGTTTCATAATTAGTCTGTTATATACTGTAAAGAAGCCAAGGGCACTTAGGCTGCTATGCCTAACCTCAGGATAGCAGCAAACCATTGAATGTCAGACACAAAATAATGTGTTATTTGAAGGACATTCCTTTGCAGTAACCAGGTGCCAGGTGGGATGAACTGTTCACTAACCTAGACAATCAAGATGAGTCATATGCTAGACATTTCTTTTTTTTTATTTTAGCTCTGAAATTATGTAATTGAATTCATTATCATCTAATCAAATGCTTAACAAGCTAGTTGTCCTGAAATGCTGCGGCTAATCAGATTGGAAGATCTAGTATTTAATTATCTTTGACCTGGAGGTCTACAGCAAATGGGGTAAATCCAAGTGAAACACATTGCCTTTTAACTTCTGACCATGACTGTACTTACATGATTGGTCTACCTATTTAACTGGGAACATAAATGTAAGAGTTTTATAGACATTACACTTTTAATCTGGTTAGACACTACAACAATAAATGTGTCTGGATGAGCCAACAATATGATAATTTCATTTAATTAGCAGGACATTTTAGACCAAAAACTGATACCAGCTTAGTGCTCCAGGAGTCAATTCCATTTTTTTTTATCCTGAGACAATGAACCACACTTCCTCAGAGAAGCACTCCATACTATTTGCATATTGTCAGGCCCTTGTGATTGCAGTAGTTCTGGCTTAGTGTCATGTTTGTACAAGGGGCGTCATTCACACAGCAATCTGATTAACAAATTACCCATATTAATGGAGTCGCTGACCTTCAAATGGAGATCTGAACTCTTTCTCCTGTGGACTTATTTTCTTTTAAATTCAGCACCAGGGAACCTAATCACTTGAGTTATTAAATTATGTGCTGGAGAAATTCCCTCATCAGTACAGTTACCTCTACTTTCTCATTGTACAGTAGCTATTGGTGTAATGATTGAGAGTTTTGGTGCTCCTGTTTTCTCCTTCCAGCATTCCAGAGTTTTCTATTACCTGCTTGTCATTTCAATCAGCCAGTTTTCAAATTTTAATAGCGCCTTTTCATACTTTCACAAGTTCCTTCTCAAAATACCTTACAATGTCACGTGGCAATAGGCATAACAAGTGTATGGTAGAAGACTGATGTTAAAGAGCAATAATAAAAATAAAAACAAAACATTTTAGACAATACATAAAAAGCAATAGGATCAAATGCAGTTTTCTATTTCAAAGCATGAGCACAATGAATATATGAGCAATTCAAAATGTAATATATAGGAAACTATAAATTGACGTAAGGCTTCAATACCAAGCACATATTGTCATAATCTCTGCATTTCACAGGTCAATGAGATTAGGACAGATTCAATATGACATGGAACAATACAGATATCATCTCAGAGTGATTTCTGTGAAGAGGATGTAACTTATCTGTGGATAATACGCTTACTGATAACAATCCTATTGCTGGGACAGCTCTCCTCCCAAGCAGATTAGACAGAACTTCAGAGACTCAGATTGCCAACAATGTTTACTATTTACCTTTTTATACCCCCCCCCCCCCAGATATTGGAAAGCAGATTTTTAAGTGAAAGTGCAAGTTTTTGTACCTACTGTGGTTCTCCACCTACTGTACACTATATTTTTCATATTTGTTCATATAAAGTACCTGGCTTTTGTTTTTTATGTCACAATCATTCAATTCAAATGTATTGTAATAGTAAGCTTAAAAAAGAAATTTTTTTAATAGTAATTTTACAGTGAACAATGATCAATGATCTTTGTGGATAACCTGAGTTTCAGGAGTTTAGCTTTGTTATATAAGGAAATACCTGTAAGGAAAGATAAGCACATCTTAGGTGCACATCTAGATAGGTGACCCAAAAGCAGACCCAGCTTCTACAGTGGATATACAGCTCTACCTGACCAAATGGAATTAACAAACAGCTCCTTAAATCAATTTTCAGCCAAATATCCATCACATTTCATTACTTTACTGAGAAACACTGTCCTGGTCAGGAAATGTGTATGATAATTTGTCACAAAATCATAGTATATTTGCTACAACAGCAATCAAATTATTATGGCCTGATGTCATCAGATCTCAGAAGCTAATCAGGTTGGTGCTGTGATCCCATGAAGTAAAGTGATGTTGATAGACCTGTAGATGGCACAATTCACAGAGGACCAGCATTCTTAAACTGGTGACACTGGAAGAGGTGCCACCTTGTTGGATGACATGTTGACCTGAGGCCCCATAGAATTGTTTGTAAGAATTGGGATGTTAACCTTTCTGTCCAGGATATATTGCACTTTAGTGTTGCCCAGATTTCTAAGTTCTCCACCTGAGGCCGCTGGTACAGAATGAACCCATCTGGGTCACTCCTTTCAGTAGTGGATGAAGCACACGCCCACCTATAAGTGAAACATTTTGGAATTCTTTGTGATGAAAAGTGCTGTTCTGATCATTATTAATATTATTAATGGTGGCAGTAGAAGTGGTAGTACTAGATATTGTTCATATAAAAAATAATTCAACCAAATACATTTCATAAACCTAACAAACCACAGACGTGTAAGACAATAATAAGTAGTCCAGATTGAACTTGAACTTGAACTTGAACTTTATTGCCATATGTAACCGGTACTGGTACATTGGAATTCTTACTTACAGAAAGTCTCTCGATTGTAAAACAAGTGTAAAAAACAAGACAAAGTGCAAACAGTGCGTCAAGACAATGTACAAACAAACAATAAACAATGTGCAAGTAAACATGTAGACAGTTTGAATGTAAACAATACAGATGTGTAAACAATGATTGGAGATGTGCAATAGATAAGAAATTATAAAGAGGTAGATGGTGATGGTGTAGGTGTGGTCCGAGGGGGATGGCTAAATGTGTTCGCCAGTCTCACTGCTTGTGGATAGAAGCTATTGAAGAATCTAGTGGTAAGTGTCCGTATGCTCTTATATCTCTTGCCTGAGGGCAGTGGGGTGAAGAGTTCATGCCCGGGGTGGTGACTGTCCTCTGTGATGGCCAGAATTCTACCATGGCAGCGGTCCTCATAGAGCTGTTTAATCTCGGTGAGACCGCAGCCGATGATCTTCTGGGCCATATTGACCATTCTCTGCAGTGCCTTTCTTTCTCGCGAAGAGGTGTTGCCATACCACACGGTGATACCGTTGGTGAGGACGCTCTCGATGGTGCAGCGGTAGAAGTTCACCAACACATGTATTGGCATCCCCCATCGCTTGAGGCACCTCAAGAAATAAAGGCGCTGCTGAGCCTTCTTCATGATAGAGTCAGTGTTCACAGTCCACTCCGGGTGTCAGCGCACTGCGTTTCAAGCCGCACTCTGTAGCTCCGTTTGGCGCGTTTTATGGCTTCCTCTAATGCATACCGTGATTTCTTGTACAGCTCTTTGTCCCCCGATTTGAACGCGATGGATCTATCTTTTATTTTATTGCGAATGTCGTTGTTGAACCACGGTTTCTGATTGGGAAATGACCTAATTTTCATTTCTGGTACACAAATGTCGGTGCAGTATTTAATGTAGCTGGTGACCGCGTCCGTATACTCATTTAAATCTGTGTCGGGAGCTCTGAATGCGTCCCAGTCTGTACTATCAAAGCAGTCTATTAACCTGCTTTCCGCCTCCTCAGACCAACAACACACTGACCTGTTCGTAATGGGGGAGGTCTTCAGCTTCTGTTTGTACTCAGGAAGCAACAGGAGAGCGATATGGTCCGACTTACCGAAACTCGGTTTGGGAAGCGCTTTGTATGCTCCTTTTATTGTTGTGTAGCAGTGATCCAAAATATTGCCTCCTCTTGTCGGTACAGTGACATGCTGTACCTCAAGCCTGTGAAAAAATAACCTTAAAAACACAATCTTCAGATACTGTAGCAGCAATTATTGTTTTGCTCAAATGATCATAGCTTATGACACTTCCATTACTCATTCACAAGTACTGGCACAGTGCTCTCATAAAAGTAAAGTACAAAACAATAATTGCTGCTACAGTATCTGAAGATTGTGTTTTTAAGGTTATTTTTTCACTGATTTGGTAGATATATATTTCTGAATATCTAAAGAATGAGAAGGCAGCAGTAGTTGTGCTATTCCTGAGGATCGGCAGTGATGTTAATCAGCAAAGAAATGTATACCTCTGGGTAGATGTTGTTCTTCAATGGATGTGTAATTAAATGTGTTCCTGTCTATTTCTATATGTAAACTGTAGACTTCATGAAATCACACTTCTGTTTGTGAGATTGGGTGTGTTAGCACAGTTTTGATCAGAGAACCCTACACCAGTAATATAATCTGGCAATCAGAACTGTCTCAGTGTCTACCTGCCTTTAACATCTGTTCCCATTGACTGGTAGAGGTGTGGTGTGTGGTCTCCCTGCAGAAATGGAAACAAATTAGATCCACCACAGTTTACAAGCCGTAGCTTTCATACAAATTATACAGATGAAGAGGAAACCCAGACATGGTTGTGTATTTTTAACATTGTTTTAATTGTACATATCTCAACTGCAAATGTTTTCAAATTCATGAAACAACAATGAAACACTCAGTGCCTAGTGCTAGCCTGCAGCTCATCAAAACAGGGAGTGGCTCTTGTCCCAACTGCCGAATTTGCATTGCTATTATTGAGGCCTAGGAGCCCTGCCATATCAGGTGTGTCATATGGTAGCCCAATGGTATTCTGCAACAAGAGACTGTCCTTGGGTTTATAAGCGCCACCTGCTCCAGAACTCTGGGAAGTGCTTTGTAGTTCTATGTTATCATGAGGAGTGCTTATGTTATGTACATTACTGATGCAAAATACTAATGCATTTTTATACACAGTCATGACATATGATGGCTACTGTGATACTGTGATCTGAGCATGACATTTGTTCACTTAGGCATCCTACTGCTATGGGCTCTGCCATTGCTTCGCTGTGTGTTACCATGAGCAAGCAAGGACCTCTGTCTTCTCAGTCCTGTTGTAGGGGACTCTAGAACATAAATCAAAAGTATAAATTACCCTGTAGTCTCCTTGTGTAAAACTAAAAACTTGTGTCATAATATTTATTGCTATTTTTATTACTACAGATAAAAATCTACATACCTCACCCTTGATATTCTCATCATCTACCATCTTAAATGTGCATATGAAAAAGGAATTATGCTCACAATCCATCTACTTATACACTACATGTTTTTTACTGTGGTTTGAATTAAGTTAATAATTAAAGAGACTGATGTGAAGCTCTGCAAATATAGCGTGCCATGTGGATGCACAATGTGTCCAGACCACTCGGCTTTGCACTTTTGCAAAACTAAAATCTGAATACAAATCTGATGAAGTTGGTCCATTTAGTTCATGCTTCAGTCACAACATCATCCAACAATTTGAAAATATTATTTAATTTTGTGCTGTTTTTATTTTTTTTGCGAAATATTTTGTTATCCCAAACATAAAAGACTGAAAGACTGAAAGACTGGCTCACTGCTTCCCTGGCAAAAAAGGCTGGCATGGCACAGCGCCAGCCCTGTACCAACTGCCTAACTACTCAACACAACCTGTCGGTCAGAATCAGGGAGCCTTGACTTCAGGCTGGAACTGACTTGTGAGCTCCTCAAGAAAGAGGGACCACATGGTTCTGAGGAGCAGCCTTCTTAAGAAGCCAAGGATGGAAGGCAATGAGCTAGAAGACTGACACGCTGAACAGAAATGGAGCCACTAGGGATCACAGCTGCATTTTTCCCTGAAGGCATTTCTGAGAGTAGTGTTTCCACCAAATAGAAGTGAGGCAGGAAAACCCCACTCAGTGATCCAGCTGGAGGGTCCAGGAGCTGGTGATCCAAGGTCCACAGCCTAATGAGTTGTCTTCACTGATACCAGGCCAGGCAAGCGCTGTCAGCTCAGTCTCAACTTCTGGAGCCCCGAGTCAGCACAACTGCAATGGATGGTCCCAATCAGAGCCCACGAACAAGGGATCAGGGAACAGGGATCCTCAGGAAGCTCAGGCTAACCCGGTGATGCTCACCTGGCATCAGAACGGGAATGGGATGCCTGTCTCCCTAGGAAGAATAGGTGAGAAGGCTCCACTGGGCGCTGGAAGGTGGCAAGGAAAAAATAAAAAGTGACCCAGACAGACCAAGAAACAAGACCAAGAGAAAAGAAAAAGAGTACTAAAGATCTGGAGAAAAAGGCTTCCTCAGAGAGAAGTGCAGGGCATGAGTCTCTACAGAACAGGAATGGGGTTGTTAGGTTAATGGAAAGGTGACTGTACAGAGAAAGCCCTGGGATTCTGGGATCCTGCATGATGAAAGTTGCCTCTTAAAGTGGGTCGTAACTGCAGGTGGAAAGTAGTCCAGGGTTCCAAGCCAAAGGCCATAAACCGCTGTGCCGACTAGAGTGCGGAGTGGAGTGCAGACTGGAACTGAAGCTGCAGTGGATGACAAAGCGAAGACTGGACCTGAAGCTGCTGGGCAGGGTGAAATGAAGACTCTAAGCTGAAACTGCAGCACAACCAAAATTAAGACTTCAACTGGAGCTGCGATGCAGTTGTTGAGCTTTAGAAGCGCAAGCAGTTTCAGTGGAGAAGAATGAGGGTAGTTTGTAAAGAGCCCTGCAGTACAGCATCCTGGACACTCAGCCCATTCACCAGTATGGGGAAGCTCTAGGGGTGTCGCTTAGTCAGCCATGGGGAACAGATACCTGCTGTCGGGCTCCCAGGAAAGGAGGACCAATGGGTCTAGCATGCCAGGACAGGACAACCCTGGGAAACTGTTCAATCTTCAGCCGGCCGTATTGGAATATCAAGGAGAGAGTGGAAGCAGTAATGCATCCAGGACAAAGAATGGGGTGAAAATGAATAATAACGTTGTTGGGCCAAAACAGTGCCATGCCATTAAATAGAGAAACAGCAATTGAATAATTGAATGATTATTGCTAATTAGGAATGATCACCAGAAGGAGATCTGGTCAGATCAGCAAGTACTAGAAAACCATGACCCCTCATGAGAATTCCATGGTTTTCCAGGGCAACTGAGGGCTGAGGGGACACAGCAGGACAGCAGTCATAAAATTGTTGATACAAGAAGTTGTATAGTTAAATCCTTGTCATGGGGTCGATTGTTCTTCAGCAGTACATCTTGTGACTTGACACATATTAGAAAGTGATATTTTCTTGAGATCTTTCCTTCCACTCTCCAAACATTCCTAGCTGTAAGAGGGGGACTTCACTTTTAGTACTCCTCAGTTCCACTGAAAACCTTGGTGCTTAGTAATTTTGTAATTTGGAGGATTCATTCAACAGTATTTCATCACAAATTATACACTGTGTTTGAAGCTTATCCCCACTTCCAGTACAAATAAAACCATAACTTAAGTAGCTGTCTTCATATTTCCTCAGCTTCACAGGGTTAGTGACAGCTTAATGTTTTTTATTTCCACCCCCAACTCAGTTTTCTTCAGCACTGGATCTTGATGAAAGGAGTTCTGTGCCATCTCTCTATGGGTTCTGTTGATTTGAAACTGGTGTTAGACTAAAAACAGAACAATTTCTGGCTTACTTTGTGTCTTCCCACAATAGAAAATAGTAAATGGAGAATGTAATAAATGCTTGAGAAACTTCTTCTTATTTTTCATTTGTTTAGGTTTTGAACATGATTAATATTTGGAGGTATGTGTGAAATATTATCTTGGTTCCAAGACTGAGAACCTCTGGCCTAGAGGACACGTATCACATTTGTGTAGGTAGAGGTGCAAGGTCATAAGCCACAGTCCCTTGCCACAGATACCTGCTACTGTTGCTGTCAGTGACAATAAATAACAACTACAACATTGTCTTCCCAATCATACACTGTTTTGCAAGAGCTTCTGCCATTGGAATGAAGAAGGGGAATTTCCAATGAAACCCTGGGTAGGATTAGAGTATATGCATCATGTAGTAAAATTGACAGTTACAAACTAAAGTACGAAACAAGTTTCCAGCTCTAATGCTGCATGGCAGGAAATATGTAATTAAAGAGTTTTTGAGTAGTTCCAGTTGAAAATAGGGTATCTGTCATTTTGTACATTTTTTACAATACTCACAATGCTTTAAAATGTGTGTGTTTGTGGGTTAAAAAAATGATATAATTATAAAGGGAGGATTGTTCTAATCTGATTGGCATGCATTTGGACAAGTCTCCCTGTGAAGGAATACTGTGTGTTTTTTAATCAGTGCGGCATGAGCTTTGAAGGGTTTTGCCCTACACATGGACACTGGGCACAGTGGCTGGCACTTCTCTAGTGTCCCTATTTAATATTGGAGCCTCTACTGCTCCATGACCATATGATACATCAGCCGTTACTGTCTTATCCCTACCCATGGGAACTACTCTGCCATGTGATTTGTTAGAGAAAAGTGTGTGCAAGACTGCTCACCAGCGGCTTGTAAAGCACCTGTCAGGGTAGCACCCTCTCCGGCTTTTGGGCCGTTCCACTCATCCATCATTCTCTGTCTTCTGTTCCATTACTCGGCTCTACAATTATCCAGTTAAGAATGGTAGCGAAGCGCATTGTAAGTGCTATGCTGAAGAGGGCAAAATCGAGACGTTATTTTTCCAAATTAGTGTGAATTAGAGGGAGGTTCAATCTGAGTTCAGTGTGCGCATTCAGAGATGCAGCTAATTCTGATTAATGACTCTCTTCTGGTTGACAACAGGTGCAGACATCCGGAGGTCTGTCACAGCCTGTGTGTTACAGTCCCCAGTTAAAATGCCCAATGCACAGCAGCTCAGAATCAGCCTGAGGACGGTGGTTCTAAAAAAAGGGGTTGAGTCGAGTTTGTTCCCATCAAGGCTGGAGGTAGAGTACGCAGTTCCCTTGTACAAAGTTACTGTGATATGTCATGATAAAAGTGTAGTCAAGCACAGATGAGTGCTTAATCATCTTTAAATAGTAGACAAAATCAGTAATAAACTCACCAACTAACTATAATAAAGTATAGAAAGTGCACCAAGTAAGCAGAGAAAATTCAAAAGGATCTGTGCAGCAATGTTAGACAGCTTTCCTCTGGGCCCCTGGGAGGGGTGCTTTCATTGCCACAAGTTACTCGTTTTTTGGCTTCTGTGTGTCTGTTCTTTATCTTTGGCTCTCAGTTAAACCCCTTGAGATGAAAACCCTTTGCAAGGGTTTGTCCTCAAGGGGTTACGTTGCCATCAGTAGCACTCAATTTCCATTATCTTCATAGGTGGGACAGGAGAGATCCTATGTCGAACTTCCCCGCTATGAAGGTTTACCAAGGTAATAGTTTTGTGTGGTAATTTTTTACTTCATGCCATGGTTTGCGTCTATGTTTTAAACTACTTTGCTACTGTCCATTTGCCATGCTTTCCCTATGCTGCACTCCCGCTAAATGAAGATAGTGGAGTAGCCTAATTTAAAAATGTGTAAATGTAAGAGCAAGTCACGCTATTGTGAGCCTCTGTTCTCGTTCTGGGAGTGTCAGGAGGGCAGGGAGGTCTCCCTGGGGGAGAGGTCCTGTGCAAGTGTCTCTGACGTGCAGACAGAGAACATTCTTGTGATACACCGCTGTTGCATGCATAATATACAGTATATACAATTGCATGACATATATTTCTGAGAAAAAAAAATAAAAACAAAAATAAGCATAATTTCAGTTTCAGTTTTTTTCTCTTGGTTTGGAAAATCAGAATATTGGGGCCCATGAGGGATTTATGGTTTTACTTTATTCACCTACTGTATTTAAAATTCAGGTATTAAGAAAGCATAAAATGTTGTGGAACATGGAACAACAGAACTCCTTTTGAAGTTCTGATAGGGACTAAGGCTGAGATTGAAATGAAGATTTTTTCTCATTCACATGGTCAACACAAAATTAAAGTGAGTTTAGTTTCAATTTTTAGATTTTAATTCAGAAAAACAGAGATGCTGGAGAGGAGCCCCTATCCGGTTACACTTACATATCACCTGTGTCTAATGATAAATGACATTTTAAGCTACTGATTATTGCTCGTTGGGAACAGCAGTGGATCAGAGACCCCACTTGTAGGGTAAAAGCTGGATGAAACCTGAGGGGTGGTAGGCAGCGAGCTGACTGAGGCTGCAGTGCTGCACGCAGGCAGTGGTTCAAAGCCACAGGCAGGATGGTGGAATAGCAGGCAAAGCAGCAATTGCAGGCGGGTGGTCAGTTGCACAGCGAGGCAGCCACACAGCGTTTGCTGAGCTGCAGGAACATCTCAGTGGTGGAGACATGTGAAAGCACTGAAGGCAAACCAAGTGGAATGGTCATGCAGGAGTGAAGTTGTAGTGCTGGAGAATCCAGCACGTAAAAAGGGAAACATCAAGAAAACCCTGAGGGGAAGATGTAGAAATCCCGTTCCAAAACACAGTGAGAGGTCAGGAATCCAAAGCAAAGCACAGGAGACAAAACAAAGCTAGTGACTAAGGCAGTGGTTCCCAGGACTTGGTGACCAAACACCTGCTGGTTTTCATCCCATCCCACCTTAAATAATTGAAAACCTTGCTTGGTTTGAGATGTTGCTTCAGTTTAATATTTACCTTTTGTTTCTAGTCATAACTTTTTAAACAAGTACTTGTAACTTTTTAAACAAGTGATTTGATTTCACTTACAAATTACAATGGTTCAAGCTCCACCATGTTTAAGAGCAGGGATTAAACCGTTCAAATTAATCGTATTATTAAGTCAGTGAAGGGTTTGATTGTGTAACCTAACGCTCGGCTGGACTAAAAACCAACAGGTGTGTATGTCACCAGGACCAAGACTGGGAACCACTGGTCTAAGGAATACAAAGCTCGAGGGATTCAGAAACAGAACTCTATATGATCCAATACAATCTCTAAATTACTTAACTAAAAAAAAAACAAATCTTTAGAAATGTTAAATTAGTTAACAAATATTAAAAGAATCTGTATAAGAAGTATCCTGTTTGCATCAGTTGAAACAGAATTAGCTTCTGGGGCAGAGTGGAAAGCTGATGATGCTCTAGAACATGTAATGGCAGAAAAGGGATCATGTTTGAGGGTTGACTAGGATTTTGAGACTTTCTTTTCATTAATCGTTGTCACAGAACTAGAGAACGGAAACAACTGTCTATTCAAAATCACCACAATAGTATATTGAAAATGATTTATAAAGGCACACAAACTGTGAGAGACTGATAGCTGTACAGATGTCATCCCATGGTGAGAGCAGGTGTTGCTGTTCTCTCAACTCCATTGAGCTGACAGAGGCTTGTACAGTATGTCTGATGCCCCCTAGTGCAGACTTTAAGTTTTCCAGGTTAGGGTTGATGATTTGCATACATCTCATTATCTTTTTCAATAATGTTGTCAGCTCAAACACTGTAGTAAAAACAGGTTAGTGTATCAGAGATATACAAGATGTGCTTACATAAACATGAAGTTGCTTACATAACATTAGGGTAGTCCTACCACATGTGAATTCTATTCTCAGGGATGCCCCATTCATTCCTGTCCACTGTCCTTGTCCTTGTTCTGTAAGAGGTAGTGTTGCTGAAATGGTGACCCCAAAATATAGGGACTACTTTTGCTTTGTAGCCAACTATACCACCTGGCAATTTTAAAGTGTGTTAGGACTCTGTGTTCTTTTGCCACAGGTTCTTTGATCTCCCAGAACCAACAGTGAACTGACAGAACAGGCAGTTATCTGACATAATATTGTATTTATTTACAGTATTTCAATCTTCCCTTCATATAAAAGCATTCCCAAGACTATATATATATATATTCTTGAGAATACTTTTCTTGTATTTTCTTGTATATTTTATATATACATATAAAATGTATATATAAAATTATATATGGGTGGAGCGGTGGCTCTGTGGCTAAGGATCTGCGCCTGTGACCGGAAGGTTGCTGGTTCAAATCCCGCGGCCGGCAGAGGAATCCTACTCCGTTGGGCCCCTGAGCAAGGCCCTTAACCCCAACTGCTCCAGGGGCGCCGTACAATGGCAGACCCTGCGCTCTGACCCCAAGCTTCTCTCCCTGTCTCTGTGTCTGTGTCTCCCTGGAGAAAAAAGCTGGGGTATGTGAAAAGACGCATTCCTAATGCAAGAAATTGTATAGGGCTAATTTCTATAATAAAGAAACTAATAAAGAAAGGCTAATAAAGAAACATTATTAATTATTATTATATACAAGAATACCACGTACCCCAGTTACCAGAAACAAAACGAATAGTCCAATGTTGTTCTCCAAAACCAACAGACCAATTTACAGTACATGCCTCCTTACACCTCAAAAAATGTAGTTTCAATCATCCTCCTCAGTCCTGGGCATACTGAACAAAGTGTCCAGAGGAAGATAATGCTGTAGTCAAGTTCTCTTTTAGGTCCAGCACTGTAATCTGTGTTTCTTTGACCTCTCTCCTGTTTCTCCAAAGTTTTCCTAGTTCTCCTAAATGGGACTTTTTGAAGCCATGTTAACCAGGGATCATGACTCTTCTCAGGGGGGTGGAAGTGTCCCTTGTAAAGTCTTGATATCTGGGGAGTGGCCAGAGCTTTCTGCTCAGGACTCGTTGAGGAACTAACTGGAGCCAGATGACCAGGTGTAACAATGTATTGTGTATTTGCACCCTGTCCTTGAGCCCACCCCCACCCCTCACTCTGGTCACAGTCTTAGTTAAACCTGTATTGCAACCCCACGTAACTTTGGATCTGTGTGGTAATTACCTGGCATCTGTGCTAAGAGGGCTTTTGATCAGTAGAAAGAATCTCGGGGAACAGGTGCTTCAACATTGAGGGTGACACTATCCATTCAATGCAGTTTAAGATCAATACAGCCCCAGACACCTTTCGTCCCTCACCTATTGTTCTTTCAATTCAATTCAATTCAATTCAATTCAAGGTGCTTTATTAGCATGACCGATAGGTACAATCAGTGTTGCCAAAGCAAATAAAAATAATAAAATTAACATAGAACAAAACAAAAAATAGAAGTAAAATAAAATCTACAGACATGTTACAGACATTTACAACAAAGACATATTATATAATATCAACATATACTGTAGGCGGCTGGAGCATTATTGGGAGACGGACTCACTGTTCCTCAGGCTGTGACAGGAGATCACATACTGGGCTGCCAGATCAACTGAGTTCCCTCCTCCCTCTCCCAGTAGGATTGGGACCTGTTGTGGTTTTGGCAGGTGTGGGAACTCTGGGATTAGATTTCTGAATTTCGGGAAGAATGTTTCTCTAATCCCAGAGTATCTGTCACAGTGCAGTAGGAAGTGCACCTCTGTCTCTATTTCTCCCTGCTGGCAGTGGGAGCACAGCCTGTCCTCTCTGGGCAGCCAGGTCTGCCTGTGTCGCCCAGTTTCTATGGCCAGGTTGTGGTCACTGAGCCTGTACTTCGTCAGGGTCTGTTTCTGTTTGTTATTTTTTATTTTGGTCAAATATTCAGCTAGTGTGTATTGTCTGTTTAAGGTTCTGTAGCATTCCAGTTTATGTTGTGTTTGTGTGTGTGTGTCCCAGTGTGTGAGATATTGCTGTTTGATCTGTGCTGTGATGTGGTTGAGTCTGGGTTGTGGTGCTCTAGCAGTGCTGTCCTGAGGCTGGTTAGTGTTGGTGTGGCTCAGGTCGGTGAGCCTCAGGACCAGCTGGCTCAGGGGCTCTGTTTTGGGCTCAGCTCTTGGCTCAGCAGGGCTTTGTGGTGGTAGGAATTTTGGTCACTGTTTTTTAGGTGTAGCCAATACTTTAATATTCTTTTTTGTATGTTTATCAATAGTGGGTACTGGCCTAATTCGGCCCTGCACCCGTTGTTAGGAGTTTTTCTCTGCACACGGAGGATGATTCTACAGATCTCCATGTGCAGAGTTTCTGTGGGGTGTTTGTCCCATTGGGTGTAATCCTGGTCTGTGAGGGGACCCCAAACTTCACTGCCGTATAGGGCAATGGGTTGGATTACACTTTCAAATATTTGGAGCCAGATTCTTGTTGGTGGGTTGATGTTGAAGAGCCTCCTTCTTATTGCGTAGAAAGCCCTGAGTGCCTTCTCCCTCAGTGCCTTCACTGCCAGGTCAAAACTCCCGGAAGAGCTGATGGTGAGACCGAGATATGTGTAGCTGGATGTGTGCTCCAATGTGTTGTTGTTCAGTGTGAATTTGTACCTGTTTCCCTGAGGTCTGGCTTTCTTCTGGAAAACCATAACTCTGGTCTTGTCCAGATTGACTGTCAGTGCTGTCAGTGACTGTAGTGTCACTTTCACTCTGTGACACTAGTATCATTCTCAGCAACTATCAACTACTGGCAATGGTTTTTTTTAAAGTAAGAAATCAAAGTTCTAGTATATAATAAAATTTAATTTCAGTTTGTTCTCTCAAGGTAACATTTGGCTTCATTTTACAATTGACAATCAAACCCTGGTGTCAATGTGGGCTGATTAGGTATTTTACACAAATCTTCAGACAAGTTATATTTGTCTTGTCTGTTCCATATTCCTTTACTCAGTTTTCTTATCTGAAAGGTTCCTAGAACATTTAATTCAACCATCCATCCATTTGCTAAACTACTTTATCCAGTATAGGTCGCAGGGGATCTAGAGCCTATCCCAACAAGTAATGGGTACAAGGCAGAGTACACCCTGAACAGGATGCCAGTGCATTGCTGGGCACACACAAACACACACCCACTCACACCAGGGCCAATTCTCCCCGAAGTCAATTAAACTATCAATATGTCTTTCAACTGTGGGAGGAAACCACACCCACAGCAAACCTGGAAAGAACGTACAAACTCCATAAAGATAGCACCCCAGGAACTGAACCCAGGGCCCCAGTGTTGTGCGGCAACAATGCTAACTACTGTGTTACCATGCCGCCGCTGGGCTGGTGGAGTACTTCAGAAAAATGTAAAGGACTATGTCAGAGACAAACACAATTTGTATCAATCTTATATATTATAGGTTCCTTTATTCAGTTTTTTGTGTTTACTTGAAAGGCCCCAAATACATTTAATTCTATATTGTCTGCAATTTTGTCAACAAAAAACTACTAAGATATAGACATCTCCTAGCTACGGACGCTCAGAAAGAGTATTGTGAGTACAGGCCAATAAGGGGCTACCCCAGAAAGAACCCAATGAGGGGAATCACCGCATCTAGATATAACATTCCTTAAAGAACACAATTCAAGCGAAAATTACACTTCTGAAAAGCACATTCTCTGTATGAAAGTTTATTAAGTTTATCCAGGTGGATGCTGCACATTGGTGGTGGTGGAGGAGAATCCCAATTACCTGTAAAGCACTTTGAGTGGAGAGTCCAGAAAAGCGCTATATAAGTGTAAGCAGTTATTATTAATAATTCATTATTATTTTCTTCTTGTTTGGAATGTTTGAACTAATGTATTACAGAATATGGTCAAAAAGATACAGACATTTTGTTTAGTTTGTGAGAAACATTTTGCTTTCTCAAAAGAAGGATACAAATACCTGCTATACAGTTTAGTTCAGAATATGCTGTGTTTCAGTACTGACCCTCCAGTACTGTGTTTCAGTATTGACCTTTTAGTTATCAAATTCTGGCTTAATAAAAAGAGTCCTGCCTCCCCCTCCAGTGGTCATACCTGGCATTGCATTTGGAGACTGATATTCTTCTCTTACCCAGATAATTATTTCAATTAATTTAATTTAAAAATTAAAATAAAAAGTTTAGTATAACATTATATAATATCCACTCACAAGCATGTGAACTTCACTGCTTATTAATTACAAACGTAAAAAATGTTTATACCCCTTACCACATTGCTAACGTATCAAACTTTTTCCTATTCTAGTCATATATTAGAGGTCTTTTTATCACAATACAATTTAGCTAGCTAGTACTGGACTTTCTATATACATTACATATTTGTTAGTGTAAAGGATAAGTAAATTATCTTACATTTCCTGATAATATTTGAAATAAAATTATTTCAAAGATCCTGCAAACACATTCAATACCTACTGTACATTATACCTAATTGTATACTCTACCAAGTGATTATGAAGAAGCCAACAGTCATTGACATGTCAAAGCATTTAAAGATTTGGAATACTTGAATCAAGTGTCCTCATAGTCTTCTCTGCCCGGGGCTACAAATGTTCACTTCCTATGTGCTTTCAGTGTAGGACATTTACTTAAGCCACAGGTCTGGTTGCTTTTTTCTGGACTGATTGACACGTGATTACCAAAACTGGATATTACATTCATTATGAGGCCCTACATGTCTGTTGTACAATTTGACCATCACTTGCTTTTTCTTTTACTGAATACCCTTGGAGTAGTACAGACTTAAAACTAAGGCATGATCTGAAGAGATAATGTTCTTTGGTATTTAGCTTTAATCAATATTTAAATTATCAAATTTAAGCAAACTGCATTGATAAAAATTAAAGAGAAACATTATTTTACTATTAAAAATCATTTGGAATCCTTTCTATGTTATTAAACTTGATTCAAATAATATAACTATATTTCCCATTGGAAGGTAAACCAATGGATACTCGCTACCACCACATTTCTTTTAAGCTGTACGTGGGGATTGTATGGGGATTATTAGGAGGCCATGATTGGTAAGGGTCAATGGGAAATTTGGCCAGGACACCAGGGTAACCACCTACTCTTTTCAAGAAGCACCCTGGGATTTTTAATGACCACAAAGATTTGGTTTTTCAATTCATCTGAAGGACAGCACTCGTACAGTATTGTGTCCCTGTCACTCTACTGTGGCATAAGGACCCACACAGACTGCAGGGTGAGTGCCCCCTACTGGCCCCTCTAATACTGTACCTCTTTCAGCAACAACCTTAGTTTTTCATCTGAAGGATGGCGGCATTTTACAGTATAGTGTCTCCATCACTATATTAGAGCATTAAGTCCCCAACAGACCACAGGGTGAGTGTCCCCTGGTGGCCCCACTAACACCTCTTCCAGCAGCATCCTTATTTTTTCCTAGGATGTCTCTCATCCAGGTACTGACTTGGCTCACACCTGCTGAGCTTCAGTGGGTTACCAGGTGTGAGTTGCAGGGTGATTTTGCTGCTGGCAGAAAAAAACATAACATGAAAACACTGTAGACCAGATTGGAATAAAGCAAGGGTTCCCAGTCCTGGTCCTGGTCCTGGGGACCCACCCAACTGTCGTTTTTTGTCCCAGCCGAGTTGTCAGTTACACCATTGAATTTGCAATTGATCACCTTGAACTGTATGACTGTTTTCACATTTTAAACCTATTATAAGTAGCCTTTTAACTATTGCATTCCCTAATTAAAACCAAAACCCAAATTCTTGTGTCAAAAGAGTACTTGCAAATGTTCCAATCAAGCAGCTTTTTAATTCAATTAAGGCTTCAATGAAGTAATAAAGCTCAGCTGGAATGAAACCAGCAGGTGTGTGGGCCTTCATATTTATATATACTGTAAGTGTGTGCTAGGAAATCTACACTATGTATCATTCATGTTCTTCCACACTCTTGTGCTGACAATTTTCTTTTTCACAAACTTCCCAAAATGACGCAGGCTCATCTGTTCAGGCTACCTCAGATTGCAACCTCAACCAAACAGGTATTCTGGCTTTCACTGGTTTCAGAAGACACAGATCCCTTTTCTTAAACATTTGCCAGTCTAGCAAGCAGATCCTAGCTTGTGTTTCTTTTGCACTCTGGGTCTGTGCTATAACAGCCAGTTGCAGAAATCTGTATGCTCTACAGATACACTTAATCTATAATCACTTAGACAGAGGCAGGCAAGGGCCTCATCTTGCAACCAGGACACAGATTTCAAAAGGTAGATGTCTGCCTGTTTTAGCATACAGTATTTCATTGTTAATATTTAAATATCTGAAAATGTTATCCATATCCATACATTAATTCCTTTTCCAACTGATTCATCAATTCATGGTTGCAGGAGAGTCAGAGCTAACTTGGAAAGCAAACTCATATCCATCACGCACGCAGGGCATGCACTGACATGCACACACTCACACCAGGGCAAGTTTTCCCAGAAGCCAGTTAACCTACCAGTACTGTATGGAACACAGGGAGAACATACAAACTCCACATGGATAGCACCCCAGGTCCTGAATTGGACCTAGGGCCTCAGTGCTAACGTTAACTTGGTGAAGACAAAATGCACTTTTTTTATCTGCAAACACTTCTTGTACTGAAACCTGTTGAAATCAATGTTGGGCAAATTCATTTTTCAATTCCTAGTGTCCTCATTATTATGTGTCTACCAAGCTGACATCTTTCTAAGTTGTCTGTTGTTATCTGGAACACGTGGACATGGAAGGCTGCTATTTATTGTGGGTTAATTTTCCACCACTAGTTGCCACATTTTGTCTTTATGCTTTATACATTGACTGATCGTGGAATTACTTGTAAGTTTGGCATCTAGCCTACAGTAAACACTAGGTGTTAGTCTGTCATCAAAGTTATCTAGATCTTTTATAAACCCCCTTTGCAGTGTAACAGTTCAGCACTGGTTTGGAGGGGAATTTAAGCTGCTTCACAGGATAATATTAAGTCTTATTACCAGATGAATTCACAAATCAAGTTCCATGTGTAAATCCAAAACAAACAAATCTGCAGTCTTGACTGGACCCTCAAACATTGTGAACAGATATTAACTCTGATCCTTAAACAGACTCAAGGAAAGTAAAGCAAGGAAGAAAAAATTATAGCCGCTACCTTGCACACAGTACTAAGTTTCCTACACCTATATCTTTCCCTGAAGTACACACTCTTCATATTACGTATAGTCACACCCACACCTGTTACACATTAGCACACAGCAAAGAAAGACTTATTGATTTGCATAAAGCAATTACCTCATTACCTCTGATGTCAAGTAACTAATTGATTCAAACATCTATCAAAAGACTACTTTGCCTTTTCACAGATTTTCTTCAATGTTTGCTAATCTTGTTACTTTGACATCATCTGTGAACCTTACTAAAAAAGTATTAATTCACACATTCTAAATCCTTAAATTTTCCATTGTACATTTTAGTGGTGGAGGCTACATAAGACTTGTAACATGTACTGTACTTCAAATTAATATTTTTAACAGACAGTTAAAATTATTTGAAATTCTTGATGGATGAGTAGTAAACCTGTCAGCTGTTTTATTTCTTTTTCAAAGTTATTTCAATCTTTATGCAAAGGTTAAAATTGTACGCTTAAGTGTTTGTGTTTTCAATTTTCCTCTGAAATTTGGCAAGTACTATATTCTTGTATCCACAATGAAACAGAATAACAATTGTAGTGTAGCTGAAATCAGTTTGTGACCTCAAGACTTTTTGAGAATATACTATAACAAAATACAAGTTGACATAGATAAGCAGTATTACTTACGTGGGATTCAAAATGAATTGTATGCATGTTACATTTGTTATATTTGTCAGATAATAACTAGAGTATAAAAATGAAAAAGTGATACAATCAGTAATTTGTTTTCTTGATAGATACTGCATTCAGACGGGGACATCTTTTGATTAAAATAACCAGTGTGACCAGTGTCATATTAAGCGATATTTCACTTACATTAATGCTGTCTGTTGTTACTAAGAATGTTAACTGTTAAGGTAAAAGTCCCTGACTAACATGTAAAGAGTCACTTTGTCCAGTAGAGGAAGCTCTTGTCTCAGCAAGAGAGCCATCAACATACAGCCACAGCAGGCTAGAAGTCATCTTTCAGACAGTATTAACTGATTGGTGTCTTTCCTTTTCTTAAACTCAGCATCTCATTTACAAATGCATTCCCTTTTACCTCAATCACAGACATCAATCATGGGCATGTGTCTCCATCATTGTTCTAAAACATGATTAAAGTTATAGTGAAGGGATTGATTCTGTAGGAGCGCAGAATACTGAGAGATTTTACTGTACATCAATAATTTTTCATGAGGACACTATGCACTTTGGATTAAAATGAAGTGTGCTCCCAGTCCAGTCCCTCGCGGTGATAGCAAAATACTTCTGCTGTGATACTATTGTCAGCATGTCCTTATTTAGACACAAACAGCAGACCAGCAAGCCAGCTTAGAGCTTCACTTGACCCTGCAGAGAGTGGAATCCCTCAGTGCCCAGAAATAAAAAAAAAACATTTGTATTTGTTGTAAAACTGATAATGCTGGTGAGAGTGAAGTATGATACAATGGAAAATTAATACATATTCATTGAAGTGTGTTAGACCTCACTGTTAAAGTGCTGATACTGGAGAGATGTTTTTGGGATGTTTACAGGCTACTAGCATTGTAGCAGTGATTTAAAAAATAAGTGTTGTGTTGTTTTTTGATTATTTAACAATGGTCATTAGGGGAATTCTGTGTCTTAAGAATTGAGTACCAAATCATTTGATTACTGTTCAGGTATAAAAAAAAAACAAAGAAGAAACTTATTAAAAAGAATTATTTATGTTGATACATCTCCAGCAATAAACAGGTAAGCAGAATGTTAAGAGATAAAAGAACAATGGAAATGCAATGCAAAACTATCTAATGTCATTGTAAGACCTCATTTTGAATATTATGGATCATTTTATTTAACAACAACAACAACAACAACAACAACAATACTACTACTACTACTACTACTACTACTACTACTACTACTAATAATAATAATTCCTTACACTTATATAGCACTTTTCTGGACACTTCACTCGAAGTGCTTTACAGCTAATGGGGACTCCCCTCCACCACCAATGTGTGATCTCATCTGGATGATGTGACGGCAGCCATAATGCTCCAGTACACTCAACACACATCAGCTGTCAGTGGAGAGGACAACAGAGTGATGAAGCCAATTCATAGATGGGGATTATTAGGATTCCATTGTTGGTAAAGGCCAATGGAAAATTTGGCCAGGATGCTGGGGTAACACCTCTAATGTTTTTGAGAAAACCCTGGGTTTTTTAATGACCACACAGAGTCAGGACCTTGGTTTTAAAATTCATCCAAAGGACGGCACCTTTTTACAGTATTGTGTCCCTGTCACTATACTGTGGAATAAGGACCCACACAGACTGCAGGGTGAGTGCCCCCTACTGGCCCCTCTAATACTGTACCTCTTTTAGCAACAACCTTACTTTTTACTAGGTTTCCCATCCAGGTACTGACTAGGCTCACACCTGCTTAGCTTCAGTAGGTTGCCATTTGCTAGTTGCAGGGTGACATGACTGCTGGCAAGAAAATGCATTATGTTTATACACTACTATATATTTATATTGTAATAGTTTCTGGTTCGGCGAGGATGGACTCAGTGACTCAGACACTCATTGAGTAAAGAAAACAGCGTTTTTATTAAACTTCGGTACAGCCAGCACGGCACTCCCGCGCCCGTGTGCCAGCAGTGCAAAAGACAAACTGAAAGTGAGAGAGAACGAGCAGGCACCGGAGAGAGACAAGAGAGCGAGCAGCACACTGGGGTCTATTCGGGTAGCTACAAAGGGATAGGGTGGCAATTGGATACAAGTATAACAGGGGTGCGAAACCGGGGAACTATTTACAAGAATGTGGGCGATCTCATCACACTGTACACCCGTTTTGCAGTGGATCAGCTGCACTGGTCAGCGGCTTTCCTCGTCCCCGCCCTGACCACTACTACTCCTGTCCTGCCCCTTGCCGCGTACCCCAGCCAGGTGCTCTTCAGCTGCAACGCCAGGCGAAAGCACTACAATATATTTATATTTATTTGCAAAAATATCTAGTACTGCTCTGAAATCTATCTATGGAAGTGTAACCAGATACTGTACTGTCCTGGCTTAAAGTAATATAAATATTGTGCATTGAATAGCTGAAATAGGTCTATGAGGGCTCCTTATTCAAGTAAGCAAAATAATTAAAGGCATTGACAAAGTCAACAATATGGACTTCTTCTGAATCAATACTGTGAAACAAAACAGAGTATACAAGTGGAAACTATATGGAAGATAATTTAAAACCGAGAACAAAGGAAGGATTTTGTTTAACAATTGGCTGTAGGAATACAGGACAAGCTACTGAGCCATGCTGTACAAACTGATACCCAAAAAATCTGAAAGAAAAATTTGTAAGAAATGCTCAGTACTCCTACCTACAAAACGAGTTAAAGGCCTACCCCTCTTGTTTGTATAAACGTCCTTACATGTTCTTAATTGTGACTTGTGGCTTTACTACAGATGAAGAAAAAGTCTTCTAGAATGAGGAGCAGTCTCCAAAATGTGACTTGCTATTGCATTGGCAGAATAGAATTCTAAAGTATAGATTGGCAGAATAGATGCTAAAGTAGGGATTGTTAATGAAAACAGTGATTAGTGTATTGGAAAACACAGATGTGGGGAAGAGGTGTGTCACTTTTTGGGAATCCAATAATCTAGTAATTGGAGGATCCCCTTTTTCTCAAAGAGATATGTACAGTACATGCTGACTTTTCTGTCACGATATTAGTTCCCCCTCCTTAAGGGTGCTCCAGCCCTATCACTCAAGACTTTATTCCATGCACCTGCGCCCTATTCCCTGCCCACCTTAAAAGCCAGGCGCTGACGCTCTTCCGGGCTCTGCATCTGATTTCCGTATCATGCGAGTCCGGGACCAGGAAGCGCCTGGTCCCGTTCCCCGTCCGCCGGTTCCGACCCGGCCTTCGTGGTTTTAATTCCGAGTTCTGATGGATCTCCTGGTTTTGGACTTACCTTCGTGTTTTGGATACTCTATGGATTACTCTTTGGGATTGTTCGCCTCGGCCACACCTCCCCCGTGCACCAGCGCACCTTGGACACGCCCCCCTGTCTTCAGCCCCGTTTTCCTGCATGACGTTTCCCCAGTGTTCCCCCACTCCGTCGGACTGTGTCGTCCGCATAGGGTCCGGAAAGAACTGTTTGTTACATTTTCTCTGTTTGATAAAGATGGAAACAAAATTGATCACATCTTGATTTGCATGAAATGGAAATAATTATTGCTAAATACAAGACCCTAGCAAAGTAACCGCCATACAGTTGCCCAGAACTCGCCAAGGATTAAACATACACAAGGGGCTAGTGACAGATTTTATATGATCACGACTACGAGAGGTCCTGTAAGATCTGTGATCTCTCAGATCTGTGATCTCTGTGAAGAAAGTCAAGTGAAAGTCAAGTTAGGTTTTTGGAAGTTAAATACTGTATGTATAATGTCACATATAATGTTTTCATGTAAAGTCAACCACATTGCTTGGGCACCTAAAATACAACAAAATACAACACAATTATATATTGAGATTGCTGACAACATCATCCCCCAGGGCTATAGAAATGCATATACATTGGAAGGAAGCTTGTAGTAAGATTACAGTTCCTGGAATGAGAACATATAATTTTCATTTATGGGTGTACTATTTCAAATTTCATTGTGAAATATTAATCTTTTTTTCTTCCAAAGTACAGAAGAGAAAGGGAACTTCCTTTATAGAGTTTATGATGGAAAGAGGAGAATGGGAATGCCAGTTCCAAAATAGCCTTTCTAAAAGACAAGGATAAACAGAGGATGCAGAGGGGAGCTGAAAACACTGTACAGACTCATTAAGGAGTTGTCTGGCACATGGATCTAGCTTCCAATAGTTAAAGGTAGAAAACCCAGCACTGCTGAGAGGTTGGAACGTGGATAGAGTGCTTCTGTGAAAAGCTGAACAGGCCTAATCCAGCTGTCCCTTCTGAATTTACAGCACCAAATCCCCATTTATGTCACAGAGTTATAGAACCATGACTACTGAGCTACTGAAAGCCTACAGTACACTGACAGATCTCTTCTGGGGTATATGGTGAAATTAAATTACCCTACAGCATTGGACAAAGAGGCTCATTGTTAAGATGACTGCGACACGATTTCAGCTTTTAAGAAATAACACTCCTAACAAGAGATTCTGTGGAACGTGGAACAGAATGGGCAGTGTCCTTATTGGCAAACTTCACAAAGAATCGGCAGACTGGAGGATGCATTGTTCACATACAGTATTTGCCCTGAGAAACATCATTGACAAATGTGTAGAATATGCATATACTGTATACTGTACAATACTGCTCTGTCAATATCATTGACTTTAAAAGGCCTTTGACATGTAAAATCATGCATGGAGTTTTTAAAGGATCCTTGATTCATATGGGGTACCACAGAAGCTGATTATTCTAATCAGTTCGTTTTATACAAACCTCTAAATGTACTATTCTGTAAAATAATGGCATTGTATACTGATTTTCAGTTATTTCAGCGGTAAGCTTTCTTCATGTTCATCATGCGTCTGTACTTGGATATGAGAAATAACATGAAAGATGAGCTCAGAGCTATTAGATGAACTCCCACATTCTCATCTTTTGGATGGTGCCACTCTTTGTACCATCAGTAAACTATGAGCATTCATCACTTGTTTTCAATATGAACCTGATACTAGAAACAAGGGTAGAGAGAAAATTGTACAGATTCAAATAAGTGTCACAATGAGACAAAGACCAAATCACAAAGAGGAGCTATGAGTCAATACAGTGAAAGAGTGGATGGTCTTAGTGAGGGGAACTCATTCACAGAGACTCACACAAAGAAGATTACATGCACTGTATATGGTGTGTAGTATGTGTATACTGAGACAGGGAGAGAGCGAGCTGGGCAGCCAACAGATGTGACAGGGTTTTTCTCTTTGTGTGTAATCATTCAAGGACTCAGAATTATAATCCCTCCACAGCTCCTGCTGGCAAAAAAACAACATAAAAACAGTTAGAACAGCTCACTGCTGTGGGGCAGGAGCAAGCAGCTCAGTGTCTGCTCTACCCGCTGTCTTTGTTTCTCCCTCTGCCTGTCTCACCCTCTTTCTCTCTGTCTTTCTGGACATTACGTCTGCACTGACCACGGGGCCATCTATCTAAAACAGTCCAGGTAGGTCTTGTGGTGGGGGATGGTGAAATGGGAGGGGGTTCATGGTGAAGGGAGGTGCATCTAGTCATTTACTGAATATCGACTGAGAGACAGCCATGGCACTTTTAATCCAAGAGAGATTTCCCAGAAAGCTGTTGCTTTGGAGGTGAGTAGCACATTGGGGCCATAAAGTACCGAGATTGGTTTGTATTAGTCTAGCTCATGATGGAGGAATGTCTCTGCTGTGGGGGCTTTTTCACATAGACTTTTTTAACAAAAATAAACTGCTGAGGGAGATTCTCTGAGGGTGTTCCTTGGCCAGGCCAGGACTCCCCTCAAGAGAAATGTGTGGACAGAACGAAGTGAGAGAGAGTGAGGAGGTGCAGTAAAAAGACAGAAAGACAGGAAACTGAGGAAGGTTTTTTTATTATACAGTATATCTCATATTTTGTTGTCTTGTTGCTAATGGGAACACTGTTAAGACTAAAAAGTTCCCAACATCTATAAAGGTGCAGATTTTGTGAGGTTTTCAGCTTCCATCTTGAGTAAAAAATAACATTGTCCATTTTAAATAAATAGCATTGTCCTACAGCATCTTCAGTACAGTAAAATCTGTTCTGCAGAGTCTGAGTTTGCTATTTTTATGCTTCACCCATCTTGCTAGTACTTAAGAAGATCTTGAATATTTCTGGACAGAAAAAGTCAGTTGTATAATACTTTTCATTATATGGGATTCAAACTCTTTTACATTAATGTACAGGGGGGAGCCTTATAAGAAAACAGCGAGTAGAAAACCTGATAATAAATTTTATTATTATTAATACACAGCATCCAGAGAATGTGGCAGTCATGCATTTATGCATAGTAGGTAATGTCAGTAATGTAATATCTTTAGCTTAAGAAAATAAATTTAAGAGTCATGTATATTTTTTCTTAATTACAATGACTACATACTATAACAATAAACAGGGTGCATTTTCATTGTATATTTTATAACAATATTTTTTTATAGTTGCTTATCAGGAGTGCTGAAAACATGTAAATGAGTACTATACTGTATGTCCATTTGCTTTTAAATATGGCTTAAATAGTTTCGCAGTACAAAACATCCTGAGCAAGAGAAAGTGTGGGCATAAGCATTATGGGGCAAACTGCCTAATCAATATAGGCCGATGTGTGGAGTCCTACAGTATATTCCAGATATCATGGCTCTGAATTTGGACTTTGTCATTAGCCATCTATAACTAGAATTGCCCAAGCAGCAATTGACAGAGGTTTAATCAAAGAAAACTTCCAATACAGATGAACAGGGAGTAGTGTCAAACTCATAATCCAATGGAGAAACAAAACATCAAATGATCAGGTAATTAGGGGTTATACAATATCTATATACCAGGAGTATTAGAAACAAAATATTAAAAAGTTACCTCATTGGATTGCAGTGACAATGTCAACAGAGTCACTGAAATGTGGCTAACTGAGTATGATGGTGAATAACACAACACACCATACCACTGAGACTGGAAGAATGGAAGTGGTGGAGATATAACTCTAATAATCTGGAAAAAACACTTTCAGGCACAGTAACTTACTATAGATGAATCAAAGTAAAGCCTCGCATGGGACTGTTTTCTCTATCTAACTCCCACCTGTCCCCGCTAATATTCTGACTGAGCCTTCTCACTCCCACAAGAAATCATGACTGCTCTGTCAGCACTCCCAATATTTTATTTTAAGTCTCGTGCTGTTGATATCACTGGCACACCATCACAACAGAGAGAGCAAAAAGAGATAACTACTAAAGAACTTAATTGCTTTGAAGTTAATTACAGGGGCAAAACGATGGTTTACATTGTTTACAGCTTATGAGATGTAGAATGGGATAGGACACTTAGGAAATGATTTGTGATTCCATTAAATCAATTGAAAGATATTCTGCTTGATGAACTGGACAGAATCATCCCAGGAGTATATTCAAGGCTACAAAGCTGTAGACCCAGTGGATTAATAAATTTAAAAAAATAGAAAGACAAAGAAAGTCCTTTATGAAATAATCAAAAACAGAAAAGGATCCAGTTAAAGATAAGGGATATTATTAATTGCAAACTCAGGTAAAAAGGGACAGTATAAAACAGAGATGGAGAAGAATATTGCAAGGGAGTCAAAAATACTGTTTCAGTTTTATGACAACAAAATGTTTATAGTATGTGTGAATCAATTATGGGATCTCTAAAAGCAAATAATCATATTTTCACATTTCTGATGATTGCACTTAAGTGGAGATCTAGGTGAAATGTTTTCCTCCCTGCCCCCCTTTTTTTACCTTTTGTATCCTCTCCCTCATTCCCCCAACTCTCCTTCCTCACTTCCCCTATACCCCACCAGTGTAAGAAGGTTCATCCTGCTCTATGACAGCCGCTTGCTAGATACAGTATTTCACTAGGACCCCTCAGATGCTGCTGCGTTTCCCGGAATCAGGGATCTATGGCTTCGACCCTTGGGAAAGGTCAGCACACATAGTCCCATCTGACAGATAGCCCCCACACTGACACTGCCACAGCTGTGACTGCCAGTTCCCTGCGCTTAATAAACTTCACACCACACCACGGCACTGCAGGACACGCTGAATACACCAAACAAGTCCTTAACAAGAAGCAAAAAGCCCAGTGCTAAGAGGGGAAAAAGAAACGTTTTCAATATTGTCTCATTTTTTGTTGTTCATTACTTACAGTATATTATTATCTTCTGTTTATTTGGTAGAAGAAAAATGATGACAGAAATATTATACAAATCTCGCAATTTGCAATATTACCACAGAATCAGACCTTTGTTGATACATCTGCAACTACTGTACACTGCCACGAAAGAAAAACTATATGGGATCTGTAAGATGTACAACAAATTTGTGTGTCTGAATTTGTGTATCCTATCTTGCACCCTTTGCTTGCTTTCCATGACCCAGAATTGGATGAAGCAGTTGGAAAATGGATAAATGGACTCTGATATAATAAGGGAAAATTTTTTCACCTACAAGTTAATGTGCCCACAGTTTTATATGGCATCAGAAAATAGAAGGATATTAGCCAGAGAGATTAGTTTCTTGACTTTTCTGGGGCTTAAATAATAATACCTGTGCACAGAAGACAAAAGTAAAAACATGAGAGTGGATAGAGGGTGTGAAAATGAATGGTAAAATCCCAAAATAAATGGAGAGATTAGAATGAGATAAGTCAATCGTTGAATGCTGGGGGAATATGTGATCCTAGTTTATATATTATAATGTGTCTTATACCCCTGCAAAACAGTGGTGAGAATGTATCTATTGCAACACGTTATTGTTGAAATAGTTGTTGTGCAAATGTATTTTTTGCCTTTGGTTTTTGATTAACTTGTAGACAAGACTACAAGCTGACACTGGTGGGGGTATGATGATGTGAGCTGTATGAGAAGGATTTGCTTTCATCCCTGCTGATGGGTTCTACCAAGCATGTGTCCCCAGGTTGCACTAAGGATTGTTTTAATGTCTGTTTGAATGATTAAAATTGTCCTGCCATAATAGCTGCAGACTGTGCCTTTTTCCCTAAAAAGGAGTTGTGTGTATTTTGCTGCTAAATTGAAAAGATTACTCCACTTGCCCCTTTGATCTCGTGATAAAAGTGATTTTTTATAGCTGTTGTAGGCAACAGAATAATTTTTTTTTTTTTACTCCCATGTCTCTGCAGGGACAAACGTTTACATGGATCCATCTATATGAGGTACAAAGCACCTACTTTGTCCAGCACAGTTTAAAACTTGGCTGAGAACCAATATGATGGTGCTTATCTGTTTTATTGTCATTGGAGAGATCATGATGGCATTGCCAAGTAACATACATCACAACTAGGAAAGCTGTTGAGTCAGAAACGTTTACTCTGGGTCCAAAATGTTTCTTTAGAATCAACAGTGAAATGCGAACCAGAGGTCAGAAGTGGAAACTGTATGGACGTTCTTTAAACCAAAGGTTGTGGGAGTACAAACAAAGCTACACAGCTGTGTTGTTGAAACAGATACCCCCAGGTTCTTTCAAGAACCTGGCCTAGACAACCTAGATTGACCTAGAAGAGCTACAGTAGATAACCTTCTCTTGTTAATCTTTCATTCTTATGACCTTTGGTCTCCATGTTCCCTAAAACACTTTCTAGTAGTGCTATGGGTTAAGGCTGTTTCTTTATTTGAGTTTTAATAGTATGTGATTTAAGTTTTGGGTTTGTCTTTAAACATATCATATAATTCAGCCTGCAAAAAGTGTCCCTTCGATAGTTACATGTGGTGACAGAGCACTTGTTTCTTTTCCCAGACTACAGGGTTGAGTAGTCTTTTATTCCTCAGTGACATCCCTCAGATAACCCTTCAGTCCTTACCTTTCCTATCCAAATTTGATTATCTTGCAGAAAATTGTTTTTTTTTTCAAAACCTGCAGCTCTGAAGTGCATAGCTAGCCTCTGAACTTGTGTACCAAGAGATGGAAATCTATCCCTTCTTCTGGCTACTCTGGACATTTAATTTAATGTTTTCTGTCCTGACACCCCCATATAAAAATACTTTCTATTAAAACTCTTATAATCTGGATCTTAAAGGATAATGTGCAGAATACAGTCACTTACATTTTCAGATACTAACCTTGATATTAGATAGATTTAGATATTAACCTTGACTAAATTTTGTTGCTTCATTTTACTAGCCAATTTATAATAATTTGTGCATAAATCACTTTGCTTTTATTATATGCCTTTTGTTTCTTTAGAAAGCCACTGTTCTGTGCTCAACAAAGCATTACTTCAAGGGCTGTTCGCTCTTCTACCAGTGCTGTTGTCAGGTTTGATGAACAGAGACCCTTCACTTCCCTTTGTTTCCAGTTTACCTGTGGAAAATGTGACCTCATTCATTTTGTTAGATGAGGCTGTCTGGTCTCTGTAGATAAACTGTGTACATTTTCTTGAGGGAAATATACATGTCTACTTAAGCTCCCTATAGAGTTGGTTTTCCAGGTGTTTTAAAATGATTAAAACAAGAATACCTTCAGCACAGACTGAGAACAAGAGAACAAAATACTTTTCAGCAATACATTGACAACATCCTTCAAAGGACAAAGGCATCATTTCTTCCATTGCTACAAGCCAAAGTACAAAACCATCCTGTTTAGATGTGGCAGTGGCTGGCTTTCACTTCCTGACATGAGTTCCATCCAACAACTGTTGGCCATCCCACCAATATTGATAACAGAACACAATTACATTTAGCACCTCAACAAAAGTGACATCCAAAACATCCAACAACACCCTATCCAGAGGATGATGAAGTCTACATATTGACACTGCACTCAAACTGGAGGAGGTAATACATAATATCAGGTTTGTAACACTTGCATTTTGATAGTGTGTTACCTATCATAGTGAACTCTTACAATAAATTTCTTTCCATTTTCTGTAATGTTGGTCTTTTGTTAATTTCAGACATAGACCTGAGTATTGCTTCTTTTAGTTGTCAGTATATGAAATGTTTTTCTACTTGGTGATCCTTATAGGAACATAAAAAGTGATTTTGTGACATACAGTATATTAGGCTCTAAATAATTTGGTAAAAAAAGGCTTTTTTTTTCCTTCTTTAAAATTGTGCAAAGTTAATACAGTAGCTGTAGGAATAAAGTTGAATTTAGGTAGTCTAAGTCGATGCCCAGATGGAAGGAGCTCAAATTCACTGTGCAAGAGGAGGTCATGACAGTCAATGATTATATTGGCTTTCTGCATAATTTGCTTGACATACTGTACAATAGATGTCTGTCAGCTATAGCTGACGTACACCAATACTTTTGTTACCTACCTTTAAAATGCTGATCAATCTGTTTTTATTGCATGTACAAAGATTACTAAACAAGGTTATTGTAGTGAATGCTGGGACTAATTTAATGAACATTTATAGAATAAAGACATCGTTGTACTACACAAGATAAAAGACTGAAGTTTTCTCAGGAGGAACAATCACTGTTGGCTCTTCTTACATATGAGATCTGTGTTTTAAAGGTTAGTATCCATTCAACAGTAGTGCCAAAATATTTATAACTGTTGACCATCTCAATTTGTTGCTCCTCAATGACTGTAGATTTTGATCAACTTGATGATCACACCGTGGATGTTTACAGGTCTACAGATTAGGGGTATTTGATCTCTGTTCTCAACGTGTTACCCCTGAATATGAAGATGGTGAAAACCAGTCATTTTGCTGATGCACATGTTATTTCTTTCTGTAAGTTATCATGAAGTAGCCACTGCAGTCCAACAATTCTGCAGATAAGTCTGAAGGAACTGATAGTCTCTGGATCAGTGTGGTGTCATTGTGCCTTCCTGGATGCCTTATTTCCTTGTATCTCCCATTCTATGGGCATCTCACAGTCTGGCTTCAATAGTAGCAGCCATCCACTTTTCATTATTCAACAGGGGACTGATCATATCCTTAGCTGTTTTTGCGTTAACAAAAATGTCTTTTTGAATAACTTCGTTAACTCATTTTGCTAATTCTATTTCAAATCTTTTTTCTGATTTGATTTGTTAACTTACACTTGGGTCTAAAAACATTAATATTCACAAACACTTAAAGAGCACATGTAACTATTCAATTACTGTCATGAATTAACATGAAGTCTCCAATGTATACTCATTTGGAAGAATAGTCCAATTCTCTAGAGTTAAAATGTGAATATTGAATGCTCAATACTCATTAGAGCTCACATGCTTGGCCAGGCAATGTAGTTTCCTGCTGAGGTTTGGAAGTCCTATGGAGAGAGGAACAGCTGCACTCTGTCAATGTCTACCTTGTTTTACGCTAGCAATGTGTGAAGAGGCTTTCCTGAAAAGAGAAGATCCCTGATGCAATTTGCTACTGCATTTCCAAAGAAGCATGCACAAATTCCTGGGACTTGGGAACCTGGCCACAAATTGAGACTTGTTTGTGGAAAAACTTGGAAAATCCAGTCGTTTGTACTTTATAGCAGCTATTCTAAAAAAAGATTTATTTTTTCTGATGAAGTTTTGAGAAGAATTCTGTTCTACATACCATAGGTCTCTTTTTTCCCAACAGGTGCTTTCATCTAAGTTCGTTGGCTTTAAAGATATGGCGTGGACAGTGGTGGTTGCCGTCACTTACTTAGTTTGTAGCCAAGTTTAAAGGACCTCTGAATGCAACAACTTTTAAGTCCTATCCTTGTGGAAGATGATGGGTTGAGATGTCAGAAAATGTTTTGGCAAACCCACATGTAAAATTCATAATTGGTGGTTACCTCTAGCCCTGACATGGATTTAGGACAAGTGACATCCAGCCAGGGTACGAGTTCAAGTGTCAGGATGGACCCGATTTGGCCTGGTTTTGGTGTACAGTATTTCTACTGCCTCAGTATGCATGCCTCAGAAACATTCCTACAGAGGAGTTAATGGGAGTTGACCAGTACCTGGATTTAGTTCCAAAGCAAAAGAAAGACTATTATTCTGATCTTTCTAAAATGGGAAACAATGGGCACTTCTCATTATGCAATCAAGTGATTTGAGCTCTGTACTTTATCTAAGTATTTTGTTAATTAGAATATTTACATATATATTTGACTGTTAACAAATCTATCTGCTTACAAGTTCATATTAGCATAATGCATATGCGTAATGCACTGCTAATGCAAAAAATAAATTTAGCAGCATTTCCATTGTGCATTTTTGAACACAAAACAGATTAGTGACCCTGATCAAGTGTTTTATACAATTTTGTGTTGAATTTTGGCACCATTTTGGCACTTTTAAAGATGTCTTTAAGAAAAATGTTTGTAGAATTTTACAGCATATTTAATTTTGTAAATGTTAAGTGCTCTTGAACTACTTAACATTTTGAATAATCAAATGTTATGAAGTAACAAAATGTACAAAGAATGGCCCTGCCTTCTTTTACAGTATTTCAAAGATGACTAGATGAAATACTGTATATGCTGGTTTTGCCCCTGGATTAGTCTTTTTAAGTGAACCAAAAAAGAACTGGAACAAATCCTCTCAAGTCTTCTTTTAACCCAATCTGCGGTGTTTGTTCTGTGTAGTCGGTGAGCCAAGAGACAGATTATATCATGTGATAAATTGGATTATGGATTACGTTAGCTTTTAGTGTCTGTAGACATTAGCCAAGTACGGTAGCCAAATCCTCCCTTTTCCAAATTGTCCATAGGCCTAAAATAAGAACAAAATAACCACTCTGCATAACCCTTGTGACCCTGAGATTATTTCACAATTTACAGTATCTGCCCAGGCACGATCATTATGACCTACAGTATATATGCAGTTGTAAGTCATGTAATACTACATTGACCTGTAATTATTTTAACACTGCTTCTTATTGGCTCTTACCATAGTGCCTCTGACCCAGAGTGAGAGGGCATTAAATCATTTATCATTATTAACAGACGGGTCAAAAGCAACTATCTACAAATTTGGAGGTAAGGTGTATGAAATACCAAGCCATGGGTTGTATAGCATGTAAGGGATATCAAAATAGCTGCGGGATGGCCACATTAGTTTGTAAATTAATTTGTTTTTGTCTCTTACAGTATGTAACATAAGACAATCTGATGTATTATTTGAAAACTTTTAAACAGAATTTTTGAGATTTCTAATGTTCTAAGCAAAGCATCAGAGCATTTAAATAAATCTCCAACAGGTCATCTGCTTCTTTTATTAAAAGCCACTGCTAAAAGAGCCAGCATCAGCTCTAACAAACAACTGCTGTCTTTAAATTGAGTCTTTTTTATGGCCTTCACAGCTAAGTATTTAACTTTTAGATACAGTATAATTTGTGTTTCTTGGAAAGACTCATGGAAGAGGGTTTGTATTTGCAGTATATCCACACACCACCAGTGCCTATTTGACAGTGTGTTTTTGCCACAAAACATATTGTCACAGAAGTCAGATGGTAAGGAAAGATCCCTAATCTCTGTTTACTTCTGATAAGAAGGAAAGAGCCTCTGCTTTTAAGTGCAGTCATTCCAGCCAGTCAAATCTCCTTTTAAATCCACATCTCTGTACTAGAAAGCGATTGACTGATACCCAGCATGCTGGACCTGTGTGATGAGATTGTGCATTTTTAGTGTTGCATGTGTATAATTCTGTATTGATGGAATCCTGCACTTTCAGATCAAGATTACTGCAATGGGTACAGTAGGTAAAATTAGAGGCTTCCACAAAACCAACATGCAAATAGGAAATGGACAGACCCTCTGCTTACTTCTCAGCTTTCAGAGTTGGACTTTTGTCAATCCTTGATTCTTGGTTATTATTGTAAAACTTCCACAAAGATTTATATATAATTGAAAATGCTTTTATGATGCACTTTTTATTAGTTTGAGTGAAGTAGTTATAAAGTTTTCATGTGTAAAAATGTAGCAAAAATGTATGCATTTCTTTTAAACTTGAGGATAATAAACGAAACACCTATCTCTCCTGTCCAAGTTCAGACAATACAAACATAAAAGTGTTTTAAGAACACCCGTACTTTAAACACACAAGGAAAGCCTGGATTGTAAATTCATTTAATGTTACATAAATTCAATGTAAGGAGGTTATGTGACGCTAGCAACTATACAATGTTATTGCATACAGGCAATAATATTGTTAAAGGAAATGTATTATTCATAATTCACTGTGATTTATATGGATCCTGTAGTTATGACTCAGAGTTGTTGTCTAAATTTGCAATAGGGAAGTAACATGTCCATTACTTGTAACATGTACAGTAATAAACATAACATGCAGAGTGATATATAGTATGATATTAGTTAATGTATGCTAAACTATGTATAAAGGGAAAAAGATATACTGTAGGATTAACTTTGCCTCATTGAAATTATACTCATTTATCATGGGTATTTTTGGAAATAAATATACATAACTCTGAGAATTTTTACCTTCATCCTTGCTAGTTATTTAAAGAAATGCACCTTTGTCTAAGGTGAAAGAGCACTAAAAATTGAAACCAAGAAGCATTTTTAAACAAATTGTTATGGGTGTTTAGAACCAGATACCCAACCATGTTGTTAATACTGGTAAATTAAGTGGTTTTAAGAAACAGATGAAAAATATAATTGGAACAATTAGCTACTAGGAACTAAATAGACTAGATGGCCATAAGTACAGTTACAAACAAGTTTAGGCCACTCTACCACAGGTTTATCTGCCTCATTTGATTGCTGGTACCTTACTGTCTTTGAAAAAAATAGGCCAGGATATCAGCTTCAACAACATGACTGGGTAGCTTTTTCCAGATACCCACTTACCCTTGCTCAAAGGACTGCCTACTGTTACAAGATTTAAATGCACTCCAACTAGATTCTATTTGTGTCCAATGGTTTATATTTATGTTTTAATTCTATGGAAGTCCACTGACGTGACTTTCTCAGTGCATTTGAGAATTTAAAATAGCTATTTAATGTTCCCTTGTCATTTTTCATGTAAAAAATACATGAAAGTTGCACCTAGTAAAAAGTAATATGTTTCAGTTCCTTCAGCCTTCCAGTTTACATCAATACCCTCCTATTCTTTGTAACCATTTTTATGTACAGTCTACAGTATTTTTATGGATAAATAAAGTAAATTACATCTCAACCAAAATGAACTGCACTGCAAGTCTATAGTTATTTTAGTCTAAAACAGTTTTGATATAAACAGAAATCCTTAAAAGTACATTATTTTCTGTGTGATGTTGGTAAAAGTGACAGAGTCTGGGCCCTGCTCCCCTACATGACAAAATGCTCCAAAAAGCAGGAAGGGAATGAACTTAAGATGACTTTAGCAATGATTGGTGGCTGTGGAGTGAACTCAGTGGAATGTTCCTGGTTGTTAAATGTAGATGTGTTTCTTTAATTGTCAGACTGCACAGCTGCAATGTGTCATAGGTCAGGGATTCTCAGCTCTCCCAAAGATGTCCTGTTTCTACATAAACCATTTTTATTGTTAAACACTTGGTCAGTGTTATGATATACTTTAAAATAAACCCTGGTCTTTTGGGTCCCATGACATTGAGATACTGTATCTCAGATTGAGATAACTGAAAACCTGCCTTGGGCAAGATGGTTATCATTCTGCAGAGAGGACATTAATAGTGGTGGCACCTACTGTATGCAAGGTGTAAAGTGGTACTGGCACTAACAATGTGGTTTTCTAAATGTATACAATCCAGGAATCTAGGTCAGTTAAGCTATTTAGGTTAGCCAAATTGTGTTATTATTTTTTTTTCCAGTCATTTAAGATTACAATGAAAAGTTTTGATTATTTACATGTTTTTCTTAATTTTAAGCATGATGAATAAATCGGTGTAGTTGTATAAATCGTTTACATAGTACATGACAGTTTTTATTTGGCTTCTTTGGAAAATCCAGCTGTGTGGTATCCCGTATGTTATTATCGCTATGTACTGTATATCTAGATTGTGACATAAAGATATAAAAAGTCATTTAAATCAATCTGTTTCTTTTGCATTTAAAATGCATATTTTAGGTATTCATTTTGAGTGATTATATTAAACGACCATACTGTAATTATATAAATTAGTAAAGCATTATTATTATTAAAAATGTAAAAACATTCAACATTTTTTGGGGGGACCACTGTGGCATAGCATGCAGAGCTGTTGCCTCACACATCTGATATAATTGGTATGAAGATGATGAGTGTTGCTAAGGGTGTGGAGTATGTTTGCTCACTGCCCTGATGTGGCTCCTTGCTTTCTGCAGGTGTGTGCTTCCCATGCCAGGTGGATGTGGTGCCAGTGAAGAATGAGGATGGTGCAGTGATAATGTTCATCCTCAACTTCGAAGTTATGACTGACAATAAACTGCTTCGCTCACCTGACCAAGTACTTAACCACAAGGTTCCGTCCTCCTGGATCAATGCAGGTACAGAAAATTGGAGACAGACTGCCACAGTCTAGTCAGATATTGATATAATTGCATTGATCAGAACTATTTAAATAAAATAATTGCAATCTCTTTCACTGCTGAATGTTGGCAAAACCAGTTCCCTCATTGTTAGAATGATTTTACTAATTAGGAACTAATTAGCTACTAACACCAGACACATGGTCAAGCAAGGCCATCTCATGTTAATCTGAATATTACACTCACCAGTTCAAATTCCCAATGTTTTAAACAAAAGGAAACGAAACACTTTAAAATTTAAACGTTTCTGATATGTAACTTTCTAAATAATTGTTCAGCTTTGCAGCAACGGTTTTTCAACAACTGAGGACAGGATTGCAAATAAATCATATATGACATGCTTTCAGATTTAAAACAAAGATTTGGATTAATATTAAATGTTACACTTATCTTCCACAACCAAATATACAATTATGTCCTGTAAAAAACATACTGTATATGCATCTTCGTTGATTATATTAAACTGAATAAACAGGAGAAGCTTTTCCAAATGGTTCTCTGCAAACCAAATTCCATTTGGTGAGACATTAATGGGCTTCAATGGAATCTAGCATGATATAATGGAATGTCTGCGGCTGTGTCTGATGAGAAAGAGCTATAATACACTAAAGTCAGCTCAAACTTCTTAGCCAAAAAAAAACAGTTTTTTGACACATCTAAGGTAGAAAAAACAAACCGTGTTCAGATCTCCACCAATTAATATTTTAAATTAGAATTCCTTTTTTAAAACTATTTTCACTTTTCTTTTCATTTGTTGCTTTCTTTTCTTGAAGGAAAAAATAAAATACAACCTCCAATTTAAGTATGTCAAGAACAGAAAGACCTGAGAAGGAGTATGTCCCCACATTACTTAACATGTTGATCCTCTGCTAGGATCTGAAGTAGGCTGAGGGTTAAGATCAGAAGTGATTCTGCTTTGTATTGTATACACTAGCGAGACACAGCCATTGACTTTGGATAAAGTGCATTTCTATTCAAGGCCACTGATCAAATGCTTACCTTTGCTACACACTCTGAAGAAAAAAAAAAACTTAACCACACACTCTAATTAGCTTTTCAGGCTGTCAGCTGATAAATCAATTTGAAGGGCTTATCTAAGTGCATTAAAGTTTTTCCTTTCAGGGCATTTTTCTTAAGGTTCTTTTGTCAACAAAATATCAAGCAAGTGAAGCAATGCAAACTATTTGTTTGTGCCACACACTGACAAAAAAGCTAGCATACTCTTTTTTTGTGTAGTGTCTCTTTCTGGAACAGTGTAATACAGTATGTTTGATCAGTGGATGTTTTCTCAGAAGACTGTCAAGGGTGCAGGAGATTCTTTGGAATTCTAGCGAGTTACTATTGGAACCATGCTCAGTAAGCACTTTGTTTTGGCGCCCCCCCCGTCGATCTCTCTCTGTCACTGTAAGTAGGACGCCCACGAGGGTTCAGGTTGCGGCTACCCCTGTTGCGCTCCCTGGGCACCAGCAAGCAGTCACTGTCCCGGGATGACCCAGAGGCCGTGGTGGTGGACATGTCCAAGCCAAGCAGCGAGCCCCTGGCCCTGGGGGAGCTGCTGTCCTTGCCGGAGCAGAACTGCCTGGGCGGTCCCGAGATGCTATGGCCAGAGGACCAGCGTGCCCTGCTGGATGGCGGGGAAAACCAACCCGTCAATCACTCATCTCCCAGGCCTCAGCGCCTCAACCCTGACGCCTCCTTCTCCAACTGCAGCCTGACGCGCAGCCGGTCCCGCGAGAGCTTCTACAGTGTGCGCCGCGCATCCTCTGTCGATGACATTGAGGCCATGAAGACTGACTTTGATAAGAAGCTCCGCAGCCGCCATGCCAGTACAGGTATGATGCACAGTGTGCAGAGTAACGTAATGATTCATCATCACAGGTAGGGACTGTGCAATAGTAAAACTGAATAGGTATGGACAATGCAATGATACGTCATCATAGGTAGATACAAAGATATTACATCACAGTTATTACTTCACATTTATGGACAGTATAATGATGATATAACCAAACAGGTGTGGGGCAGTGAAACCTTTTGTTTAGATAAAGACTCAGGATACGAAACCTTTCACGTTCCAAGGAATGTTTGCAGAGACTTATTGGTATTTTTGTCATTCAACACTGTGTTCAAGAACATAAGAAAATACATAAAACAAAGCGAGTTAAGAATATTTTTCTGACTCTTTGTAGAGGCTATCACAATGCCTTTCATTTCTAGTTTTGAAAGATTAGCCTTTTTCTGGAAACAGGAATTCAAAAGACTGAATTGTTTAAGAAAATAATGGAATATTCTGATTCACACTTTCCTTTCCCCCTCCCTGTGTGTGCCTCAAAGAGTGAAGGTATGAGAAGGGGAGTGGGAAACATGTAATCTAAAAGAGTGTGATGACAGTCTATCAGAAGAGAAAGGATAACTTAGAAATTAGTTCACGGATAATTATAACAAGTCCTGTATCGTTACTTATGTTTTGTCCTGTGCATATCTCATATACTGCAGATACTTTATTTATTAAGAGGCTATGAGAGAATATTGAGTATACTGTAAGTTAGTTCCCAAGGAACACAGTACACCTACAGTACCAGCAGCTCAACTCATATTGATGTTAGCACAGTTAGTTTGGATTGCTTTCTGAACCCGTATCTTAGGAACCTTCTATTAATTGCTCGTAAGGTGAGGTATGATTTTAAGATAGCATGAAAATCGTCAAATCTCTTTATGGTAATTGTGTCATTCCTGCACAGGTGCAATGAACCACATTAGAACTAACATGCTGAACTCAACCTCTGACTCAGACCTGATACGTTACCGGACCATTAGCAAGATCCCACAGATCACACTCAACTTTGTGGACTTCAAGCCAGAGCCCTTCATTGCCTCACCTTCCTCTGACAAGGAGATCATTGCTCCCTGCAAGCTGAAGGACCGCACACACAACGTCACTGAGAAGGTTACACAGGTATGGCCACAGACCCGGGGTTCTCTAGTCAAGTCCTAGTCCTCTGTACTGGAAAAAGGGCTCCTTTGGGGGTTGTGAATTGCAGGGGAAGTGTAAGAGTGAAGTCACACCAAGACTACTACAGGGGAGTCTGAGTGTAGCTGCAGGTTTGGTGAGGATTTGTGAAAGAATTACTGTTTTCCAACTTTGATTGCCTCGTTGTTTTTGGAAGCCCTTGATGATATGCAAATGCCAACTAATCTTCTGCAGACAAGAGCTGTTTCATTTTCTTTTGGTCTGATTATGAATTGATGTGGCTTGAGGGCCAACGGTTGAATTATTATAAGAAATCATTTAAATGTTTGCCTTAAGCAGTGATGACCACCTGGGTTTTTCTCAGTTTCTGTATAAAGATCATTATCAAAATTATAAGATGCTACTGAATCAAATACAATAGTAACCTAAGCACACCTATAGTGTACACCTCTGGCATGCATTATAAACAAATTACAAGGGAAATACATAGATTAATTCCTCTGACATCTTTATGTACACAAATTCATGTGTGTCCCAGAAATGGACTGCATCTACTTTGACTGGCTGTATGCTATACATAGCATGATTTGACAAATTAATTAATATTTGATAAATATTGAATTAAAATTGTTTTATGACTATTGGATGATTATTTTTGGCCTCAATCAAATCTTAGGAACAGTGTAGCAAGAAGGTGCAATACATCCTAACGTACTGTATCCACAAGGCCGGGTTCACCTGTTCATGAAAAGACTTTGCACTGTATGTATTATCAGAAGGCAAGTATAATGCTCTGTGGTTGAGTTTATATTAATCAGTCTATTGAAATATCCCAACAAATTCACAGTACAAATAACCTGCCCTTCCAAGACTTTAAGGGCATTTACAGAGTGTTTTGGAGTTGGTTTTAAGATATGAAAGTCTGTGGTTGTACTTGAATACCCTCTGAGAGTATAGCAGTCTTAGTGGCTTTGTACAAATAATAAAGCTTTTTAATTTAAATTCAAGGAAAAGATTAGATATTTTTTTACTTTGAAATTGAGTTTATTCATTTGCCTTGATGGATAATCTGAATAGTTCTAGCTGGTACTTTTACTTTTGGCTTGTGGGGGTATGTTAATCCTGTATGGCTGTTGTATCCATGCTGTGTGATGCTCAGGTTCAGATGCTCACATGATGGTCTTTAGTTAAAATACCATGTACAGTGAAGTAGGTCATACTGTAAGTGTTACAAACAGGAATAGTTACAAAGTTATCTTTTTGTAACCATTTCAATCACCTTGAAAATTAAAGCAGGTCCACCAAAGAAAAACAAAAGATCGTCTATTTACTGTACATCAGGAGTAGGAGAATACAAGTATGAATGTTTAATCAACAGTATGAGAGTTACCATTGGGAAAAGATCTGGAGTTTTGTCAACTTCTACTGCAGTTGACAAAAACTTTGTATAAGATATACCCACTAGAAGCAGTTGGTGGCCTAAAAAATGTATTGCAGAGTAACTACCCATGTTCACGCAACCAACTAAGAATAGTCACCAATTGATCTGATCAAATCTCTTTTCATGGCATCAACTAGGAATTAGACTTGCTAAAATGGGGATGAGAGTCCTGCTGACAAGGTGAGATGTTTATGTTTTATAATGTTTCTTTATACAGGAAAATATGCAGTATCATTTCAACTGAAGCATGTCTCAAAGTAGTTTAGTATTTTACAAAGAACAAGACATTGTGAGCTGTACAGGAGGTGAAATTGTTCAGGGCTGAACGATTGTGATGCTCAAATCTTTATTCAAGGATTACCAAAACTGTCCTGAAATCATATCTGATAGGGGTACTTGCCAATGATTCTCAATTGAGTGTGGTGAATAAGTGGATTCAAATTATATTGCTTAGTTGGAATTGGAGCACTTTGCAGTCAAAGGGGAATTTTTGACTTTCTTGCTCTGAAATCAGCAACCAAAATAATAGATGTTACAATTTACATGATGAAGAACTATTTAATCAAAAATAATGTGCCAATTGAGAAATTGTTGTTAATTACAACTAACGACCCCAGCTAAGACCAGGAAGCACACTGATTTCCTTACAATTTGCAAATCAGATCCCTACAAGATACATACAGTATCTTGAACGATCATTGTGCTATCCATCAGCAGGCACTTTAAAAGGATGTAATCATGTAATTACCTGTGATTAGAATAGTTGTTGATTTCTATATAGGCTGAAATTTCAAGTAATCTGTAGAAACCCTTTCATCTTGATAGTTGGCTGCAAACTGAGATTTTGATGTTTTTCCCCAATAAAAATATGAATAGCAAGAGCTACAGTAAAATGAAGACAATTGCTGACATTTTGAGTGCAGTGAAAAGTTTCAAGTTTAAGTCTGAGCCTCATTGTTCAACAAATGCTGAAAAGAGCATCTCCCTTTTTTGAACAAAATACAGATGAAAAGTTAATCTGCAGCTGAGGCCTTGGACACTAATAAGTACAGTGATCTCTTTGTCAGGCCTGCTAAAGAGATTGATAAGAGATTCACTAATTTAATACAGCTGGAGCCCTGTGTGAAATAGATTTCACATACCTTTATGGAGGTGGACATTTGTGACATTTCTGAACAGAAGGTGTGTTGTTTAATCACAATGACTATCTGTTTAGATTGTCAGTCTTCAAAATGGCATCTACGGCAATCTGCTTCAGAATTATGGAACATTGTGGATGCAGAGAAGTACAACAACATTAGCAAAACAACCATGAAAGTAGCATCACTGTTTTGTGTACCTGTACAAATTCGCCTTATCCAACATGACCTTTATCTATAAAACTAGTTGAAGTTCCAAACACATCAGACTGAGAAGCACATGGAAGACTTAATCAGAGTTTACCTATCAGGTGATACTCCAGATTACAACACACTGCTACCCAGCATGCAGTATTAAGCCTCTCACAGAAATGAAGATATACTGTATATTGATGGAAAATAGAAATGCAACAGCTCCTCCTCCACATTCTTACCCTCCCATCTGCATGGAACAGGCTAAAGAGTGACTCATCTGTGAAGAGGACCTGATGCCACTGCTGATGAGGCCATCACCAGTCAGGTGTGATGTCTAGGAGGTGTGAGCAGATGGCCTCTAACAGGTCTCCTTGTTCTAAGGCCAGCAGCATGGAGCCTCACTGTCCTGTCACTGATGGGCATTGTGTCTGCCGGCAGTTTCAGCAACAGTACGCCTGGCAGAAACTAGCTCTCAGATGGACAAGTCTGATGTGTTGATCCTGCTCTGATGTGGTCACTTGAGGGTGACCAGATCCTGGATGGTCATCTGTACTGCCGGTCTGTTGAAACATCACTGCACCTTTCTCAAAACAAAGATCAGTGTGTTTTCCAAGATTAAAACCATGAAGTAAGACTAACTCCTCACAATTACTGACTCTAATAAAGATACAGTATAAGAAAGATACATTGTCACTATAATGCATCAATGATTGTATATCACGTAGATCCAAAGCTCCTGTTGGTTTTTTGGAGACACAACCAGATATACAAATGAATAGCTGGAGAGGTCAGTGTCAACTGTGCCTGTGATTCATTAGATAATATGTTTTATCCCAGTTGCTTTGGAATTGATCTGATCAAATCTCTTTTCATGGCATCAACTAGGAATTAGACTTACTAGAATGGAGATGAGAATCCTGCTGACAAGGTGTGATGTTTATGTTTTATAATGTTTCTTTATACAGGAAAATATGCAGTATAATTTAACTTAATAGTTGCCCCTACCACCTTCCAGATTATCAGCATCACCATCTCCAGGTTATAGGTTATTAAATGGAAATACATATTATTATATCTTTATTAGAGTTCTGTCATGGACCCCTGTCACTTCAGCTTCTCCTGTCTTTCAGAGACCGGAATCGGCTTTTATTTACCAGCTAATCAATGAATCACTCAATCTGTGTTGCATTTCCAGTATGCCATGTTATTAATACACATACAGAACAATGCAAATTAAACTTTAGAAAGTAGTACATTTGAAACAAAGTAAAAAAACAAAACAATGATCAGGTAGCAGAATAGTGAACTGGAATTAATGGAGTGGAGTTAATTAATGTCTATTAACAAATATGTGATCTGCAGGTGTAGTATTCTTATCAATAACAGTAAAAAGGAGAAGAAGGAAACATACAGTCCAGTCCAGTGGAATTTTTGTTTGAGAAGGCTATATTACACTTTAAACAGGAGACCTTTTCCAAGTAGCAGCCTCTGTGAATAAATCAATAGACTGTTTTTCCTCACATGGTTTTGGGCACTATGCCATTACCCAGGCAGTTCTGAGATTGATAGGGATGACGAATTATTCTGTGCTTAGAACTTGTCTTCTTTTAATGGTCGTGTCTTTTTTAATTGTGCCTATTTTTTAACTTAAGATTCATTTAGGACTAGTAACGTATATTGTAAATGCCATAGCATATGAAGGCGACAAATAAAACATTTTGTTGCAAACAAAAGGCCACAACAGTCTATAAGCTTACAGGTGTAGCATTAAAAAATAGTGCAGTGTACTGTATCCTAGTGAGCTATTCTCCACCAGGCTCCTCATTTTAATGGGAAAAATTGTTTTACTAGAATAAAAAAAAACATTTATTAAAAATAAAATGTTAAACATAATTAGATAAGTCTCTGCCCCCCAGAGTTAATTATGGGAGAAGCTCTTTTGGCAGTAATGACAGATGCCATGGCCCACTGAGCACCGAGCACCTTCGTCACGCCCCCCTGTTCATCTACCAGCCCAGTTCCTCGTCTCCTCCCAGTGTCTGTTCACTCCCTCCCAGATTGTGCTGTCTGCATAGGGTCCTGAAAAACACTTCCTGACAGGTAGCATTGACGTACAGTGATCTTCCAGTCTTGCCACATTTCTTCATGGGTTATAAGGTGAGGCTCTGACTGGGCCACTCAAGGACATTTAACCTTTTGTTCCTTCATCACTTCACTGTTACTATGATTGTGTGCTTTGTCATTCTTTGGGCATTCTTTGTGCTTTGGGCAGTTGTCATCCTCAAAGGTGAACATACAGTTTCATGTTTTTGAAGAGGGCAGCAGGTTTTCCTCAAGGACCTTTCTGTACTTTGTTCCCTTCTATCCCAACAAGTACCCAAGTCCTTGCCTTGATGAGAAACATCCCAGTAACACGATGCTGCCACCAGCATGCTTCAGAGAGTAGTGCTCATCTCTCCTGGATACTCAGTTTTTGAGAATGCCCTGTTCTGCACAGATTCTGTTATGCCATATTTTCTCCATTTCTTTATAATTGACTTTACTGTGCTTTGGGAGATATTCAATATGTCTTGGGAAGTATCCTTCCCCTGATTGAAGCTTTGTAATAACCATATTCAGAATTTGCTCAGAATGTTCCTTTGTTTGATGGTATAGTTTTTGTTTGGAGCAGTATGAATCGGCTTTGGGACCTTCCAGAGATAATTGTATTTAACCCGAAATCATGTGAAACAATTTAATTACACACAGGTGGACTTCATTTAACTAAATATGTGACTTCTGAATTCTATTGGTTGCACCATAGCATATTTAGGTGTGTCATAGCAAAGGGGGTGAATACTTATGCAATCAGTTATTTTCTGATGCTTTCTGATGTTTTATCCATGCTAACCACAGTACCACCATACAAACCATGGATGTGTAGATAAATGTAAGAAAATATATTTTAATTAATTTTAATTCCAGGCTTAAGGCAACAAAAGATGACAAATTTTAATTAATGTAAAATTTCAATAAGCACTATATACTGAATAAGTACCGTATATTCTGAATTTACCATGTGTTCCTCTCTTCTCGTGTATTTAATCATAATGACTAAATTACAAAACCTTCCTTAAAATCACAATTGTAGCGGGTTCTTTTTAAGCTTGTAGAAAAATAACTACTGTAAGGGTAGGTGAACTGTAAAATGTGAGATTTCAGGAACTTCAATTCTGAAAGATATGGTTTTCTAATTCAGGTTATATTAATATCTCCTGAGAAAGATGTGCAGCAGATTCTTTAATTCAAAACACAGCTGATTCTGTGGAATGTGTCAGTGAGGGTGTCTTCTTGGAAAATGTTATGTCATGTCATCCTAGATCTGAAAAAGCTTTAAATTGGAGGTAGCACTCTGAAGTCATCGCTAGAAGCATCATTGGGTGATTGCATTAGTCCTACTAACCACTTTGATCTTCATGTTCCCATAGAGAACTCAGCAACACTAATTTGCCACATTGGCCCCAGCACCCAGTGTTCTAATGAAGCTACCATGATCAAAATTATGCAAAGATATTTAATTAGAATTATTTCATTATGAACTTTTTATCCAAAGCAACTTACATTTGTATCCATTTTTAAAGCTGTCTCATACTGAGGTAATTTGAGTGAAGTACTATACCCCACTCAAGGATATAACAGCAGTGTCTCACCTGGAACTGGAACACAAACCTCTGTTCCACTCTGCTGCTCCTTCTGCAAACAGCTGATCAATAGTAATTTTCAAGTTTGGCACAGACATAAGAAACGAAACAGTTCAAAATCCTGCATCATATTTAAGCAACATAGACCACTATACACCAGAAGAATTCAACTCTGCTACTGAGGTTTTCCCCTGGGAAAACATGTTGACCAGCAATGTTGTGTATCAAGACCTCACACTGAAGGCACTATTGACCTCTAGAGGAGAACAAATGAATTGCAGATGATGAACTCCAAACGTTTTTTTTTTGCCATTACTCCACTCACTTGCCTTCACTAAGAGAGATATTCAGCTAATACAATATACTGTAGATTATTGAATTCTCCAGAATTATATTTCTTATTCACTCATTTAAATAGTACCTCTTTTTAAAATATTTTATTTAGTACCGTTATTTTAATTGCAAGTAGACCATTAACCTTTTAAGACAAAAGCATCATTCATAAGATTGAAAGGTATTGAGAAATGAAATTCAAGACTCTTTTCATCCCATCAAATTTAATCCACTAAAGATATCACCTGTGTCTGGCACCTCAAGATGGCTGTTGTTCTTCACCAAGCAGTTTGACAGCCGATTAATATTTGTTCTAATAATACATTTGGGGTCAGTTATTTCAAAACTTATAAGTACATGAATCTTTCAAGAAGCCGCTTGATGAAAGTTTTAAATCAATAAGCTATTAGTGTTCAGGATGGAGTGAATGACCTCCACTCATTTTGTGCCTTTCGTATGTGCTTATATTCCAGGTGACTTCTTTCTGTGAAATCTCATTCTTGCTTTGAAGAATCGTGACAAAACCCCTATTTATTGTCAGAGGTGCTGGGATTTTCAGAAATTTATTCATGTTTAGCAGTTTAGTCCTCATAAAAATTGTGCCAACCTAGAACTTCCCCCAGAAGGACAGCGCACAAAGAAGGACATCTTGTACAGGAAGTGGCCCATCTCAGGACACACGCACACAGGACAAGCTAGAGCAGGGTTGTCCAATCTTGGTCCCCATTGCCTGGTGTGTCAGCAGGTTTCCTATCTCTTTTTATAGCTGCAACACTTGAAGAGATGGGAGAAGCTGTTGAACTGATCAAGTTGAGCCAGTCAACTGGTTGGTTTAGCCCATTAAAATATTAACAGGAATTAAAACTGGCACTCTGGTACTAGGATTAGGCAGCCTTGATTTAGAGACTCCAATTAGCACTCCAATTAGCACCTAGCCTAGACAAGGTTGGAAGGTAGGAAAAAACAAGAGCACCTACTGTATATAAAACCTATCTTCACATGGAGAGAAGCTGCAGTGTGATATAATCCTTAAAAACGTTCAATAACTATTTTTTCACTTGGGATACAGTTTTTAGCTAAATCATTTCAATAATAATGATCCTAAAATGAACTTTACCCCATTGTAAGGGTTTAAATCAAAACAAAATAGGATCGCTTTTCATGCACTGTGGGGAGTACATAGTCTGGAATTATTCTTCATCAGAGAGTTGCTGATGCCTGGTGAGGGTCAATTACAGTAGTTTGGAATCGGTTGTATTGATTTTCTGTGAACAAGTATCCGTTTCCTTGCGTCACTGTGGCACACACAACTCTTTTTTTCAGAGCTCTGACTGCAGAACAGCATCTGAGGTCTCACTGGCAGAAGCCCTGGGAAAGCTCTGGGAAGCCTGTGACAGCAGCCTTAAGTAAACGTGCTTGTTCGCACACCCTGCTGCAAAGTTCAGAGGACTGTTATAGGCAGTAGTATGACCGTCTCCTCGTTTTTCGCACCCGCAAGGAGCCGCGCTGTGCCAATAGGTTTCTCCCTACTGGCTGTACAGGGCTGTGGGGAGGCGGGCTGACGTCAGCCAGGATGAGTGGAGGATTGATGGGAACTCCCCTCAGAGTGGCAGAGGGAGAGGGCCCTGTCTCCTATCCTCTGCCTTGGCCCAGTTTATCTCATATTGCTCCATTAATCACCCTGTGCACCCAGATACAGGCCAGTGGGGGTAGCTTATTCTTTCATCGAAGTGGAGAAATTGAATTCTGTATTGAATCAGCCTGAGCCTAATCAGCATTGATTTCTTTGTAATTTGAACAATTTACCAACCCTGGACAGTAATGGTGACATATCAAAGTTTGTAGATTCAGTTGACTGTTTGCCTTTTGTTTTTTTGAGTATACTTTTATTAAACATTCTTCATTTTAATGAACTGTAGTTATCATAAAATGTTATCATGTTTTCTAGCATTACACCACCTGCCCATTGTACCTTATTCATATAGAGATGAGTGTGTGTGCAAAGCTGTCAATCATCATAGAAGGAGTGTTGCTCTTTTGATGCAGGATGGTTGTTCTGTGACAGGTACTGTAAGTAGGCAATAGCCTGTGTTTAAATAAATTAAGTAAAAGCAGGGTAAATTCAAATACAGAATGGCTCAATTAAGCATGGGTGCACATATAGCCTTGGTACTATGATCCTAGCTCACTATCACATTTCAAAATATCAATCCAGGAGCTATGAACATTTTAAGTTTTGGAAAGTTGAACATATTTGAACATGATAGTTATCCATACATTATATCACATAGACAAAGCAGTTTAAATTGGTTACATGGTTACATAAATGACATGTTCTAAATTTAATCGAGAGGTTTTTGTGTTTCCACTGTAACATACGTCTGATGTTCTCGATAACATTAGAAACCAAAAAACCACAGAACACCGTTTTTTCTTTGTATTTCTGACATCTTTACATACTGTATCTATATAAAGATTTAATTATTTGACCCTGACTCTTACGCCACAATCACACTGGTGTATAAGCAAACTCGCTGTCATTACACGAAAGCTGTAGTCACAGACCGTATCCCATCTCTGCCTGTCTTAGCAATAGTCTGATCTGCGCTGTGTCTGCAAGAATTGCATGTGAAAGGCTTGGCTAATCTATCAGTAGAGTCTCGGGGGAGTTTGTATTGGACAGGCTCATCTGAGGAGAAAATGCACAGAATGTTTTGAATATATGGGTGTTCCATCATCTCCTGCATGCAGGTCGTCACTGATATCAGCACGCGAATACAATGTATACTTTCTACACTTTTTGTCTCTTATCACATCCATCACTAGATAGACCACACCCTGCTCAAGACTGGGAGGCACCTCTTTACACAAAGTTTTATGGAAATATAGAACAAACTATCCATCCATACCATAAAGCCAAAACACTGTCTTCCTTCAAGAAAAGGCAAGTTGAGATTCTAGGATCAACTGCCTGCTACCAAACAGGGCAGAATACTGTAGGTTACTCTCTTTACTATTCTTATGTTCTTATGAAATGTTGCTTACACTGATATGGACTTGCAGTTCAAAGAATGTTATTTAAAGTTAGTTTTTTTTTCAAAGTAACTCAGTATATTTTTTTATATTTTTTAAATATCTAGTAGTTTTAGTCTCCGTACTAAGGAGTGTTGTTTGCCTCTGCTCAAATCGTGTGAACTTTAAAAATGTAAAACTGCTGAAACTCAAACATGCGGTCCTACTGAAAACGGTATTCAGAATAGATTGCTCTTTGTGAGACAGGGACGTAGTCAAAGAGTTAAGCATGTATTTGGAACATGCAACAAAGTAAGATGGGATAAACTCACTGCCTGTAAAGTTTCAGTGGAAACACAGCATAGTATTCTTTTTTGACATTTGAGGAAATAGCAACAAACAGAAAGTCTGTAAGTTTGATTTATTCGCTGTAAAGAAATAGTATATTAAAAATACCAAGACTGGATTCCAAATAAGAACCAGAAAAAACAATGGCTATATACAAAACCCATTTAGTCTAGACTAAAACTATTAAACATACAAGCCCCCATTGTACTGTAATACTGTTTCAGTCTGCAGGGTGGGGGCATACAGTACCTAACAGTCTCACCAGCATGGTGTCCTCAGCAGCAAGAACAGCTCAGAGCCTTTGCCCAGGGAGTCTTGCTGAAGTTTGTGCCAAAGAGAAATTGTGTTCCATTATGCACATCTGTCTTCTCTTTATATTGAAACTGTCACAGTCATTTTATCTGACAGAGCTTAGAACCTATGTTTTTTTAATATTTTATGACTTTGTAACTGAAGTAGTGCAGGAGAGTATGAAAAACACTGAATGAGTTATTACAAAGCAGTGGGTGTGTTCTTCAAGAAAGAATAGTTAAATATGTAGAATATTTAATGCAGAGCCAGATAGGTATATAACTTTAACTGAACTGCATGTATTTCTTGCTGTAAAAAGTGTAGTAGTGGAACAGGACATGCATGGAAGTATAGTATCTGGTATTTAGGAACCAGAGAGCTAAAAACGGAAACCAGTGTGACACTACATACTGTACATGCAGTAATAGAAGTTCGCAAAAACCACAGCACAATACATAATAAGAAATTCTGCCAGTGAGGACTGAGGCATTCAAAACATTTAATCCTGCAGTGCAGTCATTTAGCAAAGGAGTCAAAATGGAGAGTTTCAAAAAAGAAGAATATAAAGAAGAACATGAAAAGGAGACTCACGATATCAACTTATCAGAGCTCAAAAAGAGGAGAAGGAAGAGGAAATTGCATAGACATTTGAGGGAATCTTTTTTCTAGTCTGCAAAGATTTTGATGAAGCCTTGTGTTCATCTCACTGTATTTCAGAGGCTCAGAGTAATAGTTTTTACTCTAAAACGTTATCAATAGTGGTCATGATGATGAGTCTTTATTTGTTACTGTAGGTCTAGTCTTTATCAGGGACTGTTGCAATTTGACTTGACCAGTTAAACCTTGATTTAAGACATTTCTTTTTTTAAGCAAAATATCAGTGACACATGTCACACATGCGAACCAAGTGCATGTCTATTCTGCAATAGTAAGAGATGAAATTTCTTAACAAAAAGTGTTAAATTTATGTGAAACTAACTGAAGCTGGTGACCAGGCTACCAGGATTCACAAGCTTGTAACAACCAAACAAAAAAGACTGTTCACAAAACCTCCCTTAGTTTTTATGTTTTTATTCAGAGTCAAACATAACCCCAAAGCATATGCTAGAATGCATTTCTTCTCTATGATTCATGATGTCTTTAAAGCACCCTTGTGACACAGTACTACTGTATGTTCTTGTACTGGAGAATGTTTTGCACTGCTAGCCCCTTTCATATAGTATGCACTGTGCTGCTCCAGGGTCAGTGCCTGCTGTAGTGGTCCCGGAGTCTCCCTATATAAGGGCATCCTCTGGCAGCATGAACCAGCCAAAGACCTGCTATGCTGAAGCACATACCTGGGGAATACTTTGGGAATCTGCCATATAAACAGACATTCATTAACAGAGGACCAGCTGCCGAGTAACTCACTTCAGTACAGTATGTTATCCAAATGTAAATATCAATATTTGCACTCAGCTGCTGAACCTTAATGGTTGCTAAACAGTCAGGAAAGTGCCTTTGTCCCTCTTCTCACTATTCCCAAGATTACAGCCAAGGTTACTTTCTTGCTCCTTTTCTGAACCTAATTATAAGAGACATCCGAATCTTCTTGGTGTGTAAACTAACTTATTTTTAAATGTCGATTAAAATCTACAAAAAGGAATTATACATAACTAGTCCTAAAAGTTACCACACAGCTGTTCAAAAAGCAGCTTTTAGTTTAATGTAAAGGTAAAACTCACTAACAAAGAGTTCTTAAGCAGTATAAACAACAACGTTTTAACATGGATATAAATTGGAATAAACACGTATAATTCTTTTAATGGTTCAGGTAATAGAAGTAAGCATAAATAACTTGCCCTCGATAAACCAGCTCTCATGTAGACTCTGTTCAGCCCACTGCAGCTTTGAAAAGACATTGTGTTCGACTGACTATAGCTGTGAACAGAAGGATGCAGAGCTTAAAATGACCTGCTGATTTCTTTATTTTCTCTTTATTATTGAACTGAGTAACCTATCACTTTTAACTTTTAAGTTTTTCTTTTTGGAACAGGTCTGCCTACATAAACAGACATGACATTGGTCATTTTCTTATGCAAATTCTCTTTTGTCTTTAGCAGTGTTGATCAAAAGGTGCTCTGCTGTGAAAGTCACAGGTGAGAGTGTATAGTATGTGGCCACTTTTGGAAGCAATAAACGTTGTACAGTATATGATCCTTTGCACCAGTTTCCAAATGCTATGTTGTGGAACTGTTTTCCATTCTGAACAAGCCTGACTGTATCTGTCTGTGAGGCCTAGATATCACATCTCGTTCAAGCTCAACCCGCAGATGTTGGGGATGAGTCTGGAGAGCAGCGTATCCATGGTATCACTCTCACATTCTCATTTTTCTGGAATGCCAGGGTTACACAAGTAATAATAATAATAATAATAATTGCTTACACTTATATAGCGCTTTTCTGGACACTCCACTCAAAGCGCTTTACAGGTAATGGGGACTCCCCTCCACCACCACCAATGTGCAGCATCCACCTGGATGATGCGACGGCAGCCATAGTGCGCCAGAACGCTCACCACACATCAGCTATCAGTGGGGAGGAGAGCAGAGTAATGTAGCCAATTCATAGAAGGGGATTATTAGAAGGCCATGATTGGTAAGGGCCAATTGGAAATTTGGCCAGGACACCGGGGCTACACCCCTACTCTTTTCGAGAAGCGCCCTGGGATTTTTAATGACCACAGAGAGTCAGGACCTCGGTTTTACGTCTCATCCGAAGGACGGTGCCTGTTTACAGTATAGTGTCCCCATCACTATACTGGGGCATTAGGACCCACATGGACCACAGGGTGAGCACCCCCTGTTGGCCCCACTAACACCTCTTCCAGCAGCAACCTTAGTTTTTCCCAGGAGGTCTCTCATCCAGGTACTGACCAGGCTCACACCTGCTTAGCTTCAGTGGGTTGCCAGTTGTGAGTTGCAGGGTGATATAGCTGCTGTAGCAAGAAGTCATGCATTGTCCTGCTGGGATGTTGTAATGTCAGGATGGACACACAGCAAGGGCAGCAAGTGTGGTCTCGGGCCTTGATCAATGCTGTACCTTGCAGCAGGGATATCATAATTTCCAACAAGTGGAGTTTCTACACTCACCTGCCCACACTGTTACTATTTCCCCATATGTTGGGAAGTTCTACACAGCAATTTGTGAACTGTTTTTCATGTTTGCATCACACTCAAGTCCATCAGGGGGATCTACACAAAATATGTTCTTTACTACAGAGGACTATCTTCACTGTTGGTCAATACAACTGAGGCAAAGTTAGCAATTGAGATGCAACAGGTCAATTGGCATTTAAGAAGTTAAATCACCTCATCACCTGTGCCCAATTAACCCATGAATGATCAATTAATCAAAACAACACCAAGAATATTTAATAAATGTTCAGGATCAGTATAGGTTATTCTTCTAAAATCACAAATGCATAAATAGATTGTTATACTAGCAATACCAATTTATACTGTATATACTGTATCTAAACAACTTATGCATAGGTCTACACAAAAAAAGCTTTAATTGTAAAGACAGAATAATGCTTTGAAATTATTTTATTAAAATACCTATAAAATTCTATATTCAGAATGTTTATCTTAACCCTAATTTAGTGCAGATAGCTTTCCTTCTATCTACTAACAAGACAGACGGCATGCATACATGCAGTCAATTGGCATACAATCAAATCAAAATAAAATATAAATATTACAGTGCTGACTCATTAATACCTTTTTTACTAGCAGTTGTGACTCATTCCCATATTTATCTTCAAACTATTGCAAAAATTTATCATTTATACTCCTAAGTTCTAAGTTACTTGTTTTCTGTATAAGCATGCTAGAGCACAACATATTTTATAAAAGTGATTAATGCTATTTATTTATTGAGTGTTTGGAGTTGATTGGTGTTTGGCTTGGTGGTGGTGAGTCACAAATATAGCAGTAAATGTAATATTCTCTAGTGAAACAAAGAAAGCATAAAATCTTAATTATGCACCCATCGTGCTTCAAGTTGTAGGTAAACAATGAATGAGGGGGCTGGTCTTCTTTTAACATCTTTGAAAGATGATGATAAATACAAATCAAATTTCTTGGATTTAAGAACACTGACAGATGAAAACACGCTGTATTGTTTTAGAGACATACTGTACTGTATTACTTTCTGATTACTGCTTTAGCCTAAATGCATTGAAACATCTAAAATGCCTGCACTTAATGTGCTGATAATTAATTGTGGCCAGTAGGTGTGAAATTATGTGAACATGTAAATAAGCCTCAACTGGAAACTTAAAAATCCAGTCATTCTTGCACCGAAGTGAATAGAGGAGGATATGTGTTTGTACCTTTTGAGATTTGAACATTGTTATAATAATGCAGTCTGGTGGAAAGTAGTCCAGACTCCAAATGCTTGAGAGCAGCAATGCTATGCATGAATGATGCATTGTTTTGGAGCTTGTTTTTGTGCTGTCTGCTGTTGTAGATGCTGCTTGACCCATTAGAACACTGCGAACACAAGCAAGACAGGACAAATGTCTACTTTGTATCGTACATTAAGCTTGCTAATGTCCTTAATGCTTCCAATGCTTCAAATGGATAAAATATAATTAATCACACAGTAATACACATTTCTAGAATTCAGTATCCCAGCCATCAACTCTTTCAATTCAAAGTAGATAAAACAATTACTGAAAAGCAAATTGATCCATATCACGTAAGCCAACACTTTCTAGATTTCAAAACGCCACCCTTCAGAGTAGAAGTTCACAGAATAGTACATAATGAAAATATTACTGCACTACACTTGAAGTCTTATCTGTCTCACTGGTTAGCCAGTGTTTCTACCGAGAGGTCTGAAGACACTTAACCAGTGTCTTCCTTCCTTTCTCCCTTTTGAGCACTCAGTATTGGAAAGTATAGCTTTCTTAGTCATTTGAGCAAAGGATTTTTATTGATTTACATTCAACACTACTTTAAATATTTTGTGTGAATCAAAAAATGATTAGCCACAGCATTTTTCTTTATTTTATAAAAGCTTTAGTATTCACAATAAATTGATTAATTTCTGACCTCTCTTCAGTGCACCTTTTTTTAAAGAACGCAGCAGCCTAGCATAAGATTGTGGGAGTCTAGAACAAGCTACCCAGCCACCCTTCATAAACTGGGATCAGTTACCTTCTCGCAGACAAATTAGGTAAACTGAATGACCTTCTTTCCTTTGTTACCTCACTAATGTTCTAATATTGTTATTGTGTGTTGTTCTGTTTCATTTAACTCTCCCATCTTTATTAAACCTGTATAAAACATGCCTTTCAAACATTGCTTCTGTTTTGGCTTTGGTAAATTACGTACAGTACCTTCATAGATCAAGGTAATAATTACAATTACACATTATAATTATTTTATTTTTGTTCTTGACAAGTTTAATTTCAGAATATGTTTTGTATATTGCAACACCTCCTTATTGTCCACCATTTTTCTTTGGCAAAGATGGAAATCTTAGAGTGTTACTGTATATCAACCAGAATATATGGTCCTCTGATTTGCTGATTTGCACTTTTATTATGGCAGAGTACAATGTTTTAATCAGGTCTATCTTATGAAATATTATTCATTGGGGTTATTGCCTCTTACTAACACTAAGGAAAAATACCTTGTGTACAGTTTGCAATGTGTATCATTTTTTTAATAACTGTAAACCTCAATTTGTAATTGGAAAAAAAAATTAAGACAAAAATGCAAAAGTTAATGAAGAACTTTCTGCAGCATCTTAGCAGTTCAATAAGCAAGAATTTAATTAAAAACACTTGATTTGTATATCATGTACATAATAAGCCCCCCCTGGAGTTAAAATCTAAGATTACAAAACTATCTAACATCTCACTTTGAAAGATCGATTAAAAATAAAATCAGTATAGTTTTTCTGTATTTCCAGGACCAGACAGCATTTTTGCTGTTAGCTGTTTTGCTGAAATCTTATGAAAAATTATGTCTCCTTTTTGGGGCAGAAATTGTATTTTGCTGGTCAAAATTTATGTTACAGGACTAAAAAGGTGTCTGGAGGATTTTATAGTGTTTTTACCAAATATCAATTTGGAAATATGTAAAATTTTTGTCGGGATTTGTAGAGCTCAAAATCTTGTTTGTGGCTGCTCTCAAAAAGGCCTTTGGTGTCTGTGCGAGCTCTTTCAGTGTCCTGCAAGTCACTTTCCTTGGGTATTGCAATAATGTATCTTAGAAGATCAGGCTCACCATCTCTGAACACACAACAAGAAGAACAGGCCACTGACATGTCTAACATTAACATACAGATGACAAGAAAGATTGACTATTGAGACTCTCTAAAGTTTTGGCAATTTTTATTAGATAAGGGGGTTACAATAATTTAGCTCTGAAGGTCATTCAGGTCAATTAACAGAAACAGGTCAGTCAGACAAGAAAATTTAACAGCTGCCTGCGTTCCACTGAAAGCAGTCATTCTAGACTGGGCAACAGTGCAAAATATCAAGTTCACGTTTATTGTCATTATACTCATATACAGGTATATGGTATTACGAAAAAGCTATTTAGCTAGCTCTCAGATGGTAAACAGTACAAAAAAACCAATACAATTGTATAAGAAAAGAAAGACAGAGACAACAGGCAATGTGCAAAACAACAGATGTGCAAAATCATACATCAACAGAATGAAATAAAGGATAGAAAATTATGGGGAGTTAGCTTCTTGACATGTGAAGTAGAGGTAGATTTCAATGTGTGTTTGAATTTTGATAAAGAGAGAAGGCACTGTGAGGGTTCAGATCGTAGGTGAGAGAGGCTGGGAGTTTAATAGTTTGATAGTACAGGGGTAAAAACTGTCTCTGAGTCTGGTAGTCCAGGCCCGAATGCTCCGGTACCATTTTCCAGATGGTAGAGGGTGAAACAGTCTGTAGCTGGTGTGTGGGGGTCAGACAGGTGGCGTTGAGAGACCATGTGAGGTCCTCGGTGATATGGATGCCAAGGAATTTGAAGTTACTGACCCTTTTCACTTCAGTTCCATTGATGTGGATAGGGGCATGTCCATTTTTCAGTTTCAGCTCCTTGGTTTTGCTGATGTTGAGAGTGAGGTTGTTGTCTTAACACCACATTGTAAGGAGATTGACCTCCTCCCTGTAGGCCCTTTCATCATTGTCTGTGATCAGACTTAAAACTGTGGTGTCATCGGCAAACTTGATGATGGAGTTGGTGTTATGTTTGGCCTTACAGTTGTGGGTGTAGAGGGAGTAGAGCAATGGACTAAGCACACACCCTTGGGGGACTCACGTGTTCAGAGTTAGTGTGCCTGAGGTGTGGTTTCCAAGCCTAACAGCTTGAGGTCTGCCTGTCAGAAAGTCCCGAATCCAGTTGCAGAGGGTGGTGTGGAGACCCAGTGCACTGAGTTTCTTGACTAGTTTCTCTGGAATGATGTCTCTTCCTCAACATGTCCAAGGTATGAAGAATTAAAAAAGGTAAAACTTAATTCTTAAAGTAATTTTCCAATTTTATTTTATTCTTAAATCAATTTGGCACACCATAAACCTAGACTCTCATTTGTTGATCCATGAATTTTCACTTTAGCCATTCGATGATTGACTTGAACCAGTCCTGGATGAGGAATACCAAGGTCCTCCTTCTGAAGCTGTCGGTGTGGGAGTGATAAAAACATTGGGTAATACAATACAATACTTCATTATCAAGGCACTGGACTAGTTGCTCAATTTAAAACATCTGTCTTCCTAATTGTTCTTCTCTGTTGTTCATGTGTGTCTCAGTTCTCAGTTATCTCTAGTGTCTGTTACCAGATCTCTTTCTGAGAGGCAAACATACAGTATGGAACCACTTGTTGATTTTCAGAGAACTAACATTTTTCCAGAAATAACTTGTTTAAACATAGTTTCCCTTTTTATTTTTAATACTTATGAAATGTTAAGTAGCCTGCCAAAAATTGCAAGTAGTCTTAGAAATGATTTAGCAAATAAAATGCTAGTGATGATTTATCAACATTCTCGTTTTCATTAAAAACTGATAGTTTTAAATAGGAGCACTGAATCCATCAATACATCAATACCATCACGATATGTATGTAAAAAAACAGGATTGTTTGATGACAGCAGCTGTTGTTGTGCACAGACTTTAAGATAAGTTTTTATGGAATTTAAGATTAAGGATTGAAACATTAAAAGAGAAATAGTTGCAGATTAGACTTGCACAAGGTGGCAACTGAGTCATCTGTTACAGCAGCCTAAAAACTTTTTTAAATAGGTTAAAGGAGTCTCTCAGGTTAAATCATGGTGAAGTCATTGATTAGAGGTCAGATTCCAGTAAGAGTTCACTCTCCCATTAACTACTTCACAGCTCAGCTCAGAGTAACCGAGGTTTCCTCTAGGTTAGTGCTGGTGATTAGACAATTTTTTTTATTTTGGTTTAACATCTCAGAGGGGACATCAGATAGAGGAGTTCTCTCTCCTGGGTATAATACACTTTTAAGACTGACTGTACTTTCCAGAACTAAGAGAGAACAGGCTGATTGAAGGAAAATCACCCTCAGCCATTTCTCCCAAGGTACTGTATACTCTATGGTTAGGAACATTAGTATGGAGGTTTAAAAACTGGTCATTCACAGTTTGTAATTAAATAATAAGGTTAAACTGAAAAGGTTTGTAATGCAGAGGTAATGTGCAGGTAAGGTAATTGTGTCAGGGATGTCAGGTTTGAGAAGGTAAAGATTATATAAGTGTAAGTAATAATAATAACAACAACAATAATAATAATAATAATAATAATAATAATAATAATAATAATAATTATTATTATTATTATTATTATTATTATTATTATTATTATTATTATTATTACAGTGTCACAGATTTCGGAGGGGTGGGGGGAGTTGATTGTTGAGGATTTGAGATTCCTTTGACGGTAAAGGGAAGGGAGAAGAAACCCATAAGGCATGGAAGGAATCCTTTTTGTTGTGTACTGTAAGTCAACCGCTTAAAGGAGAGACAGCCAGGGAGGGCTCAAGGGAGCTGGAGCTGAGAAAGGGTTAGCTTCAGGATATAGTCTGAAGAAATGAAGCCTCACCTTACTCTGGGGTCTGTGTGATAATTTTTCCCAGAAGAGGAAATAAAGTTACCGATACTCCTGGAGGGTTAGTATTATGCACAGAGAAAAAATGGGCTCCAGGTATTCTGGGAGAAAGCAAAAGGTTGAGTGAGAGAACACTGAGGTCTCTCTTCATACCCAGTGAAACTCAACCTGTTACTGAAAGCTCGGTGTGCAGTCCTGGAGGTAGCATGGCTTGCAACCTTCGTGGGAGAATTTGGGGTGTACAGTCTCCTGGAGCCCCAGGACTGAGGTTATAAAACTCCAATCACAAGTCAGCTAAAACATAAAACTTGTGTAGCGATGGGTGGACAGTTGATATTGTATTCACTTCTTTAATGAATGCAGATCCTGATACAAATTTGAAGCAAAAGATTAAAAACCATGACAACTTTAGTACACAGATATAAAAAAAAATCATATGGCATATCAGTTCAACCAGATGGGAAAATTCTATTAGTTCAAAGCTAATAGAATGGTTGCAAACTACCAGAACAAGACCATTAAAAGGTTTTAATCCAAATAAGGCTTTATCCATATAAGCAATTGATGTGATCTTTGTGAAATGGCAACTTGACTCCCAAGTCATTAGGAAAAAATATGTGTTTGGATGAAACTGCATTTTTGCACAGCTCCACTAGCATTATAATTGATACAAAAAGGTGAATCTTATGCTGAAGAATGAAATGTAATCCCTTCTGTGAAGAATAGGAATGGATCTGCCATACTTTAGGGGTATTTTGTCTTCTGGTCCTGCTGTCCTACTCAAAAACAAGTGATAGACTTATTTTTAAGTGAAAAGTGGTAAGAAATTTTATCCATCCTAAGGTCACTTATTTTGATAAAATTCTACATTTCTTCATGGCTGTTAAGATCCTCCTGGCATACAGTAAATGAAAAAAATAATTCACCACACATTTTTTACATTACATTGAAAACAGAACTAGGAGATCATCAATATAGGAATAGGAGTTTACAGCATAGTCAACAATAATTTATAAAATGCAGGTCTTTTTTGAGTTGTACTGTAAGGGTTCCTTCAACAACAAAGAGTAGAAATGGATACAAACACAACACAGTATATAGTATATTAAATATCAATACTGTATTAAAAGGTTTTGATAAAGTTCCTGGTGGTATGGTGGCATAGGTTTTAACATTGCTGCCTCACAGTTTTGGAATCCTGGGTTCAATTCTCAAGGTGCTATCTGTGTGGAGTTTGTATGTTCTCACTGTGATTGTGTGGGTGTCCTACAAGTGTTCTTGTTTCCTCCCACAGTACAGAGACATACAGGTAGGTTAATTGGCTTTTGGGAAAACTGGCCTGATGTGACTATATTTGTGTCTATCCTGTGATAGACTGGAGTCCCATCTAGGGTGTATCCTGCATTGTGCCTGTTGCTTGCCAGGATAGGCCCCCACAACCCTATATTGGATAAAACATTTAGAAAATGAATGGATAGAGTTCCACATATGAATAATTTGTAGACTGAAGGCAGTAAAGTCATTAATAAAACCTGCAAGAAAACTTGATCTAGAAAAAGGAACAGTATATATTGAAATAGCCACTGGATTTATTGAAGGAAGAATCTATTTTATGTTTTCTATACAAGTATTCAATGGAGAAGGGCTGACATCACAGTGCCAGGGACTCATGATTGTTGGGGTGGAGGTTCTGGGTTAATATTGCCACTCTGTGATTCAGTGGTAATCATTGAAAGGACAGCCAAAGTCATGTGTCTGTTTTTAAGAAACATGCCTGTTACGTAGGATCCTTCCTAAAGCCCTATCATTCAGACAAAGTAGTTTTACACAATCTTCAGTTGACATAACACAGTTACAACTGAAGCAATTTGAGATTTATATCCTGTTGTTACTAAATGCATGCATTATATTACTGTGATTTAATCTGAGAAAATGTTTTTAAAGTAATGCCTGAATTTATGGCACACAAGGTAAAGGACAGTCACTGCAATTGCCAAGAACAATTGTAAAGAGACATACCTGTAACATGTTGTGAATTTAATAAAGTACTTTAATCTAAACAGTGTCTGCTTCCAGACTCCTACTGTATTAGCACAATAACAGTTCTCAAGATGCAAATACAAATTTGTGCCTATATTAAAGTGGTTTGATTTGAGCAGAAAACCATTTGGGAAGCCTAAGATTTCTGCATTAAACTTATACATCAGAGGTAAAGTTTCACATAAGTCTTACTGTTCTCTGTAGTAAGTAGCCAGCTCTTTTTTCTACTTGCATAAGAAAGACCAAACACTATTCTTATTATTTAAATATGAAAACAAAACATTAGTAAATGGGGTTCCACTTGTTTTTATAAGGAAACCCCAGTCCTGAAATACTGGTAAAGCATTTTACAATTTTTATTTTGCAATCTACATTTAAAACTATTTATTAATTTAGTTTTGTATACAGTAACTGACATAAAGAAGGTAGGCTGATGGAAGAACAGCAATACATAATGCATATTTCCTCTTATATTGGACTTGATGTGCGAGCAGACAGAGGATAATACATCATACTTTTCCTTCTTAAAGAGCTATGATGGTATGCCTGTAAGACAGGACATTAATTAATATTCAAGTGGGCCACCTGACTACCTTAATGTTTCTCCCTGTGTGTCCCTTGAAAATCATTGCACGTTGCTCTTTTGCCAAGGTATATCATATAATATAAAATGGTCTGAATGATTAGTTCAATATTTCTTGAAATTCCTATCCAAAATAAATGGTAGTGTATACCATAATTGGGTTAGAATTGCAATGTGAATAATTAATAACTATGCTGCAAGTCAATCTTGTTTATGACATGTGATGAATTATCACATGGTGACCTCATGTGTCTCTAGGGACAGTGCTGGTAATGAAGTTAGAAATCAGAAGCATTTGTCATGATGAGTGATAAGAAAGGTAAAAATATACACATCAAAATTCTTCAATCTATCCACTCGAACAAAGAGCAGTCATTGATACTTTCTAGCTGAACTGTGTAGCTCGGCCTAGACCAACCATTGTGAAACAAACTGGCAGAATAATGTATATGGAGTGTAAATTAAATAAGTATATCTGATAATTACATTAAAAAAATTACCAGAACAAAATTATCATTGTAGTTATTTCTTTCAAATTTTATAAATGATAGCATTATTTTATAAAAGCTACTTTTGGGAGGGTTACAGTGCATGATGAAAGGCACTGTCATCTTGCTTAGATACATTTTACACCTAGACTGTCCCATTTCAGATGAAACTCAGTAATGGTTCAACCTCAATGTGTTTAATTTGTAGAAATTCTGCCAATTCAGGATGACCAACATGGATCGATAAACTTCAGGTATCATAAAAGTAGCTTGGAACTGCACAAAAGTTTGGATATTGGTAAAGATCTATGCCTGTGCCTAAGTGAAAATTATTATTACCATTAGAATGAACACAAGAATGAAAGTGGAATGGTATAGACTGGTAAAGATCTTGCATACAAAATGTCCCATTCAACCACCCACCCCACCCCCCCAGATCAGAGATTTTCTTTGTGTGCTGGTTATTGTTGGCTTTCTTGACTCCTCATTTTTTCCAATAACTTGTTATTTTGGTGAAAGAATGGACCAGCATGTAATTCTCAGACTAGATTAAGCAGAAGGTCTTTGACAGTTGCCTTGCCAGGATAAACATTCTTTTGTTGAATGGCTTAGGTGTAACATTTTGTAACATAATATTGTGCGGTGACATTACAACTGACAACACGCCAACTCCTGAAATTGGATTGTATGTCTTCAATGATACACAATTGTGTTGATAGCTGTTGCTGCATGAAAGCTGTTCCTCATGTTCTAGCCCTCCCACTCTACCCACACCATGTTGTTGGCACAGGATTAAGTTGATCTCAGGTAATTGCTCTCAGTATAACTTATGGAGTCTATAGTCAAGGGATAGACCTCCAATTCATACTCTGGAGGTGATAAGTCATATAAAAATTTGACCTGTGCTAATATTTTCTTCAGATATGCATCACCCCATTTCTCAGAATATTCCACTCAAACAAGTAAAAACAGCATTATATAACTATAACCTAGGAGTGAACATATTTATGTGTGACTTGTTCTCCAGCCAAGCCACTAGATCACCATCTCTCCCAAAGGACAAGAAGAAGAGCACTACTGCATATTTAAAGGCTAGCCTGTTGCCACCAGGTCTCTCCAGCCTCAGTGTTGTGAGTCATGACACCACTGTAGTGAGCATGGCTTACCTCTGGACATGATACAATCCTCCCATCTCTCAGGCATGAAACAAAGGAAATATTCTGAATGAAATTACGAAATATTATTATGATTATGTATTATTTTCAATATTATGAAAATTGCTTTTGTAACTATTATGAAATAATAAATATAAGACTTTCAATCTAGATTTGGGACTAAGTGGTAAGGACAATGGGGTTTCATTTTCCCTTTGTATCTCTTGTCCTTTACAAAAGCGATCATCTTCACATTTAACCCCAGTAATTAAGTCATTCATCTTTAATTTAGGTGATATGACCCTGAGCAAATTCGATACTGTACCTAAAGTGATGTTTCCTTGGCAGGGACTCTTGACTGTTTTATTCTGTGGCTCTCAGTTATTAATGCAGTGCCTTGAAAAAGTATTCAGCCCCCAACACATTTTTCACGTTTTGTTGCTACAGATTCTGAATTTGAAATAGACTGAAGTGGGATTTTTGGCAATGCAAAACAACATAAATTTTCCAAAACCTTTCCTCAATTTACTAAAAATGAAAAACAAAAATGATTTATGTTTTAAAAAAGTATTACCCCTTGTAAATTTACATATGTGTTCTGCATTACCTCATATGTCACACAATTTGTTGATTGACTCCACCTGTGTAAGAAATTAGTGGATCACCTGTTGTCAGTTATTTTTCTAGATATAAATACCCCTCTCTCTTTGAGGTTCTACAGCATGGTAGAGACTTTCCAATAAAAGATTCAAAATGAAGACGAAAGAGAATTCCAAACAAGCCAGAGTTACGATTATAGAGAGGCACAAATCTGGGGAAGGGTACAAGACCATTGCCAAGACATTGAACATCCCTCAGAGCTCAGTGCAGTCCATTGTACAGAAGGGCAAGCAGTATGAAACTACAGCAACACTGCCTAGATCAGACACCCCCTAAACTTAGTTGTTGGACAAAAGGGCACCTATCAGGAAAGCTACTGCAGGGCCAGCTGTGACATTGAACAAGCTACAGACGTCGATGGCTGTGATAGAAGATAATGTAAGTGGGTCAACAATCTCAAAGGTATTCCACAAAAAAGGCCTTAATGAGAGGGTTGCAAGGAAGAAGCTCTGGCTGAAAAAAACATATCCTTGCCAACTGTGAAGCATGGCGATGGGAACATCATGCTATGGGGATGCTTTTCAGGAGCAAGGATTGACAGTCTTGTCAGAATTGATGGGAAGATGAATGGTGCACATTACAGGCAAATCCTAAACAGAAACCTTGTACCATTTGCCAAAAAGCTCAAACTGGTGAGGAAATTTGTTTTTCGACAGGACAATGATCCAAAGCACACTCCAAAAACACTGGAGTGGTTTAAAATGCAGAAAATAGATGTCCTTGAGTCCCCCAGACAGAGTCCTGACTTTAATCCCATTGAAAATCTGTGGCACGACCTCAACCTTGCTGCTTAACACTGCTCCCCATCTAACATGACCCAGATTGAGCAATTTTGCAAGGAGGAATGGGAAAATATTGTCTATCTCATTGTGCAAAATTAATAGAGACTTTTCCAAAAAGACTAGTGGCTAGAATAACCAAGGGTGATAAACACTCATTAAATGGTAACATTTTAATTATTTTAATTTTTATTATTGTTTTTCTTTTTTTGGGGGGGGGGGTCGTGAAGATGGATACTGTATTTGACTCACCAATAAAAATTCCCATTCCAATACTCCATGCTGTGAGATTCCTTAGTGTGAAAAACAGGATGGGGGCTAACTATGTTTTCAAGGCATGGTACTGTATAAAAACTCATCTCATCTAATGCACATTAAAGATTCTCATGAAACAGAGGTGTTTTCTCACAGAGTTGTCTCTGTGTGGGTCCAAAGGATGAATAAGATAAAGCCTGGGCCCTTCATTCCCCATTCAGCACCACCTCTGTGTTATTTTCATTCAGATGGCTTGTCATGAGTTAAATCATCTAATATCAACAGGGCAATGTTCTTTTTCTTACAGTGATTCAATATTGAAAACAAAATACATTGTGGGGAAAGGATAGCCTTGAGAATCAGTCATAAGCATTGTAATGAAACAGAAAATTCCAGTAATGAGATGAAGTGTTGGTGGGGAAGCTGCACTGCCAGTTAAGATGTATTACAATGATTACGACTCTGCTGTGCCTCTCCTCACAGAGGGGGAACTGGCACAGCACAGCTTGTCAGACCTGCTGGCTCAGCACAACACAGTAACTGGGGCAAACAGGAAAGTTTCCTATAGGAAATTAATGATGTCATTTGTTATGCCTTTTCACTGGGGGAACTACAGGTCTGTGGCAGAAAAATCCGACATTCCAGAAGCCTCCTTTGGCTTTCCTTACAAGACTCAAAGATTAGGCAGACAAGAGTTGGGTTTTCACTTTTTCAAGGGCACTCCTTTTTCCTCATTTGTTTTATATTGTAACATGTGAAATGCTTTTAAAAACATAATTTCCATCTTAGATTGGTATAATTAGACAACACGTTCAAGGGATTCCCAAACTCAGATCTCTAGGTCCAGGCTTCAGCATGTTTTCTGTTTCTTTTAAATTGTTAATAATGGAAGGTAGTGGAGAAGGGATAAAGTGGCCCAGTTAAACCTTAATTGGATCAATCTAACACTTCTCCCAACTGTTTCTAACTTAAAGACACATTGAAAATCTGCTACATTCTGGACACTAAGGACCAGAAGTCACATGAAATCACATACAATACTTGTGCCTATACAGTATATAGAAAAATGCTTTCCAGTATTTTAATTTAAGTAAAGCAATTTAAAGGGGCTGAAGTATTTCAAGAACTGTAGTTAGCTGTATCAGCATGCGTAGGCTGCAAAGGGACAAGTAAGGGTTTATTCCATGCTGAAAAGAGAAGGAGGCTCCACAGCCAAAATGTTGTATTTCTTTTCTTCTCTCTTCATCATGGAATAAACCTTTACTTGTTCCTTTGCAGCCTATGCATGCTGATACAGCTACCTTTACTTGTTCCTAATATAAAGGGGGCTGAGGCAGGGAGCTTTGGAATAATACAGAATTTCAATAACGTCATTAAAAATCAAACCTGAGGATATTGTTATTTTCAAAAATAGTAATGCCAAGTAATGGCAACATGGCAGCCATAACTTACATCTGTGCCAACATTCACTGAACTCAAACAGCTTCTGTTGAAAATATCTAAGAGTTCTTTTCCTGGAGTAGTTTACAAATGGAAATCCACCAAACCATGTTTGTTTCTCCTCAGATACCACTGGGAAGTCTATGAAATGTATGACCTGACTGTGCGAAGCCTGTAATAATTTAAAGCTGCTCTCAGTCACACGTCACTTAACCTAAGTGTTTTCCTAAGTCCTTGTTTACTGGTGTCTTCCACGTTTTGCAATTCAGAGAGCTCTATGACTAACGGGCAACATGTCACACCAACCTGCAGTATATTTGCTGTTAGACTCCTCCAGAAACCACTCTTCTCAGAGTGTGGATACAGTAACGCCCCACAAGGCAAGAAAATCACAAAACAATTGCGAGATACACTTTATTTTTAGCCCATTTTATTTATTACTGTGCCTGTCACTACCACAGTACTGCTCTATGAGCTGTGCATTGTTCAAGTAAAATACTACTGTATATACTCGCTACCAAGGTAAGATGTTATCCCATCTGCTATCAGTAATTAACAGATCACAGATAGCAACATGCATTAAAAAATGAAAACCTTAATCATAGGTAACATGATGTTTTCAAACATAGCATCCATCCAGCTGTACCACTATCCTGCCAGCTGTGTTAACATGATCTGTCTCAGATTAAAGGCTGTGTTAAATAAAAAGTTCAGTTTTGGATAAATTATTATAAGGATTATTGTAAGAGTATTTTGATGTTGTAATTTAAAATATATGTCTAATATCAGAGCCCTTAAGAATATTTAACATTCCTTTAAAGGAATGAATAATCATCAGCATTACTTGTTTTTGTAATCAAGTCCAGCTTTTTATACTATTTTCAGTTCTTATCTCAGAAATGCAACAGCCATCAGGTTTTTGTTGATTGCTACCTGCAAGTGTGTGGTCTTTTGTGTTTTCCACCTTTTCTCAAGTTGCATTTCATGGACCAGTTTCTGTTAAATCAATGTAAAACACCAATGAGAAAAAAAATGCATGAAGGACCCTGCATCAATATACAAAAGCATGCTGTCTACCTTGAGCGAGAAAACTGACTTTGTCTTAGGGAACAGAGGTGAAGATCCAGCTGTTGTCAATGATGGGACAAATGACAGTGGTATAAAGAGAACCCATTCCATACATGACAAAGTTTAAAGGCCTCATAAAAGTGTAGGACCAAGTCAGTGACTTTATCGTGACCCTGTCTGCACCATGCAAAGATGAATAACTATAAATGTAAACACAACTCATGGCTGAGGACATAATTTGCAGTTTCAGCTTTCTCACACACTGGAAACCCATCTACAGCAAAGGTTTTTTTTATGACCACTTCAGTCATCCTGGGGCAGAGATCTACAGCAAAATTAAAAAAATATATGGTCCCAGGAAAGGAATAATCCATAGAAAATCTACAAATTAGATATTTGAAGTGAAAAACTAAATGTCAAAAGACCTGATAATTAAGTGCTTAAACCTAAAGGTCAGGATATTAGGAATAAAATATTAGAATTAGATTATTTAGAATAGCTACTGCATTAGCCTACAATTGCAATTAAATGGGAATCACAGAGTGTGATGGTAATTAATACAATATTAGTGGATACAAGTCAAAACAATATTAGAGGACAGGAATTTACCTAGATGAATCAAGGGCCTCAGAATATACTTGGATCAAACATTCAAAAGGAGTAATTTAAGAAGTGTGCTAAATACCATGCAGTTATTTTATCAATTTTATCCATGTCTTTATATGTACAGTAGTAAAATCAGCAATGTATATATATAAAGAAAAAAATGGTTACCATATTAATTTTCCTCATGGGACAGGCGAAAACCGCCAGCTAACTCAGACAAAACTGGAACAGCAAACTTGCCTAATAACTGCTTTCATACTCAGTTTGTAGAGTTAGGCTGACCTGACTCATGTATTCAAAATTTCAAAACTTCAAAGCACTGTCAGAGTCTCAGAAATCACTACTTATTTTTACAGTGAGGGCTATGAGAGTCTGTGCTCTTAAAGCTGATACCCTGGGTCTTTTCAAGAACCAGCTCGGTGTGATTCTTGAATCAATTAGTTACTAACTACAGAGCGAGCTAAGTGGGCTGAAAAGCCTCTTCTTGTTTGTTATCTTCCTTTTACATTGTGATATGCTGTTGTCATTGGTGTGTCATTGGTATCCATATATTGTTGAAGTGGATGAAATATCCTTCTTTGGCTGCAGTATTTCCTGCTCAGAGCCATGGCCTGACATCCCTGAGTAAACAAAGATGGGACCGACAAGGTGGAATCTGTGGTTTGCATCCACAACACAATACCTGCAAAGTACTGTAGCAGAATAACAAAGTGGGTTTTCCACTAGGATTCAGCCTGTCATGCCTTTGTACAGTGCAGTGATGACATCTTGCATATCCTTGATGAATTAAGAAAGGTTAAAGGCTGACTGAGGAACAATAGCTTGACATTCAAAGGGTTGTAAACAGCTGTTGTGGAAAAATATTTTTTCTCACATGTCAACACCATCAATGACACATACGGTAGGTAACACTCTGATAGCCTGGGGCATATTCCATGCTGCTGCAGGATCTGTCTATTCATAGTATTGCCACAAGAACTATTCCAAACCATTTCTATTCTTGAGAGTAAGTCATATCAGTTAGGTTTGTTCATCCATTTTCTAACCACTTCTTCTAATTCAGGGTTGCAGAGCAGCCAAAGCCTATACTGGCAAGCAACAAGTTCAAGCCAGGGCACACCCTAGATGGGACGCCAATCTACTGTAGGGAAGACAGACACAAACTCAGACACAGATATAAACACACCATGGACAATATTCCTAGAAGCCAATTAACCTACTAGTATGTCTTTGGAAGGTAGCAGGAAAACAGAGCACCTGGTAAAAACCCATGTGAACACAGGGAGAACCCAGGGATTTTGAACCCAGGTCCCCGTCTTTGCAAGGCAGTAATGCTAACTAACTTGGTTAGGTTTTTAAAGAAGGAAATACCATTTAGCACAATACAGTTCTGTACCTGGTGACTGACTGAAGGCTTAACGAGTGTTACATTTATATATACAATGTATATGTATTGCTCTCCCAGTTGAGCTAATGATTTGCCAGGATGATATCCTAAATGTTAGGTTTTCTGTAATTTTGTAAATTAAAAAATCAAAAATATTGAAATGGCCCATGAAGTATTAAATGTACTTTGAAACAACTAGCAGGCATGTATGATAACACAGAAGCAGTTTTCACTTGGCGTGCAGAAAATAAATGATTTGTCTGTATAATAGACAATTAAAATTAAACTATTTAAATTAAACCATGAAAACACAAAGTAAAATGCCCCCAAAAAGGTTTAGTCCAGTCTTTGTTCTGGTATTGTCTTTGTTTATGGAAAATATTGTTTATTGGAATTTAGTGTACAGATTATTGAACTAGCTGTTGAGCATGTTGAATATGTACATTTTAATTCTGTAATTATTTGGAATTTTAAACAAACCATTGTGACATAACCATTAAGTAATGAAATATGGGAGTAAAAAATGTTTTGAACATGAAGGCAGACAATAAAGTAAATATTTGTGCAAATATCCTGTAGCCAGCTTTCAGCACTGTTTGATTTCCTAATTAAAATTGTATTTTTTCCTTTAAAGTTGCATATTTGAATATCCCACAGTATATGAAGCTATAGGAAAACTAATGAAACATGTTTTGTCACTTGGCTCATCAACTCTGGAGTGGTGCCAAGAAGTGAATTTATCTCTGAATGTTTTCAAGGAACTTCCTGAAGTAATGAATTGGAAGCTATGGCAACGTGACTTGTTAATGAATTGGTTCCACAGATCACTGTCAGCGTAAATAAAATCTGCCATCATCAGTCCTAAATCATCCTCCATCTTGTCTCTTCATTTGTCCTTTTGTCCTTCAGGAGTTTTATGATCTTCTGTAATTATCCTGCTGTATGCCCTGAACCATTTTAGATCTTCAGTCTGGCATGTGTCCACAGTGATGGCTCAGACTAACATTTTAAATTACAAAGGTTGAATACGAGAGCCTGTCATAAGGTTTTTAAACACCAATAAATATTTGTTCCTATAGGTTTGTTAAGATGTTTAGTAACGTCCTCCTACAGTTGTCTATGAGTTTGTCTATGAGTGTAATCTCTTTTAATTTTAGTTTACTCTTCCATTACTTTTTTGCAGTGTGTTGATGCTGCTCGTAATTATCCTACAGTCAGCAGCCCCATTTACTGTATTTTCTGTATTTTCCTTGTTTTACACTGGGTTTTGTTATGGTTCTTTTTTCCACTTTTCATGCTATGTAATGAATAAAGTAGGAAGGATTTTAGTGGAATGAGCACATCTTACATACTGTATTGTCTTCAGGCTGCAGCTAGAAACCACCCTTTTTCCTGTTCTTAGTTATCTCTGTCTAGTAAGCACTGCAGAGTGAATCTGTCATTTTAACCAAACCATTAGTTGGGTTACTGGGTAAAATATAGGCAAGAATTTCAGTTCTTAGAAAAAGTTCACAGTGAAAATCATACTTGATGACAGGCCACATGGAAGAAAGATGATTCAGGTAGAGGTTTATGAATGAAGACTGTGATTGTTTGTACTTTTAGCCATGAAAAAAGGAGTACAGGCAATGTCCAGCTGAGCCACTGCACAGTTCATCAGCCAAAGTTATTTTGTCTGATGAGAAATTGTGAGTTTTATTTTATAAATAACATTCCACTTGCAGGATTTTGTTTGTAAGGTCTGAAACTGGCAGTAAACTCTGCCTGCCATCCCTTCCAGAAGGACTCTTCCTCTTGTTAGTGGCTATTCAGAGGTTGGGTGCCCCTGCTGTGAGCAATCAGCACCCTGCTGGTACAGCACATAGCCAGGTAGCTGCTGCAATCACAGAGCACCTAGTGCATGGCAGGCGGTGTGCAACCTAGAGAGCTGCTTTTGATGAAACTGGCAGAACAGAGTCAAATCCTCACTTCAGATTTTCACAAAGATAACTTGAGGAAGGTTAGGTAGATGATATTTAAAATATCTAGAACACTAGATTTCTTCCGACCGCTGTGCGATTAGGCAATGATCCTAGAACTAGCATATTAGTTCTCCAGAGCGAAGGGTCACTTAGATTGATGAATGGCTGTTAGAGAACAGCAGACACTTGAGGTGATACCTGAATATATCCTTAACTAGGTTTGACATCATTTGATGGATCCTGTTAAAAGTGCACTAATTTAAATAATGTTAATAGGAAAGATACTATAATAACCTTTTTTTGTTTTGTTTTGCTGTGATCATAAAATAGGGTTTCAGCAACCATTTTAGGATACCCAACAGTACTAAGCATTATACAAAGAGAGGAATTTGGGGAATTATTGTCACATTTTACAAGCCACTGCTGTCTACCCAGTAATCCAGCGGTAAAACAAATGGACTTCAGTATGCCATGGAGGGGTATATTCATGATGTCAAAATGTTAGCAGTTGGTGAGACACTAAAAACAGAAGGCATGTCTTGCCACTTATAGTGCAAGAGTGAGTATGTTGTTGAACAATGGCAAAGAAATTGCTGAGTACTACTACACTTGCGTAATACTAATCCTTGTTGATATTGCATGTTTATGAATATTGCTTAACTTTATACTGATGCATTAAGTACCCTGTTTATGTACATAAGTAACTGTTTGGTGAATTCCACATTAAGTACTGAAAACTAAAACATAAGATGTCTTAAACAAAGATCTTTATTTCAAACTTCATGTTCTCATCTACCTACAGTAACACTGTCTCAAGCGCTCTGCTCCTGCCTGTCTTCAGTCTGTTATCTATCCCCACACCCCAACTCGACCTCTCCATTGTCTTCTGCTGAATATTCTGTTCCTTTTGTTGTTCTCCCTCATTCACTGCATGTTCATTCTCCACCTGTTATAATAATGGAATAAACTACCCACAAGGACGAGGACGGCTCAGTCCCTGACCTCCATTCGGCACCTGCTCAGGAGCCATCTGTCTAGAGACCACTTGTGACCTCTCAGCTCTTTGCTATTGTCCATCCTGGATTAACTCTTATGCTGCATTGCACTTAGTAAAACACGTTTAATTCAGAATTCTGGCAATGCAAATAGAATTGTCTAACCCATACCAACTGAAAATATTACTACTTTAAATTGCACAACCTGTTTGTTCTTGCAAGGGTTGTTATAGACTGTAACTGCATTTGATTTACAGTATATCATACATCTGGGATGATCCATTTTGGGCATAGTAATGCAGTAAGCTTACTTTCCAGAGATGTAGGTGTCTTTATTGATTTTCTTTATGTTTATCTCATTGTGTGGTCTCTTGCACCACCTTTTTTTAGTTACATTTTCCTGGTTTTCATGGTTTGCGTTTTGGAAAAAAGTTGAAAAGCACATACCCCAGCCCCCTTCTGCACAATCTACTGTTACTTTACTGTTGCCACTGAACTCAAATTAAAGAAAAAAAAAGAAATCCCAGAGCAAGGAAAGATCATGAATGTGGAGTTTGTTAGGCTGATGTTATGGCAGGTGTATGTGGTAAAGAAACTATTTTACCAGCCAAATAATCAGATGAGCAATCAGTCATTTCAAAAGCTTGACGGTCAGGGAGAGGCTGAAGTCAGGGCAAAATTTTATTGGCCTGAACTAATATGTAGCAGTGCTGCTCCTATATAAAGAAACACATTGCTAATGCAAGCACTAGTGTCGGCTTGCCTGAATTACTTTTCAAAGATAAGTATGATAGATTACTTAAAAATCATGCAGGAGACATTAAGCAGAAAATAATTTGTAGTTGTGAAGTTTAATTGCCAGCAGTTCTTTCAAATTGTTACTCGTGGTGAATTCTAATAGGGAAATAAAATAAATCACAGAGGAACAAAGTGGATGTACCCAAGATGGATTGCAGAGCAGCACTTTGAAGGTTTAGTGGTAAATCGTTATGTTCAGTTGCAGAATGCCAAGGTAAACAGAAAAATAACAAGATGCAGCAGTTGGTCAAATGCCTAATACATCTTTTCAGGCCGTAACCTCAGCCACCTCTGGATATACAATATGAGCAAATGTTTTAAATGACCAGGAAAAAGTGGATCTTCCCATTGTGCAGAGCATAGTCAGTGTTTGTGTCAGGAGGCCATACTGAGAGGCAGATTACCCCCGTAATCGTAATATATATAATCATAATATGTTATTTATTATGTAACAGAATATATAAAAACAGATTTATCAATATGTTATTTTTTTCAGCTGAAATAATGAGTTTCTGGGTTATAATAAGGCCCTGGAATTTATCCTAAGCATGACTTGCAAATGTCGTGAACTATGTGGCATCCTTACTGTCTTGTCTGCTCTGACATTCTGATTTGACTTGCAAGTACAGTGGATTAAATGTCAGTCAAGTCTGTGGCCCATCAACATTTTCTAAAATAAACTCAACAGTGGGTGTTTCACCATGTTTTCACCAGAATTCCTCCATAGGGATATTGTAATAATGAATACAGAAGCTGAAATTTAGGTGGTTGAAATGGTTAATAATTCCTTCTTAACCCAGTTTTCAAAATCACCAACAAAGGAAGATGCTTTCATTGACCTAATCTTTCACACAGCTAGCTCTGCAGTGATTAAGCGAATACACATAATAAAATATCTGGGAAATTGAGACTATAATATTGTAACAGTTGATACAGTTTTACTCAAATAACATTTGAGTAAAATATATATATATACAGTATAAGCAGACTATAAAGGAATGAGGCAGTGCTTGCAAACAATAAACTGGGAACACATTTATACAGAGTCAATAGTATGGGGATGGTCAGACTTCAAAAACAGATTGATAAAGGATGAAACAATGAAGCCCAGGCCTAGCAAGGTACACCCTAAATAGCTTAAATGAGATATTTAAAGGCAGTTTATAGATAGCATAAAGTTCTTTCCCAAGGGGCAAACAGGAAAAAATGTTGCAACAGAAGCAAAATGGTGTGCAAGAAGCTCTATCAGTATATGGTGGGTAATTTTAATAGAAGTGACTGAGATTCTACAGGGGTTTGGGGTAGCTTAACACTTAACACTGAGGCAGTTTTATATTATACAATTATACTTATGCAAATTAGAGATGTAATTCAACTGTCTTAGAATATTCAATGAATTGTAAAATTGCTAAAGGATCCAGTATATTTGCATACTGGTTACATTCACAGAGGACACAAAACTAGGGAGGGTGTCCAAGAGAGAAACATTGAAAAAAGATTTGTAAAAGGACTTAGAGAAAGCCATAGACTGGGCAGATGCCGACAAATGAAATGAAGCATTGACAACTGCAAAGAGATTCACACCTGTAGTAGAACCATATATCCAGTAAAGAAAAGATTAATTCCAAATTGAAAAGTACAAAGAAAAAACACTGCCCCAGACAATTTGAAGTAGCAATTAATATTTGTTGTATACACAACACACTGTACACATTCAAAGCAAAAAACAAAATGAACATGGCAAATAATTTGTACAGTATGACAGAAAAATGGAAACGTTATGATTGCATAAATATTTAAAGCTGTGGTTGTTTTTTTAACCTAAATTAAGCACAAATGAGTCCCAGAGTAAGTTGAGTATGGTCAAGACAAAAGAGTTTTTTAAAAGGACTAAAGCCAGAGATAGAGAGATAGACTTGTATGAAAGAACAGATTAGGTGAAGGCTATAAAACCTTTAGAAAACTCATAATATCTCCTTTAGCATAGGAAGCTGATCATTAACAAGTGAAGGTACCCAGACACTAACTACCTCAGGTTTTCCCTCCAAAATGAGGGCAAGGAGGAAGTCGGTTCAGTGGGATGGGATATGGGAGAATGTATCCATGTGTCAACAATATCGTGATCACTCCAAAAAGTAGGAACGTATGGAACTGAAATGAAAAGATTGAATGCAAAACAAAGCTTACACTTATTTTTCCAAGCAACATGTGCACAAAAAATAAAACTATAATGTTTTTCAAATTTTCACAAGATCCTGTTAATCCTAACTATGCAAGCAGTCACAGATGTCCAGAACAAATACAGTCATCAAAAATTGCCCTCTCTGTGCCAGCCGGTATTTGTTGGATATCAGATCCTGCACTGAGGTTTCAACAAAGAAACTAAGTGATTCTGCAAACATGAAGCAGAACGTTTCGTAGTCCGACAAGACAAAATCGAAACTTTGTGGTCTAAATGCAGACTGTTACATCTGACACAGTCCCACCATAGTGCATCACTTAGTCAACACCATCCCTACTGCTCCAAAGCTAAAGCTTCACTGGAGCGACTGAAGGTAAGTAATTAGTGGCCCAGTCAGTGTACAATATTTGTAGAGTCTTACCCAAAAAGATGTGGAGCCATATGTGCTGCCAAAGGTGCTTCCACTAAATATTGAGCTCAGGGATCTGAATATGCAATCATCATATTGCAGTAATTTTCTCTTAAGTTTTTGCTAATATTTACTTTTTTAGCTTTAGCTAGTCTTCATTTCAGTTTCAGTAGTTTACAAAAATGTGTTCATCATTTTGTAATGTCACAAAATGAGACCCCATAGAAGGATCTAAAAGAAAGGTATGTCCCATGGGTATTTCAGGGCTTCAGAAAGCATGGACGGAATCTAAGAAATGACATAAGACGTGAACTGGAGGAGTGCATTAAACCACCTGCAGACAGACTTGAAAGACTCTACTCAGACAGATCACCCCTGTAGTGTGTGTGTGTTTGACTTTTTGCAGTATTTGGGCTACATAGCAGTAGTGTTGACACTGATTTTGTCATTCTTGGCAGTAATCAAATTCAGATTAAATGTGCTTCCTTACAACCTCATATTAAGATAAGCCCTAGATACAACATACTGTAACTTAATGTGAAAAGAAATCCTGTCAGGTCAGAGGGCTAAAGAACATAGGAGCTTTCAGAAACATTACTGTTTCAATTAAGAAAGCAGTATAAAGCAGATGAATTATCAATTCATGGACCAGTCAAAATTATTATATTATTCAGTGACTCAAGCATCCTAATGAGGATATATTTGGAGTTTTCAGGTGAAGCATCTGCTAATGTAATGAAATTATAAGATCCCCCTACCCTGAGCCTGGAGGAGGTGGAAGAGAGAAGATATTTATTAATACAAAGGAGCAATAACACTCAACCACTCCCCTCTTTGCAAAAGGAGAGAACTGGCTGTTCACGAAGAATAAATTATGTGCTGTAAGCCATTACAACTAAACATTAATAATGAAACAGCAGAAGAAATATATTCACTGTCCTTCCAATTGCAAATGACTTAAATTTTTGGGGGGCAGACAGACAGATAGTTCTGTTTACCTGTCCTTGGTGTGGCAATTTGCCCCATCAGCCTCACCTAGGATACTCACAGCCTTCCTGGTAAGGAAATGTGCCACATCTGGAGGGAGTAAGTGTGGCAGAACATGGTAAAACCAATGTTGCCACTTGGATCATGGGAACACGACATATAGAGCATACGCAAAATATGTTTTTATAATAAAATGCAAAATAATTTGAACACCCAGTTGCAACACAGTTTAAATAATTTTATAAAGAATACATTGAACACATTTATTTTAAATAAATTTAGATTAACACAGTAGATGTATTTTATAAGAAGCTCAAGCAGTGTAGGATTTCAAGGCTTGGTCAGGAGCTGGCTGAAGGGGAGATGGGGACAGGACAGGTGCCAGGGATCATGCCTACATGCAATGTACCCACATGTAAAGTACATACAGTACAGTTATGCATATACCGTATACAGTGCAAAGCCATTCTAAAACAAGGTGCAATTAATGCTTTGTCTGGGCTGAGCTGCTGAGCTGGGAAGAGAACAGCATACAGTATGTAAAAGTAAAGAAACAAACTTCTTTAGGCCTGTTAGGTCATAGAGGTCATTGCAAATTCTGCAAAACATCTAATAAAAATTGACAATAAACACCTGCTCTATCAACAAAAACTACTGAAAGAGATTAATCAATATTTGTACTTTACTTTGTTTCCAGCTTTAACACTCTAGGTGCCTTATCAGTAATGTCTTTCATTGGATTTCACAAGGTCTTTTACTTTCTGTTTAGCATTTGTGTTGCCAGTTCCAGACTCATGAACTACTGTACTGTTACCAATGAGTGGAAGGCATTCAGTCATAGCTTGTATTGGAACGTAGTTGTTCCAAAGACACATCATAATAGTGCCGAAAGAGTTCATAAAGAATTATGCCATGTACTGTAATATTTGGAACTGTAGGGTACAGTATGAATTTATTCCATCCAAAGAAGAGGATCAGAATCTACATCTTAAAACTTTGACAGTTGAAAACAGTTTCATTTAGAGCAATCCTACAAGTGTTTGCTCAGACTATGGGCATACAATACTGTACCAGAGTAAATGATTATTTCTAGAACCTATTTCAAATAAACAAATAAATGCTACCTTCTGCTGCTTTCTAAAGAGCAACCTGTTCATATTATACCCTACAATTCATCCCAGATCTGCTGAAACAGCTGTAACTCATTCTGTTTATTTGACTGTTCAATATTTAACTTTTTGTTTATACCATGTATTTGCTTATATAACAGTGTGCATATTTGGTGCACCCTGTTAATTATATTACAGATCAGCAATTGTTTATAATATAAAGGGTTGTAAGTGTATGAATAAATGTTATATTATAAATAAACAGTGTACAGTATATGTCCTTTTGGATGAAGGGAAGAAATGTACAAAAAGATAATGATATTTGCAGATACTTTTATATCCCAATAAATCTCTTAAATATCAGAGCTAGGACTCTACGCACTTTCTTTCCTATTCCTTGCCACTTTTCCTTTGGAATTTTAAAAATTGTTTTGAATTATAATAATTCAAATTTGCTGCACTTACTGTTTAAAATCTTTTTTTTTAATCAACAGCTGAACACTGTCATACAGCGGTTTTCATTTAGGGGGAGGAAAGATAAAAACTACAATAAAAGACCAGCAGTCCCATTTCCTAATGCGTGTGTCTTGCAACAATGGTCCACTCAAGCAATTTTCTGTACGTTTTGACCCCATTAACATCTAACAGGAGGATTCAAGATTGTTTTTTATAATATTACAATAGGATTCTGCTCAAGTGATCATGGAGGTCAGCCTAGTCCCATTCCACGCAGCAGCTGGCAGGACTTCTGTATGTGGTTTGGCATGAGGAATCCTGCTTGGTTCAGTGACGGGCCCTTTGCTCTAACTGATCTGTATATATTATAAATGACTTGGATCAGAGGATAAGTAATGAAACTTTTCAATTTGCTGACACTGAATTAAAGGAAATAGCCAGCAGAGATATAAAAATCATATTAGATTTGTGCACAGACACAGATGTGTAGATACCTGGGAAATTAAATTTAGTATTGAATTGCTTGATAGAAGCCTACAATGCATGGAACAGATGTAGACAGCACTCTTTGGGAAAATGAATTATGGATGCAGGAGTGTATTCATCATTATCATTCAAGTTTGATGCAGAATGTAAATTGACCACTTGAGCACATGTCTCAGAGGACAGAATTAGTAGAGGGAGGTAATGGTGAAGCAATGCATTGTTCTAGACCATATCTACACTGCGTTCACTTTGGGGGACTTGTTCATGAAAAAATAAAAAATTGAAAGGCAAGTAGACTTATTCTTGAGCTAAAAAGCAATATTAATGACAGGAAAAGCTATTTTTTTAAGCTTCAGTAGGAGTCAGATAAGGTACTGCATGATTATGCTGAGTTCTTTCTAAACAAAGTAACAGTTCTAATAGTAATTTGAGCCTATTCAACAGAAGATGGAGGCTGATGTCAGGAAAAGAAAAGGTGAGACAAGATATATTTAAAACCGATGTGGTAGTGTTCTTGTTTTGGGGTGTTTTGTGTATTTTTACACATTGATTCCCTGTGCTACTGGCATTTTCCATACTTTCAAGGTTTTAGAAACTTTAAATAGTTTAGTTGTAAAAATCTAGAAAGGTGATACAGAATGAATAATCCCCCAAATTCAATTAAGTTACAGATACTATGAGTGTTGTGAATTCAATATGACACATTGAAAGAATTATTTACTGCACTTGTTTAATCCCAAACCTGGAAAATTAGCAGGTTCCAAGGACAGAAGCTGAGAATCTCTACAGTGAGCCAGCAGGGATTTTGAGTGGAGCGTGATCTTGAATTTGCCTGGATGGTCTTAATTGCATGTAAGCAGGTTGCTACCTTGTTGTGCCTGTGAACAGGCATTTGTTAATTACCAGAGGAATCAGTGGGTGACAGAACACAAGTACAATGACCCAGCAGGTGTGGAGCAGAACACAGAGTCTGCTTATTCAGCAGGCAGAAGATGTATTTTTGTGCTCTGACAGGAAGTGTTGATAAAGTGAGTTTATTTTAGCATGGGGCTCACAGAGACATAATGTTTCTTCTCGCTAGTTTTTGCCTAAATTTGTTTCTATTTCATATAATATAAGCAAACATGGGTAAATGTAAAGTAAGAATATTTTGTGCATATTTTATCCATTTTTGATTGATCTTGGATATTTATTGTAAAACATAACTGCTTTATGCAAATAAGATATTAAATATTCTTAGCATAATCAAATGCCTGCCTTGCGTAATATAATTATGCACGGTATAGTCATTAGAATACATAAATGGGCACTGTCTGCTCTGTGAAATGACAGGAAAGATACAATATTTAATAGATGGATATTTAATGGATCAAGTATAATCATATTAAAACCAGGAAGAAGTATTATGTTTATTGAAAAACTTTCAATTTACTTTCTATATCAGAGGTACTCAATTTGATTGAAAAGACCAGAGTTTATGCAGAACAATAAAGTGTAGATAAACATTTTGTGGTAATAATGGAAAGCATCTGTCACGATTTAAAAACAGCAAGAAAGATCTGATATATGGCAAAAGGGAAGAATCATACCAATAACTTTCTTTTAGTGCCACCCATGGGTCACTAAAGGTTAACGTGCAGGACGGATTGGGTTGTCATGTGAATTTAGACAGAAACACCTGAGAATCTCCTGTACTGTAACATCTGCGAGCGCTCACTGTGGCAGTGTGTGTATGAAGGATGTGTAGTGCTGGTTTGCGTGAGTGTTTTTGTGTTTGTTGGGGAGAGAAAAATTAATCAAGTCCCGCAGCCACTGAAGGGATGAAGAGAGGATCAGACAGCCAGGAGCAATTAGAGCTGATCCATTGGGTGGAAATCGACAGGGGGGCAGGGCTGCTCTTCTCCCATGTCAGGGCTCACCCGCTGTCTCCCTATCCAGCTGTCGGGAACAGAAGAGGAAGGCAAGAGAGAGGGAGAGAGAGAAAGCAAGAGAGAGAGGAGTGAGGGGAGAGGGAGATGGTCAGGCAAGCAGCCGGTACATGAAGAGGGAGGCAGGCAGCTGCAGAGCAGAAAAGCAACAGACTCTACTCCACGCCTCCCAGACGCATGCATGTGAGAAAGGAGTGAGAGAGAGAGGGACAGAGGTGGTAACAACAGCACAGAGTTACCCAGGACTCAGCATGGCAGGGGCCAAAACAGCTACAATTTGTCACTGGAGTTGAGAGAGAGAAAGACTGAGAGAGGACGTAGTGCTGCTCGGTGTCTCAGTCCTTCAGAGGGGAGAAGACAGAGGAAGAGGAGAGTTCTTCAGCCTCCTTGAGACAGAAAGAAAGAGTGGGTGCCTTCACTCCTCGGTCTAAAGGTGGGGGGTTGGAGGGGGAAAATGGAGATGTTTGGTGGCTCTGGGGGGGAATGATCCCCCATAGCACAGGCAGTAGCAGGGCCTGGGGACAGAGTCATGTCGCTGAGCGGGAGGGACAGCCTGCCACAGGAGGGGGCTGCCACAAACTGTGAGCGCAGGAATACCCGCGTGAAGCGTGCTGTCAGGATCTCCAGCATTGTCGCTCAGGAGGTGAGTCCCCAAATCTACTGGGTGTGAGAAATGCCCCTCCTGGGTGAGGGGAGGCGAGATGTTGTGTTTGTCAGAAAAGTGAAACTCTGCGTTTGGGGCCATTAATCAAGACTCCAGAGGATCTGTGGTACTGCTCCAGACAACGGGAAAGCTTGGCTCCTGGTCTCAGTATGCAGGTGTGGGGAGATATTAGGATTGAGAATGATGAAGAAAGATCAGAGTAGGGTTCTATAATATTCCTTAATATCTATGTGATTTAGAATCCATTGTGATTGTGCGTTTCAATTTTATTCTGTTATTGCTGAACCAGTGCTAGTCAGATTTTTACTAGCGGTGCCATGTGCCTGTAAGGACAGTTGTCATGTCACACTGTTTATGACAGAAACAGAGGGAGAGCAAGCAGAATACCCAGGTGTATAAAGTAGTATAAATGGAGACACTTAATAAGCAAGTAAAGACACTCTCCATGCTATGTTTATCAGAGGTGCTTTTCCTGTGCCTGTGCAGCACGTTTAACAGTCATTCCCTGAGAAAAGCACCCTCGGGCTTGCAGAGTGAAATATCATCTGTGCCACCACTCTGGATTTGTGTGCTGATGATCTGATCATTCATGCTGAATACCCTGGACTTTAGTGTATTCAGACAGGCCATTGAATACAGAATTAGTGTTTAATCTAATTACTGTGTATCCATGTGGGTGCTGGTGCTGTCCAGTCCATCATCACTTTTGCTGAGCACAGAGTGGGGGAAGTTTACAAGTAGATAGACAGGGAGAGCTCACAGTCTGATGCAGTCTGTGTAAATGCATTAAAGACCAATGGTCACTTTATGTCAGTGCTTCTGTTCTGTCTGCAATAAAATTTCTGGAAATTTGTTTTTCTATGCCTCCGCATTGTAGAAACATCGATCCCCAAAGGTTAAAAGTTTGTTATTAATAAGAACAACTGTGAATTTTTCTTCTTTAAACAACATTGTAGATGGAATCCAATAGGGACATATACATTCTTCTAACCTAATTGAGATTTAATTTTATTTCTGTACTTAATGTTATAGGATGCTGTCCAGTTAAATATCAGTTATTGTTCCTGGGTTAAAACACAGGTGATTTCTCACCTCAGTTCACCCGACTCAAGAGAGACATGGAGGCATTAAATGAAAGTTGATTCAACTGAAAAGCATAAATCATATTGAATTTTCCTACTGATGTAATAGAGTATCTACTCTCAATATTCAGTACATGGTACTATAGCAGCTATAAGTAAAGAAAAAAACAGTGTTACTGTAGATGTATTATCTGACAGTGATGAAACATGAACATTAGGTATTTTATTCCTTTCTGTAAAACAATCCCAGAAAATATACTGTAGATTTTCACATTTTACCGAGTCCTTTGAGAGTGAGTCTCAGTCAGAAATAATGAAGATCTAAAGCTATGTATTTCTGTCTTTAGATAAAATAGTCCACAGTGATATGTATCATTCATAATACGGAATGCAAGATTTAAGCATGGTAGTTGTTTTTGAGGATAATTAAAGAGTCAGTTTTGGAAATAAGTGGATTTTTTATATTGAGGAAGGTAGTAATGATTATGATTATGTTAGCCATGAGTGACATGGTGTCAGAATGGTCAGCAAGGATGTGTCACAGTGCTGGGGCCCTGGATTCGATTCCCCATGCTGCTAATTGCATGGAGTCTGTATGTTTTCCCAGTGTTCGTGCGATCTTTCTCTGGGTGCTCCAGTTGCATCCAAATGCATAGGAGATAAAGTAGCTTATGAGAAAACTGGCCCTGGTGTGAGTGTGTGTGTTTGTGTCTTTGTGAGCTTTGTCTCCTGCATTTAGTCTGTTGCATGTCTGGGACAGGTCCTGGTTCCCCAATGTATAGGATAAAGTGGTTAGAAAATGGATGGATCAATAATGATTATCATAATGATGGCAATGATACAGGTGATGATTATGATGACAATGATGATGGTGGTAATGAGTAGCATGATTATGATAACAACAGTTTTGTTCGGCAGCTATTGTGTGTCTAGTAATATTTGCTAAATTACTGTGATTCCACACTCCTATAGTAAAACACGCAGGAGACTTGACAACCTGTAAAATGTGCTCTAATGCACTGACAGAGGGCTATGTCTTTTCACTGGGCTGTGCCCAGTTGATCCTATGATTTCTTGTTTCTGCATATATCTTAAAGTTTCTTGGTGATCATAAAATAATTGTATAATGAGTTTACATACTGTAGTGCTATACAGTCAAGTTAAAATAGAATTTATTAAATATACATCTATACATTTCCTAAACCACACAGGGCACACACGGACACAAACACACTCACACCAGGGCCGATTTTACAGGAGCCAAAAAGTTAGAAAAGGGAAATTGGTAGTTTTGTCTCTTGATTCAACTACTTTTGTAGTTTTAGACTGTATATTACTCTGTGCTAATGATAATTAAAATTAAATAATAACAATATCGCAATGTTATTTGAGAGCTGTTACATCTCAGATCTGATGCAATATTTGACATAAGTAAATATCCATTCTGTGTTGTTTCCCTGGATCTTCATCCTCTGTGTGCTCCCTCCCTTCCTCTAGTTCTGGAAGATGGGCGCTGGCCTTTCTCACTGTGGGGAAGTGTTTATCACCACCTGTCCCTTTCTGGCAGGGGCTCCTGTTTTGGACAGGCTCTGGAATAAGACTCCATAGCTGCTGGACAGAGAATCAGAACTCAGGGAGCCATAGTGATGCAGAGTGGAAAGGGGCATGGAGAGGGGACAGCCAGGTCCATGGCAATGAACCTCACCAGGAGAGACAAGCAGAGAGACAGATGTCCTATTGGTGTCTTTATAGCAGCGAACCTCACCAATACCACCAGAGACAGGCAGAGAGACAGGTATCCTTTAAGGAGTGCTCATGAACAACAACAAAGAAAAGGATCACATATGTGTTGCACAACATAAATTTGTATTATTGAAGAAAAACATATTAAAATATCTACTGTGGAATTCCTAGGATCAATTTCAAACTGATAAAATGTTATATGGGCTAAGTATCCTTTTCTTGATTGAATTAAATAGATGTTCTTTTCGTGTCTTTATAGCAGCGAACCTCAACAATACCACCAGAGACAGGCAGAGAGACAGATGTTCTGTTGGTGTCTGTGAAACTTTGTATATTCTTAATATATATTTTCATTTTCATCTGGCTAATATATTTGTTGCAGGTAAATGACATAAAAGTGTTAAGTACAGTATGTTAAATACACCAGAATGTTTTAGTCATACTGTTAATATTGACACAGCTAAAATAGGTACTGTATGTTTCAGTGGTTTAAGGAGCATGATAATTCAAAACCTCAAAATTGTCATAGATGAAATTTGGAATATCAGGCTCATACAGAGTTTAATATTTTGATGTGAAATTAAATTATTGTAGAAAAACATTGCCTCTTTTACTGTTGTAGCCTACAGCGTATGCTTGCTGTTATTTGTAACTGTACAATGTGCTATTTAGACTACATTTGGAAAAGAGCATGTGATTCTGGTGCCCACATCAATAACATAAATAAATCAAGATAAAAAAATATTCGGAGAATGCCTGGGGAGTAGAAGCCTGGCTTTCTCCAGGGCTCAAAGGACCTGAGTTATAATAAAGCACTGAAGGAGCTTATTATGTTCAGTTTTTGGAAACAGCTAAGGGGAAAAGGTGGATCTTTGATTTATTTACTTTATTTTTTAATAGAAGGAAGAGTACCCATTTGAAACTTGAGAAGATTCTAAACTATACCAGAAAAAGTATTAAGAAAGCTATTATTGCTTGAATTAAATTAACAAGCTGAATTGCAGAATTTCAGTTAAAGCTGAAATCCTGCAGTTCTGATGGGCTATATAGCCTGTACTTCTCATAATATTTTCTAATGTTTTGAAATCCATTAACATTTTGTTATGTAGCTCAAAAGACCCATCTGAGTAAATCACTGGCTGTTGCTTGCTACAGAGGTTGTCTGGGGAAGACATATTTCAATCCTACAAGGCTCTGTCCCAGAGAGAAGAGTAGGATGTTGAAGATGTAAGATGCTGCTGTTTAAACAGAACCACTTGTGTCTCTGTAAACACATTATGTTAGTGTTATCAGTAGGAGGCCATTTATCGTTTTTAAATAAAAGTAATGAACTGGGATTTGTACTTGGATACCACTTCCCTCTAGGGTTTGCAAATAATGTTTTATTAAAACATAATAAACTTTTCTCCATTGCTACACTGTAATAACAAAGCAGTCTTGTCAAATATTTGTTATCGGAGTGAAAGCATTGGTATACACAGTAACCAATAACACTGTAGCTACCATTCTGTCTGTTGCAAGGAGAACACATTTAAAATAGCTTTCTGACTTCTGATAGTCTCTAACTCTTCAGAGCAAAGAACAAGCATTCAGACTATATATTATTCATGTAAGAAAAATACTTTTAAAATACTGTTCTGTGAGTTTGATAAAATTAAGTCAAGATACTCCTTCAACACTGTACTGTAGATGCATTACATCTCCTTGTCCTCCTAAGAAGGTGTTTAAATGATTGAAAAATGAACAGAAGATTGACAGATTTTTCTTTCCCAGAGCCAATTTAATGTACATTGTGTCACATATTCACCAGAAAGAACGCATATTCTCCTGATTACATCACCTTCTGTCTTGGATGTGATTGACCTTGGTCTATCCGAATGTCTCAAACAGCTATGTTTATAAAGCCATACAAAATCTGCCACTATTTTTAAGAAAATCAATGTTAGAAAATCATAAACAAATCATTCTAAACTACATGAAGAGGCAATCAGAATAATAACATGAAACAATCATTTACAACTTTATTATTTGTACACCTGTTAAAAAAAAACAAGTTAATGGTGACAAGCTATTTTTATTCTAACCGCAAATGAGAGAACTTTCCTTCTCCTTCCCCAAGAAGCAGTGTCTGAATCTGTTCTATACAGCACTGTTTAACACCTATTCCATAATCCCATAACAGCAGCAGTTAACAGTTTATCATAGTTTATATTGAGGCTGCCGTTTACTTCTTGGTGTAGAAGTAAATGGTCCCCGGACAACGGGGATTTGAAGCCTATCCTTTCTTGTACTGGGTTTGACATCCATTTGGGCTGTGGGGCTGAAGTGTTTACAAGTGTGCCTTTAACGACAGCTGGAATGTCAGTGCTGGAGGCTTCAGGTGTGACAGGGAGAAAACAATGACATTTACTGTCCGAGAAGAAAGCCTGCAAGCATCCCCCTTCAAGCGTACTGAAACCACACCAAGAAGACAGGTGAACTTGTCTGTCTGGATAAAAAATTCCAGTTTCAGACAATATTAATTGATTTTATTTTCATTTTTTATTTTTTTTTCAACAAAAAGGCTGTAATCACAGATAAAAAAGTAATCCACGTTCTACAGGTCATTCTGGAATCCACTGTGATGGACACGCGATAATAAAAATAGTCCTGTTTCCCTTTTCTCTCCAGTAATAGTGATATATCTTGCAGCACTCTGAGTTATTGTTGATTTGCAAGAGTCCAGATCAAGATGTTGCGTTTTGTTGCAGATGCATGAGTGATCTGCCTTCATCTATTTTAGGCATTAAATGTAATTACAGGCTTCTTGACCAGGACCTTAAATTTTATTACGTGATGTTGGAACAGAGCCTGCAATTCAACTGATGCAAGGTTGAGGGAGGGGGGTGAGAGGAAGTCTGGCACTGAGCCTGAAGTTGGGGGCAAAGTGACGGTGCAAGAAATGTGGAGCAGTGAAAGAAGGCTGCTAGAATGAATTTAGATCGGCAATCGGAGAGAAGACGGCAGGAAACAGCTTTGGGATATATGGAGGGGATGGGGATCAGATTTTGCTTTGTTTATTTTTCTTTTCTGATGCCAGCAAGAATTATAGAGACCAATAACTGTGAAAGATCCTCAGGTCAGCCCGTTGATTCTGAACATGTGTATCTACAAAACATTCTTTCCTCTCAAGGAACTCATGGATCTCTGAATTGATTGAGCTCTGCATCTGATTTACTGATCCCATCTCCCACTGGCAAGCTCGCCTTGGTTTTGTTGTCAGCTCTTTCTCATCTGTTTTCATCATTGCTTGGACGGCAGTGTGGAACTTTGGTTAGGGTTCTGGACTTGTAAATGGAAGGACATAGATCCAACGTTTATTGCATCTTTGTGCAACCTTGAGCTATATACTGTACAGTATATGGGTGCCAATGTATTTTGTTTTGGACAAAAGCATCAGTCATGTAACTTTTAGTTTATAGCCATCCTATACAGACCACAGTATCCACACATCTGCCAAGTTAGCAATATAAATTATGAATAGATATACAGCCTCCAATGACAAAGCTGCAAATCTGTCTGCATTTCAAATAATATCAGTTAGCTCTGAAAGGTATCAGACCTCATGTTTCAGGTGTAGACAAAAAGAACACGACTGCACTTCATTGAGCTTTAATGATTTATTAATGTGTGAATATATAAAGAGTGCCAATGCAGACTTTTCTGATGCTTGAAACATTGTTCTCCCAATAAATAACTGAAGTAACTGCCATGTTTTTTTTATTGCATACATTTTAGTGCAACCTTTAAAATCAACTCCTAGTTCTGTCTGTGATCTGTAAAACTAGAAAACGGACAATCAGAAAAACTACAGAAAATGACTTACAGCGTAGTATCCATAATTACCTTATAATTAGGACTAATTTCCAGACTTGTTTTATTTCACTCTGACTTCACATTTATTCATTAACTATGTTTGTTACAAGTAACGGATCTATATACTGAATGGTTTCCTGTGCAGGTTAGTGCAGCGGTAGACCAATGTGCCCAAGATTCTTATTGTTGGAAAATGTTACTGCATACAGTGTCTTCATGACTTAGAACTTCAAAGACCTTATTGAATTCCATAGAGGTGTATTTCACCAAGTGACCTTATTGAATATTTCATGAGCATAACAATGCCATAGTACATGATATGACCTTTTGTGGGTATTATGTGGCTCTCTAAACCTTTGGATTGCATTTGGAGAAATAGTGCTTTGATAAGTAAAGTTTCTAAACAGTATTTGCCCCCACTATTCAAGGCAGAAATGACACAATAATTAGTACAATTTCTATTCATAGTAGTTGACCATTTGCCTGATTCAGTTCAAGGCCCAGCCTGGTATCTGAAGCACTCCATATCAAGCCACAATGATCAATGAACTCTGGTCATAGCTGAGGTGCTGCTGGGCTGATATTATTTGTTCTATGCCAATGAGTATAGTATTTATGTTTGTACAAATATCAACTTAAATAATTAAGCAGTATCTGCTTATCACAATGGAACACTGAACAGATGGAATATTCATTCATGTCTAAACTCTGACAAGATTTAATTTATGCTGATCGTCTCTTCTTATATTATGCAAATATGTCAGCTATAGATTGACTACTGGTCCTTGAATCCATCTCAAGTGTCAGGTCAAGATCATTTGGGTCATCTTTGACCCCAACCTTGCATTGAAGCTATTCATAATTTTGTACTACTGACTGTTTATCATCGTTTAAACGTTCACATATCTCCCAGGTAGCAAGACTAATGCATGTCTTTGTCTTTTCCTGGCTTAATTATTGTAATACAGTGCTTGATAGTGTGTCCACACTTGTTTCAGCAAATTGTTGCTTGTTCAGTACTCTGCTAGGATCTTAATTAAAACTAAAATGCATGAGCACATGTCACCTTATTTAACTTCCTTGCACAGGCTCCTTGTGAATTTCAGGAAAAAAATCTAAATGCTGGTGCACACCTTTAAGGGCTTGAATAGTTTGGCTCTACCTCAGAATAATATTAAATCCCTATAGATCTGCACATAATTTGCCATTTTTTAGCTGTTGCTTTTTTCTGTTATCAAAAAAAGGCTCTGAATACTGGAAGATGGTGCTTTCTGCTCTGTTGTTTCAAGAGTCTGCAATGCTCCCAGTTCTCAGTCAGTCAGAACTTTCAAACACTTTAAATACCTCAAACTCACTTTTATTTTAATTTTTAGTTAGTTCTTTTAGTTAATTTACTGCACTAATTTGTGACTAACTCTAGTTTTATATAGTTTAATTGTAAAGAAATCAATAATATATCATGCAGGTGCTACAGTATATAAAAGAAATAATTATTCTTACTCTGTTAATGTGCTGTTACAGTATATTCTATTAACTTTAAAAACCATGTACATAATATGTAAACCATTAACTTACAGAGATAAGTGTTTTTTCAGCTGTATATAGGAAAACTGTTATTAAGCTCATTTTAGTGAAGAAGATTTAAAGAGAAGAGACTTGGCAACTAAGGTGGTTGTAGTTTTGGAGAAGTAAAAGGTTTTGATCATTATTATAAAGCATTTGTAAATAAAAGTGTGGGAAAACTGTCTCTACATGGATACATTTTGTTATGGTTTCTAAGCATGCAAAATAAATGTTTGCATTAATTAATATTTATATTTGAGTTTGCAAAAAATTAAACATTGTAAATGATAACAAAATAAAGAACATGCATTGTACTGTAGTAGCTTATAAGATCAAAAGAAAGAGGAATGATATGCAATGTGTTATAGTTTTATTATATCTCTTATCAACACAGACTGAACTGGCCTCTGGCAGATGCTTCCTGTTATGCTGGCTGCAGCACTGAGTCATTCCTCTGCTCACATATGGCTCCAGTGACTAAGGTCAGCTAGCCTGAGAGGAGGTCAGAGATTATTTAATGACAGCCATTGGATCAGCTGTACATCATATGGCCAAATGTACTTTGCACTTCCTTTGAAAAACTTTTGAACTACTTGGTGAGATTCTTTGTATTATATCAGTAATAGAACTGATAGGAAGCATTCCAGTAATTGTAAAGTAACGAGCTAATTACAGATAAGCACAGAAGAGGTGATTAATCCTAAACACCTGATTGTACTAATATCCACTGTGCTGCAATTATTTAACACCATACCACTCATTACAGGAACTGACATAGTAAAAGGAAAGAGAAATCTAGCATAAGGCACCTTTCTATTCCACTAACATAGTTTTTTCATTGATCTTCTCATCACTACTACTCTAAAAAGCTTTTAAATGGCTAGTTTGGCATCCATGATCTGTGGGCTTAACTGAGGGATTCTTTGAGACAGAAGCTTCATCACTTATTTCTCCTTCCTTGGCCTCTTCTTGCTTCAGTCACCACTGCTGTCAGAAGTCTACTGTCCAGTGAAGGCTGAGGAAGCTTTGGATTAGTTTTCATGTCACATTAGCAACTCTGTGTACATTATTTAGAAGAGCTTAATGAATTGATGGATCAATATTTAATAGGTACTTCACCATGCTTAACTGTTGCCTTATCAGAGGGTGTTTATTTCCATTCTTGTTTTACAGTCTTATTGAGCTTGCCTAGATTAGCTGTTTACAGTATTTCAGCTCAACCAAAGTCTAATTCCATTGAACATGCTCTCTCCCATACAATGTGTACTCCAGTAAAGTTGGACATGATTGCTTGTATCTGTGATATAATGTAGAACACGTCTGTGCAATGCTTTCAAATACGATGGGAATTTTCTCTTGCTACTGACACATCCAATTTGTTCTGTACTTTTTTGTATTTCTGGGACCAAGCTGGTCAGGTCTGCAACTTTGAAAGACCCTGGGATAGGGCCAAATAGTGGTTCAGAGTGTAGATTCTGAAAGATAGACAACCACTGGATAATCTGTCACTGCTCAGATTAACATTGTTCAGTCACTTAAGTGACTGGTGAAAGGTGTAGTGCTAGTATAAAGTAATCCTGCTATGCTGCTGTATTCCAGTTTCCACCTATCCTCATAAAATAGGATAACGTGACGCGTGACGCGTGAATGCATGGCTGCATTTCCACTCATGAAAAGAAAACATGAGTGTTGCTGTATTACCAAACAGGAGAACTTATATTTTAAATTTTTGCCTGTGTTGTGCCAGGTCTATCCATTTATTGTGTATGTACCTATATCATTGAGTTTCTGTCTGGGATCTGTTTCACTACACATTTCTGAAAAGGTACCAAAATAACTTTCAAAACATTCCACATCTATATGGGTTGTTTCACTTTTTCACAAATCCATTCTCTTTTTTTCTGGAATGACAGCTTTAAATTTTCCGATTATCTTTCAGAAAAAAATAGGAAGTCTTCATTCCTCTGGAAGAAAGATCATAGAAACTCCCTAATTAGTGGGGAAGCTCCAAGTGAAGACTGCCAGCTCCTTTCTCAGAGATTTGCTGTCAACAGACTCAATCAGCCTTGACAAGCACTGAAGACAGCAATCTGTCTCTCAGCATGAGTGTGAATCCAGCACCCTGTGTGAGAGAGCAAAAGTGCTCAGATTCCCTTGCAGAGGCCTGTAGTAATGCATATTGTGCACACACACGCCAGGAGGAATGTCTTGTGCACAAGCACACAAATAAACACATGATGCACATGCTGATTAGTATAGACATATAGTAGTGACATATGCCCTAGAAGGGACAGATGACTGACAGAAAAAGCTCTCTTCAGCATGCTTGTCTTTAGACTTCAAATGCTTTCTGAAGATACTGACACTATAAACAAGCAATAGGGATTACAAGTTCTTTGTGTGGTAAAGTAACAGTTATGTATGTCCTAATATACTGTAAGGACATCCAACAAACCTCAAAACCCCTCACTGTACAGTGTATTTAATATAACCAATAATAGGTGGAATGATTGAGTATCATGGATAATGTTACTGTATACCAACTTTCCAGCAGTGAAAAATAAAGAGCTACAGCTCCCTGTTATCTGGCACAGCAAGTAAATCCCAAAGATAAATCTGTTTCTTGTTTCATCTGTTGATGTTTTTTATTGTATTAATCTCCTCCTATTTGGTGCAGGTAAAACACATTTTAATTTGTTCTTCTTTTTTATTATTTGGCATCAAGACTGTAGAGACATTTGGTACAATTATAAGCATTCATCAACAGGCTTGTAAACAAATGACTGAACAGCCAGAAAGCCCAGAGCACCAGACCAACCGTGATAAAACAGCACCTGTGAGGGAGGTGGAGGCGGGGGAGAGTTTTTACTCACATTGTCAGTGTGCTGTCGCATTGGGCTTTAGTTAAAATGTATTTAATAAAAATAATGAGCATCCTCTCTTCAGGATCTGTAAAAATATTGGAGGGGATTCAGGCCTTACCAAGAGCCCACTGTAAGTGCTCCAAGTAGACATCATAATGATAAAAATGAACTTCAAAATGTCGCTCTTATTCAGGAGAAAATCACATTTTCAAAAACTCACTTGACATTTGAAGCTATCCCTATTTTTTCATATCCTGTAGTGCCCACTAGGAGGTAATAGCATGACATTCACCCAACTATTTTGTAGGGAGTCACATGCTTCTGAACAGTCAACAAAGATACTGTGTTTGCAGGACTTGAGGTCCAGTTTAAACTGATTTCTGTTTTGTGGTATTGGGAACTACCTGTGCTTTTCTAGTGGCATAAAGTATGCATTTTAATTTTTATTTTGTGCACAACTCATGAGACATCTTTTAAATGCCTATGTGCATAGACTAATTAATCTCACATGTATAGTCAGCGCTTGACCACATGAGGCAATACTGTTCAATATGCAAGGAAGATATTAAAAGAAATGTCCATATTCCTTTTTTGTATTATTTCAAAGCCTATAATTCAAGGCCAGTATTGTATCTCCATTACTTCTACTTGTTTCTAAATTATAAATTTAAGAGAAATTTAATTTTATGGAGACTTACCATTGACAGAGGCTCAATTTAGAAGGGTTCCTCTAGCAAATTTGGATTTAGAATTTTGCAATATGTCTCAATATCTGCATTTTCTCCTTGAGCTTAAAGAAAAAAAACCTAGCCTTTTCTTGTGCCTATTAGGGAAGATGTCTGTGGATGTTTTCTATATGAATAGAATTGTTATTACAGTGGGAAAAAAAAACTAATTTTCAGGTCTGACAAGTTGAAGGTCTTTGCATAAACTGGAGTGATGAAGCAGAAAGGTTTCAATTTAAAATAAAATCAGTCTACATGCAAATTTACCCAAAATAAATGTAACAGGCTTGACATATTCAGCAACTGGTCTTAAAGCGGTTTCTTCTGCAGCTTATTAAACAGGACAAGAGGATAGAGAAGGTATAGTAGTGTGTAAAATCATGTTGAATCTTATATTATATTATATTATAATTATATAATTATATTATAGTAGATTGGGTAACAAGTTTACTGTAGACTACAGGCCCGTTTGCCTGAAAATGTATTTATTTCTTCCACCTATAAACTGTCACTTTTTAAAAAAAATCTTTTGAGTGTTTTAAGGCAAGACAAATTTGACTAACTTATTATAAGCATAATGGCTTAAGGCACTGAGCCACATGTTTTAGAACACTTAGCCTACCACCTTCCGACCAAACATCAGGTAAGGATCCTTTCGACAGAGGACTATGCTGAGGCTGACAGCCAGGGGTTTATTTTCACCATTGTCTTAGACTCACGCCCACAACCCATCCATCAAGAAACTCTGTGGTAGTCGTGACTGGAGAAGGCAGTCCTGCTTTCATATATTACTCTTCGACTCCCCCCCCTGAATCGGTGACACAGTCCAGCCAGGGACAAGCACTCAGAGGCAGACTCCATCCATCAGCCATCTTAATGAAAATTTCACTTGCCTTTCATTCTGCTAAAAAGTATGTCTTATCTTATGCCCTATAGCATTCAGCCTCTGGAGTCTTCTCTTACAATAAAAAGTAAAAGGTCTTGAATTAAAAAATGAAAATGTTTTTATGTGAACTACACAACTAAAATATTTAAGTGAGTGATTTTAAGCAATAATAAATCACAGATTATAAAATAGCTGGTTAGCTAATTGTTTTCATTTGAAACAGTTTATGCACAGTTACTAAATTAGGAAAATCTACATTGATGCTTTTGTTTTTGCTCCTTTTTGATTTACACACTGAGTGTAAAGCAAAAGTTTGGTCTCCAGACCATACCCATCCAAAATATATCTTTATCTAAAGGCAAAAAATGTGTGAAGAGCATGATTATGAACTAAATATAGTGCAAACAGTGGAGAACATCACCTTGTGACTGAGAACAAGTGTGTAAACAACTTTGCAGTTTGAAAGATACAGTAACTGCTTAATTACTGGGTAGTAAAGGAAAAAAGCAATGAATTGAGCCCAGGAGAGAACATTTTCCTGGCTAAAGATTTAAGAATATGACATGGGTTTATTTTAAACATTAAAAACTGGTTTTACTAGTCTATATAATGTTTCACATTTTCTATGAAATCTTCTTCACTGCAGAAACCTGTGAGATTGTAATTCCATTAGTTAGGGCTGGACCAATCTCCTCTCTGATCCTTTTTTCTCAGCTGTTAGTTCTATACACTGTTCAGTACTATTAATCAAATAATGGTTAATTATAAGGTAAGTCTCTGCACTATTTACAATTCATTTATTCCTATTGCTTGTGTTTGGCATCCGTGGAATGAATTACAGCAGTGAAAGTGTGAAAAAACTAATGAAGCTTGCCGAAGTAGTCCAGTGTATATCAGAAAGAGGTTGTGCTTTGATTAGCCTAATGTGCTTATTAAGAGGTACACTGTGCCCTCAGAAAAAGACTTACTTGTCAGGGCTCAGACATCAATGCAGTTTGAAAGCTGCAACATTTCATTTTACTTACCAAGCTGAACCTTTCCAATCTCATTCTCTGTCACCTGCAGAACAAAAATTGCACACACCAGAACACCTGCCCATTGCGATGACATTCTCCTTATTCTCATCTTTTCCCTTGTATCGTATCAATTATCAGTTGTTTGATTTAATCAAACTGTAAAATAATAGTCATTCATGTGAAGATTTCAAGGAAATCTTTATGTTACTTTCTGCATTATGTTTAGGAAGCATTGATATGGTTTTACCATCTTTATGTCTGTAATTTACAATGCTTCTAAAAACATTCCACTGTCACTAGTGAACTTTGACAATTGTTATTTCATATCGTTCACCATTACACTAGTTGTTTTTAATTTGAAATCGGTAACTTTTCTTCTTTTTATCTTGGATCCAACTTTGTAACCCCTAAGTCAGGAGGACAGAGGTCTGGGCATGCATTCTGTGCCACAGCTGTTACACTGCAGAGCAGCAATTAGTAAAGGGATAGACATTACATGGCTAGGGTATCACAAAACACTTTAATTAACAGGGAAATCTAAGGTCATGGTCAAAGACTAGTAAAAGAGTCAAGAAGGCCAAAACTTTGCAAATAGTGTTCAAGACGAATTCCAAAAATTATTGTCAAAAGGGTGTCCAAAAGTCCAGAAGAATTCCAGAGGAGAAGGTACACAGTAGTACAGGTAGGTCCATAGCTCACATGGTCTAAACCAATACTAAGCACTAAATGAACAGGGAGCAGGGTTTAAACAGGCTGGAGGGTAAGCGTGATGATGAGTTAACGAGGTGTGGTTAACCTACACACCCCCAGAGTGGATGAAGTACTTGCTCTTGCTGTGGGTGTCCCCTGGTGGGGGGATGTTTGAACTGTAATAACAGCTGTCCTCCATTATTCACACAATATAGAGTTAACTTCTATAGGCAGAGTAATGTGTCTCTCAATGGCAAAAGAGGAAGCTCACCGATGCCCAGCAAACCAGAGTGAAGACCAGGCCTTTAATCCCACTATGTTCTTTCGATTCACGACTAGATCAAAGAGAATTTTTCTTTCAGCAAAACTTATTCATATCCAGTCTCTTCCATTGGTGCAAGCAGGAGACTAACGTACTGATCTCTGTTAGTGTGTCTTTATAAAACCAATGCACCATATTTCAGTGAATGGCTAAAAAATTAGAATTGATCACTTTCTGTCTTCCGAGATTTCAGGGAGCCATGAAAAAATGAGTCATTAGGGATCTGTGGACCTTGGAATACGGGCTTAATATAACTAGCAATTAATTATTAAAATCAGTCTGTTCATTCCCAGAGAGGTCATTTCCTTAGTGAATGCAGATACTGTTTTTATGGGTATATCTGGTAAAGCATAAATTAAAAAAAGAATAGATTAACACAACCACAGTAGACATGATTCTAGGAAATGCTTTTACTTAGTTTTTGAATAAATACGATATAAATTGTTAACAATTGGAAATAATATTTTTGGCAACTCATCAGTTGCAAAGACAGGACAAGAAAGCACAAGAATCCTGATCATGGTGGTGTACATTTCCAGATGCCAGCTTTTCTAAGTAAATGCTGTTGTTATTCAACAGGGCTGGTTAAATACACTTTACTGAGCCAAATAACAGACCTTTCTCCTTCCATGACTTCCCAGTCACGTATTTTATATACTGTAGGTGTATTTTACCTGCTCTTTAACAGACCAACGTTTATTAGCAATAGTGGAATCTGTTCTAGAGATGTACAGTATGTTTTTCCTTGACTTTTTTTAGGCTATTTTTTAAATGACTTGATAGATAGCGTGATCTTTTCTGAATTATTTTTATACTTTTGCTGTTTATGCTCTTTTCTTATGTGTGATCCTGCTGCATGAAACCACAAGCACAGAAGACTTGCCATGACATCTGTTAACAGAAATATTTTCTAAATTTGTTTCTTTAGTCAGAGTCAAGTCTATTCTACCAAAAATTCTGATTGGATTTGATATATCTTTCTCCTACTTGACAAAGAAACCTGCTTCAGTCCCTTCTATATTTCTCAGTTTACAAATGTTTGGAGCTATTGTACTAAGCTACTGAGTTAAATCAAAAGTTAGTCTTTACAGCTTCATGTTCTACCTAGTCCTGCATCTACAGCTACAGTAATACTAAATTATTACTTATATGTCAGTGTCCTCCTTCTTACACTCAATCTGTAGCTTGATGTTCCAATTGAAAGGTTTCCAAATTTTGCAAATAATACTTTTTCCTTACTTCTCTAAAAACATCTTCTCTGAAGTAGAGTGTACACATCACTTCCACTCTGAGGTTCAGTTCGTCCAGATTCAGAGAAAGGGTGGAAATGCTATGTGCTGACTTCCCAGGTTGTTTCAACATTACAGCTCAAATATTCTTTTGACTGAAAGGCAACAGAGTGCACAAACAAAATGGGAAATACTGATGTAGACAGTAAGATTGCATGTCATAGCTCATCGCTGTGGTGAAGTGACTTCACTGTGCTGCGGTGTGATTCGTCACATTGCCCAAAGAATCTTCACTGGCCAGAGAAGATTAGTAGGTGGTACTTGTGGTATATTAGATCTTCTTTAAATTGACTTCATATGGAATATTAATATGTAATCATGTAACTAAAGGGAAAGTTTGATACTATAAATGAAAATAAATATATGTTTCTGAACATATTTATTCATGGATCAAAATCTGATATATTAACAGTGTATAGCTGGTAGTGCTAGAGTATTCCACTTTCTTCATAAATACCTCCTTTGAATTCTTAAACTCGGTCACTTGTTGTGGCTATTAAACATTTGACAAAAAAGATATATTTTTGCTGGATGTGGGACACAAGATATTTAACATGAACAAATAGGGAAATACAGAAAAAGGAGAATTCCATCCCAGGTCTTTCAATGCACTGTACGAATAATCTGGAAACATTGTGACAATAAGTATTGTCTACAGAGAACAGGATTACTGTACTGACATAAAAATTTAAGAACTGTTGCTAATGTTGTTCATTGGCTTAAAACCTACTGTACTAATTAATCACACACTTACCCAACTTTGATACTATTTGTTATGCTTGCATCAATTCCTCCACAAAAATGTGCTTTAAAATAATCTTTTGTTTTCATATAGGCTGTGCTTAATCTGGAGAGACTGCAGATGTTATATAACAGATGTTTTTGGTTCCCTTAATGCAAAGACAAAGACAATCAGCTGGACTTAATCCCTGCTCCAGTGTTACAGTCCATGCTCTTAGTGCTATAGAGAAGCAGGCAACTATTGAAAGACTTTCTTTTCAACAAATATGTCATGTGTTCTTCTCTCACTTTTGCTGGGTGTTCAAAACTGTAACTAATTATTTGTAGGTAGCTAGGGTATCACAGCATGGCTAGGTAGCTTGCTTCATGCACCTACAATCCTCTGTGTAAAGAAGTGCCTGCTGTCCTTAATTTTAAATATGTTTCCACATGATTTCCACTGGTGTCCTCTGGTTCATGTTTCACTTCTATGGTAGTCTCCTGGAGGATTCTGAATATCTTAATCGGTTCCCCCCATTTTCCCCCATGGTCCTCTCTATTCGACGCTAAAGGTTCAGTTTCTTTGGCAATTCACTGTGAGACATTCCTATAAGGCCTGTTCATTTGGAATTATCTAGTCATTTCTTCCATAGAGAGATAAGGGAGGCAAAGCTGAAGAGTGTGTGAAAACATAATAATGCTAAGAAAGAGTAAAAAAACATTTTTGCCATTGTTCCTCTAGAGGGGCCACTGTCAGTGTGAATTCGCTCTCCGGCTTCCACATACCCAGAAACACAGTCTGCTGTCACAGTGATGCACCCTGGCCGAGTGGAACCTCTCTCCCTCACTGCTTTTCCTGTGCTTTCACTTTGCCGATGGCCACTGTTTCACACTTCACTTCACCGCTCACTGCCCAGACGCTATTATTAGAGCTTTCTCTGTTGATGTTTGCTCACTGCCACTTACGCTCGGCACTACACTCCCCAAGTTCACATCTGTCTACCTCGAGTGCCTCTGTAAATTCAAACATTCCAAATTACAGTATATTGACACATCCTGTGCCTGGTTCTCTGCACTAACTATTTCCATGTTAGATGTAAAAATGGCCAGTTTAAGTTGCATCCTGCCCATGCACCGCAGAATTTGTAATAAAATTGTCTCTTTGCAAAGACAGATGCAATGAGCTGAGGGATAATGAAGTATGCTGGGAAGCATTTCTGCCCCAATAACCATTCAGTGTTTAGGTTCTCTCTCTTACTCTTCCTGTCACTCTTCCTTTTGACTCTACTGTATGCACTGTCACCCAATCTCTCTCTCTCTTCCTACCTCCCTCTCTGATTATCCTCCACAGAGCATGTCTCATTTGAGAGGGGATTTTTTTTTTATCTTGCTGAATTCTTCCCAGTGATCTATCTCCCTCACTCCCCGTAGCAGTGAAAGAAGCAGCAGTAGCAGCTGTGCTTGTGCGCTGAAGAGCTCAGCCCTAAGCCTCTTCTCTTCCCTTAAAAATTGGAAGCAGACTGCTGTCAGCATCCTGCAGCATTTGGTTTGTCTGTGGGGTTTTGAAATTTCCAGGGAATGGGGTGATGCCAATGCGATTTCTAGGGATGTGTGTTTGGCAGTGCGCCCAGGCAGTAGTGCCTTCATTGCCGGGGTGTCTCAGTGTCTGCAGCGGGGTCCTAGCCCAGGCAGGGCTGAGTGTGGTGCGACACAGTGACCCCCTCGTGAGGCGGTGAAGACGATGATTCTGCCGCTGGTTCTGAAGCTGCTGAACGAACTGATCCAATCTCCTCCTCTTCCTAACGAACACATGCCGTGCGACCCGGGACTGCAGAGCTGCCTACGCTGGGACAGAGAGACCCCCCGGCTGGCCAACGAGGGGAGAGAGGTGAGGGAGCTGACCTGAGTGAGAGAGAGATGGGGTGCCCCATAGTGAGCAGGGAGAGAGAACGGAGGTAATTAGGAATGCCCCCCCCCACCTACTTTTCCCTTATTGAGCTCTGGCAATAAAGGCTAGTTTGTGGATGAACTTCCTAGATTAAAACATATTGTGCTCATTAGAGTGATAGGATGAATGCTGAGCTTTGGAGAGGAAGACTGAGAATATGAGACAGACAAAATGAGATAGAGATAGATGGAGAAGCACTGCCTTTATTCACCTAACTATAGCGAAATGCTTCAGAAAAATTTCTCAGTCACAGAAGTGGAGAATCTGTAGTAGAAGACAAATGGGAAAGTCAGACCTGGACTTTCTTTTCTCTTCCATCATCAAGAACCAAGCTGCAAAGTGCAGTGTTGGTCTGTGCTGGGTATTACAAATTGAGATGGATAACTGAACCATGTTGTTTTGTCAGTAGTGAAAGGATTAAGCTATCTTCTGAAGCAGCTTAATCCTATATGTCATTTTATTGAACTGTAAATGATCCAGTGAGAGGCTGACTGTTTTATCAACATCAAAAACTTATTGTCTTGTAGTTGGAGGCACCGTGTCATTTTGTTTAGGCTCAGGATTGTGCTGTGAGGGGAGTGTCTATTTGCTCTGTTTTCAGTTTTGGATATGACAGATAAACAGATATTTCTAAGCAGATTTCTTTCGAAGGCTGGGCAGCATGCTAGTTGTGTAAAGGTATGAGGGAAGCAGTGTATTAAGGAGTTTCTGCTGAAAGCAAGAAAGCCTGAGATCTAATTTCACTCTCCTGAAACTGGTCCTGTGTTCCTGTGCTGTGATTGCATGTTGTTTTTGCAGTGCTGTAGTTGCTCAGAGTGGATTTATATTATTTACTAACTGGTTCCCCATATTGTTCATAATATATCTCTAAACTTCCTTCAAGTCCTGAGACAGCATTGTATTGTTCTTTTGTTTATTTTTCTCTCAGCCTTCCAGTTCAATTGATAAAAACTGAAAATGCTAAGAGCCTGTAATATACTGAATGCCTGATCTTACATTATATATAAATATAAAATGTATACATTTAAAATATATAATTATATTAAATATATAAATACATTAAAGTGTCTGCATGTCTTGTAGTTTCAAGCAAACACTTTCTTCAGTTTGTGCTGTTGTTTAAATGTGTTTTTTGAAGAGAAGTGTTGCTTGTGATACATTATTCAGGAGAAAATAAAAAAGTCAGTAAAGTATGATTTTTTGCAAATTCTGTGAAGAAAACAATAATACTTTTTCTAAGTGTACACTATACAAAATGAAAGGGTATCATTATATTTACCTCTACACTTTGTGATAATTATGAAGATCATTTATCAGCAATAGTAGTTCAGGTGGGTAGCTGTGTCAGCATGCGTAGGTTGCAAAGGAACAAGTAATAGGTTTATTCCATGCTGAAAAAAGAAGAAGGAGAACACAACGTTTCGGCCGTGGAGCCTTCTTCAGGTGTGAGAGAGATAGGGCAGTAGGCAAAGGTAAAGTAGCGGGAGAACAAAGGTTGGGAGGGAGGAGGAGTGAGAGGCGGGAGCAGGGGACAAAAAGAGAGGCCAATCAAGAGGTGTGAAGTCTGAATGGGTGCAGAGAGGTCTGAGAAGAAATTTCCAATGAATGAGAGAAAATTTAAGAGAACATTAGTCTGTCGTTAAGAGAAGGGAGAATGTGTGATCCTAGCTGCAGAATAATTTTGGTTTCGGTGGTCTTTCTGATGTATGAGTTCTGAAAACCGTCTTTGAGGACACAGACGGAGAGATTACAGTGGTTGTGGCCGTCAGAGGTGAAATGAGAAACAATGGGCTTGGAGAGATCTTTAATCTTCACAGCCCTGACGTGTTCTCTGAAGCGGTCTCCGAGTCTCCTTCCTGTTTCTCCAATGGCTAGCTGGTAGATATCTGCACTACTTTTAAATGTCAGTTTTAATCATCATTTTTATATAAACAATGTCCATGCTTTTGTAAGGAAAACTTTATTTTTAAACTGAGGAAACAGAAAAAAAAATGCTGTACAGGTATATGACAGTTCCAAACTTTACACATAATCATATTGTTACAATAGGCATTACACCTATTTTATCACTGAAATTATGGAAAGATAGGCGGATGATTAACACCCCACAGTAAATGCACTTTGCTTATAAACACAACATTTTATAAAGTAGCAGGTCTTAAACAATGCCACTCTGTTAATCTAGCTCTATTTCGAAAACCCAACATGCATGTTTATCATGAGAAATGGTATTTTACAGTACAGCATCTAAAAAAAACTATTATCAATGAAGCTATGCTCATGCACAATGATGGAAGCTATCCTCTCCCAAAAATGTTTGCCTTGTGAGCAAAGTTTCATGATCATTGTTATACTGTAGCTTTGGAAGATACTACAAGATACTGGCAATCCAGTAAATAGAAACTCCAGGCACTCTAGAAAAATGAGGCCTAGGTTTTCCTCATTTGTGAATGGCTGGACTGGGCACCCTATCTATGATTGGGGCAATGTAATTGCTCTGTCATTCCAGGATTATATTCCTTTACCCTTTGTTCAATTTTTCATTGGTGATTTTAATCAAAATTAAATTTTAAGCAATTAACGTTATACCACTATGGATTATCAAGGACAAATTGGTCTTTAAAGCTGACCTCTTTCACCTACACTGCCACAGTCTAAGTTGGTGTTGAAAGATAAAATTAAGTCCTGGCCAAAGGGTGTAGATAGAGGGCTATCCAGAATAATAGTGAACTCCATCTGAAAAATTATATGCCAGTCATTAAACTGTATACCTCAAAGTGACCCCATGCTGTGTAGGAGTCAGGAGTCTCTCCTTTTTAGAGGGCAACTTTTCAATTCTCTGTACAATACAATTCATTATATTGTCAAGGTACTTTGCTGGTTGATGTCTTTAAGTTTGTTTTTTTTTTGTTTTGTTTTTTCACAATAACCAACTGCTAATCATTTTCAGTGTTATTTATTTTTACACTATACGTACACGTACTGTTGTTTTACCAGTTTTCTCATTAAACTATTGCTTAATTATTATATTGTTCCTATATAATTCTTGACTAAGCATGGGAAATAGCTAGCCTTAGCATTGCTATTTTGAACGATGTTTCTAGTAAATATAACTGTGCTGCCTAAATGGTCAGTGTTTTAAAATTCAGTATTTTAGAGTGGATACCAAGTCTTTTCCTAGATGTTATTTGCTTTTTGAGAGAACAACATATTCTATGCTATCTTTGTGATACAGTTTGCCTACCATCTCACATAGTCAACATGTGGTACTAGGCCAGGAATGATACCCGGAGTTAGAGCCAGGAAGGGTGCACTTTCCCTTCATTTGGATCTTTTCTGTGGATCTTAGCTCATGCTGATCCCTTCAGAAAGTCATAATTCTGGATTCATATGAGTTTGAACCATCAGCATGATAGGTACAATAGAAAGTCTTTCACTGACTGAACAATGTTCACTGATTTGTACCTCCTCTCAGAGATTGGCTCAGAAAGTTTAGAGTTTGGCAGGGGTTTTGAAGAAAAGGAAAAATTCTACTTTAGAACAACACAGGATGGTTTCACAGCTCTGAGTAGCAGTTATTGTAAGTTTCTTGATGTTGCCACAGGTCACGTTGTTTTATGGTAATCATAATACAGATCTGAATTTGAAAACAGACTTGCCAAAATCTGTTTTCCGTTCATTGCAAAATAGATCACATGGTATTGTAACATTAATAATGGAGTTTTAGCCACAGATTTAATTCTTCAAAGGGAAATTCATTTCACACACTAAAAATTAATTTGAGAATATCCTAGTCACTGTTCTAATCTGGTTCAAACATTCTTTTAATGGTTTTCATCAGGGAGGAGAAAGATTAAAATTGGCATAAATAATTGTTTAATAGTTCAGGATTCCCCCACCTTCAAAAGACATGCTGGGTAAGTTAATTGGTGTCTCTAATCTCTCTCTCTGTGTGTGCATGCAACCTTGAAACTCTCAACAGGACATAACAGCTTTGTGTGAGGTCTTGCTGCCTTGCAGTTCATATCTAAAGCTGTGTGAGCATTTAAAAAAGGTCTTAGAGATCCATAAATGTTATACACATTGTATATCTGTCTTTGAAGGAATTCCATTGCAGTTTTGTCTTTCAAAGATCTCTGCATGCTGTCTGACTTGAGCTTTGCACACAATACTGGATCTTGAACTTGCACAAAGACTTCCCATTGGAGCTGTAAATCCATTTCGGACATCAATGTACTCCCTATTTGTTTCATTTATCACAACACATCACTGGTGCACTCTGGATGTTTTTATAGTCTGTATACACCTAATGCCTGATTGGGTATGAATTAGTCTCTCATCAGTACATTTTAAGGAGCACCAAAAAGTATGTTTAAAGAATGAGGAAGCTGCAGGGATCATTTGAAATATTCGCAGTGTGCCTTTATACTTCAACATATCCATACCCTTTATAAAGGTGATATGAAAGTATTAGTGTACAATGAATGGACAGTTAAGGAGCAAGATAGGATACTATTTGTTTGAATTTAATGTAGCTCCTGTGTGCCTATTTCTTATCTGTTAGACTGCGCTGAGATGCATGGTGGTATAAGAGATGATTCATATCCTGATATACTCCACAGCAAGTCAAGGCCTGAATATTTGTCTTTCACACCTTTACAAATCATTTTAATCATCAAGAACAACATAAAATGCTTTTTTTCAGGAAGAACCGTGACAGTACTGTTTAAAGATGTCTGGAGACCATTGTTTGCAGTGCTATGTGTTTTATTATGATCCAATCCTTTACAATTATTGTTACATGGCAACATTAGGCAGCAAAATGGAGATAATTCTGGTCAATATGTCACTGATAAATCTAGGATTAATCTGAACTTTGCCAATGACTGACTCTGTATCTATCAATACCAGGGAGAGTGGTTTGCAATGAACAGATTTTGTGAATGAGGTTAGTTTGGCGGAAAAAGTGCAATCAATGCTGTTTTCAAGAAGAATTTGTCATTGTACAGGGTACTGTCACTGCTCAGTTATCTATGGACAACATCTTGCACCAGACCAACCAGTCCTCCTTTAACTCTTATTGCAACCTGGTAGACACAGAGGGCTCATTGAAGCCATCCATTTTCTCATGGAATACAGGCTTGAGTTACCGTAAGCAACAAGACAGTTACACCCATGAAAAGGCATCGTTGACTAATAAAGGTTCTACATAAAGAACTATAAAACTATTCTAGACAGCATAATGTCTCATAAAGCCATTAATGGTTAAACATTCAATATTATTGAAGTCAAATTGCTACACTGTTCTTTGCTGTTGTCAAAGCCCAGATGTACAGTATAATGTCCAGAGCACCCAGAGATCAATAATTAATGTCCATTCCCAGTTGATAGTCTTTCATCCATATAATTGCTCTTTTGTCACACGAATCAATCAGTGACTCCTCAGGTTATGATTGTCAAATGACATTCAGTTCCAGAGTAGAAAGGCGCACAAAGACTTTCTGGGAGCTATTGATAGTGGTGTCGACATGAGGAATAAGAGCAGACTGCAACACTATACTGTACCTCTCGTGAATCCATCTTGCAAGCATTTTTTCTTAAACAAAACATTATTTGAGCTATGGCAGTTGGGCTGAACTCTTCCCGAAAGAGAGTCCTCCCACACTGCTCTCTGTAAAAGCCAGTGAGAAACCTAAGACTAGCATACTTACTTTCTCTTTCTTTGTGGGGTCACCACCCTATTCTCATCTTATCCAGCACCACTGTGTTTTAGTAACATTTACAAAAAATTCACCTTCTGTACACTGAGGTTTGTGGTACTGTGCCTGACAAATAACATGGTAAAGAGGATTGGTAGTATGCCAATTTTATTTACATTACTGGATACAAAAACAATTTCTATTACTGACAGAAACAGAATATGCTATTTCCCCTACAAGTTGTTGTGTATTAGTAGTTAAGGTGATCTACTGTGATTATTTTTGGGAGACCTTAAGATATGAAGTGAAACTAAATTTGATGTAGGTTATGCATGGAAGAAATCTGCAATTCACTTTAGTCTTTCATATACGCCTTTGCTATGTTTACTTTGAGGCCCATTATTACTTTTGATACTATCCCCTCTTCAGCAGTATTACAGTACCCTTGAATATGACCATTATGGCACAATTTAAGCTGAAATATTAAATATAGTCCCACTATTTTGCTTTCTTGAGATTTGTTTTCTGGGTTTAATTGTACATTTATAAAAGTATTTTTATAGAAAGTTTTTTTTTTTAATTAAACAAAGATCATTTAAGGGAACATTTCATGGGATAGTGCTTTTTTTATTAAGGACCCATTCAGTCTTGCAGAAAACAGATGAAAGTTTCATTGATGTGGTTGCTCACAAGGGGCTTCTTGTTCAGTCTGTGAGTGATGGAAACTGGCATTTCATGCTAAGCCAAAGGCTTAATTTGGCTGCATTTAATATTTACAGTCCTATGTTTCTTCTGTGCAGAATAGTAATAATTCAGTTTGATTAGCTGAATAAATGCCTTAGTACAGCTTTGAGCCCTTCACAGACTAACAGGAGACAAGTGTATGTACTGTAGCAGTGTGACCTGTTTTGAGAACTGAAACACTACAAACCAAGGATGAAATGATAAACACAGCTGGTGGCTGCAGTAGCCTATTTAGGTCAGCAGTGGTGTCTGAAGGAATAGGAATATTTGAATATTTTTCCACTGCTAGACATGTATGTTTGATAAATGAGAAAAAAAAGAACTAAGTGTTGTAACAGACAAATAAGTTCTGGATCCCGAGATGAAGTTTAAACAGATGAGTTTTATTGCATGCAAGGAACAATAAAACCGAAGTATTGTTCGAAATACTGGGACAAAACTTCCAGTTTATATAGCCCTTTTCTGCCACTTCCGACGTAGCTTGTTACCATGGTAATGGGGGGAGGTCACAGTGTCCGGTCAGTTCACAGATTCTCTTAATGGTCAGTGTTAGGTTTCCTTCCTTGGGGGGGTTTCCTAGCTGACATATGGAATCTTTATCAGTTATCCCCCTTTCCTGCCATAACTCTAAGCCTGTCACAAGAAGTCCAGTCCTTGTGCAGAAAGGAATCAGTTAACCCCTTCTTCACATCTTATATCTTTCTTCATAAGTACTGTAATAATTATGAATATAAATAGAGGCAAGGTTTCTTGTGTGAAGTAGTAGTATCTTGTCAAATTATTATTAGAGACCAATTTTATTAACTGAATTTAAAATATTTTACACAATCTGAAACTGATGCCCTGTATAAAATTCTTAAAACAATGAGCAGATCATGTTGATGAGCAGATGAGTTTAATAAATTAATTTGCACATTGATGTGCAGCAGTGCCTGAATACTGACTGAGAGAGGAAAAAACACAACAGAATAACAGAACTAAACATTTGGGGTACATCTTTCAATCTAGATTTGTACATGATTGCCTTGCTAAAGTTCTCTCTTACTGTAAATGAATCAGCAAAGCACTTTCTCACTTCTCTGCCTGATCTACTGTGTAGTCATGCTGCTGTAACAGAAGTGCTACACTTCAGTGGTGGATGAAGTGGGCCCCTTCCTATTTGTAAAACACTTTGAGTGAAGAGTGTAGTTAAAATGCATACTATTATTATTTTCAGTTTAAACTCTTTTGCTTGCTCTGATAGCTAGTTCCATGTGTTTGTTATGTGAAGCCTTATATTATGTGAGCAACAGTTTGTCACTTAATTGCATAAAAGTTATCATACTTGATTGTCATAATATTTTTTTTCTTTGTGGTTGTATTGTGCCTCTGTAATGTTTGATTTTGTTCTAATCCTTATCATTAATTGGATATCTAATGAAGGGTGACATGCAGAAACTTGACAAAAGTGCTTTTAAAAATGAATATGTGTCAGATATCACTACAGAACATCCTTCCATTCATCCTTCCCATTTTCTAACTGTTTTTCTAATTCAGGGTTGTGGGGGAGGTGGAGTCTATCCTAGCAAGCAATGAGTGCAAGGCAGAGCATCCTGGATGGTATACCAGCCCATGACAGGGCAAACAGACATACAGTAAACACAGCCACACATGCCCTCACACCAGGGACAAATTTCCCAGAAGCCAATTATTTCACCAGTATGTTTTTGAACTATGGGTGGAAACATACAAACCCCACAAAGATGACACCCCAAAACAAGATTTGAACCGTGCCAACCAATGTCACTATATTAAAGGTGTAATACTGCCCACAAAAGATTCTATTAACATACTAGTATAGGTGCTTTAAACTAATCTTGAGGGAATGTTCATCATTCCAGCAGTATGACGGTGTGACCTTCAATTCATTGTAATTCATTGTATCAATTGTATTATTATCTCCTACGAAAAGATGGTTTGGTGTTAGGTTCAACTCAACAATACGGCTTTGCAACCATAACCAAGAAAGAGGTTAGGTCAAAAATATTTCAGGAAATAAAAGACAATTATTTTAATTTCTTTCAGTTTATAGCCACTATACCAAATGGGTCCCAACATGGACATTTGTTAAAAATACATAAAATGTGTGCATTTTGCTAATATATTGGATTTTTTTATACCTTAATGCCTTCAAAACATATGGAAATATGATTTAAAAATATTTATTTTGGGCCTTAATGCCTTCAAAACACATGGAAATATGTTTTAAAAATATTTATTTTGGGAAGTTGTTGTTTACCATAGTATATGTGCTCTCATTTGTGTGGTCACTTCTCATTTAAAATTCATTCACATTCTTTGGATTTTATTGATAATGCTGACATAATGCAGCCAGATGCTAATGAACATTTTTGAGATCTAAAATCACAATGTAAGTTTCCATGGGTGCTAAAAAAAACTATTATGTTTTTTTTTTACTTTGGAAATCAATGTTTTCTGCTTTATCAGTTAATTGCATGTTATTCTGTCATTTTTTTCTGTCCAACTTTACATCTATTTATTCTATAGCAGAATTTACAGCTTATTAAAAAGCCTCTCAGCAGTTACTGAACAACATCTTGTCCCCCGTACACATTGACAGTAGTGAAAAGTGTAAAGAGTAGGTTATGATTTTTAAAAGGTTGAAATGCATATTAAAGATTTAGGAGATTAAAGATTATTGCACTGTGAAAAATATTGTTTCGATATAATTTCATAGGATCTGTTAGCAAAATAATGGAAAAGGTCCCCTCAGCCATTCAGTAAATTGAACCAAAATGTCCATTCTAGGCTAAAAAATATCCCCCAAAACAGAGGATATTTATTCTGTTTAAAGTCTATGTTATAAACCAATATTAAGAGAAACATCAGGAAAGTGACCTGGTTTGACATTTTACACAGACAAAGCAAAAATGGTATTCTGTGTAATTTGGATCTTTTGGAACTGTTTGAGAAATAATTTATACAATTATTGCTATTGTAACCAGCACAAAAAAATGAAACACTGTTGTTTTTTTATACGTTATCTAAGCCTGTATCATTGTTTAAGGTCAGTCTGATTCAGAATGCTGCTCCTATACTGCACTCTTTGGGTTTCAACGTTCCTTGCCCTTGCAGTGGAGCAATGTAATGTCATCAGACATACCTAAAGTATAGAGGTAATCTTGAATAGTTTCCAAGGAAGCCACGACTGTCACTTTTTTAAGTGGAACTCTGGAAGAAATTCCTTAAGTAGAAATGTCCTCCAAAATTTGTTAGCATTCTTCTCCTGGTTCATGATTATATGCATGCAGTCATTTATCAATCCATTACAGAAATATTTGAAGTCCAGGCAAAACTTATATAGGGTGTATAATCGCCCCAACTATCTTTGCAACACATCTGAATATGACGCTCCATTTGATGACAGGTAAGCTATCTGAGCTGCCTGTCATAAAACAAATGAAAGTGCTTCATTTTTGGGATTACAATTGAAGGATATGACGTTGGTTTAATGGACACTTTTTAGTTTCCTCACAGGAACTATAAACATGGTTTAGTCTGACAGAACAGGTGTAATATTTTCACCTTGGTTGAGTAAAGAAATGAGAGTTGATTTTAAAACTAGACTACAGGAAAATATATGTCAAAGCACACTGGGGATCTACACCGCTGTGACTAATAAAGTGAGCACCTCAGGGGGCCTATTTCACAGAAAGTGTTTAGGATATACGAAGACAAGGATGGTAACAAATGAAAGGAAGCCATTCGGTCCAATTTTCTCATTCAGTTCCTAATATCATATTAAGCTGAGGATCACATCCAGCTGTTTCTTGAGGAATCCAATACAATTTGCTTGGCTTGTTTTTTTAGGCCCCAACAACTTTTTGGGTAAAAGAAGTGCCTCCTGCTTAAAGTCCTAAATATATGTTTTATTATTGTCCACTCGTGTCATCAGGTCCTTGTTTTACTCTTGATCCAGAAGTCATCTTCTGGGTAGAATGTGTCTTTAGACTCCAGTTTTCCCAGTGAATGCGGTGCGGAAAGACAGGAGCAGGTGAATCAAGCTCACACAGGTTCATTGCCATATTATTTACAGAGGCGCCTGCTAGTCATGGAGTGGAAAATACAGTGGCTGGGAAGACAGGGAGAGGAATTGGTATCCACTGGACATACACAAGGGAAAAATAGAGTAAAGACATCCCCCCCCCCCCCAATTTCTATACGATGAGGAAGAGGGAAGAGGAAAAGAGTAAGTGAGCAGTAAAGGGAAAAGAAGAGAGTTAATGGAACTATTGATAGTGTGGAATGCAACAATACTTTCATATTTTTTAATTTTTCTATCAAGCCTCTTTTACTCTGTACAAGTGGACTTGATAGTGGACTTTAACCTCTTTGTGTACAGTAAGTCATTTTTACATTGGGTCCTTTCTTTGAAAAAAAATGTTCCACAGCAGTGCTATAATTTTTATAACACTGATTTTTTTTGTGTATTATTTGATATTTTTTCTTTTGAGATTTTCAACATTGCCTTTTTTTGTTGTGAAACAAAATCCATCAACACAAATGATTCAGAAACAACACGGATATTCACAAGTAGCAGTGCACTGTTCATCCTGGTACATGTGTGATGAGCACTGGTACAAAAGCAGCAAGTTAGATGGAGAATCTGTGTTGAGGGGATTGGTGCTACTGTAAGTCATAATCCTGCACAAAAGGCATAGAAAATGAATAAAATTGAAATTACGTCCATCAGCGCTTCAAATGTTCCAGCACTCTAAAATCTACAAGAATTGCTGATGCTGAATGTTCTAGCTGCCCAGTGTAGTAGATATACAGGTTTGGAACCAATTACAAACTCGACTCATATTCCTGGCAAGCTACAAGTGGTGGGGTGGTTAACTTCACATGCATGTCCCCCCTCCAGAAGCCATCATTCGATATGGATTTAAGTCTTTGTATACCCTTGTTACTCACATTTGGGAGGTTCAACAGAAACCCTATTTCCTTGGCTTCGGGGTTGACATGTATGGGGATGGCACTTCCTAAACTTTGTGCAAGGTGTGCTTGCAATGGCTGCACAGTCTCTGAAGTGGGTTTCCTTAGTACTTTTCCTACTAAGGAGAGTGGGACCACGTCAACAATCCTATCCACTGTGAGGAGGGTATGATTTGACACTGTTGCATGGAGGTTTACCTGTAGGATTTTCCCTAGGTTTCTTAGCTGTTGCTGCTGTTGATACAGCCTGTCACTAGTCTCTGACACCTGCCTTCCCAACGTCGTCAGGGTGACAGTGTTAGTGGCAAAAAGACCCACTAAAAATAGCAAACCCACAACAGTGGCAGCAGCAATCAGTCCCCCTAAAAATCTTTTAGGGTGGCTGATCCCAGTCATCTCCTCCCGAGTGACTGTCGCCTTTCTAAGCTGGCAGAGCATGTACATGGTATCTTCCTGGGTATGCCATGTGGCATCCTGGGCAACACCTTCCTGGAAATCCTGGAAGATCTGACACAGCTGCTGTTCTGGTTCCAGGACATCTGCTTTTTGTCTCTCTCAGGAACCTACTAGTAGTCCGGGTGACTAGTAGAAAATCTCTATGCACAGAGGGTGACCGCGGGGGAAGAAACTCGTTTTGCTTCCGGTGTAGCGCTGTTGCTGAATAAAAACTTATTCAGGTTGTCGACAAGAGTCCAAACGTATACTCCGGTGATCAAGCGAAGCGTCCACGTTGGCGGTGGCTAGCAATTTACATACGGGCATTCCCCGGACCGACACTGTGCTGAAACAAGGTTCCAGTACCTATACAGGCAACACCGGCCATCATGTGATTGTCTTTGAGGGTGTGAAAAGTGGCCAGAGAAGCCAAATTTCTGAGCTGTGCAGTGTCTTTTAATCCAGGACCAAGACAGGTGGTGATTGGTCGAAAGTTTAGCGGGCATTTCAGAACCACGTGGGGTTACCATGCCCTACAGGTTCCTGATCGGTTGGTCAAGGTAAGAGATGAGTCACAATGACCTCTGACATCTAGGACCGCAATCCAGATGTTCTCAAGAATCTCACAGACAGATAGGCACCAGGAATGACCATTGATCATGATAGCCAATCATGGCTGGGCGCATTTGGGATCTGCTCCTTATCTGAGAGAAAACACCTCAAATCAGAACTGCATGAATAGCTTCTCTCTGGCTCCACCACAGAGATGAGAAAGAGAGATGGGGCCTCATTTAGGAAAGCACTTAATTCTGTCTTATTAAAAAACATTGCTGCTGCACCAGTTAAATCTATTCAGGTGAGAAAGCTATTTGAAAGGATTATGAAAAAAAGATGCAGGCTGTGACACCTTCATCTCCAGAGCACCTTTTCTGTAATATTAAACCAGGAGGCACTTTCTATGTTCAGTTTACAGAGTAAAACTACAAATTAGGTCTATTTTTTCTCTGGCACAGCTTTTCTGAGGAGTTATAACTCAGGCACACTTGGTTAAACAAATATTTAATACAATGACAGAAGACACAAACTACACTACACACAACAAAACATACAACATACAAGTTACTCTGTGTGCAGTATTTTCAAACAAGGCGTTTCAGAGGCCTAACACTCTGGTCACCCAGAAAACCCCAGACTGCTACTAAGCATTAAACTCAATTCCTACAGAGGCCATATAAGACATGAGCTGCCTTCTAACTAAATACAATGCAACCTGCAGTTAGATCTCTGTCTGCACCCTGGATGCTACAGAATAAATGGGAGCCTATATCCCTATCCAGCCCCAACTAGCTCTGTTGGTAGAGCATGAGATGCATATTGGGCAGCAGCAGTATGGGGCGGTATTGGTGGCTGAGGATCACGTTTCTGTGACAACGGCAACAACACTAGCACTATCTGTGTGGAAGAAAGGCCTGGCAATCTACTTCTGTATCTTGCCTTGAAAAATCTATGGATAGTGATGGGGAAACTATCCATAGGGTCGCCATGAGTTGACACCAACTCAACGGCACTCATCCCATCCCATCCCATATCCCTATCCATAAAATGCACCCTCAGCAGGAAAGATGTTTCTAACTATGGTACAGTATCTTTTACCCAGGAAACCAAAGTTCCATAAAAACACAGAACAGCACGCTCTCCCTAACAAGGTTCAAATATTTAGCTCCAACCAAATTTGGTTTAGATGATCATGAGTAGGGGCTCTCACCTGGTGCAAGCTTCAAGTCCCAACTCCTTCGGACTCCTCTCTCTTCTCCTCTCCTGTTTATTTCTTCTACTTCTCTGTGCTCTTAATGTGACCTTATATTGTGTGTGTCTGTACTACTTGTAAACTTTACAATTTGTTCTGCTCAAGGGACCCCCCCAGACCTCAGCAAACATCCTCTCTGCTTTGAATTTAGAAGTTTATTCTTCCAAGTATCACAAACTTCTTAAAGACACTTCTTAGTCACCTAAAGCCATAACACTGTATTACATGGATAGCACAGTGGAGCAGTGGTTAGCATTGCTGTCTCACAGTACTGGAGCCCTGGGGTTCAGTTCCCAACCTGGGGAACTATCTGCATGGAGTTCGTACAGTATGTGCTGGCATGGGTTTCCTCCAGGAGCTCTGGTTTCCTGGTTTCCACAGTTCAAAGACATACAGGTATGTTAATTGACTTCTGGGAAAATTGGCCCTGGTGTGATGGGTTTGGATGTTTGTGGCTGTGTGTGCCCTGTGATGGACTGGCATTATGCCCAGGGCGTATCCCACCATTGCTCCTGTTGCTTGTTGGGATAGGCTCCAGCTCCCCCGTGACCCTGTGTTGCACAAAATAGTTAAAAAATGAATGAATGGATGGAAGAAGAAGCATTTGGGATTTTGAGGACAAACTTTCTGACCTATTCTTCAGCACATTTTAAAAGGAACCTTCCTTTTTTCAGGAAGGTGATCTGTTTCCCAAAAGGTTGAGGGGAGTGATGTTCTAACTAGTCTGAAGTAGAAAGGGATTGGGCTATGGTAAGAAATTGTTACGAAGCCTGTGTATGTCCTGCAGAGGCACCAAATTAAGATGTTGTAATTGCAACACCGGTGGGTTGCAATTACTGTTCACAAGTTTTATGCTATTTTTTCAGAGTTTAATGGGTGGGCACATGAGCATCAGCATGCCCTGGTGCACACTTCAGTACAGAAAGGGAAGATGGAATTAATTTTGATTTAATTGCTTAAGGTAGAGATGATGTTATACAGTATGTACTAGTGACAAGATTAACTGCATGGTTTCATGTTTGCCTGGTGTTCAAGTAGCAGCTCTTCCAGACTTAGTTGCTGGGCTCTTGGCCAGATCCAGAGCGGGATTTGGAACTAATGCCATGGGCAAAGGTAGACCTGATGACATTTAAAGAGTTAGGACACAGACTCAGAAACTAAACCTCTGTGATAGCTTTGTTTAAAATGTTACCAGAATGATCTATTAGTCCTGGATGTCAGACAGAAGTTAAAATACTTAATATGTGGTTGAAATGCAGATGTTGAGAAGAGAGATGTAGATTTATGGGACATTGGGTCTTCTCTTCCAAAAGATCAGGACAGTCTCCATCTGAACTGGGAGGGATCAAATGCATTAGTCTTGTGTATGTGTAAGGTAATTGATTAAAAATAAAAATAGTTATTAGGGGAGCATGGACCTTAATCAAATGGAAATAAGCTATTGATAACCTATTAACCTAAACATGTGGTGCAGGTTCCAAATAACAGGCAGACAAATTGGAGGGAGGATAATGTAATAGAAAACTAAAACTTTCGTAAGTAAAAAGAGATGGTGTAAAAACTAGAAGAACACTTTTTAGGAAAGCAAAAGCCTAAATATATTAAATTGAAAGTCTTATAGCTAAATAGCTGGAGTATATACAGGTAAACAAAATATTGCATTTAGAAGCAACAGTTAGCAATCTAGTATGATTGTTACAACTCTTATTATAGGATGTACAGAAACTTAAGTTGTAGAAAGTGATGGTAATGTGTAAAATGTTAGTGGGTATAGAATGTTTAAAAAAGGCAGGTATGACCAAAGAATCTGTGGGGTAGTATTTTCTGTCAAATGGCTCAGTTACAGTTGAATTTTAAATTAACACTACAAGTTATTATGGCTCAAATGTGAGAATGAAATTTTAAGAGATTAGTAGTAGAAGTGTAATATAGACTACTCAACTCAGATATACACTCAATCATAATGATGTCATACCTTGAAACTACATCAGCACACTAACTGATGAGGGAACAAGTATAGGTTGATAGGCTATATAGGTTATACTTAACAAGTATAGGTCCATGTTCAAAAATATTATTTGAGATACCAAACACTATTTTACTAGAAAGATAACTACAACTAGCTGTACTTTTGGCTAACAAAATATTTAACATTTTAACATCTAGCTAACTACTAAGATTGTACGGTGGCTCTGTGGCTAAGGATCTGAGCTTGTGGCTGGAAAGTTGCTGGTTTGTATCCTGCGGCTGGTAGAGGAATCCTACTCTGTTGGGCCTCTGAGCAAGGCCCTTAACCCCAACTGCTCCAGGAGCGCCGTATAAATGGCTCTGACCCCAAGCTTCTCTCCCTGTCTGTGTGACTCATGAAGAGCAAGTCTTATCTTGTACCACCTTTAAATTATATAATGAATTACATAGACCTCACTTGGAATAGTGTTCAGTTTTCATGTCCCCACTACAAATAAGATAATTCAGTTTTAGAGGCAATATAAAACTGAGATAAACTAAATAAATGTTTGGTCTGAAGGGAAGATCATACTAGGACGATCTAAGAGGAAAGGGTGTTCTCATCCAGGCTTCATTCACATATTCAAAATTCTGAAAGGCACTGATCAGGTCAACTCAATGGATGTGTGCAATATTAAACATTAAAAAGACCAGAGGACACAAGTGGTAATTAGGTTTAGGACCATTTAAGACAGAAGGCAGAAAATGTGTTTTTACACTGAGGATTGAAAGAAACTGGGACCCATTCCTTAGTAAATGGCACAGCTCAGACTCCGTGACATCTTTACAGCTGTGAACATTCTGTCAAATTGTCTCACTTTAACTTCAGTGGAGTCAGTAGTCAAGAGACACAGAACGTCCTGCTAAAGAACTAAAGGCAGTTTTGTAGCTTACAGAAAATAAGATTTCAGTGATAGCATAAAAAACTAAATACACCAAAATCAACAATGTGGAATAGACTGAAAACAAAAGAAACCACACGTATATTTGACAGTCAGATGAATTCAAGTTCAAGTTCAAGTTCAGGTTTATTGTCATTACACTCATATACATGGTATATGGTATAACGGAATGCTATTTAGCTAGCTCTTGGACATAAGTAGTACAAAGAGAAAAAAAAAAACAACAACAACAACAACAACAATACAATTGTGTAGCAAAAGAAAGACAGAGACAACAGGCAGTGTGCAAAAAACAACAACAGGCAATGTGCAAAAAACAACAACAGGCAATGTGCAAAACAACAAAAAGGTAACAGGTTATGTGCAAAAATATGCATAAACAGAATAAAATAAAGGGATAGAAATTTGAAATTGAAATTGAAATTTTGGAGTGAGCTTTTGACATGTATGGTAGAGGTAGATTTTCAATGTTTGTTTGGGTTTTTGGTAAGAAAAAAAGAAAGGAAGAAGGCACTGTGAGGTTCAGATCATAGGTAAGAGGTGAGGTGAGAGTGAGAGTGGCTGGGAATTTAACAGTTTGATAGTATGGGGGTAAAAACTGAAACAAAGTCTGCCAAGAAAAACACATACAGGTTAAACCAAAATAATATATGGGTGAAGTTATCAAAATCGACATTTCATAGAAGACGGAGAGCAGCAGAATTACAAAGACTATATCACAAGATGTAAACATTACATCAGCACCAAGATCAGAGAAGTCAGCTTAGAATTTTCTCAGAAGATAAGCAAGGAGAGTTTTGAAACAAAGTTTTATGGGCAGAAAAGACCAAGATAAACCTTTACCAAACTGATGGAAAGGTTAAAGTGTGGAGAAACACAGGAACTGTAGACATATTTATTGGGCAATGATTCACCGTGGATCATGACAGTGATCCAAAACACACCGTCAATGCAACAGAGGAGTATGTAAGAAAATGGAAAACTAGCCAAGTCAAATTTAAATCAAATAGAGCACCGTTTTACATATTAAAGAAAAAAAATGAAGTCGTAATACCCCACAAATTGGAAGGAATTCAAAGTGGCTGCACTGCAAGACTTGGCAATGTAGTGTCAAGAGAATATCACAAGGCTTAGTATGATTCTACAAACAGTATTGTGAACTTAATGTGTCTCAGGCTTCATGCAATTATGATCTTAAAGAGGAGCCAATACTGTTATACTCTGTAAATGACTAGATTATGTGTCTCAATACATTAAGACCATATGGTCACTTGAAAAGTATCTTTTTGATCTACTATACTATTATCAAATTTACAGATCCAGCCATTCAAAATACGCAAGGTTCACTGCGTTAAAAAGAGGTGGGGGTGGTGCATCATGTCACATTATACAGTATCATACTGTATCATACCGCATGTTAATTGAAATCTGATAATAGTATCTGTAAGCACCTTATAAAACAGCGAGGTGGAGCTAATAAAGCTTAATGTCTCATGTACAGCATTTGAGCTGTCGCCAGAAAACGGTTTCTAATCCCGGTCACTCCTGAGGTACAATCTTTTTCCAATTAAGAATTTCGGTTGTATTCTCTTTAGATTTTTAATAATTTGAAACTTTGTATTACAGCATGTTTATCATTAAGCATGAAAAAGTCAGTATATTTTATAAAAGCAAATTTGCTCAGTTGGACAAAAGTACACAACCTACCACCTTCATCATAAATATTTTAATTATGCATAAATATTTTATGCATCACAGTCTTTAACTTGGTAACTTACATGGGTTCTGGTTTTAACGTGCTTGTTATAACATTATTAAGCTTATATTCTGTACTGTACATTTACAAAAGGATACATTTTATCCTTTTCTAAGAATATGTACTGTAGTTAGAACACCACTTGCTGTTACTGTAAAAAAATAAAAGTTGTACTGATTTAATACCACTCGATAGTAACATTAATATGGAGTCATGTAACTAAGCAGCTAAAATATTTTAGAAACATATTTTGGACATTTTTTTAAAGCTTGTATTGTTCTTATAGTGGTAATGGAGAACATACTGTACAGTATGTTGAAACCATACCATGACAGTGAAGACGTGTTACACCTTCAAGTAAGCCAGTGACTGTTGTTTACTATGATGAGACGAGGTTGTGTAACTCTGCGGAAATGATTCTGTACACTGAAGAGTTACTGTATAGAGCAGACATGTTGTGTATCGCCTCATACACATGTTAAAATGTTCCAATTTTGATGCGATACAGAAGATACTGTTATAGTAGTATTAATAATGAATGATCTCGGACAGGCTGTAAACTCAAAGTATTACTGTGGTCCACTTTCTTTGTAAATGTCTGCATCAGTTTAACTCATTCAGAAGTACTCCAAAGTAAAACTCAATACATAAGTATATTATATTACTTATACATAAGTATAGTATAGTATATTATATTATAATAAGTACATTATATTGAACTTGACATTTATATTCATCATGATTACAAATTGTTGGACTATGAAGTAAAAATAACAGTTGACTTTTCTATCAGAAAACGTTGGAATGCACTGTATCTCACCTCTAAGGTTCAAACATATGATCTTAAATTAAATATGAAAGATGATCATTCCTTCTACAGTATGCATCATTAACCTCCAATTGACCTGTAGAATATGTCTCAGGCTGATGATTTCTGTCTTTTGTTTGTGATGTAATGCCTACTGATTGTGGCTATAATTGAATAAGTTACCAACATTATTGTTTACTTACCTTTGTCTGGACAAGGTAAAAAAATAGTGTATCAATATAAAGCAATATTTTTTGGTATCTTACCACAAGAAGTGCTTGGTTCTAAAACTACATATACCAAAACCCAAAAGTTAAAATGCCATTTATTTCACATCTGGATGACAGTAGTATGGTGTGGTTTGGTGACCCACAGCCTGAAGGGACATACTGTATAGGAAACAGTACAGTATGAGATGTTATGGAGATGTCAGGCGTTCCCTGCCCTGGAGTCTCACAAGGTCTGGTTGTCACTAGTATGGACTGTTTTGGATATTTTGGGACTTGGGTATGGGACTTAAATTAATCCTCATTAAAATCTACATCTTCCAAATGCTGTAACAGTTGCAGTAAAGCTTGTCTGCTGAACATGATTGCCCGGCTTTATGTAACTGAGATCCGCCAGAGTGTTCTTGTCATGTAACTCGGGGGGAAGTGGGGAGGAGACCTGTCACTTTCCACAAGCACGTGTGAACAGATCGCTTTGCTTCTTTGTGTGCATGTTTTCTCGTTGTGCTTTTTTTCTTTGCAAATGTGCAGAGTGGCCTGGGTGCTGAGCTCATACTATGAGTGACCAGCAGCGCGGGCTCCAGCCGGTGAGTGAGAGGAAGCTTTCTGAGCTTGTCTTTTTTGGACAAGACAAAATAAAAGGCTATAGGTTTTAAATATCATTTTAGAAGGCTGTGGTCTTATTTTAAGCTGTCACTCCAAGGTCTGTTTTGTAGAGGACATAGAAGGATTGCTGCAAGGCAGTAGTGACTCTACTGTAAGTTTGTCTGTTGCCAGTGTGTTTCAGAGAGGTCAGTGTGTCTTCTTCTGAAATTGCCTAATTTAAAAAATGTATGTTTAATAGGCTTAAGCAAGTTTATTGGAGCAAAAAACATTTTTCTTCAGTATGATTTTCTTGAACTACTTAAGATGTTTGTTAGCTCAGACTCTTCGATTTTTTCTTAATTTGGAAGACAGATTGAAATAACAGGTGTCTTTACTGTATTTCTCATTTGGCTGGTAAATTGAAACTGGCAAAGGACAATTAACACTAACTCAAGAAGAGAAAATTTTTAAAAAGCCGAAGCCAAGGTACAGTAGCTGACGTCTCTTATTGCTCTGCATAGTTAGTTTAGTACTGAATGTTTTTCCTTCTTACTCTGTTGTGATAGAAGAGTGTGGTCAATGAACCTCACAGCTTTTTAGATAATGACAAACCATGGAGTACAGTGGGTTGGTTAAATACTTGACAAAAGTCTGAACTACATTTCGTGTAAAAATAGACAGCAAAGTGTTGTATCAGCTAGTGACATTTTAGAGTTCTCTGACAAAAGCCCAATTCCAAAATCATCAGTAACCCAACCAATGGAAAACTTTTGTGAAAAAAATAATATTTCTATAGAGATTTAACCAAATCAGAGATTACAAAATGAAACTTTTTTGTTACCCTTCAGACAGTGCTAAAAGAAACCTCTTGATCACTCACTAAGTCTCTATTTCACCACAAAAAAAGTTAGCTTTTACAATTACTTTCTTTATAGAATTAGAATTCTAAGTAGAATTAGAAATGACTACTGTATACTGTGCCTACAAGTATAGTATAGGTGTGATGTTCAATGGATGTCTCATACACATTTCCAAAGTTATTTTATTTTAAAAGCACCGTGTATGTTTTTGTTATAACTGGATAGGTACAGCAGTGATACCTACCAATACCCCAAGTTTGTAAACAGTCATATTTCAGAAACTACAAGAACTTCACCATTCAAATTTTCTAGTTTGGTTTATTAAACAAATGAGCTGATTTTCATACCAATCTACAATATGCAGTCACATTAGCTTGTTGAATTGGTACAGAATGACCCTGGTGCAATATTACACAATTTGCTGGTACAGTATAAAAAAACTGACACATTTCTATTACATTATACATGCTTCTGGCTAGTATTTTTGTTTCTTTGTTTTCTTTTTAATTCTAATTAATTTGCTGTTCTCATTACTGAACATCAAACTTTATCACAGCGGTTTAGGCATGGTTAACATGTTGTATGTAGACATGTTTATGCTCTTTATGGGTTATGTAAGGAAGGCTATAACATTACACCATTTAGGAGTTAAAATTGGTCGTATAAGGAAAATTGTCCTTCTATTTTGTTATGTCCCTGTACATTTAATAAAAACAGCTTTTTGGCAAATAGTTTTGATGTCAGTTCCTTTCAGTGACATTTAAAACTGTGTGGCAGTAAAATGGTTAGGACAGAGACAGCACTGTGCTGAGACAGCCCTCCTTAAAGAATAAATAATTGGCTTATAGGTTTAGACACAATCTGTTCTTTAATAAATCTTGTTTTAGATCTATGCTGCAGATACACTGATAAATGGAGATATATGAATTTCATCTAGGTTGGAAAATGTGTTGCCTTCTAGATTTCTCTTGTTTGTTCCTCAGAATATTAAGCTCAGTTGTTTGTACTTTAAAAGAATATCACTCTCCACTCTTCACTCCATGCTAAAAAAAAAATATTAAGAAGCTTTTTAGAGTCAGCAGGCCAGGTATTGTGTTTGGCTGTGATCTTTTGCTTGCAATCTATATAAATTGATGACTTCAATTTTACTCAATTGACAACATAAGAAAGATTACTTTATAAAGGGTTATTCATGACAATGTCTGGAAACAAAAGGATGCCCATCAAGCTTATTTATTTTTTACCAGATAATTGATCAGATCACATCTAACTGTCTTGAATGAAGGATAGTATCTGCTTCCACAAATGGCTGAATTGATGCCTTGTTCCAGGTGCTGTATCCATAAAGTATAACAATACATGGTATTTCCAGGTTAACCCATTAATACATATTGTCTCTGACTGATAAAGTACAGTACATACAGTATACTATAACTACAATCAGGTTAAATAAAGTGATATCCCATTGAACTGGCATACTTTAGGTACCTTTAGCACTAACCTACAGGAGTCATAATAGCAATGAGAGAAAAATAAAATTGTCCACTTATAACTCACATTATAAGATAATAGGCTGTGGAAAAGTGGAACAAATTATTTGCAGTGAATATTGCATGTTTACAAGAAAAAACAAATGTGGGCACTTTTGCATTTGCTAAGAAATGACTGGGAAAAGAAATGGCAGGATGAAAGACGCAAAGTTAAAAAAAGCAGCACGTCTGTCAGTCCAATGTTGGCACAGTCTCTTGGTGCATTAGGTGAACATGGCACATCTCTCAAAATAATACAACTCTGTGTTACCTCACTTGCTGTGTCTGGAACAGTCAGATAAATTCAACTGTTCTTCATAATTTCTCTTGCTAAAAGATAATACATAATACACAGACATACTGTACATAACAATATGCTATATATAATGTTATATATAGTATACAGTATATACAGTATATAAGCAATGCTCTAGAAAGCAGAGAGATTTCATTTGAAACAAACAAAACTGATAAATGGTGCCTGAAAAAGGACATTAAGGGCTGCGAGTTACCCATTGTACGCTGGGAAACCCTGTAAGATGATAAACAATAGAGCTGGTCTGACACCAATAAACTCCTTTAAGCACCATAACAAAGCCACGGCAATGTCTTACTTCTCTAACTGAACTTTCTGAAGCTTATGCACATTACTCAGGTCAGTGCTGCTCTTCATTGAGGATGATGTGAACCCACCTACTGTACATGGAAAGCACTCAAGTATTTAATAATATATCCAATAGTCAAATTAATAATAGGGGATAGATTGCAGCTGTACCTCAAAGTGGTGCAGTGCTGGGGCCCTGGGTTCAATTCCAGATCTGCCTTTGCTATCTGCATGGAGTTTGCATGTTCTCCCTTTGTTCCTCCAGCTGGTTTTTCCCACAGTTAAAAAAATACAGTACTTGCAGGCTAATTGGCTTCTGGGAAAGTTGGCCCTAATTGTGAGTGTGTGCATGTTTTTGTATCTGCCCTGCGATGGCCTGGCATCCTGTCCAGGGTGTACCCTACCTTGCCTCTGTTGCTTTCCAGGATAGGTTCTGGCTCCTTTGTGACCCTGAATTGGAAGAAGTGGTTACAAAATGGATGAATGGATAAACAGATGCATATTGCTTGAACTTTTCAACCTTTTGCCACATTTCAGGCTTCAAACATAAAGATATAAATTTTTTATTTTATGTGAAGAATCACCAACAAGTGGGACACAATTGTGAAGTGGAACGAAATCTATTGGATTTTTGAAACTTTTTTAACTAATAAAAAAATGAAAAGTGGGGCGTGCAAAATTATTCGGCCCCTTTACTTTCAGTGCAGCAAACTCACTCCAGAAGTTCAGCGAGGATCTCTGAATGATCCAATGTTGTCCTAAATGACTGATGGTGATAAATAGAATCCATCTGTGTGTAATCAAGTCTCTGTATAAATGCACCTGCTCTGTGATAGTCTCAAGGTTCTGTTGAAAGCGCAGAGAGCATCATGAAGACCAAGGAACACACCAGGCAGGTCCGTAATACTGTTGTGGAGAAGTTTAAAGCCGGATTTGGATACAAAAAGATTTCCCAAGCTTCAAACATCCCAAGGAGCACTGTGCAAGCGATCATCTTGAAATGGAAGGAGTATCAGACCACTGCAAATCTACCAAGACCTGGCCGTCCCTCTAAACTTTCAGCTCAGACAAGGAGAAGACTGATCAGAGATGCAGCCAAGAGGCCCATGATCACTCTGGATGAACTGCAGAGAACTACAGCTGAGGTGGGAGAGTCTGTCCATAGGACAACAATCAGTCTTACACTGCACAAATCTGGCCTTTATGGAAGAGTGGCAAGAAGAAAGCCATTTCTCAAAGATATCCATAAAAAGTCTCGTCTAAAGTTTGCCACAAGCCACCTGGGAGACACCCCAAACATGTGGAAGAAGGTGCTCTGGTCAGATGAAACCAAAATCGAACTTTTTGGCCACAATGCAAAACGATATGTTTGGCGTAAAAGCAACACAGCTCATCACCCTCAACACACCATCCCCACTGTCAAACATGGTGGTGGCAGCATCATGGTTTGGGCCTGCTTTTCTTCAGCAGGGACAGGGAAGATGGTTAAAATTGAGGGGAAGATGGATGCAGCCAAATACAGGACCATTCTGGATGAAAACCTGTTGGAGTCTGCAAAAGACCTGAAACTGGGACGGAGATTTATCTTCCAACAAGACAATGATCCCAAACATACAGCAAAATCTACAAAGGAATGGTTCACAAATAAACGTATCCAGGTGTTTGAATGGCCAAGTCAAAGTCCAGACCTGAATCCAATCGAGAATCTGTGGAAAGAGCTGAAAACTGCTGTTCACAAACGCTCTCCATCCAACCTCACTGAGCTCGAGCTGTTTTGCAAGGAAGAATGGGCAAGAATTTCAGTCTCTCGATGTGCAAAACTGATAGAGACATACCCCAAGCGACTTGCAGCTGTAATCGCAGCAAAAGGTGGCTCTACAAAGTATTAACGCAAGGGGGCCGAATAATTTTGCACGCCCCACTTTTCATTTTTTTATTAGTTAAAAAAGTTTCAAAAATCCAATAGATTTCGTTCCACTTCACAATTGTGTCCCACTTGTTGGTGATTCTTCACATAAAATAAAAAATTTATATCTTTATGTTTGAAGCCTGAAATGTGGCAAAAGGTTGAAAAGTTCAAGGGGGCCGAATACTTTCGCAAGGCACTGTATATCACGGAGAGTGAGAAAATCTAGTCTGCATGTCAGGAGTAATAAAAATAAATGACTAAAGGGATAACCCAGAGTAGATTAAAAATACTTGAACACAGGACAGGCCTCTGGAGTGTATAAGATTTATTTTTTTAAGCAGTTTGGCTTTTAGAAGTAAAGTAAATTCCTTTTAATGAGCTGTTGCCTTCTGTAATACCTTGCATAAGAGAGGAGCTGCCAGAGAAGTCATCTGATTGTTCCTTTGATCAAGGTCAGCTGAGCAGACCTCTTTTTGCACTTCATCCTAGTCCCCTTCTTCATTCTTTGGCAATTTACCGGGCATTCTAGAGAGAAGATGTATCATTGACTAAATGGACAGTATCATTGCACCAGGCATGCTGTAGATCGGGTCTGAAAGTCCTGATCTGAAACCAGGTTGTTTTGATCTGCATTTCTTTACACCTCTCTCTTGAAAGCCTGAAACAAAAGCTCTGCAAGGTCCTACAATCCTACAATCCTAGAACTGTTCGGACCAGTTAAAAAAATATCAGTCACTGTGATTGATTGCATTGTGACTGATGGATGGATAAATGGATGGATGGATTTCTTTTATATATTAAAAGGAAGTTTGAGAAAGTCAAGATCACCTTGGCCTGGTGGCTGTGATTTAGAGCTCGATACATGGAGTGCCCAGAATATGTCATTGTTCCCATGAAGACAACATTCATTTCTTTGAATTTTGAGATCATCTGACATTTATAGTTTATTGTGCATATTTCAGCAGTTATTTTTCTATGAAATTATAGAATTTCTGGTGCTTATATTTATTTCCTGTCATTAAAAGTTTGTTTTAGACAAATACACTTTAAAGGGATATCAGCAGGGGTGTATTGTGATGCAGGCATGGCTTTGAAACTAAATTCTAGTTCCATTTAAACATGGAATGTTCATTCCCATCTTCATTATATTAAAGAGTTTTGTCTGTATTCCTGAACAAAATGTTTATTTCACCTGCAGAATATGGGACTTTGTAATAAGAAATGCCTGACTCACCTGGGGTTTTTAAAAAGGCAGGATAAGTGGCTGATCTGAAATTCTTAGTGGGAGGATTCCTGAGTTGGGGCAAGCCAACAATTCACACTTTTAGAATTGTTGGCCTTCTCACTTAGCTGAGTGATCCTGCCTTCTGAAAGACAGGGCTTCTGACTAAATCAAAGAATTCCTTTCACTCTATATACAGATAGGAACAATGATTTAGCTTGTGGCTGTTAAGCTTGTGCCCATTAATAGAGTGTGCATTCAAAAGATGTCCATATACTGTTTATACATATAGTATATTCCTTTAAAAAACTGAAACAAAATGAACAATACTGGTTAAGTGGGGGCAACAAATGTAAATGATGTATTAAGTGTAAAATATAATTAGCTTTATTTCTCTTCTTTTCAATTTACCAGATGATTCATAATTACTGAAAATATATGAAGCATATACTCTAAATCCTAAAAACAACTCACCTTAAGACTTAACTTTATTTGATAAATATGAGATGATATGGATCTGAGTATCTGGATAAAGTAACAGAGTGAATGCTATTCATTTTTTACTCACATGGGTGTACAGTATGTCAGGTTTCTTATGATATAACCCATATTTGATTAGTAATTATGCATACCTATGGACTGTGAGTGAATAGGGGTAGAGCTGCTGTATAAGATGATTTCTCAGCCTGAATTGGAAGAAGTGATTATAAAATGGATGAATGGATTAACAAATGTATAACAGGCTTATTGAACAATTTATCCCAGATCCCAAACAACCCAGTAACAAAGCAAAACAAAAATATTTTTATTATAATTTTTAAATGATAAATTGTTGCAGCCTACAAGCTCACAAATAATGCATTCTACTACTAGGACAAGGGAGACCAGGAAGAAGAACTGAGAACTATGAATGGAAAACCATGGGCAATGTCAGAAGATTCAGAGTACTGTAAGATTTTTGAAGTGCTGAAGGATATGTCTTCCTATCTTTAAAGGATATGCATCCATGTATTTACTGTATATATTTAAATGTGAAAAAATGGCTGCAAGCTCCTCTGCATTGCTCAACAATGTATGAGGTTATCCAGAAACATATGCTTGCACTATATCCTTATCTCAACTGCTGGCTTTCAGCAGATTTTTGAAGATATTTATCAAGTTAAGGTTTACCCCAATAATGTGTCACAATGCTATGAAGTATATAGAGCAAAGCAGCAACTGATCTGTCACTTTGTCTCTTATACTGGCATCACATACTGTAGGACAGCATGGTACTGCTGTTAACTAAGGTGCAGTATTACTATCCTTAACATAAAAAACACAAATGCAGCACTTATTAACAAGTATGTTCTTGTTTTAGATAGATACTTTATTGATCCCGTGAGGGAAATTGCAGTGCAACAGCATCTTAACACAGACAACACAGCCACAGTGTAACGAATTATATAATAATAGTACAATACATACAATACAATACAAGAGTTACTCACAGTCCGGACACACAAAGAACAAACTAGAACAGAACAGTACACAGAAAAATCGTATCACACATATGAATATAAATATAGATGTAAATATAGATATAGATATAAATATAGATATAAATGTATTGCACAGGTCCCTGGCATATATTGCACAAAAAACGGTTGTAAACGGGAAAAAGAAAAAGAAAGAGAACAGATGTAGCAGTAGATGTGTAGATGCGTTCAGTCCAGAAACAGGTCACTGTCGATGTTGCCTCTGCCCAGACGCAAGGTGGATGCGTTGTACAGTCTTATGGCAGAAGGTAAGAATGACCTCCTGTAGCGCTCCCTGTTGCTCCATGGATGAATCAGTCTATTGCTGAACGTGCTCTTCATTTCTGCAAGCCTGTCATAGAGGGGATGGGAGATGTTGTCCATGATGGCCTCTAGTTTGGACATCATTCTCCTCTCAGCCACTACCTCCAAGGGGTCCAGGTCAGACCCAATGACAGAGCTTGCTCTCCTGATGAGCTTGTTCAGCCTTTTAGAATCCACTGCTCTAATCCCAGAGCTCCAGCACACCACTGCGTAGAAAATGGCACTCGCTACCACCGACTGATAGAACATATGTAGCATCTTACTACACACATTGAAGGACCTGAGCCTCCTCAAGAAGTAAAGTCTTATTTGAGAATGTATAAACTCTTATCTGTTTGTGGTTAAGTTAATTGCACTCTATTGACATGGTTTTGTGATTAACATTTAATATTCATCGCTCTGTTCACTAAGTCAATAAATGTGACTGATTATGGCTGTTAGGAATATTTTATACTGTATGTCATTAGCATATGTCAAAAATAGAAAGGTTGGGAAAACATTCCTGTGCTCTTCCTGGTGTGGTAGCAATCATCCTACTAGCCTTGCTGATGGATGTTAGGGTTGATACTAGAATGTTTGTCTCCAGAGGAAATGTGAAAGTCAGTAACCTCTTGTCCCAGATCTTCAAACAGTTGTTTGTGTGCTCAGCTTTAATTACCCAGCCTGAATTAAGATAAATCCAGGAAGCTTCTGTTACCTTGCAGTGATTTCACAAATCTACCAGATGACCAAAAATGCTAAATTAAATTATTACAATTAAATTATAGTGGGATTTAAAATGGCAAAATTTATTTTTGTCAAATTTTACTGGGAAGAAAAAATGACAATATTTTGCATTAAGCAATATATGGATTTTGGACAGATTTTGATTTGTGATGTCTACATTCATATACTGTACGCTATTTTCTAATTATTGTAAAATTGTGTCGTATTTATCAGAATTAAAAGTCCCTTTACTCTTTATTAGCAATATGTATAAATATTAGTAATTTCCAATTCCTTATGTTTATAATAGGCAGTTAATTGCAAAATATCCCAAAGTGCCTTACTGTACATATTGGAAGGGGCTTACTTTATTTACCACTGAAGTTTATTACCCACCTGGGAGACATGCAGCAGCCATTGTGCACTAGCTGTCCCACTGAACAGCAGATCAGGTGGGAAACTGAAAAAAAGACTTCACAAACTAAATTAAGAGGAAACTTTGGGGAGAACAGAGCTTACAGAGTGAAATTTAGGGCATCAGTATTTACTGTTGTTAAAAAAACAGTGTTGTAGCATCTTTAATCACTCAGGAACTTGTTTTAAAATGTCACCTGAAATATAACTAAAGCTTAAGCAAAAGGTCCTCATAGTGGGGTCATGCTCAATGGTAATGGTCAAAGTGGGGGGCAAGCTGCTTTTCCTTATAGCTCTCCCTTCAAAGTATTTATTTAAAAAGAAATACAGGATGTTTATTTCAGTGCCCATGTACACCACGAGTGTTTGGGGTGGCACTGTACAGGGGTAAAATTTAAATTAGCGTTGAACAAAAAGATAGAGATAAAAATACTGAAAAATGAAAAAGGGCAAACACTAATTAAAAGCCTGACTAGACAGATAACATAATTTAGACTGTACTAGAAAGGTCCAGTTCTGCCCAGCTTGTGAGATACTGTATAAATTCAGATTACAAGGTGATAATGCTACCTTACTAATTTAAGTAAAACTAAATGTACTGTAAGCTTAGCTTCTTTTTTATTTACAACAACATGATTAATTATCATTATTTCAACTGGTTTGTTCTTAAGCTGAATTGGTCAAAACTAATTTTAGTGAAATGTAGCAAAGTCAAAATGTATTTAAGGTTAACTTGATCCCCAATTTCTTAGTGAACTGTGTTGGTTGCCGTTGGCAGCCTGAAATTACCACAGGGGAATATTAAGATTTTAACAGAACTGTCTTCCAAACTCTTCTTCACGGTTTGCTGGAGGAGAGTGGCAGCCACAGTGATAGATGTGTCTTTTACCTGCAAATCCAATTATCTCTTTCAGAGAATAGATGTTCATCCAGTTTCCCGACTGATGATTCACAAAACTCCTTGACACAGTGCAAATGAGTGTAACTGAGCTTTAAGACTGACATGTCTGTGGAAAATATCAAAATTAAGAGCATCTCAGTGTTGCCAACATTAGATTTGTTATAGTTTGTCAGAAATTTATTTCTGTATTAATAAAGATGTTAAATAAAGATGAGTTCAGAAGATGAAAATGACTTATTGTCTCTACAAAAGAGTAGGCATGTCTAGTTTCTATCTACAGGTCTCCTTTTGATTCCACAGAGACTGGAAAGAGGTAGAGGAGTAACACTGTTACTAAGAACACACTAAGAATTTCAGGCAAGGAATATACAGTAACCTAGATGAATCAAGAATCTAAAAAGTCCTGTGTGTTATATATATAAACGAAACATTTGAAAGACATACTGTTAGGAAATCATAATATTTAGACCTTTTTATAACAGTCTTGCATAAAGTAATCATGAGTATACAGTATGTGTAAAGAAAAAAGTGGTTATCATGGCAGAAGGAAGACCTTCAACTAAACTTAAATGGCTGACACGACTAGTAATTTTCCTTCCTCTGTTTGTCAGAAAGCCTATTACAGGGAATGCATAGGGTATATGGATCAAGTCTTTGCAAATAATCAAAATAAAATGAGCAATTGGATTCACTTCTGGACCTGGGGTGCTGTCTCGGGGGTTTGTACAGATGCTGCCGTCCAGAATGTGTGTCAAAATTTGCACCAACTGTATACTAAGGTATATTACATTCCTGTCCACACTACTTTCAGATCTACACTTCTCAAAACGGATCGATAAGTGGCACTTGAATTGCTTAGTCTAATAATCATAATATAGGGAAATATGACATAATTCAGGTGTTATACTGTTTAAGCATATAAAGTATGTAGCCTAGCTACCATTTTAACATGTAATGTTGCTGTAGAGTTTTTTTTCTGAAAAGGGGATTACATGCCATGAATGGAGCCTGGATCCATTAGATTGAAAGCTCCCTCATTAAACTATTACATACGGTAATTCAAAGTACAGTACTGGAACTTTTTTTTTTAAATCACTTAATAGGGAATCATGTAACTGAAGGGAAAGTTTGGTGGCTGAAAATAAAAATAACCAAAGTATAACAAATAAATGTAATTAATTATATTAATTTATTAATATAAATATAAATATAATATATTAATAAAGCTGCTAGTGGTAGATTAAAATAAAGAATAAGGTACAAAAACGTATTCCATCTTCATAAATACTCTGCATCAAATTCTTTAACATTCAGTCACTTCCTGTCACTTGCTGTCATTATTTTTGGAAAATGTTGATGTGCTCGTTTTAACTACATTTCTCATGCACAATTGCAAGTGTGAAATTAAAACAAAAACAATAAAGAACATATGATTGAACAAACATAAGTTATATAACTGCTTATAAATCACAAGCCTGGATGGGATCCAAGGAAGCAGAAATCTGGATTTCTGGGGGGTGTAGTTTTTGTGGACAGTGGGAAGACCTGGCAATCTAGATTTATGTTTTACTGTCTTTTCAGTAGTTGAAAAAATGAGAAATAATGTGGCACAGGACACAAGTACAGCTAGTGGAGAACACTGTTCGATTTAAGCTATTTGAGTACTTTTATGCACAATGTACTGTATGCTGAAAAGAATGCAAACAGCAATACATGTATATAGAAAGTTTTCTGATTTCATTAAAGTTTTCTGGCTCATTTGAGCATTGTGTGTTGATTGTAGCCATAGACTTGTCTAGTTCATTGCCCATCAAGAAATGTTTATCTCATTTTTTTTTGCAATTCCTAAACATGATTGCAAAACTAAAATTGAAGTTTATTATCCCTTTAAATAGGTGACTTCAGGAACTTAGAATGTTTTGGAGTCATGGCAAGAGCCCCCCTGATGGAACAGTGGGTGTTCTGAAGAGAACAGCTGACAGATTGGTCAGTCAAGAAATTAATATTTTAACTGCCCCTCATTTTTGAGGGCATTGAGTGATTTGGGAATTTACTGACTGTAAAGATGTTTTACATTGACCGACTCTGCAGACAAAGCCAAAGAATTGTCCTCAAGTCTACGAGTTGTACTATCAACAATACAGATTAATCAACACGTATCTCAAGGAAAACTACTCATAGAGATGTGAGCTGTTTCCAAATCAGTCCTTTGTCTATTATTGTGTTATTATAGAATTACTGTATCTGTTCCTTCTGTGATTGATTAACATCTTAGTTACATACTGTACTTCCCCTTTAGATATTAAAAGTTGTTTTCCCTCAATTTTTTGGCAGATTTAGAATTCTATTACAGTATATTAATTGTAATTTACTATAAATTATTCCTGTTGTGTTACTGTCACATCAACTATATTACTTGTAATTTTGTCCTAAAAATAATATTTTAATTACATCTATTTTATTTGCTTTGTATTAAACACAAACAATATTATCTCATTTGCTCAAATTGATTAAAAGTTTCATTTTAAATGTTACTTGAGTAAGAAATGGTAGAGACACAATGTTTTTTTTTGTGATTTCAAATTTAATAGATGTTATAATATAAGTTTTTTTTTTAGGATAGAAGTGTCAAACTCATCACTGTGAATGAGCAATGGGGCAAGCTAGTATCTACACCTATCATTCAGCACTGGTTACTATGGTAACTAATTTGACAGGTACCACCTGGAGTCAATTATCTAGCATGACCGCCTTTTCTAGGAGTCAATATTTGCAACCTGGACCCAATGAATATGAAATCATGCTTTTCTGTGAGTTTCACAGCTATACATTACAGAGCTCCTGAGAATATAATTTCCAGATTTCCCACTTCTTTTTTTCTTGTGTTTGATGTCAATGGCTTAAATTGGATCTTCTGCAACTTGTGTCTGAACATCTGTGTTTGTGATGGTAAAGTCTTGATATCATCTTTAGTTTATAACTCTTCACTCTATGATTTCAGGCACTAGAGTAAAACATACAGTACCGGTTTAGTGATATGATGTCATGTGGCAGTATCAAGTTTCAGTTTTCATTTATTCATCCTTTTCAGCTTCCCCGTGTTAGTGTTTTGTAAATCAGGGCTGCATGAATATGAGATTTGCCAGTTCCCCTGTCATGTGAAGAGAAGGCAAGCATTTATTTGTTACTAGTCTGCGAGTCAGTCACAATCAGCATTAAGAATTATCAAATTCCTGTATCTCAGCATCTCAGATCAGATGCAGAGAAACTTTTACTTCACTCAATCTTCACGATTTTATTACAGTTCATTTCACCAATTTTTTCACTAATCATTTACTTCAGCTTGAATGTTCCTACTCCCAGGCCACCCTTAGTGAAGACCTTCAAGTGAAAAAGATAGGTAGACAAAACATTAATGCATAAAAACATAAAACATCACATTACACATTCATAACATTATTTTCTGATATTAACCTAAAAACAAATAGTAGCATTTGCTTGTCATGAAAAAAAAAGTACTTTGTAGAACACCTAAACAAAGAGATCTCTATCTGCTTATTTTACCAGTGCACAAATGAGCTGGGTGCCCTACTCAGAAATCACCAGCAGACTGTCTATGTTTTCACAGTTCAACTCCCCCCCTGTCCAATTAAAGGACAAGTTAAAAGTGATCCACAAAAAGCCAGTTCTGGAAAAGACAATCTTTACATCTCAATAAGCCAGTAATGTCTTCAAACTTCAGGTTTTATTTGTTTTTTTAAACTAAATTGCAGAAGCTGACCATCAATGAGTTCAGAAATGTACAATGATTATTTTATCAATATCTACCTACATTCCTAACTACTGTCACAGATAAATGCATTTATGGCCTTAATTTTAATGTTTTTCACAAAGTGAATAATGCCAGGACAAACATTATCTGTTAATCCCACTTATTCATCAATTATGTATTTTGAAAATTTACTGAGCACTAATCTTGATTGTTAGTGGTGTCAATTCCAAATGCAAAAATGTAGCATGAAAAGGTAATAATACAAAGTAATGAACATACATTGTGAATTTTCTTATGTCTCTTAAGTTGATTTTCCTTTTTAAAAAAAGACATACATAGAATCTTAGTAGAGAAAAAAGATAATCAACTTATTTATAAGATAATGTAGTAAGAAAAGTGCAAGCAAGCAAGAACTGCTCCATTTTTTTCTTATTTTATTAATGACAGTGAATTACAGTATTCACTTTATTTTGTGCTAAACAAAAAACGTGCAATCAAAAACCACTGTGGCTATCTCCTACTATAACCAAAATATTTACTTTCAGTATTAATTATGGGAAATTCCATGATCATCATAATCGTCAATCACACAGACACACACACTCACACCAGGGCCAATTTTCTAAAAACTTACTTATTAACTTTGTCTTTGGTGTGTTGGAGGAAACTGAAATATTGGGAGGAAACCCACATGAACATGGGGAGAACACAAAAACTACACATACATCATCCAGAACCCAGGGCATTTCACTATATTTAAGTGCTGTTTCGTTGATTTCATGCACTACAGAACTGCATGGCAAACTTTGGAGAAAATAAAATCATTGTTGTCTAAGACATCAGCTCCACTGTAAGGCACAAATGCTACCAAATTCTGTTTATATAAGAGGATATTAAATTTTAATAAAAATATGGATTTTTAAAGTATGAAAATATTAGTTTACTCCTATAACCCTCGTTTCATTAAAGAAAAGAGCAGCCAGCAACCAATGGTTTATTTTGTAAGTTGCCCTGGAAAATGATGCCTGCTAAGCAAACAAATGATAATAATATTGCTGGCCTTAATAATATTGCCGGCCTGCCTACCCCCCGGGGCAGAGGAATGATTATTTATAGCAATACTGCTGACGGTCCTGTCAGGAGCAGCAGTGGGGGGAGTAAGAGGTTAGGGACATTGAATTCCAGAATGGAGGGCTGTAGGATCAAATCCCAGGAGGGATGCTGCTGTTGCATCCTTTAGCAAGGCACTTCACTAAGCATTGCTCCAGTAAATGTCATCCTGTACAAATGAATACAGTCAGAAAAATACTAATGATCCTCTTGTTCGGGTCAATTGTTTCAATAAATGATACACTTAATGGAGGGAAGACATCCTGGTGTATAATTTCTTGGTTTAGTCTTGTCACCCTTTTTATGATTGGATGCTACATTATCAGTTCTCCAGTCAGTGTGTATTGCCCATGTACTGAGTAATTGTTGAAAGAATTCTATTAATCGAAATACCATCTCTTGTTTACTTACATACAATTGATAGAATGGAGGAGGTAGAATCTGGAGAAAAACTGCAAGAGAAGTAAGCAGAGACATAAAGTGATCCCAAGGGACAAGCAGACTTTCAAAGGATCAGATAATTAAATACTTGTACTTAAAGTTCGGGGGTATTAGGGATAAACTGCAATAAACAGAAGCTATGGCCTTAGCATGGGACTATGTACAGTAAATGGAATGACAGAGACATAACTCAAAGAGACATTGAAGAATACAACAATAGTGGGTACACAGTATACACAGGCAAAAGAAAAGATGTAAGAAGCAGTGGTGTAGCACTACATTAAAAAGGGGTATTCTGGCATGGATGCTTAGCCAGGATAAAATAAGTTTTTTATGCTCTTGTTGGGTTAAACTGAGAAAAACGTCATAATCCAGTAGAATTAGTATGTCACCCTTAAATCATAACCTGAAAAGACTTTCACTAATTTAAGTGAAAAAAACTCAACCAATTTGTGATTTCTGAAAATGCTCTAACCCAGATGTTCGCAATCATTCTCACTTATATGCACAATACATGTAGATTTCAACAATGTGTTAAAAGATATTTGTACTGTATATCTATTTACAGTAAATGCTTCTGTTACTGGATGGCATAAGAGGCCCTTCTTTGGCTATTTGTCTTGAAAAAGACATCTGCATATTATTGAAATTATTAACTGTGCAATTATTTCCTGGATAAATAATTGCTTTGAAAAAATGACTAGAGGAGCTTATAAGGTTCATAATAAAGAAAGAAGGCAGGATTAATGGATTCTCATCTATAACCTATTCTTTTTCTGATGAAAGAATAAAAATATGTGATCTTTGTTTTGTCTTTACCTTTCTCAGACTGAATAGTTTTTTGCCTATACCCTGAAGCATGTGTTGTACAGTATGTGATAAAATTCTGAAAATGGTCTTTTACAAGACCCCATTTATCATTAAATAGACAATAAAAAATTCCCATGAGATTTCTTTCTGTTACTTTCTCTCAAGAGGCGTGCATATTTCTGCATTATTCACAATTGCAATGTAGGATGCAAAACACTGAACTAGAAAAAAATAAAATGCGTATGAGATGCTAGGAATTATGTATTAAGTAAGAAGTAAAGGTTAATTCCACACTGTAAAATAGAAAGGAGTAATAAGGCTAATAAACTACAGCGTTGTTTTTCTCCTTTCTATTTTTCATAGTTAAATTAACCTTTACTTATTCCTATGCAGCTAATGCACACTGATGCAGCCCCTCACTCAAACATTATGTCTTAAGTAGCCAATAAATCTTCTACTGTACTATATAATTACTTTAGTTATATATGAATTACTGCCCAAGAATATTTTATACAGTTCAAAAAGGTTAATTGATGCAAAATCCAAAACAAATATGTACAGTCAATGCAAAACAACCAGTAGAGTACATTTTAAATACTTTTCAAATAAGTTTTAAATGAAATCATGGCACATACAAGTAAGTCACTGGATAAGAGCAGTACAGTACATAGTCATGTACACCAATAGATGAGTAGCTCTTTCTCACATACTGTACATAATTTTCTTTAAATTATAATTGGTGACATGATAGAAAAGTTTATTGTCGGAGTTATATTGTTCCTAAGAATAACAAAATACTCAGCTCATGTTATGCAATTTTATAAAAGTGTCCAGTTTAGCCAAGAGAGTGCTCAACTCACCAACACCAACAACAGAAGGTACAGTAACTGTGCAGCTTTGGAAGAGAGGTGAAATATCCCACAACAGACTGTCTAGATTTATCTGAGGATTGTGTTAAACGCTCAGTGAGTATGTAAGTGATACTGTGTATTTTTTTGTTTTGTTTTTACAGTGTGTCACATTTCATACTGAAAACAGGTTGTGGGAGTCTGGCACAAGCTACTCTGCCATTTTCCTGGCTGGATGAGATCTTTAGATCAATTAGCTGCTAACTACCAAACACCCTAGATGGGCCTCTTCTCTTATCTAACTGTCCATAACTTGTTATACTTTTTCTGTACTTTGATCCCATTTCCTTTCATTTGATTTTTTGAATATGTGTTTTAATGATTTAAACCTGAGTGTTGCTTACAGATATAAATGTGTTTCAAATGTAGATTGTGCAAAGATGACAGCTTGTTTGTTGAGTACTGTATTCAGAGTACTTTGGCATACTTTCTTTTTAACGTTAACTTGTGAATCAAAAATCTAAAATTTCTAAGCAATGCCACAATGAAAAATTGAATGAAATGTCAACTGAGAGATTAAACTATATCATACATATAATACTAGTATATGGGAAAGGTGACAAGTTACTTGACAGCCAGCATTTAGAAATGATGGTGCTGAGCAGAATCTTTAATAACACCTAACAGCTAAGCTGAAGAATGTTCAATATCCTTTTCATATGTTGTTTGAAAAGTTTAAAAAATGACTTATTGGCTTTACTGTATATTTGTGGAATTTCACAATATAATTTCACAAAAAATTCAATACAGTTTGTGCAATATATGCAATCTAAAGTTAAATGAGTGTATGAACTTTAGACATAGAGCACATTTTGAACCTCTTTTTCTCTCACCATACATTTTATCTTAGCGTCACGATATTTCACTTGGTTATTCTTGTGAACCCCTGTTTTTTCTGTCTTCTAGTGTTTTATTCCAATTGCTCATCTCATCCACGTGTTTAATTGCTCTTTTGGCAGCACAAGCCTGACGCCAGGTTTCACTGTTTTACAGGTCTTATCATTAGGTGCCGATGTCCTTCCAGAGTACAAGCTCCAGGCTCCTCGGATCCACAAATGGACAATTTTACATTACAGCCCCTTCAAGGCAGTGTGGGATTGGTTGATCCTGCTGCTGGTCATTTACACAGCCATCTTCACACCCTACTCCGCCGCTTTCTTGCTCAATGACCAGGAGGATGCAGCGCAAAACGATTGTGCCTACTCCTGCAACCCACTCAACGTGGTGGACCTTATTGTGGACATCATGTTTATCATCGATATCATCATCAACTTCCGTACCACCTATGTCAACACCAATGACGAGGTAGTGAGCCACCCAGGCCGCATTGCCGTCCACTACTTCAAGGGCTGGTTCCTAATTGACATGGTGGCTGCCATCCCCTTCGACCTGCTCATCTTCAGGTCCGGCTCAGAGGAGGTGAGGATCTTCATTGTGCACAATGACAGCTTGAAAGGATCCATCCCAGTCACCAATATGTCTAGAGTTCTGTTAATAAAGATAATAATAAACATAATAATAATAAATTCCTCCATTACACTTATCAGCTACATTCAAAGCACTTTACAGGTAACGGGGACTCCCCTCCACCACCAATGTGCTGCACACATCAGCTCTCAGTGTGGAGGAGAAAGAACAATGATCCCAATTTATAGATGGGGATCATTAGGAGGCAGTGATTGATAAAGGCGAGGGGGAAATTTGGCTGGACATCGGGATTACACCCCTACTCTGGACCTCAGTTTCATGTCTCATTCAAAGGACGGCCCCGTTTTTTACAGTATAATGTCCCCGTCACTTTACTGGGGCATTAGGACACACACAGACCACAGGGTGAGCACTCCCTACTGGTCCCAATAACACCTCTTCCAGCAGCAACCTAGTACAACTAGGATAATTAAAAATCATTAAATAAGAATAAGATAAAAAATAATTTAATATAATGAAAATTACATTTTAAATAATATTATATTGATAATTTATCAGGAATATGTAAAACTAGGGCACAATTTTGAACTACCATCAGGGACACAGCATACAGTAATTTGCTTAATTCTTTTTGTGCTTTACTCACTGGAGATACTGTTCAAATATAGAAAAACAAATCATATCTTGCAGTTAAAGTACTTTTTTGTTTTTATTAAAATTAAACCTTAAACATCTTAAAGCTACTGTATTTAATCAAAAGTGATACTTTTGATGAAAAAACATGTGACTTGAGGAAAGACTGATAGAGTGTAAAAAAATAGGCGTATACACCTGGAAGGAATGAATGTGATCTTCTGATAATATGAGAGAAAAGAGGGAGTTAATTGTTTTTCTTCAAGGAGCTACATGTGATCATGTAATATTCAAAGGGATGGTGTGCAGGAGATGAAAGAGAGAGAAAGAAGGGTGAAAGAAAGAAGACTAGCTGCTGCACACATATTCAGGGATCTCTTGTCACATCTGTCCATGGGTGCTGCATTCACTGTACCGAGTACTGACACATCTGTTCTTGGCAAAGGCAAACTCTTCTGTTGTGCTCTAAAATACTTACACGTCAGTGACTTATCTCACCATCTGGTGCTGAAATGATGGACCTCTGGCCTCACAAGATTATTTAATAACAGCAGCACTGTAACAAATGTACAGTACCCGTGCCTCCAAGGCGACACATACAGTACTGTATGTTTCCACAATCAAGCTATGATTTTACAGTCCCAGATGAGACGTTCCTCACAATCCTAATGTGATTCTTTTAATCCAAACAGAATTCCCTTGGCAAACCACTGCACCTCTACTTTCTCGAATTAGTGCTGCTCCATATGAAGAGTTATTTAAAAAACATGCTATGAAATAGACTTACAGAGATTTTGAAGAGAAATAACATTTGCTCTTTCTGTTAGCCATTGCATAATGTGGATTCTGGTTGTTTACTTTTGCTTCTTATTGAAACCAAATGAAATATAGAATTCGCTTTAGAAAATTAACTTCCAGCAATGGGGACATAAAACTCTCTTTTTTTTCTGATTCAGCTCTTACTGTGGCCAACACTGGCGGGAAGGAACAAATCAAAATGATTGATAATAAAACATCCAAGTATTTAATACTAATGCATTTTCTAATTGCATTTTTGATCCTTTTACAAGTACTTTACTAAAACAAATCTAGTCCAACAGTACATTTTAATATTAAATCTGTTAGCAAGAAATACAACCTGACAAGAACTGACAAGTTTTGATTCATATTTACCCTAGGGTAACATCAGAAAGGATGACACAGTTAATACTGCACCCTTGATTATGCAGTCATACACTAAATATATTGGAAGCAACACTATTAGAATAATGAGGTATTTTTAATCAATTTGAACACATCTGTATACAAATAAAGCAGTCCTTCCTAAGCAAAAGGCCAAAGCTACTGTACATCAGAGTGGCTAAATATGAAATGGCTGAATATAAAAGAGACCCTTGAATGATCTAGTCAAAGTCTTGATTTGAATCCTATCGAAAATCAGTGCAAAGACTGGAGAACTGCTGTTAATAAGTGATCCATGAGTATCTTGTTAGAGTCATTTGTTTTGCTTACATTTATCTTATGCTTTGTTCTCTTCAGTTTTAGGGTTTGGGATTTCAATAAAAGATTAAGTTTATGTGCAGTATGCATCGTTTTGTAATTATGCAAAATGGGACACCAAAGAAAGGGTCTGACAACTCTTCCAAGGATCTTTATATAAATATATGATTTTATGTTATGGCTAGGAGCCCATGCAACAAGAAGCTTTCATAATATTAGATACTGTAGCTGGTTCAGGACAGTAAATTGTGTATTGATGCATCATTTTCTGATATTTAATGGCTTTAGTTTATTTTTTAAATTAAAATGCAGGATTTGTGTAGGAGCTATACTGTATCATTTAGTACTTTGTTTTTCTTATGATTCTGGAATAGTACTTGTAATATTACATAGTTACATAGTACTATTACATAGTACTATTGTAATATTACATAGTACTATTGTAATATTACAATAGTACTGTAATTACAAGTGACACCTGAAGAAGGCTCCACGGCCGAAACGTTGTGTTCTCTTTCTTCTTTTTTTCAGCATGGAATAAACCTATTACTTGTACTTGTAATATTACTGCCCTCTATGGACAGACCTTTTCAAACCCAGTTGTACTAAGGTCCATTATTACATTTTTGAAATACTTAAGTACACCTTTGTACTATACATTTCTTTGGCCTATGAATCTCAATAACTAATTGTCACTTAGAACTTACAGATACCTTTAAATTGAGATAGTTCTTCACAATGTAAATAAGAATATAGTAGTCATAGCAGTCAACATAGTCAGGCAGGAGAAGCATTTTTGCATTAGAAAATTAGAAAATATACAGTACTGTATACACAGGTTGCACAAAGCAGAATTAGTAGATGTGACAGCTCAGACATAAACGTAAGAGGTTTAGGAGGACAGTAATTTTTTAAGTGAAAAAGTATTTTTCTAGTAATGGTCAATTTGAAACTTCAAAATGTCTTGTCATTGTGACAGCTGTACCTTCTAAAGCTCTGCTTTTCTTCTTTGTGTTGTGGAAATGAATGACAATGTCTCATCTATCCTTCACCTCCCTAACAGAATTCCTTGTCTGCATATTATGGTTTTTCAAGGCTCTAAAGAGTTACTGACCTCAAACTTTACTTTTAAATAAATCTTGAACACATTCTAAATTTCAGAGAAATACCGCATCTTAAACTTTCCCCATGTCTTCTGCACAGAAGTAAGCATTATTTCTTTGAGGTCTGTGACTATACAGTACATATTAATGGTCCTAATAGATTTGGCAGCTTTACAATATACTTTACATTATTATTTACAATATCCTTTGAAGTGGCATAATGCCCAATAAGAGATCTGCTGACTCCGTTTAGAGGTAGGTGTCACGGACATCCAAAGGGACTAACCGTGGGGAGCAGGAGAGCGGAAAAAGACCCATATGCGTAGCGGCGAGACAGGAAAAAGGCCCGGGCTCATTAGTGCAAAGAGTTCAGGAATGCCGTATAGAAACCTATGCCCTCAGGTAGCGGACGTGGGGAGCCCTGGTGCTAGGCGGGTCTCAGGACATCCGAACGTCAATGCTGAGCGAGGACAGAGTGCAAGACCCGGAAATATATAGCCCAAGGGAAAGAGAGGGACAGGAAGGATAGAAGACGGGAAACTAGGGACAGGACAGAGAAGGAGCGCCCTCTGGCTGCAGAGGGCGTGACAGTAGGTTTGGAGCATAATTCAAAAAAAGGTGAAAAGTGGACTGAGTCCCGTGGTGCTCTCTCTGGCTTCATTTTGTTTTCTATAGAACAGGGGTTCCAAAAATATAGCCCAAGGGCTGACTCAAGTTCACCCAGTCCATTTGTTTAGGCTGTGTGGCAGTGGAAGAGCCACTCTATGGGATTTAATTGACACAGTGCCTGAATACCCCAGACATAAAGCAGGTGCCCTCGGAAATGTTATTGTAAGAGTATTTTCCTCACAGCACTCCCCGTGGTTCTCTACCTGCAATTACAGTGTCGTAGTCCCACAGTTTACCAACTGATGTGCATGAAAAATATCCATCCATTGTTTCTAATGGTCTCTTAACTAGACATTTTTTAAGGAAAATTAAATTCATTTTACTGCTGACTTATTCCAGGGGTCTAGAAAATTAGTAGTCATAAATTCTGAATTGCCAAAACATGAACAGTATTGTATGTTTGATATTTAGCCCATTTAGCTTACTATCAGGGTTAACAAGATAAAATGTGTAAAAATGTTATTGTTGAAATACTGGCACAGTGCAGCTAAGTTCAAGGTAAAGCAAATGTCCATTGACTGCTTAACTTTTTCAATAATTTCAAGCACTTCTTATAATATACTTATATTGTAACAGCCAGGGTAAATGCTTTCCCGAAGTATCTCAACAATATTATTTTTACAGGAGAGATATTCAGGCAATGTGCAATAATCACAACTGTGACTTTTTAAACAATTATGACTATTAATATGAGAATACAAGAAATATCTCTTACACAGAAGGAAATGAATGTATATTGCTAAATTGCCATCTAGTGAAGACTCAATGTCTGTTGATTGAATTTTATAGGGAAATATTTCAGTGTAAAAAACATGAAAAACACTGAAAATAGATAATACTATATTTTTCCTTTGACTTGTCATGTGAAATGTATGACACCACTGCTTTGGAGATTGTGTAATTCAGCATTTCTGAAACATAATGGAGCCTTGCTAATCCTCTTCCTGTACCCCCCTCTTCCAGACCACTACTCTGATTGGCTTGCTGAAGACAGCCCGCCTGCTGCGATTGGTACGTGTGGCGCGCAAGCTGGACCGCTATTCAGAGTACGGTGCAGCGGTGTTATTCCTGCTCATGTGCACCTTTGCCCTCATTGCCCACTGGCTGGCCTGCATCTGGTATGCCATCGGCAAAGTGGAGCGCCACTATTCCAAAGCACCCCGAATTGGCTGGCTGGACTCACTGGGGGAACAGCTGGGCAAGCACTTCAATGACAGTGACCCTGGTTCTGGTCCCTCCATTAAGGACAAGTATGTGACTGCACTCTACTTCACCTTCAGTAGCCTAACCAGCGTGGGCTTTGGCAACGTTTCCCCCAACACCAACTCTGAGAAGATCTTTTCCATCTGTGTGATGCTCATTGGCTGTAAGTACATTCCCACACCACACCTATAAGCATTAGCTAGTCAACAACTGTGTGGTGATAAGGCTGCTAGCTACTGTGAGATTGAGAGGGAGAGGTAAAGTGGGGTATTCAATCTCTGATTCATTAGGTATAATATAAAAGGTGAAGATGTAGACTGGTGAAGTTGGAGTTGATTGCTGAAGAACTTTCTTTTGGATTAGTTGATAATAGGTTATTGCCAATCTCTGTCCCTGAAAAGGGCAAGAGTTTTATAATTAAGATTAATGAGCAAACTGGATTCTGAGAGCCACCAGATATTTCGCCACTGCCTGCTCAGCCACTGATGGCTCCAGGAAAGGATTTATTCCACATAGCTTGACATTCAATAGTGGAAAAGACTCCTAACGTGATTAAATCGCATGCAACAATGAACTCTCTGAAGCTTAAAGAGATTAATCACTTCCATTTACCTTCTTTATCAGAGGATTTCTTTTTTTTTCCAGAGCCAAGAATTTTAACAGCTGACAACAGTTCCTTTTGCACTCTCACTGTTCTTATCCTGTTAATATTCTACGTGCACAGTATATAATTTAGCTACATGGACTTTGCTGATCACTTCACCATCTTGTGACCCCACTGAGAGAGTTTTGAGAGAGTTCACTGACACAGTTCAGTGTTCCTAATTCATGCTGCTCCTTACAGTACATCATGAAGTGTATCCAGTTTTCCATTCTGCCCGTCTCCTTACTTTTATCTCTGTTGGTCTACCTATACTGCCTTTCATCATTCCAGTTTTTTTCTGTTTCATGTTAAAGCTTCCCTTGAATCTCTCGAGTCATTCATCTTTCACCACAAGCTCTCTTTGCCTCTATTGCCCTCTCAGTCCCTTAGATGTAGCCTGTTGCCCACTCTGTCTTGTTTTTATTCCTGTCATTTTATTTTATGGCACTCATCTTAATTCATCTTAATTCTCTTAAATTTAACTCCCATCTCTCTTCTTCATGGTTAGTCTGCTTTGAAGTTATCAAAGAGTAGCCTGCACTATAGATCACCACACCACAGAAGATCTCAAACTTGAACATTCATCCTTCCATGACAGCCAATTATCATGCAACCTTGAAACTTTACAGATAGAGCACTTCTTTGAAAGAATCGCTTTAGAGTTTTAGAGTCTTGGCCTTAAAACATGAGCAGCCTTGTTAGGCAGAATTATAAAATTACTCCACAGCATGGCATTTTACCAGGTAATTCAAGATCAAGTGAGAGTTTACTTTACACAATGGGTTGTACAGGTATGTTACAAGCTACCCAGGTGTGTGGACTATAAAACATTAGAAATCAATGAAGTGCAATGCCTTATTTGAATTTTTCCTTTTGTGTTTTATGAGATCATTCTCACAACCTAATCATTCTAATAGACTGGCTAATATAGGTTACTGTATACAGGTATATGATATAATTGATTGTTGCTTTCCCAGGAAAGAAGCCTTTGAAACATTGCATATTTCTATAACAGGATCAAGGATCTATGCAGCATCAAGCACTTTTGTAAAGATTTCCAGCACTAGGATGTTATCATACATATTATAAACATGCCTAAAACATATATTATATCAAAAAGTTTGTGTCAATCTTGTTTTCAATCAAGCAGCATTGATTGTGTTATCAGATAACTTTAAATGCCCTTGATTTGTGAAATCATTATACGTTTTATAATGACACATTTTAAGGCGGTTTATATATATTTCTTTATACTGTAAGTGCAGAATTATTCATACATGTGCATTCCCAGAGCTACTCCTGAACGCTATAAATAATCTGAGAAATCTGGGAAATCCCTATATTATTGTATTGCAATGCAATTCTGACACCTTCTGGATTTAAAATGTAAAGCAAGTATTGCGTAAATCAAAAGGGGGCAGCTCCTTAATCTGGCTATTTTTACTCTGCATACTAGTTTCTCTTTTTTAGTCTCAGGTTTTTCGATTATCTTGGAATTTACTTCAGTCTTATCACACAGTCTCTTTGCTACTGTTAACTAGCTTTCATTTTTACGCTGACGATACTCAAATATACATCCATACCAAACCTGACACTGATGTGGCTGTATTCTATCTAATTGCATCTCTGACATAAAAATTTGGATGACTCAAAACTTCCTTCATCTTAACTGTGACAAGACTGAAGTCATGTTTATTGGTACCCCCCATCTACTTCGTGAAGCCAGTCCTGTAACCCTATCTGTAGATGGCTCTGTACTTGAGCTTCAATCAAAATTGAAAAACCTTGGGGTTATATTCGATTCTGGCTTTACATTCGACCCACATGTACAACATACTGTCAAAACATATTTTTTTCACCTTAGAAATATCGCAAGACTACGCCCTATGCTATCATTAACTGTGGCTGAAAAGCTGATCAACATGTTTGTATTCTCTCAAATTGACTACTGCAATGCTCTACTCGCTGGGGTATCTAAATCTACTCTGTCCAAAATTCAGCAGCCAGAATCCTGACCAGGTCTAGTGCAAGTGTTCACATTACTCCTATCCTGGAGTCCTTGCACTGGCTTCCGGTCAAATTCCGCATAGACTTTAAAATCCTCATGCTCACCTATAAGGCTCTACGTGGCTTGGCACCTCAATACCTTTCTGAGCTATTATCGCCCTACTCCCCACCTCGAAACCTCCGCTCTTCAAATTCTGCCCTCCTTACTGTCCCCCAAGCCCATCTACATTGCATGGGCAACAGGGCCTTCTCCTGCTATGCCCCCAAGCTCTGGAACTCTTTGCCCAAGGATATCAGAGAGTCACCTTCTCTAAACTCCTTCAAATCCAGACTTTCTTCTTCAGAAAAGCCTTTACTTAACTGGTTCCATTCTTCACCCCTCTGCTCTTCTTAGAAACACCTTCCGCGGTCTCCTCTATTGTTATTGTTGTATTGCTGTAATTGTAATTGTGTCTTATCTTGTGTATTCTTCTTATTTATTGTTGTAGACTTCTTATTTATTGTTATTGTCATCCTGTAAAGCGCTTTGAGAATCCACCTTTAAAGGCGCTATATAAAATAAAGTTTATTATTATTATTAACTAAACCAATGAGCATTGTGAATACCACAACACAGAGCATTAGCTTCATGCCAGATTCTACCCTTAAATGCATGGCATCATGTTATTACTAGTGATTTTGTGCCATTGGAAAAAAGTAAGCAAATATTCAGTTATGAAAAATACTTCCCTCAATTTATTATTGTTGGTAATATGCTAGAATTTATTGACTGCTAACACACATACATGAAAAGTGTGACATACTGTACTGTATCTTAAAGTATGTACAGTACCTCATATCAGACCTGAATTAATATTTATTCATTTATTTCTATGATTACAGGATTCTTCTTTTTTTATTTCAAACACTCAAATAGCACACAACCAAATAAAAAAGCTTTTTTGTTCCTGAAAAAAAAAATTATCTAAGTGACAGTAATAGACAATGTTGTGTTTGTGGTTAGCATTGCTACGTAGATTTGGGATCCTGGATTCAATTCTTGGAGTGCTATCTGTATGGAATCTGTATATTCTCCCAGTGTTTGTCTAGATATTCTCCCAATGTTCTGGTTTCCTCCCACAGTCCAAAGACATGCTGGTATACTAGGAAAACTGTCCCTGGTATGAGTGTGGCTATGTCTGTGCTTGCCCTGTTTTGGAATGTCTATTGCGTATCCCACTTGTGCCTATTGCTTGCCAGGATAGTCTCCAGCTCCCCCCCTTATAGGAGAAAGTGGTCAGAAAATGGATGCATGGATGGAATAAATAATATGAGAATGGAAAAGAAAGTAGCATGAGGTAGCAGGTATTGTCTTTACCAATCACTCCTTTTGCCTCTCACCAGCTTTGATGTATGCCAGCATTTTTGGGAATGTCTCTGCAATTATCCAGCGTCTGTATTCGGGCACGGCACGATATCACACTCAGATGCTGAGGGTCCGTGAGTTCATCCGGTTTCACCAGATCCCCAACCCCCTGCGGCAGCGCCTGGAGGAATATTTCCAGCATGCCTGGTCCTATACCAATGGCATCGACATGAATGCGGTGAGAATGTCAGCACATTAAATCACTCAGTTGCAGAACATGGTCAGAAAATAAATTATATATCTATTTATCAAGTTATTTCCTACATAACATGCTCAGGAGTTCAGTACTCAGTATGACTGGTTAATTCTGAATGACCTTGTTTATGGTATAACTTATTGTACTATGTTGCACTATAAACATTCTTATATACATTTACAATGCTTGTCAAAATTCTGTACATGCTACAATATATACAGAAGAGCTAGTGCAGAAAAATCTTTCTTTTTCTTCACTATAATCTTTTCTATTCAACTCTTAACAAAAAAGTACTGGAGGCTTTGATAAAGTTGACAGTGCTTATTTGTACTTTTCATGATAACCTCTGCAGTTGGACAGTTCTATTGTGTGAGGTCTCATATATCAACTTAGAATACTTTCCATATCACAGTACCTCCTTTCCAGATGTGATTGGTGATTGGAAATGTGTTCCCAAGGTAGGAGTGCCATCTACTGGCCTCTCAAAAGTACTTCCAGTAGCACCTGAATTTCCTCTGATGTTTCACAATGAGCATACCAGGCATGTTCCTAGTATTATTCTGATAACTACAGTTTCTGATATTCTCATACTTGAATATTATATCACTGTTTGGTATTTAAAAAGGTTTCTAGGAGCAACCCTAACAAGCAAACGTTAATTCAGATTAACATTTGCTACTCTTCTTCTGCAGTTCATGATGAGGTAAAAGCTTCCTCTTTTGCACCTTTTCTTAAAACAATCTAAAAAATGTCTTGTTTGACAGGGCATTCTGAGTAGCGCAAAAGAAAAGAATACTTACCCGAATGCATGTTGAGCTCTTTGGTCACCGGTTCAATCCTGGATTGTCAAAAGTCTGGAAATGCCTTATACAGAAGAGCTAGGCCAGAAAATCACGAGGCAACTGTAATTGGGATTCCCCAAATAAGGGACAAATTTGCAGTGACTTCAAGAGTAGAGTAGAATTATTTGGTCAGGGTTCTGTCAGCTCTTAGCAATGGAGAACGTGCAGGAATGTGGTGCTGTTGGCAAGGCATGTGCCTCCTCCAGTCAACCCTGAACCTCCAGTATGGGGGTAGTGTCTGTGACATGAGTTAAAAGATGAGTAGCACAACAGTGGGCAGGTAGGAGAACTGTCTGTCTGAGGTCAAAGGACTGGCAGATGCAAGAAAAGATGTGAAAAACACACAGCTGGTGGTTCCAAAATAAGGATGTTATTCAGAAAATAATTTGAGATTTTAATCATAATTTTAATTTGTTTATGTTTTACCTTCTTTATTTCCTTGTCAGGTCCTAAAAGGTTTCCCAGAATGCCTACAGGCCGACATCTGCCTGCACCTGAACCGCAGCCTCCTGCAGAACTGTAAGGCCTTCAAAGGCGCCACGAAGGGGTGCCTGCGGGCCCTGGCCATGAAGTTCAAGACCACGCACGCGCCTCCCGGGGACACACTCGTGCACGCGGGTGACGTCCTCACCGCCCTCTACTTCATCTCTCGCGGCTCCATCGAGATCCTGCGGGGGGACGTGGTGGTGGCCATCCTTGGTAATTCATCGAGTTGAAGAAATATTTCCGCTTCCCCTTGAAAGACAGTCAGAACTAGAAGTTAAAAGAAGTATTTATTTCACGCACATGGGAGCGAAACAGTGTATTTTACTCAAAGCAATTAAACTAGAACAATCTTTTATTATTTTTCTGTTATCTATCACACTTCCCCGTGCTTATCAGATTGGTAGCATTCCAAGATTACACTCACCTTCCTCTTCCCTATTTGCCAAATATAACACCTTTTAATTACAGTAGTTACTTAGTTTTGTAGCATTCCTACATTCCTATACTATACTGTACATTCCTACAGTATAGTATAGAATAATCATATAGAATATAGTAGCATAGAATAGTATAGAATTATATAGTAGTATAGCATAACATAGTAACTTTAGTGACCAGCAAACCAGTATTCCAGTTCAAAACAGTTCTCTATTTACATCCTATAAAATACTGGAGTGTCAGCCGAAAAGTATCTACAAATTTCACAATGACTCTCTCAACAATTTTCAGATTGATACACCTGAGCACAGCATATGCCTTGATCTGTAGTACAATGAAGTTTAGACTTTTTAAAAATCGTCCAACATTTCATGTACGTCAACTCATTTGTGTCTAGATGGGTACTTGAGTGAACGATTTGCATTGTGTGCCTGTTACTAGAAACAACCACAAGGGCAACGAAAGGGAATACATAAAAATGACAATTTAAAGTATGGTTGTGTATCTGTATACTGCTTGCAGTCTACTTATCAAAGCAGCCACAGTATTATATTGGTTATTTTATTTTCATTTTTTAATTTTCATTTTTATTTATCTTGGATGTGCCGTGTTTACTTTTTTTGGTTGAATTTGTGTTTTTATGCACAACCAGTGTTGTGCTTCTTATGATGTCCCATTTATTAACAAGAATAATACACACTTTTCCTTTGAACATATGGAGTAGGTTGTGTACAGAATAAATATTACTTGCTCCGTGTTGTTAATTGTTGCAAGATTTAAAGCCAGCAGCCATATCACCCTGCAACTCACAACTGAACTCACAAGCCACTGAAGCTAAGCAGGTGTGAGCCTGGTCAGTACCTGGATGGGAGACTTCCTGGGAAAACCTAAGGTTGCTGCTGGAAATGGTGTTAGTGGGGCCAGCAGGGGGCGCTCACCCTGCAGTCCATGTGGGTCCAAATGCCCCAGTATAGTGATGGGAACACTATACTGTAAACAGGTGCCGTCCTTCAGATGAGATGTAAAACCGAGGTCCTGACTCTCTGTGGTCATTAAAAATCCCAGGGTGTTTCTCGAAAAAGAGTAGGGGTGTAACCCTGGCGTCCTGGCCAAATTTCCCATTGGCCCTTATCAATCTTGGCCTCCTAATAATCCCCCTCTATGAATTGGCTTCATTACTCTGCTCTCCTCCCCACTGATAGCTGATGTGTGGTGAGTGTTCTGGCTGCCATCGCATCATCCAGGTGGATGCTGCACATTGGTGGAGGGGAGTCCCCATTACATGTAAAGCGCTTTGAGTGGAGTGTCCAGAAAAGTCCTATATAAGTATAAGCAATTATTATTATTATTATTATTAAAGCAACAAAAGGAGAAAACAGCAAGACACTGGATATAGAATTGGATGGCTTCTTCTGAAGTTTTAAAATATATAAAGGATTAACATTTCCCATACCATATAATCCATTAAATCTGAGCATTCCAAATAATGGGTAAAAAAATTCCAGTGACTAAAACCTTCTTCAAACACATAGCATTGTACAGTCATTGCAAATTCTAGAACTGTTGGAATTGTGCAAAAAGTAACAAGGTTTTCCACTTAAAAACAGGTGTTAATTCAGTCCTGGGTTTAATTCCATCTTGGGGCACTTGTCTGTTTGGAACTTTCATGTTCTCCATGGGATTTTGCCAGGTGATCCAGTTTTTCTCCCTCTTACCAAAGACATGATAGTGAGTTCTGATAGACTGATCTAAATTACACTTACAGACAGACCTCTCTCTAAATAAGCAGTATCATGAGATCTGAGCAATAACCCTTTACCACTTAATTAACTTATAATAATTATAAAACTCACCTTAAGTGTGACTACAAATATTACAGTGGTATTTAAGCTGTGCAGTAACTGCAATCGTTACTACAGTTGGCCTACCACAAACCCTTTTTGTGCAGGGTGATAGGGAGGAATTCAATGGTGATTACTGTACATACTGTGCTTTCCCATTATCAGAGGTTCTGCTTATCAAACAATGCAAAGAGCCATTTAATCTAATGTTCATTGTGTTGGTAAAGTGGAAGTCAGTTAATTAATTGTGTAATGAATCAAGGTTCATGAAAGAGCGTATTGATGACAAAAAAATCAAAATCAGTATTAAAACAATCAGTATTATAACATTTTTACTGTGTTCTACCAGAGCTCATAAAGACTTGGAGTTAAACCAAATGTGTATGGTTGGCACTGACTCATAAAGCTGAGGAAATTAAAGGCTTTATTGTTGTCATAATTTGAATTGTATTAACATGCTGCCAAAGAGCCTGAAAATGAAGGACTTCATGCAGATGTTCATTATAGTTGTGGACTTTCAATAATCAGCTTGACACTCATTCTCTCTGTTTCTCATTCCCACTTTAAAAGAAAGTACAGTAGGAATGAGTTCCGCACTTCACTGGGAGTGCTATCAAAAACCCAACATAGCCTATTAATATGAAAACAAACTCTACTGTACATCATAGTGCCTCACACAAACTTTCATTTAAAAGCTCACAGATTATAACATTTATTTCAAGATATTTTCTTCATTTAACATACACAGTTCCATACAACTTTCCTCTTCCTTCCATAATATTTCCCCTCTGAAAGTATTTTTATGCATATGGAAAGCTGGAAATAATAATAATAAGTGGGCTGCTCATTTACATATTTATTCAAATTATCTAAGTCACAATAATATGCAATCTAGAGACTATTTAAATTATCACACCACACAGGAATAGGGCATATCAGGTGGCTTTGTTTGATCATCTATGGACAAACAGCTCTGTAGAGAGAAGTAAACAGCCTTCTTACAAGACAAAGGTTTATTCCACAAGTGTTAAAAACACAAAACACAGGGAACAATAGGAGAATGTTCTCAGGATCCATCATCTTATATTTAATCCTCTCCCATTATATACCCCTCATTGACCACACTAATGGACTTGGAAGTGATCATACATTTTTCTAAGGACAAGTAAGACTGTTTTCATAATCTAAATAATCCTCCAGAGGTGAGGTAAGGCCTGCCCTCTAAACCAATTGTAGGATGGAAATAATCTTTCTTTTCTAATAAAAATCCAGCTAAATGAGAAAGTGACTAACGTTGTCTGGAATGAAAACAGCAAATAGTTCCACAAAAATGAAATGCAGCTAATTTACCTTTAATTTAGTCTAAGTCACTTCAATGTCTGATACCTGATAGATTCTGGTTATTAACAATGAATCCACTGATTTAAATGAATTCCTGATGCCTGGGTTACACTTACTATACCAGCTCATTTGATTCCAGTTTAAATATTCTGGCATACTTTAATGTAAACTTTCCTAGTAAATATGTTAGTCTAACTACTGTACATGGATAATTATCTGATTTATTAGGCACATTTACATTGAAGTATTAAAATAACTGCAATGAAATGAAATGTGACTTAATATTTAACTTTTGCTTCACAATTGTAATCCACAGATTTTAATTTATGACTCTTATCCTAATATTAGAATTTTTTTAAAAAATCTGTTTTGCTTACCATACATTTCTGTCTATACTTTGGACCAGGTAAGAATGATATCTTCGGGGAACCCATCAACCTGTATGCCAGACCTGGCAAGTCAAATGCAGATGTCCGTGCATTGACTTACTGTGACCTACACAAGATCCACCGTGAGGATGTACTGGAAGTGCTGGACATGTACCCAGAATTCTCTGACCACTTCTGGAGCAGCCTTGAGATAACCTTCAACCTTCGTGATGTGAGTTTACATGTGTGTTGCAGCACCTTACACTCGGTTTGACAATATGTTCAGATGACTGTCAAAATTAAGCCCTCAGATGAACTTTGAAACGAATAGCTCAACTTGCATAATTGTTGCAAGATATACTATTTGGACCAAACACAATACCTATCCATCACAGATCCTCCAGCAAGTTAAAGGGCAGAAGAGCCTATAATTTGTGGGCCTGTGGTCACTAATTGTCACTTACAAAACCAATTAAAATAGTCTCCAGTCAGAGAAGGATGTTTAGAATATTTTTTCTTAAACAAAAAAGCCTGAAAGCTAAAGGTACATAAGTTGTTGTGAAGCTAATGAAAGACATGACTGCACATATGTGTGGGTTATTATATATTTATGTTTGCACCAACTTTCCAAGAAAGCACCACATCTTTACAAAGCTGTCATAATTAGTGGGGACTTCTCTATATTTACAGTAAGAGAAGGTCCTTCAGGGTTTTGCCCACTGAAAACCATGTCTGTGATGTGTGGATCTGGACTCATGGATTGTGGATATTCAGCCTGATCCTTTTCTCTCTCTTCTTCCAGACTAACATGATTCCAGGCTCCCCGAGCAGCGACGATTCAGACTGCGGCTTCAATCGCCTGCGTCGGCGCAAACTCTCCTTTCGCCGCAGGACTGACAAAGGTACTAAAACATCTGTCTCTGTTCTCAAGTGACACCCAATTTTTTTTCCTTATAAGGAAACAAAACAATAAAATTGTATTCCATTCTTCTGAGGATGCTTTTTATAATGAACAAGTGTATCATACAGTATTTACACATTCATAACACTATTAAAAACAGCTTTCAATTTGTCACTAAATTTTCCCTGTGTGCTTATGGCTGTGCTTTGTGATGAACTGATTTCCTGTTTAGGGTATATATTGAACACTGACTTTTCTTATTGGAGTTGGAAAGAGTATGCTTATATATTCCTCTGGTGAGCAGTACAGTAGTATGGCACTCAGCGCACTGCTACCTCATGACTTTTTGGTCTTGGGTTCAGTTTGGGGCTGCTTCTGTTTGAATGTTCTCTACAAGTTTCCTCCCAAAGGTGTGAAGAGTTTCCACAACTCTCACCAGGACAAAAATGTAATTAAATGGAGGTATCTTTCCAGTGCAGCTGCACCTTAAAGTGCGGGTACTGTGTTGTGTTATAGACTGTAATTGTTTCTTTGTGCAGATGATGAGGATGCTGGAGAAGTCAAGAAGTCACAGAGACTCTCACGCAAAGGAAGGAAGCATATAATCAACAACCAGAGCGAGGTGCGGAAAACAGAGTGGGAGGGGCAGCGAAATTCAGTCTCCTCCCCGTCTCACTCCAGTGGCGATGAAGGAGAGGAGCCTGTGATAACTGTCCCTGCCCCTCCCTCTGCCATTCTGGAGCTGTCTGCTGCCCAGGCCACGCATCTGCACTTTGGAGACACACCCGAGGGGGATGGGGACCCAAAGACTGGCAACACCTGCAACGCATTGTCCGGTGGGTCCCTGTTTGCAGCAGTAATTTATTTCACTAAAGACTAGGTGGAATAAAAATATTTCCTTCACAGGACCATCTTATCTACTTTATGGACAAGCAGGGGCTGCTTTGCTGCTGATACAGATGTTAGATTTTATTAACATCTGTATCAGCATCTGTAAAATCTGTATCTAATAACGTCATTTATTATTAGGTTGTACACAATGAAAGAAGGCATATCTTTTTACTGTATACTGGCTACAGATGTAGCTCTTTACCAGGATGCACCAAAAATTCTGTTATGCAAGCAAGCACAAGTTATAGTACTTGTGCCTTTTTGGAAAGAAATGAATTAACAGATTAAATGAAGAAATATTTATGGAAAATAAAATTTATTTTAAATAAAAAAATACTATACAGTATGTTAGATGTATATCTAACAAGATAGTGTAAGCAGGTATGGACAAGCTGTTTACAGCATTGCTGAAATGTTTCTACATACAGCCTTGGAACTCTATTAATGGTGTGCTATTTACATTATTTCAGCATGAGATAATCCAGTTTAAGAAAGAAAGTGCTTTGTACTATATTTTTTTACATTCAGATAAAATATATCAGGTAAAATAATATTAGTTAAACTCTCTTCTGCTGTTCTTTCGCATTCAGGGGCATTTTCTGGGGTTTCCAATATCTTCAGTTTCTGGAGTGACAATCGTGGGCGGCAGTACCAAGAGCTACCCCGCTGCAGCCTGCCCTCTCACCCTCCCCTCTCTGCTCCTCTGCACAGTATCACACGGCGGCAGAGGTTGGAGGTGGAGTCTAGGCTGGACCTTCTGCAGAAACAGCTAAACAGGTGAGAGCTACACAGCTCAGACCAATAGTGTAGTGATTTGGTGGTGTAAATTTGAATTTCTTGGACTTGAGAACTTGGCTTGAAGTTACGTTTTAGAGAGGGAGAAACTTAGAAAGCCCATTTGCCTGGATTTTATAGCTGCTACACTGAATATCTGTGGATATGCAGTGTAGTGATCTACTAAAAGTGCGATTTGAGCAATACATTCAAAGCTTTTTCAGTTCTGTAAACCAGAGAATTGAGTTAAATGAGCAGGACTATCATACAGTGCATTCTCTCCTGAAGATTGAAAAGAGCTATTAAAGTAAAGGTGTAAAAGTAAAAATGTGACCAGTCATGTTTTAATATGGCCTATCTGGTAATGTCAATGTTTTATTGAGAACTGAGCTCAAACAATTTCAGTTTAAGAGCTCAAAAGCTCCAGAGTAGGCTCTGCTGCCTAATTCAGGGTCACCAACAGATGCACTGCTATAAAGGTACGAAGCAAGGCCGTGCCTACAGGATGTGTCATGGATGTCGGAATGGACAAACCGTGGAATGGCAGGAGAGCGGAAAAAGACCCTATGCGTAGCGGCGGGACGGGGGTTACCCCGGGCTCAGTAGTTCAGGAAATGCCGTATAGAAACCTATGCCCTCAAGCCCCGGACGGAGCGGCGACCTGGTACTTGGCGGGTCTCAGGACGTCAATGCTGAGGGAAGGGGAATGAGTGACCCAGAAATATATATCCCCTGACAGAGTAGGAGAGCCCTCTGGCTGCAGTGGACATGACAGATGTGCACTGCTATCAAGTTTTGGGTATGAGAATTACAAGTATCAAAGTAAACCACTGAGGTGCTACCCAACCATACGAGCATATACAGTATCAGTTTTCAAAGCACTGGAACGTTGACTTTCTGAAGATGGACAGCTGTGAGAATGGGCTGAAGTGAAAAAACCTTTGCCAGTTTGTCAGTTTCTGAATTGTGTCATGGGTTGTAACTCAAGGGTGTTTAGACAAGCCCTGGAAAACCAGCATGAAGGCAATAGAAATTAGGACTTTGCTTGTACTTTGTAAGGGTACATCCAAGAGGGGCAAAGCTATGGAAAGACTATACTGTATTTTTAAAGGTGGAGGCCTAATGGTGTACTCGCAGATCTATTCCAATTCTGTTGGTAAAATCAGAATTATTTCATTCTGTTCTGTTCTCCAGTAATTTGCCTGAATGCTATACTGAATTAGTGTTAAAAATGATTTTCAATATTTCTGTGTTTACAGGTTAGAATCTCGGATGACCTCAGACATTGGTGCCATTATGCAGCTGCTACAGAGACAGATGGTGTTGGTACCACCTGCATACAGCACAGTGTCTTCACCTCCAGAGCCAGCTCTTTACCCTTGTACTGCTGACAGGCTGGGGCAGCCAGTTATGCCCCTGGAGCCAGAGACCTTGGTATCACTCTCACAGGTACACAGAAACTGTGAGGGCATAAACAGTGCAAAACACTAATATTATATATTTTCTTTTTAGTTTTACTATACTAATATATTAATGTTTACTAATAATGCAAGTTCATTCAGCCCATTTTACCTATTTAATTGCTATATCCCAAACCATTCCCAAAGCTACTTCTGCTACTTCTTGATCCCAAAATATCAGGCAGTTCTAACATATTTTAATATAGACTTTGGTTATCTTTATATCCTGAAAGGCACTGATCTTGGATTAACTAATTTTATTTTAGCTGCACAAGTTTGTAACTTGTTATCTTGACCACAGAAGCAAGTCCCCTGTGTATAGAATGTAACCTTATTTTAATACAGTTATGTTGAAAATAATGTTCAGTTTTACCTCAGGCACTCACTTTGTCGTTGGATAATCTCTATGGTTTACTCTGTCAGTACTTTCCAGGATGTTAAAAAAGTTCCATAACATGAAAGATAAGAGAACAAATGCCTATATTCACTATGAATGTTTGGAGCTGCTACCTAACATTGATCTATGGATAAAATGCATATTTGCTGTAAAAGTTGTAAAACCTTACCTAAACACAGATGTCACCTTCCAATCCAGTATTATGTATCAGTATTATGTCCAGGAATGTATGCTTAAGATGACCATACTGTACATGCTTATTTTGGCCATATTGCACTCACTCTGTACTATTCATTCAAAGAAGGAACATACCATAGTACTTCCTCCTTATGTATCAAACATAACTTGAAAATGTTATTATGGGACCCACAAGAAGCTTTTTATGCAAAGTCAAATTTCCATAAACCGAGTCTTATGTAACCAGTGGACTGGGTTTAAATATTGGCACAGACAATCAAAAACTTAAATATGCTGATTTCATACAGTAAGTATTAACCTCCTCCCCCTAGTCAATATCTGGTGGAAGTATCTGTTTAGAGAAATCTCTACCAACCTGGCTTTTCACATTAAAATTATGCTATTATTCACTTTTAAAAATTAGTATATGCTGTATAATCTGTAATGCAACAAAATGGTACACTATTGCAAGGGGCTGAATCCATGTGCAAGGAAATATTTCCACATACTGTATTGTACTGCCATGCTATTTGAGATTTAACAACTTAATCCTGAGTGTTGTGTAATCTCCATTCTCTCCAGCTGTAACACTAAACTCCCATCTTCCCTCTTCTAGATCACTGATGTACAGGAGTTAAATGAGATTCCACCCACATCCTGTGATCTTCCACTGAATGCTCTGGAGCAAAAGTCAGCGGATCCTCCACAAGGCAGCTCAGCAGAGAGACAGTGCCTGGAAACAGTCAGTCAGGATGCTCTGTGTACAGAGAGTCACAACGAGACAAAAGACAACACCAGAGACACAGAGCCAAAACGGAGGCTCTCTCTGCCTGAGCAGTACTCAGAGGAGCCTCAGGACTCACGGACACCACAAAGACACAGTTCTGACCCAGGAAGCTAGTTTTATGGCTGACACAGCTCTGTATTTCTTAGGCTCAGTCTCATTTTTTTTTCTAGCAGTCCTTTTGGCACTAAGCTATACTAGTGTTAAGCTGCTGAAAACCCAGCTCAGAGAATTCTGTAGTTGTGTTTAGGTTCATGACTGGACTGCTCTTCCTATTTTTTCTTAAATTCCAGGAAGTAATGAGGTGCCGAGAGAAAGACTGACTCAAAGACTGGAGGAGAGGTTTTAGTAGTTCCATCTCCATTATTAACACAGTGGAGAAGTAAATATTTAACTTTATCAATAAACTTCTGCACTAGGAAAGTGACTAGATAAGGATTTATACCCAGAGTACTGTGGAGAAGGGCAGCATCATTAGTTTTTTTTTATCTTATTTGGCTTTGACAAGATGAACGTAAGCATGGCATGGACCTCTGTTAAAACGTCCCTTTACTGCAATGCCAGGACTGGATAACTATGAAAAATAAAAAAAATAGCCATTATGTTTTGCACTGAAATTTCAGACACTTTATCTCTGTGGCTCCTGTAACACGTCCATGGCGCTTCCTGACTGGTACATAACCTGAAACGTGTTAGCTGGCCTAACAAGAAGTGGTGTCCCGTCCCATCTTCAAACCTTCACTGCTCCTGCCTGTGGGGGGCAGGACTGCTAAGGCCTCAAGAGTCATTGTGTTGTGATTTCCCCCGGAATCTCTGTGTTTTTTTTGTTTTTTTTGTTTTTTTTGTTGGTCTGGGGGTAATAGCCATGCATTCTTAATGAGCATATCAAACTCCTGTTGCAAACCTTGTACAGACTGTAGAGAATGGAGTCTTATACAAATATGCAAATAATAGTAAGAGAAGAATAAGTTATTTGATGTATATATCAGTTTTAGTCCAAAGGTGTGTACACATCTAGTTTGCCTTGTCTCTGGCTTATGAACTTGATGGTTTTACTCATTGAGGTGCCCCTTTTACCTCAGCAATCCAAGGAATCAAACAGCAATATCAGAGTCAGGGTTGGATTCCTGTTCAGTCTTATAGTTATATGGTGCCTGCTGGATTTTTGCAGGGCCCAATGTCTGTGTGTTTTAGCATGACAAATGCCCTGAAATACCATTTTGTTTTCTTTCATTTTCCTCGTTAGCTTTGGATAGTCATATAGCAGTGAGGTCACTGGTTTGCCACAGAGATATGGGTTTCCAATTAAAAAATCAGGCTGAGTTACAGAGTAGCATAGAGCTAGCTGGACTAGCTATAAGGAGTTTTTACTTACAGTAAGTTTATCAGCTAAATTAATCTAATCATTACGATTAATTACAGACCTAAGGGCACTCCTACCTTAGGGCACTAAACATTTTTGCTCTTTGCTTTGTGAGGGAACCTTAATCTTATTCTAGTGGAGTACTTCTCTAATTCATTCAGGGAAGAGTTCAGTTTTCTGGATTTCAAATGAAAATCAGCCATGGAAGGTATACCAAATATGACAAGAACAATGCCACCCTGCAGATTGTCTTAATACTAGCACAAAATTTATAGTCCTATGTTTGAGTTTCATAGACATGAAAAAGGTTAGCTACCAATTGAATCTTATATCACATACTGTACAAATAACAAATCTAATCAGTTTCTCTGGAAAAGATATTTGAGACCTAGACAATTATTTTTTAATTATAAAGAAAGTAGATCAGCTGAGAACAAAATCTCATTTATGATGAAGACCTTGAGAGACATCATTGCAGCAGTGTAATTCACTCAAGCAAATTGAATAAAGTACCTCACTCATACTGTAAGTACAGAGTACCTCACCCTTCCACTTAAGAGGCCTACTTAGATTGATCCAGAACCATGATTAATTTCAGAATAATAAGCACTTTATTACTTCTGTCTTGGGTATAAATCTATTTACAGTTCATCCTTTGTAAATGACACTGTAAAAACAAAATTCAAGCTGTAAAATTTACAGTATGTTTGCCAGGGGTGCATTTTAATGTACACATTCATGTTCAAATGCTCACCTTGTAACTTTTTGTTGAAATTCGATTAGGGAAATAATCAGCAAATATATTGATAAGAGTGATATTTCAAAAGCAGACCTGTCTTCCTAATGCTCAGTGATTCATACTCAGGCAGCTACAGCAGAGGCAACAATGTAGCAGACCAGCATAGGTCTATTTACTGAACACTTCACTCAAAGATGTGTAGACTGACACAATCAGACATAATCAAATAGGATAATCTATTCGCAATGAAACAAATATATAATAGGAAAAATATTTGCAGCACTGTCAGTGACTTAATCAAATCCAAATTTAATTCACTTGACAGACTAACATTACAGACTAAAATTACAAAGCAGATGCAATTAATTTCTGTTTTTGTAAATACCTGTTTTCACTAACTTGAAACTCATCAGAAGACTGAAGAATGTAATATGATTTTGTTAATACATATAGTTCTAAAAGGGTGCTATAGGCTTTCATGGGTAGTAACTTACTGTAACACTGTTCACAATTCGTATCTTATCCCTTCAAGAAGGAACCAGTAAAACAGAACATAAATGAAAATTTAACTGATTTAATTGGCTTAACAAGATTTATCTCAAGATAAGATTACACCACTGGGTTTGATAAATACAAATGATGTACACATAAACATCAAGGCCACTGTAGCATGAAGTACTGACATGATTAGCTCAAATAAGGTTAAGCATTAGGGGTTTTAATAATCACAGACCTTTAATTTTCCAATTTGTGTACCATATGCAGATATGTGTGTGTTTCTGTCTGTCTAAGGGAACTGTAATTGAAAGGTTTCTTTCTTCAAAATTGCAAGGGTCCTTGGAAATGAATGTTTACAAGGGAAGTCTGAATGAAGTGTACAAAAGAATTCAACACATATCATCTAAGGTTCATCTGCCAGAGACAAAGATGATACTTACCAAATTACAAAATAATTTTACTCCTCTAATAATGTGTAAACCTGTGTATTTTGAGTGTGAGTCTCATAGAGTCTTGAGAAAGTCTTTAAGCACTAGACTGAAACTTCTGCCCAGTATTTTGATTTATGGGGAACATCATGGGAAATCTCTAATTCACTGGGAAAACTCCACTGGCAAATATCAAGGCCCTATTTTTATTGTGGCATAACTAATCAATGTGCTACCAATTTAATGGTGAGTGATAACATGTGTTATAACAATGATTTGAATGATAATAAAGAAGTGGTAGTAACACATAGCCATTTCAGCTTCAGATGTAGCCTCAATGTAGCATTGGTCATGAATTGGCTATATGCTGCTGATGCTAGTGCATCATCCCAGCCTTCTGGGGAATGTTTAAACAGAGAGGATAGCAGCAAACATAACCTGGACTAGGTGTGTTTCACCTTTATCTCAGAAGTACAGATTAACCCCTTTTTACTTGATGGTGGGTAGCTTCAAGCTGTGGTGCTAGAAGACTTTCTGAGTTGTGTTCTATACTTTGTAGTGTAACTATGTACAATTCAGACTGAATTCATATCCAAAACTCTCAGTTTCCCAATAGTGGTATGGGTATTCTATCCATTCTATTGATTTTCAGAAATCTGAGGTAATGTCAATGATCCTGGGAATCATTCATGCAATTGAAAATGATACGTCAAAATAGTAAATATTTTAACTTATAAAAATGCAGCAGATAACGCTGGTGATGATGGTAGTGGTGGTGGTTGCTGTAACACAGTTTAAGAAGTCAACTTGAGTATCACATCTTGTCAACTGCATTTCATTAGAGATGTGTCTGGATACGTATTTTCTTTTTTAATGAAGACAAGATGAGATCTATTTAGAAAACAAATAATGAGACTTCTTTTTTTCTTGATTATCAAGAAAAGCATATGAAGCATTTAAAAGCATAACATCTTGTTAAATTTGGGTGAAGGGTTATGGACCCATAAAAGTCTAGGTTATTAAAAAAAACTGCACCAGTAAAGAAGTGACTTCAGAAGTGATTACAGGTGAAGGAACAATACTTGACCAAAATTGTGCCAGAGCACTGATCCACTTAATATACTTCAACTTCAACTTACATAAATCAAAGGATTCATGAAATACCAAGACTCACCCACTTCACAGTGATTCTTCAAATAATGGGACATGTAAAACCTAACTACTGTTTTTCCTCAAAACCACCAGATTCCCTCTAGCCCTTTCTGTGGAATGAATTAGAATTCATTAAATGACCACTGAAAAGCAGAAGTACCTATCAACAGTACCCATTCTGCATCTTTCATCACTATTTTAAAGCTCTGAACTCTAAGTGAAGGCAAGAACTAGATCTTCTTAAATACTTGATCGGTTAAAAGAATGAGATTCAGAAACAAGTGAGGGTTTTAGAAATGCATCAGTGCTGAATCGTACTTCTGCTGTTTTCCATGTACATAAGAGACTCTTGTCAAGAGACTGACCTTGGCACTTGTAGCCAGCATTATGCAGGAACCTACATTCCTGTGGCATGCTTAAGAATGCAAACTGTAGAAATTGCTGTTAGTGATTTAAATGACAATGATAAATCTCTAATAAAACTACAACTGTGCACATTTTAATTGCATGCTGCACTAAATATCTTCCAAAAATATGGGAATAAATAAGCAATGAGCTTGAAGAACTGTGTGTAGGGTTGGATATCATCTGTATAGGAGACATATTACAATGTAAACCACTGGGAAATAAATATTGTGAACTTCTGTATATCTTGCCAAGGAGAAAGCTGATTTTAAGACAGATTATTGAATTCAACATAGTATTCTCATTAATGTCAGCTTATTCAGGCAGATACCAGCTAAAATAAAACAGACAGACTCCAGTATTGGTTTAACGATAGGGTTACAAGTTGTTGATTTTTCATTTTTTTCATGTTTATTGAAAATAAACCTCTTTGAAAACAAATGCTATGTAAATAATGTTGTAATTCCAAACTTCAAGGCTTCCAACTGATGTGTCAATTCTGTTTTTCCTTTTTTATTTATACAATCTCTATGTTATTTCATACTGTATCCTTGTAATGTCACATTTTGGGACATTTTTATCTGGTAAACAGTTACTTAATACTAGAAAGAACTGTATAGTAAAAAAAGCATGCAAAAACATACAGTTTAATTAATAATCAAATTACAAAATGTGACAACTTGTACAAATATTCCAGTTGCTGTAAAGACACAGCTCTGATGATTAGAGTAATACATCAGGCCAAGATAAGACAACCCATATACTGTATTAACAAATAACACCACTACTGCAAACAACAGCAACACTATTGTACATATGTATAATCTGTGCATTCCAGAATCCTGATACCTAGAAAATCCATAATTCTGCCCTTAAAATCCAAATATGCAACTAAAAACCTTAACAGGCCAAATACAGAACACCTGCATCCTGAATGGGAACAAATTTCCATATTCTACAAATGCATCACTAAAATAAGAGAGAATGGTTTTGCACTAATACATTATATAATAATGTGGGGTGATTTCTTTTTTAAACAACTTTTAATGTTTCTGCTAAGCACCTGTTTAGTGCGTATACTGTATGTTACTGCTCTTTTCGTAAGTACAGTAATCCAAGATCTTTTGAGCAGGAGTAGAAAAGACATTCATAGAAGAGAGCTGGTGGCATGAAAATTAGTGAGGATCTCCAGGACCAAAGTTGGAAACCCCTGTTTTAGGGACTGGACTAAATTTATCTCTACATTAACAAAATTCACTAGAAATAACCATAATTAAGTGTCCCAAAAGGATTATGGAGTGTTTAGTCAAAATTGAACTGAGCTGTGGCCTAACCTCCTGGATGCAGGAGGAGGAGGAGGCTGGGACTCCAATGCAGAGCGATGACCATCTGGCACCTGCCGAAGTGGAGATGGGGTGGAGATAGGATGCAAGGAGATGTGTGTGAGGGAGAGATGTGGATCATGTACAATATTCATAATATTTTTAGGTGAGGAAATTACAGCTGTAATTGTGAATTACTGACAACAGAGTTTGATCTTGGCTATTGCCATCCTTCCTAAACTTCCGTTATAAACTCCATTAATAACAAAATTCTTTTCTAAACGATAATGTGCATTATGAAAAGTTATTATAGGTTATTTTTTGTGTTCTTTTTTTTTCTTATGTGTAATCCATATTGGGCATTTGTGGAAGACATTGTCTATTTTCTAGTTGCTTCTGTAAGGTATTTTAAGAGTAAATAGCAGGTGTAGTTTAACCACAGGGAAAATAACAGTGTCAAGGTGCCATCTTGAGGTGGTAGCAGATTTAAAAGTAAAACAAAATTTTACAATATACCACATAAGCAATTTTCTTCTCTGTGTATGACCACACACCAGCCTGTATAAGAGTACTCCTGTCTGTTGAGAAATGCTGGTGACGGCTTCTTGTTGCACAGGCTTTTCCCGGCACTGAATAACTACTGTTTTGTTATTTCTGCTCCTCAAAAGGGATCTTTTCCTTTTCCCTAGCCTTCAACTGAAAAACTGTGAGCTTAAATGCCAGGTAGGGTACTATTTTTGTACTTTTAAGCAGGTACTGTATTGAACACAGAGTGCTTCAGTAAAACCCCAGCTGTGTAAATGTACAGTAGCTTGCTTTTGATAAATCTACAACCCATACAATAAATGATTTTTTTTTTTAAATGTATCAAGCACTTTCCTAGTACAGCACTAAATATTCAACGTTATTTAAGGATGCAGGAGTACCACAGCAAAATCATTCAATACTTGTCTGACACTATTAGAAATAACCTAAAGATGATCTCTGGGTTCCTAAAAAAGTCATATTTTTCTGTGGAGATCTCTAGGTGTAGTAGAGAATCAAAACATTTCTATCCAAATCTTTATTTTCATAGGGAAAGCTATAGTGTTAGGTATTATAGAAAATTCAAAATATGCTGGTTTATAGCATGACTCGATTTAAAAGAAAACAAAACAGTTGGTGTTAAAACTGCTTTGAAGTAAAAGTAATGTGAGGTACGCAGAAGATATTGTTACAAATAGGGGTTAAGAAAATAGAGATAATCAATAATTAAAATAATTGTAACTCTCACAAATATGCCGAGAATATACATGAATGGTTGGTATAGTTTGAGGCCCCTGAGTTCTTTATTTTCTGCTCACAACTCTGGTAAAACAGAAATAAATGAGAAGTAATCTAATAAATAATCAATTATTTTTAATAGACAACATACAATGTTACATACAGTACAACATAAAACAATGCTTTTTACAAAGCAAGGCATCTCAGTGACCTATGATCTTACTGTCCCAGAAACAAAAACAGTTTGCTTACCTTCAGAAATCTCAGAAATCCTACAAAATGTCTAAACAGACCAAAAAGTGAGATAAACCTGCATCCTAAATAACAGAACAGGACATGATTCAGAGCTAAATCTCTCTTCCTACTATATAAACCTGGATGCTCCACAGTGAATGTCAATCTACTGTATCTCACTATTCTAAAAATGCATCATTAACTAGGAGATAACCTATTCCCCATTAAGTCAGTTTCCTAAACTAACAGAATGAGAGGCTCTTTTAAACAAGATTCAAATACTTAGTTAGATTCTGCTCTGTAGGATGGATCAGAACAAGATCCTTTCACCTGGCATGCTTCTTCTCTCTCCATCTGTTCCCTCTCTTACTTCTGTTCTTCTACTCTCTCCTTTTCATTCTCTATCTCTCCCTGCTCTGGCTGTGTATCTTCTTATCCTGTCTCTCTGGGTATTCTCATTTTATAGTTATCTAGAGACTAACTTCCTAGAACAACAGTACTTAAACTTTTTGTAAGTGCGACCCCCTTTATAGTAATGGAAAAGTGTGTGATCCCCAGTGGAAACAAAATATTGCCACATGAAATGAGAAATACAATAATAGTGGAAAAAAATATACTAACTCAATAAGACGGTTGCACTTGCACAGCGGTGGAGAAAACTAATACAAGGGGATTTGTTGAGCTGAGGTAAAGATACAAATCACCATCTACCTCGAGGTTATTTGTTCTTCATATACAGTAAGTTAGCACTGAAAAGTCCAACTCACAAGGATAGGTTGATGTGAATGGAAGGATTATTTTCAAGGCCATGTTACTCAGGCTTTGGTATTTGCCTTGCACTGAGATCCAAAAGCCAGCCAGTGGTCTCTAAGCGAATATGTGCTTCAGAGTCAGAGATGAGATCAATCAATGATTCCGGTGAAACGATTGAATTAATCAATCAATTCAAGTGATAGTCCTGTGTTAACTGTCTCCAAACTTGGATTTCTGACCCATCCTACTGCAGTTCTGTTTTACAGTAAGTGAAGATTGGGAGCACATTATTTTCTTGTGTAATTTTGAAAAATAAGTTGTTCAAATTATCCTCGGCAAATATAAATGTATGTGTAACACTGTCTTAATACTGTACTTATCTATGCCAGGCAGTAGCTTATACTTTACGCTGCCTGCCGGAACATTAGTCACAGGGTGGGCTGGGTATAAAATGGCTACATTTTCTTCAGAACTGCAATTCCCATAAAACCCACAGAGTGACTTCCTGCCAGCATTTGTGGCACGAGTCTCTATGCAGTCTGGTTGTGGTAACATTCTACAGGTCCCTCCCTGCGCTGGCAGCTTCACCACTGGTAGTCTGTTGTCAACAGCAAGCATAGAAGGAATTCACACAGCATCTCCCTTTTTTAAGCTTGGTTTCTAAAAACATCTCCAGTGGTTTTCACAACTTGAGACCACTGCAAGCTGGTAGCGAGGATCTAACTATTTACCTGTGTGATTATTATTATTGACATTGTCTCCTGAAATGTGATCACTGGACTGGCTGGAAAAATCTACACAAGGTGGCATATCAATTAACACCATTAGCTACCAATGAAGACTGCAGCAGTTTCTCAGAACTGAGAACCACTGTCTTAAGCTATGTCTCTGTCACAAACCAGCTTCAGATTTGTTCCTCGAAAACAGCTGTGACAGTTTGCACATCCACCCAAGGAATTCAACTGGTCTTTCTTCTTTGGCAATGTAGTAGTTAAGTGAAACTGCTAGGGACAAAGACATTTATAACTGAGAACAGGATATACTTGAGAAGCACAAAATTATCTTTAAATTTATTTTTAAATTAAATTGATTAGCTAAAAGTCAAGAATGAGCAAACGCCAGGCAATTTACATTCAATGTAGACAGCAGGAGGGTTTTGCACTCAGATAGTGAAAACAAACTCTAAACACTAAACAGGAAATATTGACCTAAAGTAAAATATGCTATTTATGCAAAAAGACTGAAATATCTTTCTTGACACATCATTTTTACATTTCCTAGACAAAATGAGGAAGCAATAAAAAAGGCAAACAGAGAAATTGTGTCAATTGTGTTAAAAGGGCTAGATTGCTAGATGGACCAAATAACCTAATCTCAATTGTAACCATTTTTCTATTCTTAAAAGAGTCTGACCTAGAATATAGCACCAAGGTGCTATATTAGAACCATAGATTGTAATACTGTTTGGAAAGTCAGTCCATCTACATAAAAGTAGTATGGACAGCATGCTACTTTTATCAGATTCAGGTTTATGTTCATTGTTAGTAATGTAGTGTGCTCTCTGAAGGCACCAGTTCTGTAGGGTTTGGGCATTTACTGGGACAATTATTAATTGTAGCAGTAAATCACAAAATTGATTCTTTTGATGGCTTTAGAATCCAACCATGCGATATAACTCAAACAACGCACACACACAGGTACTAATACATGAGGATACATTTATTAATACATAGAATATGCATGTAAACCTAACAGATCTTATCGAGAGGGTTATCAGAATACAAAAGGTATATATTCAGTCAGTTACGAAGTGTTACATATAACAAGAGGACATACGTTCGGTATATCATTCATTTAGACCGTTTCGTAAATTAACTTGGTTATAACTTCTACATTGGATACTCAGAACAAGTACATAACTCTTAGGAATTAAATTGATATCAACTGGTTGGGATAACAATTGAATTCTTGAGCTGTAATGCATTGAAGTTGAATACTCATCCAATCTCTGGGGATTCAAAGAAACAGTTGCAGGCTGTTGCTGTCCAATCCGTGCTCTCTGGCTCGGTGCCAGGCTGTCTGTGCAGCTTGCGACGGTGCGCTGCTGATGCTCACTGACCGGCTAGTTAGTGTTGGCTTTAACTAGCACAGTTTGAGCACAGGAGAAAAGATGACTGTGGGTCCCAGCAAGTCAGGAAGAGGACTGGTTCGTTCCTGATGAAGTGTTCGTTCTGAATAGTGATTCAGCTGTCCACAGTTCCGACCTGTCCATGAGGCTTGCTAACCTCTGGTGGATCCTCTGGTTACTCTCTGGCAACCTCCGCTCTCGACTCTTAGAACAAAGGAAAGTTCTGGCACTCGGACACACTGGCCGTTCCGTGGTTGTCCGGGCTGAGTCTCAGAATGGTCAGGAGGCGCACTGCGAGAATGTCCTGCCCTTGGGAGCCTTATGTCCTGGGCCATCCTGCCCTGGAATTCTCCTTTGAATTCCCTTTAGAATTGTCCACAGAATTCTTGGAGCTCTGTGTTGCCTGTTTTTACCTGGAGGAACTTCAGCTCATTCATTGGCTGAAAGTTCCATGGGCATTAGAGTCCCACGTGGGTTACTCGGACCTACCAGTCCCTGATTGGTTGATCAAGGTGAGATATGAGTCACTTACTCCTGACACTTAGGAATGCAGTCCAGATGTCCATCTGGCACTCCCTAGACAGATAGGCGCCAATGGATGACCATTGATCATGATAGCCAGGCTTAGCTAAGTGCATCCCCATTTGGGAGCTGTCCCTTATCAAATGAAAACATCTTTAAATCAGCCTGCATGAATAGTTTCTCTGTGGCTGCACCACAGAGATGAAGAGAGAGATGGAGCCTCATTTGGGAAAGCACAGCAACACTTAATTCCGTCTTATTAACAAGCATTGCCGCTACAGTACTATTAAAATAATTTTGAATATTACATGGTTCTGTGTTGGTCATCTTAAATAAATCAATAAAGCATAAGAAGTAATACAGGTGGGTGGGTCAATGCTGCTGTGACCTTGAACCTGGTACTTCTCTCAGATTTCTGTAATAAAAGGCCTGTGTGCATAAATTGTACCTGTAGTATGTTGTATGCTGTGGATAAAAAATCTGTCAAGTAAATCAAATATATTCAGAACAAGGAAGTATGTTCATTTTTAAGTGCATTTGTCCTCATGTGACTGAATTATTGAAGGAGTTTTTATAAACAAAGCATTTTTCTTGGGAAACTTTCTCTTGTCACTTCATAGAACAAAATACATTATAAACATTTGGTTTATAGTTATGCAGTTGGAAAGTACAGGGAACAGTGCCCAGGAAGCAGTTAATTGCTTATATGCACACAGCACGCTGACTGGCACATCCCTGAGCGACAGAGTTATGGAAATAGCAAAAGTTCTGCTCCAGGGCCGAGCACACAGTCTGTGTTGACTCTGCAGTTCTAGGACAGCAGCCAGATACAGGGCAGGGCCGTCTTTGTCCATATGGATGCAATATTTATCGTCTGTTAGTCCGCCATTGTAGAAATCACAGTTCAGACTGTGTGCCAGTGTGTGGTATTGTACTTTGGCATTTTGCACAGCCTGGATGTATTTTTAAATAATAAATCTAGTAATTTCTTTAGGTATGTTTATCACTGCAGAGTTCTATTTCCGTCCTTATACAAGAAAGTGTCAAATTTACCGTAAAAGCTAGAAAGCAGCCTGTGACATTTTTGGATATCTGGACAGAAAGTTCATACAGTCAGGTAGGATTAAAAACTCTTCTAAAAGTGTTTGTCTCATCAGGAGCCTGAAGGACAATTAAGCTGAATGAACAGAGGTTTTAGAAGCTGTCGAGATCCTCCAGTTTTTATTTCTGTGGTACCAGATAATAGAGGAAACTACTGAAAAGTTTTACCGTGTAGGAAATATCTTCATACAACAAAAGAAAGGAATGTGTTTGTTTAAGTTTTTTTAAGGTGGATGCTGCACATTGGTGGTGGTGGAGGGGAGTCCTCATTACCTGTAAAGCACTTTGAGTGGAGTGTCCAGAAAAGCGCTATATAAATGTAAGCAATTATTATTATTATTATTATTATTATTATTATTATTATTATTATTATTATTATTATTAAGTTGTGCACTAGGCCAAAGCTGTCCCTGTACAGCCATTGTTTGTACTAGCACTTTCTCTGAGAGAGACATTGAAAAAAAAACATAGAATCTTTATTTTGTAATTAGCAAATGTAGAATTATCATACGACATTGAAATCTAAGTTTTTGAAAGCTTGAAATTTCGGCAAGATTGTTTTTTGTACCAGTGACAAGAGGGAAACGTCTTGAACCACTAAGGTCTGAAACGTTTTATTCACTGTTACATGTTGATTTGCCACCATAATTAAGAAAACGGCTATCTAATTTTAATATTGTTTATGTCTTTAACATAAGTTCTAACAACATATAACGGTCTTAAAGCTGTCAACACCAGTGCACCAGCTTATGTAAAGAAGATGTTGTTTTTTTCATTTACTTATACTGCAGGTCATGTGAATTGAAAAAAATAAAGTGTAGAAATATCAAGACAATTAAGTCATCTTTTTTTTTTCCTTCCCTTGTTGCCTATTCCACAGTGCTTGGTTAGGTTCCCAGGATTGGAAAGGCTGAGCAATGGCGTTAAACAAGCACAGGCAATCTCTCTTCATCTGCCTTCTTCATATCCTGGCACAGATGTACGGGCTTTTGGCCTGCAGGACTGGGAATTTTTCAGAGTGTGATCAAGCTCCATTTGTGCCTGGATACAATCTGGCTGGGGAGGGCTTTGATGTTGTCAAAATGCAGCATAAGGGTGCCTATATGATTGATATCAAAACCTTCCTGACGAGTAATGGATCCTGCACCCTCTGTGAAAACCAGCACCAGGAAGGTAAACTCCAGAAGCTCCCTGTGTCAGTACTGGATTGGCGCTCCTTAAGCCACTGTCGCCATCAGTTGTCGAGTGGGTTATTTTCCTCCGTTGAGAGTGTGATCAAAAGCTCCATTTCTTCCATCAACAACAACTGGGGGGTTGGACTGGAACTGAACACGGTGGGCTCAGCAATCCTGGGTGGGAGCCAATCAAATATTGCTCACTTTGCCCTCTCCAACTCCAGACAAGACAGAATGTCCTTTGCCATCCATGAGGTCAGCTGCAAATACTACAGGTGAGGTCTGTGTGCACAAAGGTAAAGGAATTTCCAGCTCCAGCATGTTGGACCCGTCAGGAGGTAGAATGACAGGGATATCACTTTATATTAGAGATAAAGTCACTTCCTCTGCATCAGAGATACAGAATAAGAAACAAATATTCTTACCGTATACAATGCTGTTGTAGCCCAATGTCTAAGCTGAAGTGAAAAGCGAAGACTATAGTTTTATATAAAATCTGTAAATTTAAACAGAGGAAGTACTTTTGAGCACTGAAGAGATTGGCAATAAATTAAAGAAAATGGGGCTGTGTTTTTTTTAATTAGAGGGACTTTTTTTCTTCTTATAATAACTGCCAGGATTACTCTGTATCTCAGGATGCATTATTGAATATGGAGAAATGCTTTTTCCAGATTAGCATGTTTTGAAATACAGTGTGTGCTGTTCAGGATGTGTTTTTACATAGAAACAAATATTATTTCCTTAAACAATTTGTTTAGTTGCCATTAAGGTTGATCCATCATCTTTCAAGGAATGAGTGAGACTGTAAAAGGCCTACACTCAAGGACCTTTACAAATAATGTATAGATAATTGTTTATCTTGTATTATACATTTAGTTTGTATATCTTTTAAATCTGTGTCCTATAAATTACCCCACCTTTGTACTGTTCCAAAATAAAATCTGCATGCTGCATATGTGGACCTGCATTGTATATTTACCTCAATGAATTCCTTTTTTCCCTACCTTTCTGCAGTTACCGGCTGACTGAGGATCCCCAACTTACTGCAGAATTTTCCAAACACATACGAAGTTTACCTCAGCAGTATGACTCCAGCACCAAACCCTCATACCGGCGCCTCATTGACATTTATGGCACTCACTACATCAGGAATGTCCAGCTGGGAGGTCGAGTGAGACAAATCTCTGCCATCCGGACCTGCCTGGCCTCCCTGAATGGTCATTCCCTTTCTGAGATCAAGGAGTGCCTGGGGGCTGTACTGAGCATCGGATTGGGGATCAATGCCAACGGTCTCAGCAGCAAATGCAGGAGCATTTTGCAAAACCATGACAACAGGATGGGTTTCTACACAGGGTTCATGACTCACATGATGGAAGTCATGGGAGGGAAAAAACGTATTGCAGACGTTCTCTTTTCCGAGTTTACTCTTTCAGCCTACAGTGAATGGCTGAACAGCCTGAAGGACAGCCCAGATATTTTCGCCTACTCCCTCTATCCACTTCACGAGCTGGTCAGGGATCCAGTCATCAGTGCCAACTTGAAAACTGCAGTGAGAGAATATATCCAGGACAATAGTCTTCCAACAGGTATTGCTGGGATTCAACCCTGTGTGTGGGAACGCAATATGGACTACAACTGTTGCCCACGAAACCGAAGGTGGGGCAAATTGGAGGTATTTGTGTACAGAGCCTCTGATTTATTTGGGGACTATGCTGGAGGAGCAGATGGCTTTGTGAAAATGTGGTATGATGGCAATTATAGAGAGACACACTTCATCAGTGAGGACAATAACCCTTTCTGGTTAAAAACATTCATCTTTGACTCTGTGGAGATTGGGCATGCGCTTGTATTTGAAGTTTGGGACAAGGATATTTGGCAGGATGACCTCCTTGGCAGCTGCCGTGTATATCCCACACAAGGCAGCCAATACATCAGCTGCCCACTAGACCACGGAACCTTTCATTTCAGATACACTGTCAAATGTCAGCGTCACCTGAGTGGCACACATTGTGAAAAGTACCAACCATCCACTTCTTAAGCCACCTCGTTATGCTTTTTTTTTTCTCATGTCCATGGCTATCACTAAAGTCTTTGGGTATGGTATTCAAAATAAAACTGTTGGATTCATATTGTATCAATTCTGATCATGCAGTAAAGCACCACTTTCCCTTCCACACCATGTAATGTAATGCTTGAAAGCCCAGACTTTCGAGTATTCAATTATTAAAGAATGTTTTCTCCTACATTAACATCTTCCTCCAATCTATAGATGTTAAACAGGGCAAAATAATCATTCATGTGAACATTATTCAAGTTTTTTTTTTCTTAATGAGGAATTTGTTCACTATTTTTCAAATACTCAGACAAGACAAATCCAATACCCTTAGACAACAGCTGCGTCTACATTTCTGGAAGAGCCTGGAAAAAGTTAATATAAACCTATTACATATTCTGCTTTATGAACTTGAAATCTGTGTACCTGGAGTGTTATATGTTATGTTATATCATGTTATATAAGTAATATTGTTCATATATTCACAGTATTAAAAACATAGTAATATAATATCAATAATCCTTTATCAATATTATGTACCTCTCATATTATTTAGTATGTGTCAGTTATCTACTGTTTTTAAAATTCAACATCATTTATTCAGTCTTCTGTCTTTATAAAGCTGATGAAACTGTAAAAATAAAACTTTTGTTTCTGTCTAACAACTTTGGTTCTTACTTACAACTTATCATCACATACAGTAGACAAATCTATTTTTGATCTTCTAAATTCTTAACAGCACCCTTAATACTTTATTATGCTAAGTTTCATATTTTGTTCTCACTATAGCAATTGACATTTATCTGACAAATAATTCCCATGTGGAAAAAACAGTTATAAATGGGAATAAGCCAAAGAAAAGATATCATCCACAAGGAGCAACACAAAAGGATAACCCTGGAAAGATCATGCTTAACTAAGAAAGCTTATAGTCACTTAGATGACTATAATATAGCATATATTGCTATAGACTACTGCCAAGGTTTTAAAGAGAATACGTTTTTGGAAACATTGGCTACCTCAGTATTGGCCCATTGTTTCTTATCTGAGCTGAATTGGAGACTATCCCAGCAAGCTACAGGCTTAAGGTAAGGCAGGATACCAATCCATCTCAGGGCACACACAGACACAAACACACTCACACCTAGGATAAATTTTCCCAGAACCCACTTAACCTACCAGTTTGTCTTTGGACTGTGGAGGACACTGAAACACCTGGAAGAAACCCATATAAATACTGTAGGGGAAAACTGACAAACACCACACAGATAGCACACCAACTCTGGCACTAATCCAAGGATCTTGATACTAATGCTAACCACTGTACCACAGTGCTGCCCCTAGTTAGAAACATTTACTGTAAAAATGCTTTTTTAAATATGTTTTTAAATACAAATTATAACATAATTTCAGTTCATTGATACTGACTACCGATAGATATTTTTACAGGGAGTGTGAACTCCCTTTCTTTCTCATTCACACTGTTCAGCATATCTTGTAATTCATAATAAAAGGACTTTTTCTTATTTCCTCTCTTAACTGTCGATAATAACACAGGTTCCTCCTCTGTCTTAGTAGACACATTAGATCTTACTGGAGCCAAAATTTCTATTCAGTTCAGTAAAGAAGGATGAGTACTGAATGTCATGCTTTTTGACAACATAAACATCTTTAAAATTGCGCCTCGACCTCTGGCACTATCTTTGTCGTTAAACAAAAACTTGGTATTTTCCAGAACACTTCAGCTATAGAAATGAGTACTGGACATTTAAACAAACCCTCCCAGTGCATACAAAATGTCAAAGCCTTAATAAATATACTTTATACATACTGTTTGTCTGGATAAAACTGCTGACTTTTGAAATGCTGTAGTTTAGTTCTCATTGGATTAGGATTTACAGCAAACTGAATCTATCTGTGTGAAAACCAAACTGATTTTCTGATAAGAGGTCAAGTGATTCTAAGTAGCATCTGTTCTAATCTACTATTTTAAAAGAATGGGTGAGAATGGGTATGTACTGTAATGGGCAATATTTTGTTTTCTCATAGGGTTTACAGATTGGTGTAATGATGGGTATTTTTCATTGAGATCTGACATGTATGGAAATTTATGTTTAGAAAAATAAAGCACTGTATTTTCCTGCAATGTGTCATTATGTCAATTGAACCTTGGATTTGCTGCTTAACAGATTTGAGAACTATTGAATATGTCAGATGAGCTGGAATAATGTGAGGCATCTGACACTCAAAAGACTAGGAAAAAGGCACATGATTATCCTGGTTCAATGACAGGAATAGGACAGAATCCAACAAGACAGCATTCTACAACTTGGTATAAAGAATGCGTCACAGAAATACAACTTGTATTGCTTCTAATGGTGGTCTTATACCTTCACAGCCTGTAACTTTCACAGTAGATCCCCTATTGAACACAAATTGCAGCATTATCATCATAATGATTTTACAAATGTTTTGTCTGTTCAATAATATATTAGTTCATTTGCTAAAAAAAAATCAATTTCATGTGAATGATCCTGGCAATTTGTTGCAGCTATCAGTTTCTGTTACTCAGTATATCTTAAAACATTAATTATTCAGGGTTTGTTTGATTTTCAGATTGTAATGTAACATGACTTGGTGTACTTATCTTTAATGGAACTAATTCTTTTATAATTTAAAGAGAGGATTTCTTTAAGGGAACCCAAAGACAGCAAGGAGTACTATTTACTGCATGTTGGTTATTTAGTTCTTGTGTAACTAAAGTTAAGCTTTTGGCAAACTGCATGCTGATACATATGGATAACCATGTTGTAAATTAGTTTGGTCAATATTAGTTTGTGTATATGAGAATGATCAGAGCTTGCTACTGTAATCAAAGTACCTCTTTGTATAACAGTAAAGTATTGAAAAATGTATTTGTCAAAATAAGAAAAAGGTTAGGTAATTATTTATATTAGTTGTAGTTTAATATCTTGGGTCTTAATATCTATTTATGATTTCTTCAATGCATAGGACACTGCATGCATACAATGAATACAATGATATGTTACGTTACTGTATATATTATAGGAAATGGAAAATGCTTTACAATCTTATTCATTCTACAAAATGTTCCATACTTTATTTTAAATACTTTAATATATATTAGTATACTGATAAAAATCGCTAAATGTACAGTATATTAACACTTTACATTGAGATAAGGGAAAGACTGTATTGTGACCTACTTGTAGAATTTCCTGCTTGCCTACAAACGTTTTTAAAATCTGAATTTAGAACAATAAAGACAACTTTGAAATAATTTCAGGTAGCATCTTTAAGAGCTTATTAATTTGAACACATTAAATAATAAAAGGGATAAGAGGACAATGGGTGCCACAGTAGTGCAGTGGTTAGAATTACTGCCTTGCAGCGCAGAGGCCTGGAGATGGATTCCAGACCAGGGGTGCTATCAGCCTGGCGCTTGTACTGTATATTCTCCCTGTGTTCATGCTGGTTTTCACTAGGTGCTCTAGTTTCTTCCCTCATACTGGTAGGGTGATTGTCTTGTGGGAAAATTGGGCCTGTTGTGAGTGTGTCCTCATGTGCCTGTGATGGACTGGTGCCCTGTTCAGGGTGTATCCTGCCTTGTCTGTTGATTTCTGATATATTCCTGTGACCCTATATAGTAAAGAGTGGTTACAAAATGGATATATGACAGTTGGATAATTAAAAAAAAAACATTTTGCAGATATAGATATCATACTTTTACAGTAGATATTGTGAAATGTGTTTCTTTTTAAAAGCATGTGTTAAGTACACAAAACTATATGACAGTTACAAATTGCAAGTCTAACAAGACTTTTACTGCTATACAGGATTACTGAAGGATAAACAGGTGGGGTTTTCAGCTGTCTGTTTAAGCACACTTTTCTTACTGTGAATTAACGTTGTTTTTCCAATATATTTAGTGAGTCTTATAAGCTATGGTTAGTAAGGCATTGCAAAGCACTATCAAACAGGTCCAGAGGTTTCATCATCTGAAAAGTCCTTTAACAATTTAATGTAGGGATAAAAATTAAATATTAAAAATTGAGGGGCCAGTGTAAGATGTTATTTTTATAGATATTTAAACATAAATAATAAGCAAAGTTACTGCCGTATTATTGCTTTTTTGTTGACATTATGGAGTACAAAAATGGAGTTCATGTCACTGGACATGCTCTGAGTACATTGTAGCTCAGTTAACACAAAACATAAGCCTATCATTTTAAGAATGCAAAGTTGAGGAATAGCCTGATGTTGAGACAAGCACCAGCTTGCCAGCTGAGATTTTGCAGCTGATTTCACTTCAGGTTACTTACTGTAACAATAGTCATGTTGTGCCAGAAAGGATACTTTAGTTATATTTTCTAGCATTGCTACCTGTTACCTTGAGAGCACAGAAGAGTTACCATGAGAAATCTTGAAAATCTGTACATATATTGTGTTGTTATTACTGGAAAATATGTTTTCCTCTTATCTTCTAGAATGTTTATTTCTAACCCAGAGAAGGAGAAGGCTTCTACAAGCATGTAATAACCAAGTCTCTCAACTGAGCTGTTTACTACATCTGATTGGAAGAAAAGTGCATGTTAGCACATTTTGTATACATCCAGAAGATAAATAGCAGCTTTGACATTAAACAAAGCTGCATGCAGGATGGATCGGGTAAAAAAATATGAGCTAATTTAAATAAGCAGAAATAAGCATGGTGATATAACAACATACTGTACCTAGTATATCAGCATTATGTACCATAGAAAAAAAGGGACAAAAATATAGACAAATCATAAGTGTGATATATGTTTATAAAAATAGTTAAGTATTTGGCTGAAAAGTTAAACATGTAGTAAGACTGTCACACTGTTGTCTCACCCAGGCTGGTCAGGAGACAGTCACATTCCCACAGTCTGATGGTGGTTCTCCTGTGGGGCTGAGGATCCCCCTTCTAATCAAGTAACCAACCTACAAATTCAATCTTCCTCTATTTAACCGCTACTCTGCAAGTGCTCTGACATTGAGGTCCTTTGGAGGATCAGCTCACAGCATGTCTCTTTGACTAATGTAAGCAATCTTGACTTTCACCTCTGAGTGCCTGCTTTCCTTTCAGTTCCTGACTAGGAAACTGCTCCCTGAGATTCTGAACTACAGAGCACTCTCGGCATCTCAGTGGCACCAGACATTTGCTGCTTCCAGAGAATGCCCTGCTAAATCTTGAATAAGCCATAGACCCCCTTATAGTGTCACCAAGACCCTCGAGCTCAAGCACTTGGGTTCCATCTGGAACACCTCCGTAGCTACTGCTCTGCAGCACACAGCAGTGCTACAGCTTAATCCCTCCTTTTCCAGCCTGTATCTCTTCACCGCTGCTTGCAGTACCCTGCTGTTTTGCAATGACTTTTACATTAGATGCGTAATATTTTCTTTTTTGTTCAGCAATTCCGGAGTCTAGTCTCTCTGGCTGGATGCCTCTCTGGCAGTTAATTTCACTGGCTTTTTTGTGTGTCTTATTTAAAAGCTTTTTCACCTGAGAGGTGAGAGGGAAAAAGAGACAGAGAGAAACAGAGACCGATGACAGGCCAAGTGGTTACTGTAAGTTTCAGATGCCAGCTGGGTTTTTTTGTTTAATGCCTAGTTTTAATTTTTTTTTAAATGTAAAAGCTTACTAGTTACACTTCATGTAGGATTTACAGTACTGACAATAAACTTTCTCATGTCTTGGGTCATTATCATGTAGTGCTGTTTTCAGACTGAATTGCTTGTTCTTATTTCTATAATCATCAGTGTGTAAGTTGTGATCTCTGAGGAATTTGTCTGAAGTCAGCTTGACATTAGTAGAACTGTTACACATATACAATTAAACATTGCACTATTTGTAAAACCATGCATCTTAGAGACCATGTATTCTTAAGACCTCTAATATCAAATACTATACAAACCTTAATAGGCCAACAATAAGATAAACCTTGTGTCCTAAATCTATCTCCCTGTTTTAAAAATGCATTGCCATCTATGAGGGAACATCTTTATTCTGAGGCTTCCACAATAAAGGAAGGCAAAAGTTCATAATAAACAGTATGCCACGGATGTCGGAAAGGACAAACTGTGGAATGGCAGGAGAGCAAAAGACCCTATGCGTAGCAGCGAGTGAGTTAGCCCGGGCTCAGCTGTTCAGGGAATGCCGTATAGAAACCTATGCCCTTAGGTAGCGGACGTGGGGCGACCTGGTGCTAGGCGGGTTTCAGGACCCCGATAGCCAATGCTGAGCGAAGGAAAAATGAAAGACCAGGAAATATATAGTCACAGGGAGAGAGAAACACCGGAAGGACAGCAAGAACTGGAAATTAGATACAGGACAGAGAAGGAGCGATTCTGGCTGCAGAGGGCGTGACACAGATCAGAAACCTCTCTAAAACAAAGCTCATATTTCTTGTTCACAGTTACAGAATCTGGTCACCAAGACTGATCATAGCAAGGTTTTTTCTCCTGACACAAGCAAGAGTAATGGGTCCTCTTCTCTTTCTTTCTTCCTTCTGCTCCTTCCCTGTTCCCCATCTTTCTTATGCAGTGTTCTGATGAAGACTCCATTTATGATTTACAAAGAAGTTAATAAGAGTAAACCAGAAAACAGAAATTGTTATTTTATCCTCTGTGTTTACAAGCCTGTAAGCTCTGCTGTGACTGAGTTAACTTGTTTTTAAGTTTTATGCCATCTCCCCAGCCACAACAATTCTAATTATAAGGTTTTAAAACATATAGAAGAGAGGTTTCCTTTCTCTCTCTATCACATTTACTGCTCCATAAATTCTCAAATTCGAAGGGTTGTTTTGCAATGACCAATGAATTACAGTGTTGCTAAAGCAGAAACAATTAGCACTACATTTACAGACCTTTAAAATAAAAAATATTACTGGGCATTAACATACATTATTGTTAGACAGGTTCACGGCTTGTTCCTCAGGCTTGACAGGAGATCACATACTGGGCTGCCAGCCCAGTTGTGTTTTCCCTCCCCTTGTAGGATTGGAAGCTGTTCAGAGTCTGGCAGTCAGAGGAATACTGGGATTAGATCTGTTATTTTACAGAACAATGTTTCGTCTAATCCTTCAACATATCTCACAGTGTGTCTGTCTCTGCTTCCGCTTGCAATGCTGGTAGAGGGCAACGGGAGAAACGCCTGTCCTCTTTGGGAAGCCAGGTTTGCCTGTGGTCACTGAGCCTGTATTTTGTAGGGGTCTGTTTCTCTTTGCTGTCTCATATGGTGGTCAGATACCTTGCCCGTGTTTATTATCTTTTTAGAGTCATCTAGCATACCACTTTATGTTGTGCTTGTTTGTGTGTACAAGTGGATAAGATTATGTTGATTGGCTTGTACTATGATTTAATTGACTTGGATTTGTGTTTCAGTTGTGTTCTTAGGTTTCAGTGCACTTCAGGACCAGATGGCTGAGGGGGCTCTTCTCTGGGCTTAGCAGGGTCTTGTGATGGTAGGAGTTGTGGTTACTGTTTTTTAAGTATCAGTAATATTTTATTGCTCTCTTTTGTACTGTATATATACTGTATTAGCGTGGATATTCGCGTAAAACGTCCCCGCACATATTGTTTGGTGTTTTAATCTAGATATGAAGAATGCTTTTATAGAACTTTGTAGATCTTTTATTGAGTGTTTCCCCTGCGTAGTATAATCCTAGCCTGTGACTGAAACTTACATTTTATACTTTTAAATATTTGCAGCCTGATTTTTATGGCATTTGTTTTTATAGAAAGCCCTGTGCACCTTCTTCTTCAGTACCCTCACCATCAGGTCAAAGTTCCCATAGGAACTGATGCTCAGACCAAAATTCAGTAGCTGGTTGTGTGTTCCTGATCAAGTTGTTGATCAATGTGACGTGGTCTTTCTTCCATCTTGTCTAGATCGACTGTCAGTTCCCAGGTCTCTGCTATAGCACCTGTTCTCTCTCTCTCTTGAGAACTGGGGTTTGTTCTCTATGTTGGTGCATTACCATGAAAAGAAGGCCTCTGTGTGTTCACACAATAGTTAAGAAAGTATTTATTGGGTTATGTAAAGACTTGTGGAACAGAACCCTATTAGGAAATGGGTGTGTAAATATTTTTTGTATACACAGTACATATATTATAATATTGACTATAATATAATATTGACATTTTTTTTCTCTCTTCTTCTTTTTTTCAGCATGGAATAAACCTATTACTTTAGTTTTCTGTTTCATTCTTGATAAAAATATCAAGGTTACAAAAGAGAAGAGACCCTTCGGTCCATATAGCCCATTTGGTAAAACTGTAGCTGTCTCATGATCTCATGTTTTGCTTTTCCTCTTGTAAGGTGTAAATAGATCCTGGTATGAAATGGAGCAGGGCCATTCATCAGCCCATCTCTCAGTGCAGGTGAAAGAAACAAAACTGGAAGAAATGGTGAGAGATGTAACTATAAGCATCACTTTTCTTTAAGATGTCTAGAAGATGAAGAGATGCTGTGTAATTTAAATAGTGATGGAAAGTTGAGCTCCCCTGTCCTGTTTTGCTCTTCCTTGTGCCAGCTGTGTACATTTTTGTGTTAGTTAGGATACCTCAAACTGTTTTATTTATTTTTGTAGTTTCTTAAACTGCTGGACTTAAGGCATTAATTACGAAATACAACTAGTCAGTATTAAACTATGCCATTGGTAATACTAAAGGCAACCCTTGTGATAATTTATGTTATGTCTTATTTTATTCACTCATCTTATATAAAATCTACTGTTGTTTAACTATTTCTGAAGGTATGGAAAAAGAAGAGGGCGACCTATACTTATTTTCAAATGCTTTCCAATTTGGTATGGTTTTTTATTTATGCATATTTTCAATCAAGCACAAACCAAAGAATTGTATGCTGTAAGTATGTATTAACAAAGAAATATCAGTTACAGATAATACAAGAACAAACCCCACAATTTGAGGAATTTCTTTTCAGGGAAAAAATATTCCCTCTTAGGCCAGCACAGATTCTGGTCTCAAGGCACAGATAAAGGGGTATCTATTGTTGCATGCGATATCATTCCAGTTTAGTTGAGCTGAAAGACAAAAGGAAGAGACTAAACATGAGTACTTTTCTAAATAGCTTGAAGTAATTTTTTATCATTTCACATCACTGCACCAGTTGTAGCATCACACTCATGTTTAGGGAAAAAATAATTTCTGTCTTAGGTATCTTGGTTCAGAGCATGACTGTAGCACACAAGGAAGAAGAAGGCTGATATGTTGGCATACAAGACCCAGACTTCCCACTCAGAAGTCCAACACGAATGGTCCAAAAACCATTTCAATGTCCCCATTTCAGTCATCATCCGGGAGGTCCTTGGTGACCCCTTCCCCATGAGAAATCAGGCCCCCAAATTAGATTCTGACCATAGTGAATCTTGCAACCACTCCCCCCGTCAGTCCACAATGGGAATGATTCTAAAGGACACATACCTATACTAACATCACTATTGCAAAACAGTACAGGTGCTACCTTTGTTTAATTGTTTAGGGTTATGTTTTGTAGTTTTGTCTTGTAGTCCAGTTTGCTGCAATAACTCTAAAACTCTAAAGGGCGCTCCGGCTCTTTTACTTCGGACCTGATTTCGTGCACCTGCCCCTTGTTCCAGCCTCCTTCCAGCCCCCCTTAAAAGCCAGACTCCCACTCAGTTCGGGGCTCTGCATTAATTCCCGAATCTCGCGAGCCCGGGACCTGGAATCGCCTGGCTCCGTTATGGTTTTAAGTTTCTGTTTCTGTTCCTGTTCCCCCTGCCGGTTCCGACCTGGTTCCCATTTTTAACCATCAGTCTCGGATGGACCGCCCGGCTTTGGATCTTTTGCTTTCATCCTGGATTTCGCATTGGACTCTGTTTTGGATCGTTTGCCTCGGCCACACCTCCCCCGACCACCAGCACTTCATGGACACGCCCCCGTTTTAATCCCCTGCATGCCTTTTTTCCCTCGTGTATTCTCACTCAACCCCGGATTGTGTCATCCACATAGGGTCTTTTGTTATACTTTTGTAGTCTCTGTCCATTTAACAAACATTTGCTTTGCAAAATACTTGGATGATTTGGCTATTTATGTTTCTGCACAACACAAAGGTCCTAGAGCTACATGAGGACCTGGGTCTTTTCAGGACACAGTGTTTTTGGGCACCAGCCTCAACTCTCATTCTTACAATGGTGTTCCAGCTGCTTCGACTGGCAAATCTCTGATGACTTTTGATTTCAGAAGATTCTTGTGCTTCATGCTGGCTCCTTCACAGATATTGCTTCTGAGCATTTTACATGTTTGGCCACTCCATGCCTCAGTTCAGCTCCACTGGCTTGCCTCAATGCCCCAAGCTTCATGTCACCTTTTTGCTGATAAGCGCTACTTTGCCTGGTCTACCTGGACCACTTGATCTTGGGAAGGCCTCCCGCACCCCCTGATGTGCTGCTAGGACATCCTAGTGATAGATGCATCCACTACATGCCGGGTAGCCAAATATCTGTGGTATTAGTGTTTGCTGCCCACTTGATTATGGCCCATATCAAGCCAAGCATTACAGCATATCCTTTGTATTCTTGCAATATCCTGTTGTAGATTGATGTCCACTCAGAATAAGCATCTAACCAGGGTGCTGGACATGGTGACAGATAACTCCAGCAATACAGACAAAGTCATTATTATGTTACCAAAATGCTTGGAAAGCAGGACAAGTGAGTTATTAATTGCTGATTAACATCTCTGGAATTATTCCAGTGCTATACAGATTATAATAGCTTTTAAAAACTTGACATACAGGGACGGATATGATTTCTAATTTGTCAATCTGTACATGCTCATGCTTTGCTTTTTATTGTGCTTAAAATTTGCAACCAGTCTTAGAGATCTTCATCTCATTAGCTATCTGAATACTGATCAATGTTTCTAATTTTTTTTATTTTATCCCTGTCTTTTTGGGGAAAAAAACAATAGTCAAAAAGACTGTGTGGCTAAAAAGAATCGTGCCGTATTCTTAAATTATTCTGCCTTATACCTTATTCTTAAAAGAATTGAATATTATTACCCCAAAATGTGTGTATGCAGTTTTCTACTCCAGAGCTGTTGGGCTCAGTGGGATTCCACTTGGTGTAGTCCCATTTGGATCCATCACTCCAGAGCCATGTGCCCTCCTGCTCACACCACAGAGGACAGAATAATGGAATGAAATGAATACATTTGTTAAAGTATATCTTAATTTCAGACATATTTTATATTGTAAGAGCTGTATATTGTAAGTGACTGTCACGCAAAGTCTTTTAGACAACAGATGTTTTGAGTCTTACCAGACAAGTTCTGTTTTCCTTTGCAGACTGTCAGTCTTTGCATTCAATATGGCTAGGGCTTGATCTACTTCAATTAATTTTTACATCAATGTTACTGTATGTACAAAGTTAATTACATGCAAATGTAATGCATGTAAAACATAGAACTCCTATGCAACATAGCTGATGTTGATCCACAGTGACCCTATAGATAGGGATATCAATTAATCAATCAATCAGTTTATTTAGGAAATACAATGAAATGTCTTTTCTGCAAACTCACCAGGGGGGATTTGAAATCTACACTTTTAACTATACAGTATATCCAAATATTTTTGGGGGGTTTTCAGTGCTCACCAACATTTTTTTGTTGAAATGATAAAAATGATGTGTCATAATAAACTCCAAAGACGTAATCAACGGGTAGTTTCTTTAACCACAATGTTTCCCATAGTTTATTGATATAACTTATACACTGTTAGAAACATAAACCATAACTATATAAATTTGAAAGTACCTCCTCTTAATTACAATCCTTCTCATGTCCTTTACAAGCTTATACTCTTACGGTTTGCTGTAAGAATATGGACCAAAGAACCAAGCCACATTAATGCTGTTCTGTATACTATGAAAAGTAAACATACTGTACTGTGGTTCCTGTCTGTATCCTGGAGTTGTGTATCTGTGAGGAATACTATACCTTTTGGCAGTCACTACCTCCCAGCCATGCGGGATATGGTCTTTTAGACTTGATCAACTGCACCAAAAATGTATTCTCCTCTTCACTGTGCACTGAGGCCAGGTTTCCACCCAATCTGATACATTCCATCTGGAAAAGAAGAGAGAGATGTCAGAGTGAGTGAGAGAGACTGTCATCTTGGGTCACTATATCTACTGTATATAGAATCTACAGTCAAAACTTTTTCAGTGTTACAGTGATACTGCTAAGTTGACAACAACTCATGTTCAATTGCATGGCAGTCGTGGTAGTATTATTACTCCAGATTACTGGGGAAGACAGAGCTTGCTTTGTATTATTAATCATACTGGAAAATCCTGGAATACAGTGTAAGAAAAATTGTCCAAGTAAGCCAATACAGGTACAGTAGTTCTTTGTTTGCATGGCAGATGCATTCCAGAAAGATGTTGCATAACCTGACTTAAAAAGCTATTTTAAATAAATGTACATGGGACAGGATGCGTTCTGAATCCACTGGTTGTGTACGCACATCGCTTTCATCTTCCAGACAAAATGGCGTCGGCAATAAAAAACAAACAGACAAAATACTAGGATATACATTGTAGTTAATAATAAAGCATAGTAAAGTCACATCAAAGAATGTTATGTTACAATTATACAAAGCACTGGTAGACCTAATTTATAATGTCATGTTGCTCTGATATTCTTACTCTGGAACCAGTCCAAAGAGTTTTGAAACAAACTAATGTAAATGCAGTAAGTGAAGACATAATCTCTGACCTGAACAATTCTGTTCAATTGTACTGAATCTATTATTTAAATGCTGACCGATTTCATTTGATCACTGCAGTATCATTACACCTGAACTGAGTCTTAGACACCAAGAACGAAGAAAGCAAGCTCTCATTTCTTGAAACCTATCATGTTGATAGGTCAATTTAAAACATTCTAAATCTATCCTCAATCTTTATGAAGATCCACTTCCCCAACACACAAACAAAGAAGGGAGAGCAGAGAGAGGTATAAGTTCAATTCAAAGCACTACTTACCTCAGCTTCGGCCCATGGCTTCTCTTGTGCAACATACTGGAAGCAACGGTTTCTGAAGCTCTCCCAGCCCGGGGGACAGATGCCCTGGCACTGCTCTCCCTTCCCGTCCTCTTCAGAATTAGGGTCAAGCAAAGGTAACAAAATGGTAGAGTTGAATCAAACTACCTGACTTGAAATGCTATTTCACTTCAGCCAAATAGAAAATAGAAATCAAGAACCTTTCTAATGATACAATGAAAAATAAGTCACTATCAGTTTTAAAAAACATAAAACATTGTACAGCTTTTGTTTCCCCCCCTAAACAAAATGGAAAAAGCACTGCTTCCTCTGCCCCCACCATATTGTTTGCAATCAAGATACAATGAGATATAATTTTGAAAAAAATATTTAAGAAATAAAAATCTTGAATGCTATCTAACAAATTAATATGCAATAGATGGTAGTGTCCAAAATCTAATTAAGGTGGAATAGAGATGTACAATAATTTAAATGAGATTAATTTCTTGCTGGCTGTCAGAAACCCCCCACCCCTCCTTTTTACAAGAAAGAGACAAGGAGCTGCTTTAAGGGTGATGATGGGGTCAAGGGATGAGGATGAGAATTACAGTGAGTGTTCTACTTATAAACAGGTCATCTGATATCAGAATTGTTCCAATACTTGTTCTTGCAATTGCATTTAAAGAAATCCCAACTATCAGTTTTCTTATCTCTGATCTAACAGCAAAATGTGAAATACTTTAGGTTCCATCAATAAATCAATTCACCAGAGAATTGACCACAGACCACAGAAAACCTGTAAATAATTAAATCTGAAGGTTTCTTTTATGATAGACAGTGATGCAGGTAAATGGTGGCATAATACAAGTATGGAACAAACAGGTTAATTGTACACTGAAAGTAGAAAGAAAACTGCAATATTTCTACTGGAAGGCTCTTCAGGTGTGTTAGAATGATACAGCAGGAATAGGAGGCCAAGGGGTAAGGGCAAAACCAGGAATGTGAGAATGGGTTTGAAAGGATAAGTGTTAGCAATTGTCAATGCTGAAGACATAGTAGTAGATAAATACCAGAATAGTAGCAGGAAGTCTTTAGAGTCAAGGATATGAAAAAAAGGCCCAGAATTCAAAATGCAATGGGCGGACAATAGTCAAAACCTGGTAGAAATAACACAACCGAGGCAATCAATCCAAGAACCAAAAAGAGAAACAGAATCAGGAAATGGTACGCGCACTAGGGAGCTGCAGAAGAGAATCCGTAATAGTGAACAAAGGTAAGAAAAAAAGAGGAGGGTTTAAGTAGTGATTGGAGTGAAAGGTGATAGGAAGGTTAGCTGCAGCATGGGCGATTTTGTTTAAGTGAGTGTGCGTGGGAATGTTAAGGTGTTTGTGAGGGCATGTGGAATGCGTGACAGTGTGAGTATGTGCAGAATGCGTAACAGAAAGGGGGGTCTAAAAGGTGGGGAATATTGGAGTTGTATTGTGAAAGACTGAAATCTGCAAGTGCATGGAGAAATGTAGTGTATCAGTCAGAAGTGGGGGAAGATTGAAACTTAGTTAAGTAATTTTTGTAAATTATAATGAAAGTAATTGATTGAAGTACTACTTCATTTCAGGATAACACATTGCAAATACACAAAAAATGAGCTATTGTCACAATATTATATATTAATAGAGCATTTAAATATGCAAACCTGTTTTAATTAATAATCAAATACATTTTCATGAAGAGAGTCCCTACATGATTATTAATGATTTCTTAACATATACATTTTGAAAATTAAATATGTTTGTAGTAATATAGAGTGCTACTGAATTTATAGAGTAAAACTGATAGCTCATACTCATTCCAGTGTTCATATTCTATAACACTCAGTACTGATCCACCTACCTGAATCCACAGCGAGTACAAGGACAAGACAGAGTAGTGCTGATGCAGGAAGATGGATCATGGTGACTCTTCTGCTCACAGAATAGATATGTTAATATTTGTGCAGTATATCATTTAAAGGCAACAATATTTATTTGTGTAGCTCTTAATATATTTATGGATTTAAAAAAATGCATATCTGCACCTTGTCTCATAAATTAATTCCTATTAATCCTACCTATTGAGATGGAGATGCAGTATGCCAGTTCTTCTACCAAGAGCAACAAAGATTCCCACACATTCAAACGGAAAACGGATAGATGGAGAGCATTCAGATGAGCAAGAATTTCTCTCTTACCTGTAAGAAGTGACTCAAAAGTTCTGCCTTTCAATGTTCAATACCTGGTACCCAGAGTTTCCTGTCCAGCTTTTATATCCAATTAAAAGAGGCTGGTGGCTCAGCAGTGGAACCTGCCTCTGAAATGGGCATACACACAAAATAAACATCCTTATTGATGTATCCTTGTAGCATAGTCACCTTAAGAAAATATTTGATATTTGTTTTATTAATCTTGGCCTTTGTCATGTAAAGATTTCTTTAAACTATTTACATAACATACATAGGTATGAACTAAAGTTCTCTCTTGATTAAATTTAAAAAGCATTTTTGCATAGAGGGTTACTGCAAATAAAGGCTGCTACACATCACCCTTTTGAGTGCTAAACCTCAGTGTTGGATGAAGAGAGTTCCCTTCTTCTGTGTAGGAACCCAAAAAGAGAGTTTTCATTTAACATACAATTATTATTTATTATTAATAATAATTAACAACAACAACAACAACAACAACTATTATTATAATTATTATTATTATTATTATTATTATTATTATTATTATTATTATTATTATTATTATTATTATTGATGCTTGCTCTTAAATTTAGTGTCATTGCTTAGATCTTTAGAGGAATGTATATTTTTTATAACAGAAAAATTCTCAAGTAATTTTTTTAAATCATGTTCATTTATCTGGTAATATTACTTTTTTGTAATTACTTGTGGTTATTAAAGGTTGATTTCAACACTATGAAAGCTTCATCTAGTCAGTCTATTGACTCAATACTTTAAACTTCTTTTCATATATACAATGGATTTTACATTGAAAACAATTAGTGAACTATGTACAGTACTTCCAAAAATGAATAAGCCTTTATTACTTGTACCTGGCTCATGTATAAACTTATTTTTTAAAATATATTAATACATTTTGAATAAATATTAATATATACAGCTGGAGGGTGTGTCATTAACCTTTCACATCTACAGTATTTGCACAGCTCAAGGCCTCATTACGATATTGTGGAAACATACTGTAGGAATCTCTTGTGTTTGCCAAGCTGCAGGTGGGCTTAGAGACATGTAAACACAGATTATCAAAGGGAATTTTCTAGTTTACTCTGGATATTTAAGTTAAATTATTAACTTTCTTATTTATTTTAAGGAAATTGGATTTTCTTTACTGTGAAATCCTTAGACAAAAAAACATCTCTTATTTCTCTCCTGCATATACAGTAGTACATCTTTAAAGCAGGAAGATAGATCCCCATTTGCTTTTGGGCATCCATATTACTACAAAGGAAGATGTAGTCCAGAGTCATATACTTTTCTTTAGGATGCAGGATTAGTTCTCTTTCACAGTTATAAAAGCATTTGTAGAATTTATACTGTATATATATACTGTATCACCAGAACTGTACCAGAGAATATAAAGAACTCTCATGCCATTTCTCATATGACTCAGATGTTACCTACCACTCTGGTACATTTATAATTTGTTCTTTTTAACACTTTCACTTTCCTGATCCCCATAATTTGCAGGGGAAAATACTGTCACAATATAATAGTATTATATAATAGCTGCAGTGAAATGTGCGATACTGCATTGATTTCTTTGATTGTTTTTCATTGAAACATTCAAGACTGTTATTAGTTATGACAATTCCCTTATGTTTTATGTGAAAAATCTTTTAAGTGATGTAAAAGATTTAACAAATTCAAAGGATGTAGGTGTGAAAAAAGTTTTATGTCAAAGTTAAGACCACACGGATTCATCAAATCAATTAATACATAATTATGAGGCATATATTACATTGCAATTTTTGGATTTTTTGTTATAAATACTGCTCATGCAGATGTCAGCTCTGCATGCTTGTTGATTTTAGAAACACTGTTTGAACTATAGTCATGTGAGTTTGTGAAGTTTTGACATCAGTCATTCACATTGTCATGATCTGTAAACCTTATGATTTTTAAGCAAATTGGAAAAATAATTAGTTAAATTTTTATGGTGATAATAAGATTCCATATCCATCCAGTACTACACAGATTATGTTATAAAGTTATACTTAGAAAGAATATATATTAATTTAATATCGAATAGTAAAATAAAGGAACATTTAGGCTTTGGAGTGTTATTTAAGGGAGTTTTCATTATTAAATGTAAACGGTTATTTGGTAGCTCGCAAATTTTTGTTTTATATTTTTGTTCAACAGCATAAAAACTATACTGAAAAGGCATTTTTAATATGATGTGGCAAAAGTTTTCTGAGCCTGCTGTAATGTATGAATAACTGAATGCATAATTCATTCTTGAATAATAACATCATACAAATGTATATGCTATAAGAAAAAATGTTTTTGAACATTTTCTAATTGGTATTTAGTTATAATTAAACCCCATTTAAATTAGTACTTTTTTACTATGATCATCTTTTACCAAAAATGCATGAGCATTACGCACATCTCAGACAAATAAATACAGTGTTGAATTGAATTCTACCATTCATCTGCAACATGCTATGACGGAGAGTGTCATTTGCAGAAAGAAACCAGTTGCATATTTTTGCTTACACACACATTGCTTGCCTTTAAGTTTATCAAATTGTATGAACTAACTCTGAATGAATTTGTATTTATGTTACATTTTATGTACATTTTGTACACTGCAGTCATGAAATGACCATGAAACCTACAGTACCATAACAAAACGAGTGATACTGTTTATTTTAATTAAAAATTAATGTATTTAAATCCTCATTATTATTCATTATCATTTTATAAGCATTTAGGCTACCTACAATTCAAGAAGATCTTAATTTCAGATAATGATATGAAATTTGTCACGATTGTAAACCCCTCCTCTTAAGGACGCTCCAGCCCTTCCTTGTTTACCCGATTTCCTGCACCTGCCTCCTGCTCCAGCCCCTTTCCCTTAAAAAGTCAGACCATTCCCATCATCTCCCACGATTCCAGGCTCAGCTTTGGAAGATGGATGCCCGCCTACCAGTGAGTCCAGGAGGGGCTCGATGGCACAGGCTTTGCAACGGTGTCCTGACCATCTGGGTCCTGGGCTGGGAGCGCCTGGCCCCATTACCCTTTTGTATTCCCCCAACTCTTCGCTGGATCCCACTCTGGCTTTTAACTTCGTCCTGTCTTCGTCAAGGATGGACCACCCAGCTCTGGACATTTGTATTCCAATAGATATTCTTACGGACTCCCTTCAGACTTTTTAGCCCTGGACACGCCTCCCCCCCCCTGAGCACCAGAGCACCTTGGACACCCCCCCCAGGTCGTCTTCCAGCCCCTATCCTATCCTTTTTTCCCTGTGTTTGGCTCACTCACCTCCGGATTCTGCCTGCATAGGGTCCTGAAAAATGCTTGGTGACAAAATTTCAGCTGTCCAGAAAATATATTTCAGAAAATCAGTTTTCTTTTTAACTGTTATCTGTCAAATTAAGCAAGTGTTAAGGGTTGATATATAACAGTCCACGGATGTCAACTGGTCAACTGGTGCCTTGTCACTAGTCACCAAGCGACTGTGATGAAATGCCTAGATAAAGAATACTAGATGAAGCATGTGGAATGTTAATCAAGGGAAGACCTCATATTCATTGTACTATAAATTGTATTCATTAGACCTCATTTGGAATATCATGTTCAATTTTAGTTGCAAAACAAAAATGCAATTTTAGGGGGAGAACAAGAAAATATATGTATCTCTGCCATGAAGGGAGTGTCATTCCTGATTAAAATTAAGTGAATGGAACCCTATTAACCTGGTCCAGAGAAGAATGCATGGGAACTTCTTTCATGTATTAAAATTCTATATAAAAAGACTAAAGTTGGTGCCATTTTAACACCAGCGAACTAGCAATAGCAGAGCACACAGCTCACAGGTAGCTCATCTGTCAGTCATTCAAAAAGAATCACTGAAACCTATCTTGTGTTATTGTTGTGTACAGTATGAATTGAAATGGTAATAGTGCGATTTTTTTAAACCCTACTGTTACTGCAACAATGTTTTCCTTTACTTATTGTAAGTTTGTATACGATGATCGTTTCTATACCTGGAGATTTAATTTTCCACAGTAACAAACTCATTTATTTTCCTTGAGACAAAGAAGTTTCAAAGTTAACTCATTCAGATCAAACTTGTGTGATCACTGTGGTTTTTTGGGAATGATTAGCATTAGGTAAAAGGACTTATTTGGAATATTTAATTCATACTTGTCTATGAGCTTGTGCTTATAAACTCCCACATTATAGCCCCAAAGGGATAAGGTGTATTGTAGTATGTACTACACTGTATGTAGCAAAAGAGAAGACATTCAATTCCTGAAGATTCTCCATTATGAGTGAGTGCTTTGAGTTTGTTCTACCTACATCTGTTGACTCAAGAAGAAACCAAACCATGGAATGCAGTAAAGATTTCTTAAACTTGAAATATCAGTTGCTGAAAGATTCAGGAAAGATTCCCATAATACACAAAAACTGCCCACAGGATAATAAATAAAATTCCAGATTATTCCTTCCTGTTGCCCCCCATCTGTAACAGAAGAATAGCTCCTGTCAAGTTCCTGTTGCAAGAGTTTTTGTCTTCTGAGACAGAGGCATCCTCTTTTTATTTGCTGGAGCAAGGCATGTATTCACAGTTTTAAATAACAGTCAAAAACCATTCCTTCCAAAGGATGGTATCCAGGACATTGGACAGGTAAGCTTGATTCATGGCTGACACTGCCCTGTCTTGGACATCAACAGGGAAGTAAGGAGGCCTCACCACTGGGGGTTACTAGGGTTGAAAGAAGAGTCAAATCTTGATCCACTGAGAGGTAGGATCCTGTGCTTAGCATAAAAAGAGTGTAAAAGAGAAAGTGAGAGAAACCATTGTTGGAGTCTTAGGAGGGTGGGTAGAATACCTAAGAATGGAAGAGATGAAGGAGATAGAGAAAAAGAAATCCCTGGTGCACAGTGAAAAGATAAATGGAAATGGGGGACAACAACACACCTTCACAGCAATGAGAAAGGGAAAGAGGCTTCATCACCAGGGTTTGTGAGGGCTGTTAAAAAGGAGCCCAGTCCCCAACACATACTGTACTGTAAATGCACTCAGGTATAGTCAATCACCTTCAGACTTGTCTGGCTGCTGTTAGGGAAAGGTGTATGCATAGGAGTAGGAGAAGGCAAGAAGACAAGATTGGACAGCTGAGTAGGACTCTCACTGTGGATAACATTAAAAAGACAGAAAGAAAAAGCAAAGAAAAATAAAGAGCAGACAATGACAACAGGGTCAATAGAGAGAGGATAGGTATTAGGAATGGTAATCTGTATCATTTGGTCTGACGTGTTCATTGCTAATAATTAAAGAAGCCTGTAAGGCTAAACAAGACACATCTGTCCAGACTCCTCATACCTTTGAAACAACATGCATGGTTGTTAGAGAAAGGATAGGCATTAAGAATGGGGTGGAACCTATATAATTAAAGAAGCCTGTAAGGCTAAACAAGACAAATATTCTCCCTCTGCTCATCCCAATGATACTGCCACTCCCTGGAGCTTTCCTGCAATCATGATCAGACCCACTCTGTGCTGTGGTTTTCCCTTGTATCTTGGGGTTTTCTGTAAGCAATACTATTCCTTCTGGCAATCACTGCCAGGTCTTCTGGCAAACAGCAACAGTATGTGGGATATGATTTCTTGGACTTGATCAGTCCCACTAGAAATGTATGTTCCACTTCAATGTGCACTGAGGCCAGATTTCCTCTTAATCTGATGTAGTCCAGCCAGTCCAGAAGACTCTGTTTGAGAGGGATACTGCTTGAGATTTGTGTTCCCTGTACCTTGTAGCCATAGAACTCTGCAGGTGAAAAATACTTATCATAGATTTTACTGATTGGAGAAATGCACATTTCTTATTGATTGTTACATTTCTCATTAAAGATCAACACAGGTGTAAGTGGCACTCATGCATCACAAGACCAGCTGACTTTAAAAATGATAAGGAAATGGTGAAATGAGCTTTGACAAGGTGACTGCATAGTGTTTAAACTTTTATTACACTCTGTCTGTTTGTAAAATAACATTTCAAGTTAGTCATACATCATTTCAAAAGTCCTTAGGAGTTAATAAATACTGAACATCTCATCAAAGTCCTATTTCCCTCCCTTAACTTGTACTCCATTTCTCTTCATCCACTTGTTCCACGTTTGGATGGAATTAATTATAATTAATAATTAAGACCCATCACATAGTTATTTTCATTCCTACAGAGACAAAGCTAAATCAATTCTCTTATGATATCATCTTCCTTTATTGTAGCCCAGAATCTTTTCTGTCCCATTCATGTAGCATTGCCCCTCTTTCAAAATACAGTTGTGTATACAGCAGGGAAAATGGCAGCGGGGAATCTGCACATCACCAGGTTCTTTACAATAATGCCACATACTGTAAGACCCCACTGAGCTTGGAAAAGCAAGTGGTGAAAAATCCTTAGGCGTTTATGTTCACATAACCTTTTTTTTTCTAGACAATATCTGGATATATATTTTTGTGTCTACAATTTAAATTAGGATGTTATGTTTAAACTGTAATGCTCTAGTTTATATGCACACTTACTGTATTTGCATTGTGTAGTTTCTGTTGTCACTATATAAATAAGATTGTGTCCATAGAAAAGCAGACAGGTGCATTACTGAGCTTAACAAAACCATTCTACTCTGACACACTAAAGGAACTATGTGAACAATTATCACATGATTAAAGGATGAGTTTTGAACAATGTCTATATTAATTGTGGCCTGTGATGCTTTATGTAGACATTCTAATAATGAAAGACCCTAAGAATTACTATAAGTAATTAAGTATAGATAAGTTTAGTGTATTTAAGGCACTTGCTACAAGGTCTTTACTAAATAGGTCATTTTCAGACTTAATTTTTCATTGAAAAAGTTAGTTATCTAAATCTGAGTCTATAAAATATTCCAAATATTTAAAAAAATGATACTGTGCTTCTGTGCTGCTGTGTTTATTTTCTCCTTTTCAGCTGTCTAAAATGCTATCTCTCCTCACAACTTGAGTAATCATTTCTTTCTGATCTCTTTGTTGTTCATTCTCCTCTTTTTATCCTTCTGTTTGAACTAGAATCTTCAGCATAGAACCATCTCTGACCATCTCCCAGTGTGTCCTGTCAGACTTGACTTCACAGTATATCCTCAATATTTTCCTTGTTTAATACAAAATTTGCATCTTGAATTAGTCTGCTGATGTTGTCAAGCTTTTTTAGTTATTGCCATACTTCCTCCTTCCACTGGAGAGGAGTTCTGGTTCCTGATATTATACTGTAGTGTGTTTGTCAAGGACCTACTGTATATTCTTAAATGCATGTTAGTGTTTATTATTGCGGTATCATTTCAATTCACTATAAATCCGAACTGCATGTCAATGGAAATGGAATGTGTCATTCAGTCAAATAGAAAACAGTGAAATAGAGAGCAGTCGGGCAGCAGGTATTTCTCTTTTACCTGTAGGAAACAGACAAGTTTCTCTGTGTATTGATGGTCGAAAACCAGAGTCTGCTGCCCAGCTCTTATATCCAGATTGAGGAGGATACATGCTGTTGACAAGGCATACAGTACACACAAAATAAACAGCCTTAGTGGTTTGCTCTATTAGTGTACTCATTTGAAGAAAAAAATGTTTTTTCATCAGTCTTAAGATCTCTTCAAACTATTTACATATGAAAACTCTCCCCTAATTCAAATAGTGAAATTTTCCTCTTTAAATACTCTGGTCTGTCATGAGGTTTCTGTCACATAATTGCACATGATCATCTAGGTGGGTGCTGAAATTCAAAATTGAATCAAGCTGGTCCCTTCTTATATGTAAAGATGAAATGTTATATGGTGCTATATCAGTCCATGAAATGATAATTTTATAATCATATTCTTTGGAAGCTTTCTTTAAATTAAAACAAAAAATGGTGCACTTCCACAAAAAATTCTCATACAAATGAATGAAGCTCATTATACAAATTATATGAAGTACCATAGACTATAATGAACAATGTGTTAAAGCACATTCAGTCTTCCAGGTCTAGTAATACAGTAAATGCAGTAAAGAAAAATGTTCTAATGTTTAATTAACAATAATCCTTAATCTTTAATAAACAATTATGTTTAAAATCTGTAAAGTGTACAACAGGTCTTTTTCAGAATGACAAATCTGAAGTTATGTCTATGGCTGGTGTGCCTATTTCTTTCATGTGGTAATAATGTTTTTTTTAATTATGAAATTATCATGTTCAAATGAGCAATGAGACAATCAAAAACATGCAAAGCTTAGTTTTACCTGTAGATCTTCTTTATTCAATGAATTTCTATTTTCTATTTAACTTCTCCTTTATAAAGTGATTCTTAATTTTTTTATATAGCATTGAATTAAAAAAAACACTACAGCTAATATTTCAGTTTTGAAGATTAGGGTTATAGAAAGAGTATACTTTGGCCCTAGAGTTTTGAGAAGCCTCTACCCTCTTTGACCCTGTCTTTTTAAAAGTTTGAAGTTTCCTCTTTAAGGAGACTTGGAGAACTAAATATCCCAAGATGCCTTGGGGAAAAGGGCCTGTTCATTTCCTGTCTAAATAGTCTCACCTGTGAGGGCTTAGTTGCATCCTTACTGACGTTCAAAAGGCGTGGCAAACACCAAGAAATGGTCTTTAGTTTAGTTTTTATTCCTCCTAAAAAGAGAGTTTGGCTCTGTTTTTATAAATGACTTCAGGCCTCAGTGCTTGATTGGCTTTTCTCTGTAGAACAGTGTTGAGATCCCAGCTGGTTGTGACCCACTAACCCTTAAAGCATCACGGTATTTGGTTTATTTTTGTGTAACTGCTACAGCTAGTTCTGAGTAAGCATGGGCATATACCCATCTAGAGTTCTTGCTTTTCACCTGTGGCTTGCTGGGATAGACTCTGGTTCCCCTGCAACCCTGTACTAGATAAAGCAGTTGAAATATATAGATGGGTTGAATGTTTTAGTTTGCTTAATTACAGAAAAAAATTAGATGTATCAGGTATTGTTAATCATGTAGGTTCCTATTTTAATATTCTAGTTCTAAAATTTGAGCATGAGAGAGTGTAACTTGGTTAATAATTCTCAAATAAGTGAATCAAGTAACATTATTCACTTTTACTGCTCCTATTGCTTTCTTTCCTAAAAAAGAATTCAGAATATCAAATATGTCAAACTTATCTTGCAGCAGAACATAGCATATCTTGCAGCAGAACATGTCATATCAGTAAACTCCATACAGTATGTAATGATAGAAACAGTACCCTTAGGAGGTGTCATTATGCTAACAATTAATTGAAATACCTGTTTCCATCACAAAGATGTTAGAATGCCTTTCCATTTACCAAGTAGTTGCCTCAGACCACTGCATAGCTAATCTATAAAAGAATAATAATAATATATTAATTTATTTAGCTAGAGGACTTTCATCTTATTTTACTTAAGTCATATCAGAGAACTCCAAATTATATCTTATTTTGTAATTTTGCCCTTGTTTCCACCACCAAGCCTTAATCTGTTCCTTTAGAGGTTATTTCTAGACAACTTATTCAAGATTGAGCATACAGATGCACATAAAGCTTTTTTTGCATTTTGTAAATAAGTGTTTTCTGTGAATATTGTCATTTATGGGTAAATGTTTAAACATCTGTGTATTTAAATGCATGGGGAGACCTGCTCACTTCCTATCCACAAGATGGCACAGTGGAATCAGGCCAGTGGCTGCCTGGTTAATGTAGTGGCAAGGCTTATTAATAATACAGGTATTTAGTTTGCTGCTCCCAGGCATTACATTATTATTTCCCAGGCATGATGTGGCCTGATGCTGGTTTTCACTCTGAAGGCAGGTGAGTGGAAATGGCTAACAAACAAGAAAGCATTTAAAATGTCCCTTTTGTCTACCTTTCCCCTGTAGCTACAATAGAAAACAAGTCTAACAGGTAAGTGCACAGTTTCTTCCTTTTTTACAGGGCTGCAACAAACACTGAAGGCCATGTGATGGAGCTCCATCACTCAGGATAATGTTTTACTCATGGTCTGCACGTAAATTTATAAGGTGTTGCATTCTAAAAAATTTGTGATCATTTTCTAATGGCATTTGATGGAAATCAAATTGTGTAAGATGACTTAAATTAGAAAGGCTTTTAAATGTATTTTGGCCCCTGCTTTGTCCTTTATTTAATCTCAGGATATTTTAACCTCAAAGTTAATACCAAAAGTATACATGCATTATTCACATCAGCCATATAAATACGATGCTGCCATGAATTGTACCATTCGTAATCAGTCGCATGGAATAGTGAACATAAGAGGTGGTTGCATTTTGCCATATTGCCAGCATCCTTCTTATGTGTTAGACTGGATTAATATGACTGATATCAGGGACAATATACTATATGGCAATCGATTACAAATTTATCAAACTAATTGTACATTTTATCAGCTGTTCCATTGCTTAGTGAATTCTCACATTTTTTGTTAATTCATGCACTGATCTCCTGCCTGTTTATAGAAAACTGGATACACTAACAATTTCTGATCTTAGTACTACAAAGATTGTTACAAAATCCAATGGAGTTTTTAAATCATTAGCTAAAATATCAACTATGGTAAGAAATAAATACTTATAATGGGGAAAAAAAAATATTGGATTTAATTCCTTTTGAAGGGGTGGCAGTGCGGTAGTTAGCATTTCTGTTTTGCAGCTCTGGTGCCCAGTTCCTGGGGTATTACCTGCATTCGTTTTCACTCTTCTGCAAAGGTGACTACAGGATCACCTCATTTTATTCTGAAGTCAACTAAAATTGAACACGGGGTGTGACTAGTTTGTGATTTGGAAGGCAATTGATTACATCAGGGTTAGTTTACAGTTTCTACTAGTAAGGTGTGTATATGAACCTATTCAATTAATTCTTCTGGGTTTTCATTTGTAATGACTTTTCAAAAGCTTATAGCATTTGTTTTTCAGCTGTAGGTTGTTACAAGATTAAAATAAAGGTAAAATCCTGACTTAGTGTTTTGATTTCAGGCCGTTAGAAGATGTTTTAAACCTTCAGTAGGCAGAGGCATTACAGAGGAAACTCATTTTTTTTAAATCAGGGGTTGCCAAAAAGACAGTCAGAACTGATTTACCCACTACCTCACCACCAAAGTATTGAGCATTGAAGCAGTGCACCTAATCAGTGCTAACACTTCTAAAATTTGTTTACAAACATTTGTTCTGACTTTCGCAATGTTCATTTTTAACCTTTTCTAAACTGATGCTTGCATCCCAAAAAAAGGTTTCAAGAACTATTTTTTGTTAAGAAAATATGGAAAGATTAGTTATAAGATAAGGGAAGATTAATGTTAGCAGGCATTTTACAATGGGATAAATCAGTAGGCTTTGATTGTATGTAAATTAGCCACCAGCTGAATGATTTCTTTTCATTCAGTGGCAAGTAACAGTATGCATTATTGTACAGTACTGTAACTGGCAAGTATTTAGGAGTACGGTCTTTCCTTCCTCCTCTAGTTTTTCTGGAATGTATTGACAAGCTTTAACATGATTATTGAGAGAGTAGAGACTGACAGGGAGGGAGGTTTGGTATGAAACATGCTACTCTTGCTAAGCAAATGTCTGCTTGTTGTGTTTCTGCCATTTTTTTTCTGTTTACTCAACTGAAATTTTGTTATTTGTCTGCCTTCCTTTTATCTTTGGGATGTTCTTATCTATATTGAGATGTACACTGATAGCTGTTTCAGTTTTTTTTTCTGAAATTAAAAAAATAAATAACACTTCTTTAAACATACTGTATATTTGAACAAACATAAGTTATGTAAGTACTTATAAACCACCAAGGCTGGGTGGGACCAGTAGGACCCACAATTAACTTCATAATTACATGTCCCTCACACAAATTTGTTTTTCCTAAGTAGTCTTTTTGCACAATTTAGAATAAAATGAAATCAATAAAATTTAATTTGAAATAAATTACTTCTCAATTATGTTACTGTCATCAACTTTTATACTAATGTCAACTGATTTAAATAAGTCTAAAATTAATATTTTAATTAATTCAAATTGTTTTGGTTTATTTTACACACAAAAGAGGAATATTATCTGATTGCTCAAATTTCTGAAAAAAAAATCATTTTTACAGCTTTTGTAAGAAAGATAGTAACAGTAGTTTTTGTAGTAGATGTTTGAATTTCTTTAATTATAGATAGATACTTTATTGATCCCGTGAGGGAAATTGCAGTGCAGCAGCAGCTTAACACAGACAACACAGCCACAGTGTAACGAATGATACAATACTAATAATAGTACAATACATACAATATGTAAAATGTAAAAGAAAAATGTTGCCATCAGTTAGTAAAAAGCCATTAAAATGCATGAGAGGTGACATTATGTAAATTGACAGGTGCAGCTACTATCTCCTGCTTCTCTCAGTTCTCTGACTACTTTGCAAGAGTAATTAAGAGGGAACCACTGTCACGATCGTAATCCCCCCTCTTAAGGGCGCTTCGGCTCTTTCACATTTTAGTTGATTTTGTGCACCTGCCTCCAATCCTGCCTCTCCTTATTTAAGCCAGGCGCTCTTGCAACTCCTGGTTCTGCATTGGAAGACAGACACCCCTAGGCCCACCTACCAGTACAACCAAGTCGCCCTACGTCCGTGGGTTGAGGGCATAGGCCTCCTATAGGCGTCCTGACTCTGCTGAGTCCGGGGCTCAGAGCGCCTAGCCGCGACATCCTGTTTTTATTCCCTGTCCCTATACCAGATCCCGTTTCGGGTTTTAACTGTCTGTTTTCATCGCGGATGGATCTACCGGATTTGGGCCTTAGACTTCACCCCGGCTTTCCTCTTGGACCCCCTTGTTTGCCATGGCCATGCCCCCCAAGCACCAGTTCACTGTCCTCATGCCCCCCTGTTCATCAACCTGCCCTGATCCTCATCATTGTCTCCTACCCGTTGTCCTTTTCCACTTACTTCTGGTTTATACCGTCTGCATAGGTTCCTGAACTACTCATTGTAACAATGACTGCAATACAATAAATGTGCAGATTCCATTCCACTAGAAGTTTTTTAGTTTAAGTATACAGTATAGACATGCAGAAAAGAAATCTATAAAAATAGACAAGTTTAAGACCATACTAAAGTCTGTTCAGTTATTGTCTGTATTGTACCATTGTGGGTTTTACCCAGTCCTGTAAAGATTCAATGAGCACCAGAGGTTCTCTTTAAGGGAAAGCAACCACACTCTTTTAATGACAATGTTTTTGATTTATAATACTGTTACAGGTGTAAGTGACTAGAGTGTCTCTAGAGTTTAGATAAAGTTTGTGACATCTGGCAGTATAAACACTGCAAAGTAGAGAGGATGTTTGCCAAGATGTGGGGGACCCCTGATAAAAAAAAAACAGTTGGTACTTTTTCTTGGTGCAACTAGTTGATTACATTGCGGATAAACGATTAACAATGAGCAGTCCAGAAACACCACATGAGATCAGATTTACTGTAACAAGAGAGAAGATGAGACCACAAGAGAGGCAGGAGGAGTTGAAACTCGAAGCTTGCACCAGGCAGAGCCCCTACTTCATGGTCATCCAAACAAAACCTGACTAGAGCTAAGTATTTCAATGTTGCTACAGAGAGCTTGTTGTTTTGTTTTTAGGGAACTTGGGATTCCTGGGTAAAATACCTTGGTTAGAGACATCGTTCCTGCTTGTGGGTGCATTTTTAGAAAAGGGAGGTAAACTCCCATTTATTTTGTGGCTTCTGGGTTTGCAGACAGATTTAACTGCATGTTGAATTACATTTACCAAGAAGGCAGCTTTTCTTGCTGTGGCCCCTGTGGACATTTAAGAGTCTGATACTTAGTAGCACTCTGAGATTTTCTGGGTGATGATGATGGTAGCCCTCTGAAAAGCCCTTTGTACATACTATAAATATGGTAACGTGTTTTGTAGTGTTTCTTGTTTTTGGTGTTTTTCTCAGTAATTTCATGTTTTTATTCATATTGTATGTCTTCTGGTTTGGTTTCACTTCTTCTGTGAGCAATTTTAACATTTTAATTTGTTTATATATAATGTATATTGTATAACAGTTCCTTGCAGTGTGATGTCATTAATTAGACATTTTTATTTTCTACACAAGAAGTGTACTAGTGCTATCAAATGAGAGAATCCTCACACAGGGGAAGGAAATAAATTTTACAGGCAAAAATTATTCCTAATACAAGACTTTCTTACTGGCTACCTGTGTATAAAATTGTACCAAAGCTGAGTGTGTTCAGCAATTAAAGGTGAAATCTGCACTTAGCTGTTTGCTAAGTGCTAGGCATTTCTAGGATTTGATGCTGATACCCAAGTGTTTACTTAGCTCTCATCTCATCTTGTCTCAAGAGTGGTAATTAAATTCCCACTGAAAAGTACTTCCTCATATCCGTTTGTGGTGCATTGTAAAGGTATGTTAACAGACTTAAAAAAATAGCCATTGCAGTGATCAAACTCTGAATGTGTTCAAATATAAGGTTAGTTCCAGTGGATGTAAAAAATCAAAATTTTACAAGAAAACCATCAAAGAAGCCTCTTATTCTGCCATGATCATTTGCAATAAGAAACATGTACTTCTAAATATAATGTGTTTTTTCTGTGCATAGAAACTGCCAATGGATAGATCAGCAACTTTAGTTCAATAAACGTGCTTACTTGGAGATCATAAAATAGATTTGCCAAATGTAACTCTTCAGATACTGAAAGCTGCAGGCATTTCATCTAAATTTTACAAAACTTTAGAAACTGTCCCTTAAGCCTACTTGTTAGTAAATGATCTCTCATGCATCTGTGCTGTTATGAGATGAATACACACCTGTGACTAAAGGGTGATGGATCAGGAGTGACTGTCAGCCTTGTATACTGTTCTCTGATTGTAACCGTATTGGAGACATCAGCCTTAAACACATCATGAATACATATGAAGCAAAATCATCAGTCATCTGGTTTTACTGCACTGATGTGGTAAGACTGACATTCATTTAATTTTTATTTGTAGTAACTGCAATGTAGTTGCAGATCCTCCTTGATCGTAGCATAGGAGGGGAATCTGGACATTAACCCAACACAAAATAAGGGAGACTAAATTTCCTTTGTTACCAACCCCTGCCTTCTCTGTTGTCACTGTTCTGCATATTAAACTCCCCATCAAAATCTCCACTCCAGTGAAAGCTTCTAAGCAGTTATCACTTACAGCATACCCATCCTCATCTGTTTGGAAGATGAGCTGCACAAAGAAACCTGTACGGGAGAGATTTTTTTAAGTGGGAAAGCCGTTGCACTGGGGCAGTCCCACTGGTACGAGTCATCGTCATGACTGGAGACTTCCTCGGTTGCAGTGGATGGCCATGACACCAATCCATGCCTTGTCGTGCCCTTTGCTTTCCACGGAGCTTTGCAACAGTATAGTGTCCCATCACTATACTCAAGGTTTAGGACCCACACAGACCTCGGGGTGAGATTAGTTTCATTTGTTTTTAAGTAGTAACTGCAAAACTGTATTAAATTTATGGTGTATATGGACCACAGTACAGAATTTCCAAAACTACAGTAATTATGAAAACATACAAAGAGAGGAAGGGGTTATCATGTGACAGAGAAACGAGTCTTCACCTGAAGAAACGTTATGTTTTCTCTCTACTCTTTTCAGCGTGGAATAAACCTATTACTTGTTCCTTTGCAGACTACGCATGCTGATGTAGCTACCCACCTGAACTACTTCTCTCTCTCTCTATATATATATGGATATCAAAACTCTTGCTAACCACTAAGCTGTCAAGTTTGACAGTAATCTCATCTGTCAAACATTTCAACCTCTTCCATTGCTGTTGGGTAGGTTAATTGCTCAGAATGGTATTCTAACCAAATGGATCTGCTTTATTTTGGCACAACTGTAGATTTTCTATTGGTCCTACAACATAATTCAGGGATTTACAAGGTTATCTACAATATCTTGCACGCTGGAGATAATTTGGCAATGAGCAATGTCCTTTATATTGAAATCTCTATCAAACGCAAATGCACAGCTTCAGGCTTCCAACTATTATTTAACTTTTATACACTCAAATGGTGAGCATTATGGGGTAATTCTTTTTTTTTTACTTTTCCTTGTGCAATTAAATCATGCTAGCTTTTCTTCATTTCTTGCTACAATGGATTTAATACAGACATTCTAGCTTTATCAGCAGTTTAATAATCTTCCAAAGAGATTTTGTTGCAGATTTTCAATGCAACCAACATATTTCTTTACGTTGATATAATCTAAGGTATTTTTAACTTTATATTTGCTGGCAATCCTGTTGCCAGAGCCTGAGTTTACTATTTTGAATTGTAACCTCTTATATTTAACTATTTACACTAACTAGATTGTAATAACATATAAATACCAATTTTTGTGTGTGCAAAAACCCAAGTAACTACAAAAATGAAACCAAAATCTGACCAATTTATACATATTGCTAGGTTTTTGCCAAGGGTTAATTAGATCATCTCCAACTTAAGAAAGGTCACTCTTTTGATAATTAGCCTATTTAGTGGGTTGGTAGATTGTTTACACCTTAGTATGTTAATGAAATCTAATGAAAACAAAAAGCAATGAGTATCATGATACTCAGTTTAATAACTGTATACAGCTGCCAAAGTCAAGGTTAAAATTTTGATAGAACTATATCAACATCAAACTAGGAAGCACGTCCTTGTTATTTTAACTGTGCTCATACTGTTCACTCAAGACAAGTGTTCTTCAGGGAAGTTGAAAATGTGGCAGAATGTCTCCTGCACATGAAAAGCCTCCATGCCCCCAGTTTTTTCCCCATGTTCCTAACATTCTCCACAGCTTCCATCTCTTTTTGCACATTGAGCCATCTGATTTTTACTGGGGTCAGCAGGACGTTCAGCAGAATGCAAGCTGCCACAACGCACACATCCACATGCTCAGCCTACAGGTTTATTCTCCCAGGAAAAACCCTCCACCTTGAGACCAGAACATCAAAGGCAATTTCGATAGCCACCCTTGCAGTTGAGTGATGGGAACTGAAGATTCTGATCTCAAAAAGTATGTTTTCTTGGAGAAATCTATAGTGTACCCCCCCCCCCTTTAATTGGCATTCACCAAGCTGACCTTAAACAAGTAAAGCACCTTTCCCTGGCCGTGGGCATCTGCCAGCTCCCAAGAGTGCAGCATATACAGTATACAGTACACTCCACCACCAGTGTTTCGTCTAACAACCCCAACTTGAATAACTTTGAACTGGTGGTCATCCTCAACGAGCACCAAGAGAACAAGTGATAATATATATATTTAGAAATGAAGGACATCAGTAGTTAGTACATCCTGAGCTAGCAGCCATGTCACTCTGCAACTTACAATTGACAACCCACTGAAGCTAAGCAGGTGTGAGCCTGGTCAGTACCTGGATGGGAGACCTAGGAAAAACTAAGGTTGCTGCTGGAAGAGGCATTAGTGAGGCCAGCAGGGGGTGCTCACCCTGCAGTCCATGTGGGTCCTAATGCCCCAGTATAGTGACGGGGACACTATACCGTAAAATGAGCGCCATCTTTCGGATGAGACATACAACCGAGATCCTGACCCTCTGTGGTCATTAAAAATCCCAGGGTGTTTCTCGAGAAGAAACACCCTGTAACCCTGGCATCCTGGCCAAATTTCCCATGCCTCCTAATAATCCCCCTCTATGAATTGGCTACATAACTTTCTCCTCCTCCTCCCCCCCCTCAATGGCAGGCGGAACGTCTCGCCAGTTGGAGTATTCTCGGTCGCATTTAATGCCAACGTTAAAGATTTGGTTCAAACCACCAAATGGAGACAGGTGAGCCGACAAGCGGACCCTGCTGATGCAGGATTAACGCTAGGATGAGAGAGAGTAGTTAGTACAACCTGCAGTTATGACATGAAACATTAAGAAACAATTTTGCTATACAATTTTGCTAAGCAGAACAGAATATTCTGTTCTGCTTGCCTGAGAATGTAGAATGCAATCCTGAGATTCAATGTACTGAGTATCGTAATCATTTTCACATTATAATTTACAGCTGATGAGTACAAGCAACGGTGGAAATTTATAAAAGACTTTGTACACTATATGAAAAAATATAATCCCACTGAATTTGAAGAAAGCAGCTAGAGGGAGTGTAAATGTCCTGGTTTTCCCAGCTGAAACCTTTTCTTCTTTTTTCAGCATGAAATAAACCTATTACTTGTTCCTTCAAATCCACATTCGTCTCTCCAAAAGGGCTGAATAAATGAACTCATGTACTCTTAAGTCGTGGGTTAATGATTCTCAATGAGCAGTATAGAAAGATACCATATAAGATCACATCAAGAGAACAGAGAGAAAAACAAGAGGACAAGAACAGAGAAAAGAGGAAAAAGTAGGAACAATAAGGAGAGGACAAGAAGAAGTGGAGTCCTGAGGAATTGGAACTTGAAGCTTTGCCAGGCAAGAGTCCCTGCTTCATGATCATCAAAGCAAAACCTGACTGGAGCTAAGTATTTAAACCTTGCTAGAGAGAGCTTGCTATTCTGTTATTGGGAAGCTTGGGTTTCCTGGGTAAAAGAAACCTCAGTTGCAGACATCTTTCCTGGTTAGGGTGCAATTTAGCAATAGGGAGATAGGCTCTCATCATTTATTTTGTGGCATCCGTGGTGCAGAGAGAGAGATTTAACTGCAGGTTGTATTGCATTCATTTATTAGGTAGCTTATCTCTTTATTTGGCCTCTGTAGGCATTAAGAGTTTAATACTTAGTAGAAGGCTGGGGGTTTTCTGGGTGATTACTGTAGGTGATTTCCTATTAGTTAATTCCATCTACTGTACATATGTACACTCAAGAAAAGAACAAAGACTTGGAATGCAGTACAGATTTATTAAAGAAAAGAAAGATACAAGTAACAATCTGATCATCCAAGGAATTTCCATTCAGGGTAATAAGTAAAATTTCTTCTGAATTCTTTGGGTTATTCCTCTTTACAATGAAGGAATGGGTCCTGCTTAATTAAGGTGTCAGAGCACACATGTATGGAAATTGATAATTGCAAGGCATGTCATTCCAGTTTGCCAGAGCTGAAAGAAAAGAGAGAGACTGGAGCTGACTATTTCTCAACATTCACAAGCTTTAAATAAGTCTGCCAAAAGCATCTGAAGATGGAGATCCACCTACTGTCTGTGCTGCCACAAAGTGGCATCAGTATATCGGCGTGATCTTTAGTGACCATTTTGATCCCCTTCTCCTTTGGGACAGAGGGCCCATAATGATATTCTTACCATGCTGAATCAGATACAGTAGTGACTCCTGCTTTACTTTGAAGGTTATTTATTAGTTATTCAGTTTGTCCTTCTGACTCCAAAATGTATCCAAATGGATGTGATTTTGGTCCCTACAAAGCTACTCAGTTTGTTTTATCAGTCACTTGAATGACTTGGCCACTTGACATTCAAGTTCAACAGGAAGGTTACAAAGGTACTTCAGAACTCCATAATTATTGTGGACATAGACCATATGGAAAATAGTTGACTCCATTCAAATTGTGCTCTTCCTGAATCATGCAATGTATTAGAGTTCTGAACACTATCTTCACTAGGGGTTTGGTATGATGTTTAATGTTGTGCACAGCAATGCAGACAAAGTGTTTGCTTAACCACTAAAGGACTGGTTATTACTCTAATTGGAATTGTCCCAAGATTGTGGAGAATATATTACATTTCATTAAAATGTGACATGGATCTAATTTCTTGCCATATCAAAATATTTTATCATGTTGACATATTTATGTATAACCTATTACTTTGATTGCCATTGCACCTTTAAAAACAGTCTTTAAGTCATCTGATCTCTAAATATCTCTAATTCACCCTCTTAGGCAGAGTGCAGACATGGAATAACATTTTTTCTAACATGCCTTAATTTAATAAAATAGAAGCCAATACAACTGTGTGTCTTGAAACAATACTGCAAGGAGATTTATCTTATTACCCCAATATGTGAGTAGACAGTTTTCAACGTCAAGGTTATTGGGCTCTGGGGGATCCCACTTGCTGTAGTCCCATTTTGATCCATCACTCCAGAGCCATCTGCCCTCCTGCACCACCATACCAATGAAGATGTAAAGAAGAATTTAATGAAAATGGAGAAATGGTCCTATTTATATATACCGTAAGACATAATTAATGCAGGTGTGGGGGTTTTGTGCATTTGTGCAAGAATCACAAAATGATTCTTTGATGGCTATTAGAAAACCGACCTTGCGGGATAACTCAGCAAAGCACAACGCAGATATAATGAATTTGAGCCATGAGTGGAGAAAGTTTTCCATGGGAGAGGGTGACACTGCACTGTCTTGCTCACCAGCTGGGTGGCTAGGACTGAAAAAGAGCAGACTGTTCTGTTTCCCACACAGGACAAGCAAATATCATCAGTGAAGTGGGTTTCTGTCTTTGAGGTACAAAGAATGAATAGGGAAAGATAACAAGATTAGGCAAGACATTGCTGGGGAAGGTGGGTGGGATCATGGCCAGGGGCACAGTTGCAGTGGAGCTCCATGAAGACACAGGAAGAGAAAGAAAAGGAGCACCAGGTGAGAGGATCTGCTCAGATAACCATTCAGCACCAGATTCTAATTAAGTATCTGAACCTTGTTAAGAGAGCTTGCCATTCTGTGGATTTAGGAAACTCTGATTTCCTTTATAAAGAAACCCTAGTTTTAAAACGGTCTCTCCTGGTTATAAGATACATTTTTTTTTAGAATAGGGAGAAACGGTCCCACTAAGATTTGATCATCCAGATTCATGGGAACAGATTCATCAACAGTAGGTCATTCTCAGTTTTATTTACAAGGCAGATATATTGTATCTCATTGGTCTTTTAGGTATAATACCATGTTAGATTTTGAATACCTGGTAGTAATTTAGGATTTTTCTGGTTGGTCAGGATGTATGGCTCTGAGACACCTTGTTTGTAAATAGAGTAATTTGTATGTTTTATGTTGTATTTTACTTAGTGTATGTTTTTTATTATTAATAAATATTTGTTTAGCCCAGCATACTTGATTAAAAACTCTTGCACCAAGAGCTGTGCCAGGGAACAAAGATCTCAGGTGCCTCTAATTATTACAACCACTCAGATATACTCTTGGCATATATTTTATAATTATTTGTAACAATATACCATGAACATGAAGGACGTTTGGAGCTGAATGATACACTGTACTGTGGTTCCTGTTTTTATTCCGAGTCTGTAGTGACTAATACTATACCTTCACACAGTCGCTACCTCCCAGCCAAGTTGGATTTGCTCCCCTGGACTTGATGAGTTGCAACAGAAAATTGTGTTCCGCTTCACTGTGAACTGAGGCCAGGTTTCCTCCATATCTGATACAGTCCACCTGGAAAGAAAGAGGTAGATATCAGCATGTGTGCACTGTTCTATGTCTGTTTACCACTCTCAAAGTGTTAGATGCCACATGTCAGGCAGTATTTGCTGGAATGTTGTCATGTCAGGATGAGGGCACAAAACAATCACTAATTGTGGTCTATTGAGTTGAGTGAATGTGTATTGTACTTAAGAATAAGCCTTAATTAATTGTCGGCACCACAGTTATTAGTTATTACTGCAAAGTCCCAGTGGTTTAGAAGCATTGCTCTATTAGCAAATAGGTCATATTGATTAATTTCTGTGTTTTTATTTGATAAATGTTCTACTTGCTTGACATTCAATAGAGTAAATCACCTGGTGATTTAGACACTATGTAACGATGAATATTTAAAATTGTTTTATTTGCATTTGTATTTTTATTTCAATTTTCCTGAAAACAATCAAACAATGCACAAAATGATAAGATTTGTATACTCAGTGTGCTTCAAAACAAATGTGCAAAGAAAAGGTTGATCATCAACTAAAATTACACTCTATTAATACAGGGTTTACTAAGTTATTTATTACACTATCACAACTGAGTTGTGATCACACGTAAAAGAGGTGTGAACAGATATCTATATCAGTTTAATTAGAAAGTGTGCTGTCCCCCACACTACATACCTCAGCATCAGCCCATATTTTGGCTTGTGCAAAATGTTGGAAGCAGCGGTCTTGGAAGCTCACCCAGCCTGAGGGACAACTCTGGCACAATTTTCCAAAGACTGTGGAAAAGAAACAGGGTCAAGCAATGGAATGGTTCCGAAATGGATTCGGAAACGCGTAGCTTGAAAGGTTATGATTTTACTACTACCCAGCCACAAAGAAGAGAATGAAGGATAAATCAGGACTGAAATATGAAATATGAATCTGACAAGTGGTTGTGAAGATCAAAAGAAAGAGGAAGGAGATAAAATGAGGTTTAAAATAGATGGTATTCTGAGAGTTGAATTCCAATGACAGTGTGAAAGTTTGAAAACTGTATAGGAATTTGATGATCATTCAGAGATGGAAAAGATGTCAATCTAGCTTATGGTTATCTTTTGCTTCTGGAGTTTCTCTGTGGTACAAGGCTGGGTAAAGGATGTAAGGAGATAAAGGTAGGTTAGTGCAGTCACAATGTCTGTGATTTACAGTATAGGAGTATATATAGTTGGCACTAAGTCAGTTTTACTGGCAGTGGTATTTAGCTAAAATATCAGGTTGATATACGTGGAGATCAGTAAGCTAGACTGTTTCAGGCTGAAAATTTCTGATTTCTCCAGTATATGTATGTGAATATGTGGTATACAAGAAAAAGAACAGAAAGATCAGAATAGTATTTTGACATAGAGATACAGTATTGTAACTTTAATATAAGATCTTACAAATTACCCGTGCCAATGAATTACTCTTTCATGAACTGAAACTGTTTTAGGTGAAACATATAAGGTACTGAACACTGATGGAATTAATGAACAAGAATTATATTTGCATTATATAATAGATAATTATATGTATTAAATAAAAATTTGAGTTTCTTTTTAAATCCTCTAGTTTGTGACTGGTTTTACCTGAAAGTGTTTTTGTAAGGACAAAAACGGTGACACTTTTTTAGAAACAATTTAGGGGGCAGGGTCACCTGTGGAGAATTATTGATGAATACAGTCCTTCTGGTTGCATTTAATAGGTGAATGCTGAGGATCTACAGCATGAACAGTACAGATGCACAGTAATGGACTCTAAGGATGGGTTAGGTTGTCTTAAAAAGATGTACAGTATGTGTTTCTCCTTCTCCTTTTAACTGTTATTAATATTTAAAAGGAGAAGCCAACTCCTACTTATGTCCTACTAATATTTTAATAATTGGAAAGATAAGGAAATAATTATTTACAAGATAAGTAGTATTAGAATTTTCACCAAACCTGCTGTGATTAATTTCTTATATGTGATTAGAGATATTTTAGCAGAATTTTGAATAATGTCCCACATACCCGGGACCAAGCCACCCGAGTTTCGGTTCAAAGAGACATACAGTATACAGTACAAAAAAAGGTTTTATGGAAATACTGGTCCTCCTACCTGAATCCACACTGAGTGTGAAGACAATGCAGAGCAGTACTGTTGTAGGAAGACGGATCATGGTGACTCTCCTGCACGCAATACAGATACAGGAGAAATATTGATTCTTGAGTGCCAAATCCTTGTATAAGGAGACCCTCGTTTCAATTTATTTCTGTACATCATTTCAATCTAAAGTTCTTAAGAATTGTTAATCATTTGTAGGGCAAAATATTCATGCCATATCTTTACTTTATCAAAATGTAGTACATTTCAATTTTCAAAATATATATATATAGTTTTATATTGACAGTTATATATCTTGTGAATTTACCAACTTAACATTTGTTTCAGTTAAGTTGCAAGGCATAAATATTTTTTTGGCTAGCACTGCAAAATTATGTGGAGTTGCATTTATTGGGAGTGGATTCAGCATTAATCCCAACTACTGATTGATTGAAATGCAGTGAGTGTGCCAGTACATCAACCTACAGCTGCAAAGATCTATACCAAATCGAAAACAGTTGAGTGTAGAGCAAATAAACAGCAGGTAGTTCTCTCCTGTAAGAACTAAGAATTCACTCATTGTCTCACAAGTACACTATTGTTGAATATTTCTTAACTCCTGTTAATTTCTCTACCTACAACTGTAAGAATGATGCATGAATCCTAATTTGTGTACTGTAGCTCTTCGGTAGTATATGGACTTACAGAAATAATATTGCCACATTTTTTATAAATTAATATACTATTTACGAAACCTATCGACTGGGTAGAGCAGTCATACAGCAGGTATTTCTCTCTTACCTGTAGGAAGTGATTCTGTAGTATGTTCTCTCTGTTGTCTCTGTGTATTGATGGTTGGTACCCAGACTCTGCTGGACAGCTCTTATATCCAGATCAAGGAGGATATGTTCTGTTGACAGGCCACACATAAAAAATAAACATCCTTATTGGTATGTCCTTGCAATGTGAATTGCTTAGTCCTAGTAATGTGATTGCCTTAACAAAATATTTAATGTTCTTTCGTTAGTCCTACCAATTTACATAAGATATGTGGGGGATTCTCCCTTCATTCAAATATTGAAATTACTTTCTTCTAACTGCCGCATATCACTGTCATATACAGTCACTGCGCATAACCTGGGTGGGTGCTAAAACTCGGAGGTTGATTAAAATGATAACATTATTTGAGAATGAAATTGTTATAAAATTTTTTAAAAAACTATGACCACCACTACTCCCATCCTGCCCCTTTCTGCGCACCCCAGCTGAGCGCTCTTTGGCCGCTACGCCAGGCGAGTGTGCTACAGCAGTGGTTCTCAAACTTTTTGGACCAAGTACCACTCCTGATCAAACCAAAGCATACAAGTACCACCTAAAAGTCATCTTCTCATACTGTAGGAACCCCAGAAAATCTCAATGACCAACATGAGCGCATGTGCGTGCACATGCTCACATACACTTATATTATAATAATAAACTTAATTTGATATAGCACCTATAAAGGTGGCTTCTCAATGGGCTTTACAGAATGACAACAGGAACAACAACAATTAAAAATAAACAATAGAAAAGCACCATTTCAGTGAGAGGGGTGAGCCTGTTTAGCCAGGCAATGTAGATGTGCATTTATTGGTCGAGCCTTGATACAATTCACAACAGAGTCTAACAGATTTTAAATCATCAGGCATTTTATTCATGGCAAAGGCCCTGTGGTGGATGCTGCAGTGCGTCCACTTCTTATCTGGAGCAACCTCTCTAATTCGTGCAACTACACTGCTGGGTCAGCTTGTCATCGCTCTAGCACCGTCTGTACAAACTCTGATGCATTTTATCCAGTCGATTCCATTCTCTTCAATAAATTCATTCAGAAGCTGAAATATGTGTACTCCTGGGGTTCTTGTCGGTAGCAGCTTACAGAACAGAAAGTCCTCATGGGACATACCCTCAAACCCAAACGAGCAAATTGGCAAAATCAAAGGCATCTAATTGCAGTGAAAAACATCTGCTCATCTTAACGCGCTCTTCAGCGTACTTGTGACATCATCTGCCATATTAATAATTCTATGAATTACTGTGTCTTTTGAACTGAAGGGGGCGACAGGTCGAGCTGTTTAGCAGCTGTTTCTCCACACATAATACGTGTCAGCTCTTTTGTCAACGGTTTACCTGCTTACCTGCTTTAGCAATCCACAAGCTTGCGTTTTTCCCCGTTTCCGTTTCAGGAATCCGTCTCAGAAGTTAAAATTAGTTTTTATTTCATTTGTATGGGAGCGAAACACGGAGACACTTGGTGCATTTTTCTCAAATTTACCTAGAACAGTCCTTAAATATTTTTCTGTTACCTATCACACTTTCCTGTGCTCACAAGATAGCCAGTGTTCCAAAACCATGCACATTCTCCTACCTCCCTATTTGCTGGAGATAATACAATTGGCAAAGTAGCAATGGTATAGAATTACATAGTAGCTCTTGTGTCCACTCAAGTATTACCATGCGCTGTATAGTAGTACATAGGCTGCGTATTTGACACAAACTAATTTGATTAAAATAGAAAATATGAAAACCTGTCACAATTTTTCAGTGCACACAACAAATTTCCAGTGTCTTATGGCTTACCATCTTGCGGCACTCCGCGTACCACTTGTTTGTGGAAAGTGTGCCATAGTTTGAGAACCACTGTGCTACAGTATAAAAAGCAGAAAGATGCAGGTTTATAATTTTTCTGCAAGCATCAGGTAAAATTTATAAAAAAGCTAAGAAACACATAGGATCAGGTATAAATAAGCTGTACATTTTTTTCAGGTGAAAGGGATACTGTACAATAACAGATTGTCACTTCAAAATACAGTAGTTGTTCATGTAAAGTTACTGATTTACTGTTTTACAGTATATGGCCAAACAAGGCTTTGTTTCCAGATCTCTTAAAGATCACAATTAGAGAAAATATTAATCAAACCATAAAAAACCTGATGGAAATATGTAATTTTTTTAAATGAAATATTTTAAACAAACTTGAGATGTTCTTTGAAACTCACTAGCAATGTAGGTTAAAATTATCTTGTACAAATTACTACAGATATGGTAAAAAGAAAAATGATTCAAAACAGTTAAGAGAATGGATTTTTACTCTTTGTTGAGAGTTTTAAACAAGACATAATACGTATGGTACACACAAAACTTGGAAAAAACTAAATATTTGTAGGATTTGCTAAGTGCACTAAGTAAGGGAATGCCTGCCGACACTACCCTCAATACCTTGCTGAAGTATTTATTCTCTTCCCTGTAAAATCTTCATATTTTGTTGCCAATTAATTTTATAATCATGACTTTTGAATAGACATATATTTATATCTTTTATATTTAGAATCTACACATTTTTTTTCCAAACATATTAAGATAAAATGATGTATTCATATATTTATAATATAATTATTATATTGATTTTCAAAAGAAAGCAAAGAATTCTGAATTTCATAATTATTCATTGACTTTGTTACTGAAGTCCTCAAATTGGTGTAATTTTGTCTTTCTGTGTGATCAAAGGTCATCAAGGTGGTTTAACATGATGTTAGCAAAAATGTGTCTGTCTTTAAATATTACTTCAGCTAGATATAGAATTTCTAGCCAAATCCCATAATGATAAGGTATATACTGTATATCATATAAAGTGTTATATGAAGGTTAGAAGAAACTTTTAAACTACTTTAATATCTTTTATATGTGGATTGTGTCACACCAACATGACAATCAGATCAGTTTGCTCTTTAGTTAGGGGTTGACAGCATAAAGCCAACAGTACCTCTGTTCCTGTACAAAGCTGTCTTATATGGACAAGAAATAAGCCTAAAAAACACACACTAAAGATGTGAAAACAAGTATTGGTAAGATAAAATTGATTTTTTTATATATATGCAAATTAATCTACAGTATATCCAGCATAAGCACAACACATCATTTGCCCTAGTCAGCACCATCTCAAGTGCCAAAATGTCAACTTTGAGGAAGCCCAAATTTATAAAATATCCACTTACTGGAAACTTTACAATGTTTCACCCATCCATAACATGAGTGAAAAAACCAGATAATTATTATAGACCAATAACTTTTACTTCTATTACAAGCTTTTAGAACAAAAACTGGAACTAAATTAATGGATCATCTTTATAGCAATAAGTTTCTACACCTGATGAGTATCCCCATAAGAAGATGTTGCCACTAGTTCCCTGCCTCCAAACACTGTATCCTTGATCCATTACTGATCCTGTCACTCTCCATTTCCCCGAGCCCACTGGCTTTCTCTTAAGTCTCCCTTAGTTTGGTCTTGACACTCTAACCTCTGTCTTTCCCATCATAGACTCACCACTGCTCTCTACTCCTAATCCATCTTCAGTCCCACCACTCTTCTCCAAGCACATTTTCACTCTCACTGGTTGGCTTGGAAATGTTTCTCTTTCACTTCCCATTTTCTTTCGTCAATCTGCCAAGCGTATCTTTAATATTCTATTTTAATGTCTGCAATTTGAGAAATATACATAAATGTAATGGGGTTCCACTGACTTCATAAAGGGCCCCCTTGGGGATGAATAAACTATTTTAAATTGTATTGAATTCTGCTGGATAGTCCCACTGCCCTCTCCTAATGTCTAGATTGTCGTTCTCTCAGCCAGGTGATGTAAGCCCATAAAACGAAACAATTCAAATCACACCTCTACTTTGTCTTAATTAATATTTTACTTAAATACTGAAAGAAAATGCATTTCAACACAGTGGGAAACAAGTTTCATTTTCTGAGAAACTCCAAATAAACATCACAAACAAATATTAACAATAAAGACTTTCTTTAGCAGCTGCCCGCGTAGTAACATTGTTAATTTTAAAATGAAAAATCTGTGGGTGTTCTTCACTCCAAGGGGAACTTTCCACTGAGAACTCCACTGAGGGCTTTATTTCAGCATGCCAAACTTGTTAATGAAGTATTACATTTTGTTCTCATCTCTGCTGTGTCAAGAGTGGTATACTATACTCTTATCTATATCAGTATCCACATGTTATAGTAAATATTAAAAACATTTAAAATAAACACTTTCAGGGAAGTTGCAGCACCTAGGGGAAGGCAGACAGCACAACACTGTATGCTACTAAATATTGGTTTAAGTCTCGTATCTGTATAAAATCAATATTGTACAAGAAACAAGCAATAAGGAACATGTACAGTACTTGCAAATTAAAAGTTATTGTTTCTGTGTATGCAGACTGTCTATGGAAAAAGTTTGGAAACTTGCCCAAATGGAATGGAGATTATAAAATAGATGTTCAAATTATAACTCTTCAGATATTGATTGATTTCATCAGTTTCTTAATCTGGCTCTTAATTCTACTTAATGGCACAGATGTATGACAAGTCATTTTCTGCCATGAGATGTGAACAGAACTGGATACAAACAACGATGGGCCAGGAGCCTGTCCGCTTTGTGTTTACTGCTCTCTGAATGTGACACTACTAGCGACATCTGCCTTAAATGCACAGACAAAATCCAGCCATCTGGTTTTACTACACCAATGTGGTAAGACTGACATTGGTTCAATTTTTATTAGTAGCAACTGCAATTGCAGCACCTGTATCGACACAAGATTCTGATGAGAATCACAAAAAAAGTAATAATTACTGGTATAAAGACAGAATGCGATCACCTGGCTCCAGTACTGAATTACCCATGTTTTGCTCCATTGGACTATCCCCAATTTAGATCTCAATAAATCAATTCATCAGTTGGTAGTCTTGCTGACTTCCCCTTCACCAATAAAAGGGGAGCAGCTAGATATTTCCCATCAAGTTTGATTTCAAGCATATTGTTTGTGGATTGTTTTTTCTTAGATTTTTGTTCTCTGTGATTATTCTCAACAATATCTACACTGAACAGCATGGCAACATCTGCTAAAAACAAAGCAAGTTGCTTTCTTCAAAGTTATTAAGGCATACTACAGAGCAAAGCTATCGCTTTCAGTAAACTACTTAAAAATAAAGAAAGTCCTGTAGATAACTATAAACATAGTTTCATATTGTATATAACATATTGTATTAGGCATGAGAAACAGCATGCCTAATACAATATTCCCAGGATTCTCATTTACTCCTTAAACACTTACAGTACAATGAGTGTTAACAGGACACACCACTTCTGTCCTGAATATGGTTATCCAAAGTCAAAACTCGTGAAAGAAAAATCTATCTTTGGCACAATAGTTTCAGAATAGTTTTTAAAATAGTTTCTTTTTACGTGGTTTCCAACTCAACTATTATTGCTACACTTTTCCAATATATGGATCCTCTATTTAAAGCCTTATGTACTGTTGATTTTGTCAAGGATATCTTTGTTTCTTTTTCATCTTCAAGCTCTGTTGGTGCTTTCTTGGTTGAAATTTCTATCAGGCATCAGGCAAAACTGTTTTTTTTAACTCGTATAACACCAGATGACACTTGCTTAAAGCAAGTAAGCTTTCATAAGCCAGCTGCCATATCACCCTAAAGCGTTCTTTTGTGAGCCAGCTGCCATATCACCCTGCAACTCACAACTGGTAACCCAGTGAAGCTAAATATATTTGAGCCTGGTCAGTATGTGGATGGAGACCTCCTGGAAAAAACTAAAGTTGCTGCTGGAAGAGGTGTTAGTGGGGCCAGCAGGGGGTGCTCACTCTGCAGTCTATGTGGGTCCTAATGCCCCAGTATAGTGACAGAGACACTATAATGTAAAAAGGAGCCATCCTTCGGATGAGACATAAAACTGAGGTCCTGACTCTCTGTGGTCATTCAAAATGCCAGGGTGCTTCTTGAAATGAAAATGTCTACGTTTGAGAGCACAAGCAGCCTTTTTAATCCATACCATCCCATTCCTGGTAAACCACAGCACATAGAACTTTCTTGGGGGTATCAATATGAAAAATGAAGGATTGAAAGATAAAAAGTTAAAATAATATTTCTAAAAGGTAAAATATATTTCTAAAAACTAACACGGTAGCAGTATGTTCTAACAAGTCTTTTAACATTTAAGGGTGTACACTTATGTTATTGCCATTGAGTGTCAGCAAAATTAAATGTTTTTGGCATAGGAACCAAGATCTTGAAGTTGCTTAAGATGAAGTTAAGACATCTACTTGTATTAAGTAACCTTATGTAATCTGTTTTTTTGTAAGTCAATTAGTATTCTGCAAACTAAAAGAAATGTATTAAAGGTTGGAAGCCAATTAGTTCATGGAGTGTTGTGTGGCACTGATCAGTTGTCAAGTTCCTGAGCATGTGAGCTCAATAAAGCTGTCTTCCTCCGGGACTCTCCAGAAATCTGATCCTTTCCTAACTCTCAAATGGGTGAGTATGTTTATTTTGCCACACTATCAGTGAGTTGTTTGGCAAGATACTGCGTTAATAGGAAATAAAGACTCATATGTGGTACAGATGCAGCCATTCAAATTGCACTGTACAAACCCGTACCGCGGGCAAACCATTACGTCATAGCGCGTCATAACGGTTCATACTGCTGTACGTGATTGGCTGGCCAAAATGACCGACTCGTGGTGTGTTGGTCGGTCATGGAAAGATTTAATAATGTAATGTCTTTACTGTGCACGTTTTAATCTGCTAAGTATTGAGTATTTATATGGAATTTTACCACTAAAGGGAAATTTTAGTAGCTGAGCATAAAAAGAATAGGAGCATAACGCATCTAAAGGTCATAAACGATATTAATTTAGGAACATAAACATATCATCTAAACTGTATATTGCTGGTCTTGGTATATTAAAGAAAAAATACACACCAGTATTCCATTTCTCCCTAAACATTTTAAGCATCAAAGTCTTACATGTGGTTATATCGGAAACGTTTTTGCGTGCTCCTTGTTCCTTCTGACCATTATACAGTATTCAGTATTTTGTGAGCAAAGTGATAGTTTTAAGCTTTTCTGCGAATATGCTCGATATTGGAGTAACAGAAGCATACATTTAGAATTTGATTAATAAGGAATATAATATGGAATCTCGTATCGAAAGAAATTAATAACGTTATAACTATATTCATGTACTGTTGCACAAACAGTAGTATAAGACTTTATGTTGAGATGTGCTTGTCACATGATTGCCTTGGTGGCATGATTGCTTAAGTGACTGACTTGAAACCCTGAGGTCGAGTGTTCAAACCCAGCTGTTGGCATCAGTTTTCTTTTAACAAAAAACATTTCTTTGAAAAACTAAAATAGCAAATTGTATTGGCATAATAATTTTATCTTATTTTTAGTTTTTGGCCAGACAACAGCCAGGACTCACCGGGCCCCACAGCCCCATCCGCACACACCCCTTCTCCCGTACCTCACCATGCCCGGCCACCACTACGTCACATCACACAGCTTCCAGCACACTGCACTGTGCACGGCCACCAATGGGTCACACCACACAGCTGCTAGCACACTGCACCGTGCCCGGCCACCACTGCGTCACACAGCTGCCAGCGCACCTCACCGTGCCAGGCCACCACTGCGTCACCCCACACAGCTGCCAACGGACCTCACCGTCCCCAGCCACCACTGAGTCACACCACACAGCTGCCAGCTCACTGCCACGTGCCCTGCCACCACTGCGTCACACAGCTGCCAGTGCACCTCATCGTGCCCAGCCACCACTGTGTCACACCACACAGCTGCCAACACACTGCACTGTGCACGTCCACCACTGCGTCCCACCACACAGCTGCCAGCGCACCTCACCGTGCCTGGCCACCACTGCGTCCCACCACACAGCTGCCAGCGCACCTCACCGTGCCTGGCCACCACTGCGTCCCACCACACAGCTGCCAGCGCACCTCACCGTGCCTGGCCACCACTGCGTCCCACCACACAGCTGCCAGCGCACCTCACCGTGCCTGGCCACCACTGCGTCCCACCACACAGCTGCCAGCGCACCTCACCGTGCCTGGCCACCACTGCGTCCCACCACACAGCTGCCAGCGCACCTCCATTTAAATCGAAAATACATGTTTAATTAAATGTCTTTATTGATTCACAATCTGACAATGCAACATAAATCATTATCTTTGTCTTCTGCATAATAATGTTCACCTCTCTGTCCAGCAAATTAATAATGGTAATAATAATAAACTGTATTTTATATAGCGCCTTTAAAGGTGGCTTCTCAAAGGGCTATACAGGATAAAAACAACAGTAACAACAATATTGTATTTCATTAATAATAATAATAATAATAAACTTTATTTTATATAGCGCCTTTAAAGGTGGCTTCTCAAAGCGCTTTACAGGATGACAATAACAATAAATAAGAAGACTACAACAATAAATAAGAAAATTTCACAAGACAGGACACAATTATAATTACAACAATACAACAATAACAATAGAGGAGACCGTGGAAGATGGTATTAAGAAGAGCAGAGGGGTGAAGAATGGAACCAGTTAAGTAAAGGCTTTTCTGAAGAAGAAGGTTTTGAGTCTGGATTTGAAGGAGTTTAGAGGAGGTGACTCTCTAATATCCTTGGGCAAAGAGTTCCAGAGCTTGGGGGCATAGCAGGAGAAGGCCCTGTCGCCCATACAATGTAGACGGGCTTGGGGGACAGTAAGGAGGGCAGAATTTGAAGAGCGGAGGTTGCGAGGTGGGGAGTAGGGCGATAAAAGTTCAGACAGGTATTGAGGTGCCAAGCCATGTAAAGCCTTGTAGGTGAGCATGAGGATTTTAAAGTCTACGCGGAATTTGACCGGAAGCCAGTGCAAGGACTCCAGGATAGGAGTAATGTGAACACTTGCACTAGACCTGGTCAGGATTCTGGCTGCTGAATTTTGGACATACTGCAGCTTGTTCAGAGTAGATTTAGATACCCCAGGGAGTAGAGCATTGCAGTAGTCAATTCGAGAGAATACAAATATGTTGATCAGCTTTTCAGCCACAGTTAATGATAGCATAGGGCGTAGTCTTGCGATATTTCTAAGGTGAAAAAAAGATGTTTTGACAGTATGCTGTACATGTGGGTCGAATGTTAAGCCAGAATCGAATATAACCCCAAGGTTTTTCAATTTTGATTGAAGCTCAAGTACAGAGCCATCTACAGACAGGGTTACAGGACTGGCTTTACGAAGTTGATGGGGGGTACCAATAAGCATGACTTCAGTCTTGTCACAATTAAGATGAAGGAATTTTATGTCAGAGATGCAATTAGATAGAATAGAGACAGCCACATCAGTGTCGGGTTTGGTATGGATGTATATTTGAGTATCGTCAGCGTAAAAATGAAAGCTGAGGCCATGTGATCTTAAAAGCTGACCAAGTGGGAACATGTAAATGCTGAAGAGCAAGGGGCCCAGTATTGAGCCCTGGGGGACACCAGATTTGACAAGACCAATTTCAGACCTGTACCCATTGAGAGAGACAAAGTGACAGCGATCAGTGAGGTAAGACTTAAACCATTTGAGGGCAGTGTCAGAGACTCCAAACAAAGTCTCGAGACGAGAAAGCAAGATGTTATGGTCAACAGTGTCAAAGGCAGCACTGAGATCAAGAAGGATGAGTATGGAAAGAGAACCAGAATCAGAAGCTATTAGGAGATCATTGGTGACTTTGACTAGGGCGGTTTCTGTGCTGTGAAGTTGACGGAAGCCAGATTGGAGGGGTTCGAAAAGGTTGTTTGTCATGAGGTGGTTATGTAACTGAAGTGTGACAGCACGTTCTAGGATTTTAGAGAGAAAGGGTAAGTTGGAGATGGGGCGAAAGTTGTTAAGATTGTCGAGAGTCATGTTAGGCTTCTTTGGCACTGGGGTAATAGCAGCAGTTTTGAGGACCGTTGGTACAATGCCGGTGCTCAAGGATTCATGTATTATATTGAGGACAATGGGACAGAGAGAAGAGAAACAGGACTGGAATAAAGTGGTGGGAATGGGATCTAAAATAGATGTGGTGGGTTTCATGCGCGTAACTAGTTTGTTTAGGGATGCTGAGTCAAGAAGAGAGAAGCTGGAGAGACGGGAACCAGAGAAGTTGGATGAGGAGGGAGGGGGTGTGGAAATTATATCCGTAGTGGAGAGAATGTGATGCCGGATGTTGTCAATCTTAGAACTAAAGAAATCTAACAATGTGTTGTAAAGTTGTGATGAGGCAGGTAATGTGGTGGGGCAGTTTGGCTTGAGCAGTCTGTTGATGGTGGAGAAAAGATGTCTGGGATTGTTTTGGTGATTTTCAATGATGTGAGAGAAGTAGGTGGATCTAGCAGACTCTATAGTAACCTTATAATCAGATAAGTAATCTCTCCAGGCCTGATAATGTACATTTAGGCCGGAAAGACGCCACCTACGCTCAAGTTTGCGAGAGGCTGCCTTCATGAAACGCAGATGGTCATTGTACCAGGGGGCAGGGCGAGAGAAGGAGATGGTTCGAGTTTTTAAAGGAGCAAAGGTGTCGAGGGTAGATAAAAGAGCATTGTCAAGTAACTGTATTTTGTCCTCTAGAGGGTCAGAGGAAGAGAAACAGGATAAGGAGGACAGAACAGAATTTGCAAACCTTGGGTGATCAATTGATCGCCAGTTGCGGAAATTTACAGAGCGTGAGGGGGAAGTGTCAGAAACAGGTAATTCCAGATTGAAGAGAATGGCTAAGTGGTCAGAGAGGCCTAGATCAAGGGGGGAGCAGTGGGAGACAAAGGAGTCATTTGCAATAATTAGATCTAAGGTGTGTCCTTTGTTATGTGTAGGGGTACAGACAAACTGAGCGAGGTCAAAGCATCCCAAAAGAGAAAGGAAGTCTTTAGCCAGACTGGAATTCATTGCACTTTGACTTTGACATTCTCTGTTGTGTATCTCTTTGTGTTTGAATCTCTTCGAGATTATATACTTTGTATATTGATAACCCTCACAGTAAGGTCTGCCGCTCGTATCCAGGCAGACTAGTATATGTTTGGTGCACAGTTTATATTAATAAATGTATCTCGTGTATTGAACCCGTGTGTGTGCCTTGTTAGTTGTTCTGACGATTGATTTTCTAAAAGCCACAACGAACAACCTCGTGATTACTGCTACAATTAATAATTGTCTCAGTAAACCCATCAAACCTCTACATTTAATGGCGTCCCTGGGTGGGCGAGTTTAGAATGAAATGAGAATCAATCGCACAGAATAACTGATGTTGCTGTGAGTTCAAGTTCAGCACAGCACCGCGGCTTCTATACGCGAATACCGGGTGTGCTGATAACTGCGTAAAGAAATCCCAGTGTTTTCTAGCGTTTAGTGTAACGTGTGCTGATTGGAAATCCATCTGCTCGGGTGTTTAGATTCCATACTGTATTTTGGTAAAAGGAAAAAAAGTAATACTCTTAAAGTTTCTCTGACGTAATGACAATGGCTGCTAAAATGTCTGAAGTGGAGTCGCTTATAAGTACTATTTCTAGCGACGACAATCCTGGTTACTGGAGCGGTATCGAAAAGTTGAACTTTGATGATATTGAGAAGCTGCAAGTAGATTTAGTAGCTAAGGTAGCGAACCAGCTTAACACAGGAGGGTCTGTGAACGCAGTTCAGGTCCTATCTAGTTTCGCCTTAATTCTAGCTAAACAGCTGGAACTGTCTTTGTCCGAGCTGACAAAGTTTCAAAAGCTTCAGGGAAAGCTAGAAAGATATAAGGCGTAGCGAGTTGAGTTGTTGGATATAATCAGAGAAAAGAGAGTGAAAAATGAGGAAAGTGAAGACAGACTCAGGGAAGTTTTAGGTAAATTAGATGACCTGTCTGCTAGAGAAACTGTGGCTGAGGTAGCTAGGAGAGACCTGGAAGCGAGCTTGAAAGAAAAAGAAAAAGAAATTGAGAGTTTAAATGAGCTCAGCGAGGAAAGGCAAAAGGAGTTAGATGCTGCCGTACTGGAAGCAAAACAGGCTAGATCCCATTTGCATGCCAGCCCACCTAGCAGCCCGGAGCGCTCACCCAGCGTGCCGGGAGGAGGTTTCTCCCAGCCAGGGTCTGTGGTCGGATCGGCATGGGGGAGATCGCCAAGTCCTGCGCGAGACGCAAGAGCGATTCAATTCAGGCATAGACCCCCTGCTCCTGATCACGGCCGTCTCCCTGCCCGCGGAGAAACCGTAAAAATTAACCTCCACTCCCTGAGGCAGTTAGCCAAAGATGTAGAAAGGTTTGACCCATCAGTGTCAGGGAATAATGTGGAGACCTACATCGATGAGCTGAGATATACTTTGCAGTTTATGCCCGAAGCGTCCGAACAGGTAAAGGCTGTTAGTAAGGAAAACTACCAGCCGAGCGGTCCACGAGTGGATGTCTAGACAAGGACCGGAGGTCTGTAATAGCTTTGAGGAGCTGTGTCAGGCAATGATCGGAGAATTTTCGCCTTTTATCGATCCCATAGCTGCCGTGGCCGCTGCGCACCATATTAAGCGCGAAAAAGCTGAAGCCCCTCGCGACTATTATGAGAGGCTTAGGCACACTTATTTTGCAGGGCGGAATGAAGAGGGTTGCGAAGAGAATGTGAATTTCAAAGGTTTATTCATTGCTAATCTGCATCCCTCAGTCAGGAAAATGATTGTGATGCACACTGATGCAAAAGCGATGAAAATGGCTGACATTAGAAGGTTGGCTCAAAAAGCCTGGGGAGCTGAAGTCTCTGCTTCCTCAGAGCGAAAACCTGCTAAAACAGCCAGCAGGGTTGACGACTCACCTCAGCTTGAGGGAGCTGAGGTTCCTGAGCCCGCTAAGCCCCGGCGCAAAATAGGCAGGCAGGACCGCACTAAGCGTCAGAGCCGCCGTGAGCGCTACGGGGAAGGCAAGGGCTCAGGCAGAGCCTATCATAAGGCTGGATGAAGGGAGTCGACTGCAGCCCGCCTGGCCAGGCTTGAACAAGCCCTGCTTGAGAGATCAGGACAGGGTAAACCTTCCGCACCGAATGCCGGAAGCGTGAATGAGCGGAGGGGGACCACGCCCCTTCTCACTGGAGGAGGCGGGGATCCGTCCCAAGCCCCTCCCTCAGTCTATCTGATTGGGTGGGAGGGTTCCTGCCTGGAAGAAGGCTGTGACTCTGAGTTGGGCGCTGACCCCGCCCCTGAAGTCAAAGAAAAGGCAGGCTTCCAACAATTCTTAGGGAATCTCAGCCAGAAAGGCAAAGCAAGGCGTATTTATATCAAGGTTTCTCTTGAAAACGTCTTAGCTAGAGAAGCACTGGTTGACACTGGGGCTGAAATTAGTTTGATGTCAGCCGATCTACTCAGCAAGCTCAAACGAGTAGTGAAAGGAAAAGGCATCAGACTTAAGGTAGAACCGTGTGTAGTGATTCATAGCCGTTTCAGGGACGCCAAATATGTAATGTTAGTGGCTCTCTGAAGGCACCAGTTCTGTAGGGTTTGGGCATTTACTGAGACAATTATTAATTGTAGCAGTAAATCACAAAGTTGATTCTTTTGATGGCTTTAGAGTCCAACCATGCGACATAACTCAAACAACGCACACACACAGGTACTAATACACGAGGATACATTTATTAATACATAGAATATGCCTTAAACTAACAGATCTTATCGAGAGGGTTATCAGAATACAAAAGATATATATTCAATCAGTTACGAAGTGTTACATATATCAAGAGGACATACGTTCAGTATATCATTCATTAAGACCGTTTCATAAATGAACTTGGTTATAACTTCTACATTAGATACTCGAAACAAGTACATAACTCTTAGGAATTAAATTGATATCAACTGGTTGGGATAACAATTGAATTCTTGAGCTGTAATGCATTGAAGTTGAATACTCATCCAATCTTTGGGGATTCAGATCTCCTGCGGGCACAAAGAAACAGTTGCAGGCTGTTGCTGTCCAATCCGCGCTCTCTGGCTCCGTGCCAGGCTGTGCTGTGCGGCTTGCGACGGTGCGCTGCTGATGCTCACTGACCGGCTAGTTAGTGTTGGCTTTAACTAGCAAAGTTTGTGCACAGGAGAAAAGATGACTGTGGGTCCCAGCAAGTCAGGAAGAGGACCGGTTCGTTCCTGATGAAGAGCTAGTTCTGAATAGTGATTCAGCTGTCCACAGTTCCGACCTGTTCACGAGGCCTGCTGCTGGTTACTCTCTGGCAACCTCCACTCTAGACTCTTAGAACAAAGGAAAGTTCTGGCACTCGGACACACTGGCCGTTCCGTGGTTGTCCGGGCTGAGTCTCAGGATGGTCAGGAGGCGCGCTGCGAGAATGTCCTGCCCTTGGGAGCCTTCTGCTCCTGGGCCGTCCTGCCCTGGAATTCTCCTTTGAATTCCCTTTAGAATAGTCCACAGAATCCTCTCCAGAATCTCTTCTGAATCTTGTTGAATCTCTGTGTTGCCTGTTTTTACCTGGAGGAACTTCAGCTCATTGATTGGCTGAAAGTTCCATGGGCATCAGAGTCCCACGTGGGTTACTCGGCCCTACCAGTCCCTGATTGGTTGATCAAGGTGAGATATGAGTCACTTACTCCTGACACTTAGGAATGCAATCCAGATGTCCAACTCGCACTCCCTAGACAGATAGGCGCCAATGGATGACCATTGATCATGATAGCCAGGCTTAGCTAAGTGCATCCCCCTTTGGGAGCTGGTTTCTTATCACAAGAAAACATCTTAAATCAGCTTGCATGAATTCTTTCTCTGTGGCTGCACCACAGAGATGAACAGAGAAATTAGGCCTAATTTGGGAAAGCTCAGAAACACTTAATTCTGCCTTATTAATAAGCCTCACCGCTACACGTGTAAGATAGATATTTCCAGCTATACCCAGGATCATGCCAGGATCACACACCGGTGGCACTTAGGTTCGGGCCAATGAACGTGGTGCATCCTGTTTACATCTCTAGGTTTAAAACAGAGCCACTACTCATTGGCCGAGACCTGTTTGACAGGCTGGAGCCCCTGGTGGACTGCCAGCGTGGAAAATTGTGGGCTCAGGTCAAAAACCCTAAGCCTGTCGCACAGCAGAAAGGGGGGTTCAGTGGTTATGCTGTGCTCAAACAGTGCCCACTGAACACTATAGCTGAGTTGGAGGTTCCTCCTGGTTCCTCTAAACGAGAAATAAATGTCTCTTCTTGCTTTCCAAAACTACAGGGAAGTCCTCCCCAGGCCAGCACTCCCACGGTCTCCCAACTACAGGAGCAGTGCTCCGAGCAGCTGCTTGACCCGCCAGGTAAAGCACACCCCTTTTTCATCCCTGAAGAAGAGTGGATCTCCCTGTCCGGTAATGAATGGGAGTCCTTTCTGTGCCCTGGTACCTCAGGGGGACCAGGACTACCACCCCATGGTGGTGGGAGGGGTCCAGGTGGCAGAAGTGCAGGTTGATGATGTAATTCTTAGCCTCAGCTCTGGGAAGTCCATAATCAGTGAAGGTCTGTTCGAGGACCTGTCGCGAAGCCGTCAGGTGACCCTGGTGACGCAGTCACAGGTTCTGTGGTGGGCATCCCCACCTCATAGGTCCATTTGGAGAAAAGGAAGCTGTGTAGCTTCCATCTCCATCGGAAAAAGGAAGTTTGCTCACTACTTCCAGGTAGCACCTCAGCTGACCCATTCGGTCTGTATTGGTGCAGACCTGTTGGTTCGACTGGGCGCCCAGCTGGACACAGTAAACAGTGTGCTATGGACACGGGTGAACCCAGATGCCCACTCTCTAAGCGGCGACCCCGAGAACATTCGGTCAGGTCAGACGATTCCTCAGGCCTGTCAGGTAGTAAACGAATCGGACCTGATCGTTCCTGCGTCAACAGCAGGGTTTCCGGTACGCCTTGTCCTAAAGAAGGGACAGAGAATGGACGCTGAGATGGTTTTCTTCCAACCATCAGCTCAGTTTATCAGACTGAACCTAGCAGTCTGTGGTACCCCCAGACTGGAACGGAATGGCCGAGCCACCTGCCTGTTGGTGCAGAACATAGCAAAACAAGATGTCAAAATCCCTGCTTGCACTGACATGGGACTGGTAATTGACAATGGTTTCTTTGATTTCGAACTGGCCATCCCAGTACTGGGGCAGCTCCCTGGTCCCTTGGCCAGGGAGGGGGGAACCGAGCATGTGTACTACACCTACTCCCGGCGGATGATTGCAATTATGCCAATAGAGGGATTCTGCAACCAGGAGGTGTGCAGGGTGGACCTTAGCGATAAGGATGAGATGGTTGTGTACACAGTACACGCAGGTGTTCCGACGGACCACTCAGCCAAGAGTGCGACCCGGGATACCACCATGCCGTCAAAAGCGGGGTTCCTAGAGCAGGTACAGGAACAGGTTGGTAAGGCAGATGCCCTGGAAACGGAAAGCCAGCGTTAGCAGCTGCGTCAGATCTTCCAGGATTTCCAGGAAGTGTTTGCACGGGACGCCTATGACTGCGGGGTGACGGATTTGCACACAGTGCGCATTCCCAAGGCCCCTGGCGCCCGCCCAACCTATGTCAGGCAGTATCGCATTCCCCTCACGGCATACGAGTCCATAAAGCAGACCTGGTCTATGTGGACGATATTCTGATGCGGAGTCAGACCTGGGAAGAACACATGGCCGAGATCAGGCATGTGTTGACCCAGCTCTCCCATGCAGGGGCCAAACTGTCCCTGGCTAAGGGACAGTGGTGTAGGACCAAAGTGGAGTACGTGGGACTATTGGTTGGAGCCCAAGGCATACAGCCACAGTCCAGCAGAGTCCAAGCTATCCAGAATATGAAGTCGCCCACTAACCTGTCTGAACTGCACAGCTTTCTGGGAGTATGTAATTATTCCCGGCAGTTCATTGAGGATTACGCTGAAATAGCAAGGCCCCTCCACAAGCTGTTGCAGAAAGACATGCCCTTTGAGTGGGGGCCTTTCCCAGAACAGGCTGTGATGGAGCTGAAGCGCAAACTCGGTAGTGCGCCGTGCTTGGCCTACCCTGATAAAAATAAGGTCTTCTACCTTGAAGCAGGGTTCTCAGAGCACTGCCTTGGGGCTGCTCTGAGTCAGGAATATGACCAAGAGCAAAGGGTGGTGGCGTATGCCAGTCGAGCCCTGAGCCCAGTGGAGCAAAAGTTCTTGGACTGCGAGAAGGCCCTGTTGTCTACGGTCTGGTCGGTAGAACACTTCCGTAGTTATGTTGGGGGACAAAAGATCATCATCGAAACCTGCCACCAACCTGTGACATTCCTGCATAGCCAGAGACTGAAAGCGGGCAGGGTGTCAAATAGCAGGATTGTGGCATGGATGATGGCCCTACAAGGCTATGAGATAGAGGTAAATTGTGCACAGAGCAAGAAAATGTACCTGGGACAGGGCCTGGCTTTGGGCCAAGTGTGTCACGGCTGTGACACTGACATGGAAGCTCCAGAAACTATTCCCGCTGCTGAGCTACCGAACAATCATCGGTACTACGATGAGAACGTGGGCCAGGGCTTACCCATGGCCTATGTTGACGGTTGCTCTTTTCGCCACGAACAGCAGGTGCTAGCAGGGGTAGGAGTAGTCTGGCAAGACAATACTCCCTGTGGGCCGACCCGCTATAAGCTAGGACCAATAACTAGTCAGTATGCGGAAGTAGCTGGGGTGCTGATCACCCTCCAGCAGGCCCTGACAAATGGCCTTAAACAGTTTGTCATCTGTAGTGACTCGAACTACGCCCGACATAGCTTCGTGTCCCATCTTCCGTATTGGAAGGGTAACGGCATGAAAAATGCCCGGGGCAAGGAAGTAAAGAACAAAGAGTTGTTCCTGGCTAGTGACAAGCTCACGACCGAGGCTGGAATGATGGTTTACTGGAGGAAGGTGAAGGGACACTCCCAGGTGAAGGGACCCGACAAAGACGGGAATGATGAGGCCGACCGGCTGGCCAAATCTGGCGCCTTAGAGGGTGAACCCTGGCAGTTCCAGCAGGAATGGCTACCCCCAGAAACCGTGGCTGAGGTCAAGGCAGTCACCCGAAGCAGGGCTAGACAGGATGTCGGAGCTGACCCTCAATCTGTAGTGCTTTGGTCACAGGGTTTTAACACCAATCTTGCGGAAATGCAGAAACAGGACCCAGCAATTGGGCAAATGTATCGGCATATCACTGACCCAGTGCGTCAACCTCTTTCGGAGCAGGTGCTGAGCCAGTCTCCGGAGCTGAAGGAGCTGGCAGAGGTGAAAGACAACCTAAAAATTATAAAGGGGTTGTTGGTTTGTGTACCAGTTGCACAAGGTGTCCCAAAGTGGGTAGTTCCCCGCTGTCATCGGGGGGTCATGATCCAACACGCTCATGACGAACCCTGTGGGGGTCACCGGGGAATCAAGGCCACGTACGACACTATCCAGCAGGTGGCATTCTGGCCTCACATGGGCCGAGACATCGCCGCGTATGTAAAGGGGTGTCTGACGTGTAGCCAGTTCCAACCATCACGGCCCTTGCACCGTGCACCACTCCAGAAAAAGGACATGACATTCCCCTGGTCATGTCCTTTTTCTGGAGTGGTGCACGGTGCAAGGGCCGTGATGGTTGATGGTGATGGTTGGAACCCTACAGAGCAAAGCTATCACTTTCAGTAAACTACTTAAAAATAAAGAAAGTCCTATAGATAACTATAAACATAGTTTCGTTTTTTTATGAGAAACAGCATGCCTAATACAATATTACCAATGATAATGTATGATCCATTCCCAGGATTCTCATTTACTCCTTAAACACTGGTTATCCAAAGTCAGCTTCTTCCACTCGTGAAAGAAAAATCTATCTTTGGCACAATAGTTTCAGAATAGTTTTTAAAATAGTTTCTTTTTACGTGCTTTCCAACTCAACTATTATTTCTACACTTTTCCAATATATGGATCCTCTATTTAAAGCCTTATGTACTGTTGATTTTGTCAAGGATATCTTTGTTTCTTTTTCATCTTCAAGCTCTGTTGATGCTTTCTTGGTTGAAATTTCTATCAGGCATCAGGCAAAACTGTTTTTTTTAACTCGTATAACACCAGATGACACTTGCTTAAAGCAAGTAAGCTTTCATAAGCCAGCTGCCATATCACCCTAAAGCGTTCTTTTGTGAGCCAGCTGCCATATCACCCTGCAACTCACAACTGGTAACCCAGTGAAGCTAAATATATTTGAGCCTGGTCAGTATGTGGATGGAGACCTCCTGGGAAAAACTAAAGTTGCTGCTGGAAGAGGTGTTAGTGGGGCCAGCAGGGGGTGCTCACTCTGCAGTCTATGTGGGTCCTAATGCCCCAGTATAGTGACAGAGACACTATAATGTAAAAAGGAGCCATCCTTCGGATGAGACATAAAACTGAGGTCCTGACTCTCTGTGGTCATTCAAAATGCCAGGGTGCTTCTTGAAATGAAAATGTCTACGTTTGAGAGCACAAGCAGCCTTTTTAATCCATACCATCCCATTCCTGGTAAACCACAGCACATAGAACTTTCTTGGGGGTATCAATATGAAAAATGAAGGATTGAAAGATAAAAAGTTAAAATATATTTCTAAAAGGTAAAATATATTTCTAAAAACTAACACGGTAGCAGTATGTACTAACAAGTTTTTTAACATTAAAGGGAGTACACTTATGTTATTGCCATTGAGTGTCAGCAAAATTAAATGTTTTTGGCATAGGAACCAAGATCTTGAAGTTGCTTAAGATGAAGTTAAGACATCTACTTGTATTAAGTAACCTTATGTAATCTGTTTTTTTTTGTAAGTCAATTAGTATTCTGCAAACTAAAAGAAATGTATTAAAGGTTGGAAGCCAATTAGTTCATGGAGTGTTGTGTGGCACTGATCAGTTGTCAAGTTCCTGAGCATGTGAGCTCAATAAAGCTGTCTTCCTCCGGGACTCTCCAGAAATCTGATCCTTTCCTAACATCTCAAATGGGTGAGTATGTTTATTTTGCCACACTATCAGTGAGTTGTTTGGCAAGATACTTAGTATTGAATATTTATATGGAATTTTACCACTAAAGGGAAATTTTAGTAGCTGAGCATAAAAAGAATAGGAGCATAATGCATCTAAAGGTCATAAACAATATTAATTTAGGAACATAAACATATCATCTAAACTGTATATTGCTGGTCTTGGTATTTTAAAGAAAAAATACACACCAGTATTCCATTTCTTCCTAAACATTTTAAGCATCAAAATCTTACATGTGGTTATTTCGGAAACGTTTTTACGTGCTCCTTGCTCCTTCTGACCATTATACAGTATTCAGTACTTTGTGAGCAGAGTGATAGTTTCAAGCTTTTCTGCGAATACGCTCGATATTGGAGTAACAGAAGCATACTTTTAGAATTTGATTAATAGGGAATATAATATGGAATCTCGTATCTAAAGAAATTAATAATGTTCTAACTATATTCATGTACTGTTGCACAAACAGTAGTATAAGACTTTATGTTGAGAGGTTCTTGTCACATGATTTCTTAAGTGACTGACGTGTAACCCTGAGGATGAGTGTTCAAACCCAGCTGTTGTCATCAGTTTTCTTTTAACAAATAAACATTTCTTTGAAAAACTAAAATAGCAAATTGTATTTGGCATAATAATTGTATCTTATTTTTAGTTTTTGGCCAGACCACAGCCAGGACCCGCCGGGCCCCACAGCCCCATCCGCACACACCCCTACTCCCGCACCTCACCGTGCCCAGCCACCAGCTAACCTCACCATGCCCGGCCACCACTGCGTCACACCACACAGCTGCCAGCACACTGCACTGTGCACGGCCACCAATGCGTCACACCACACAGCTGCTAGCACACTGCACCATGCCCGGCCACCACTGCATCACCCCACACAGTTGCCACCGCACCTCACCGTGCCCGGCCAACACTGCATCACACAGCTGCCACCGCGCCTCACCGTGCCCGGCCAACACTGCATCACACAGCTGCCAGCGCACCTCACCGTGCCCGGCCACCACTGCATCACATCACACAGCTGCCAGCGCACCTCCATTTAAATCGAAAACGTGTGTTTAATTAAATGTCTTTATTGATTCACAATCTGACAATGCAACATTAATCGTTATCTTTGTCTTCTGCATAATAATGTTCACCTCTCTGTCCAGCAAATTAACAATGGTAATAATAATAAACTTTATTTTATATAGCGCCTTTAAAGGTGGCTTCTCAAAGGGCTTTACAGGATAAAAACAACAGTAACAACAATATTGTATTTCATTGCACTTTGACAGATCGTCTTTAAATCAATTGTTGTCAGAATATCCCCCCATTCAAACAAGAACAAAATTGCAACAATTGCAACAATTTTATTAACAGCCTGTTTCAGTAACTTAAAGTATATATTTAAAGTAATAATTTAACAATATATGTAAGTGTTTTATGATATGTCTATGTTGTGAATGTCTGTAGTTTGTATCTTATTTTTAGTTTTTGTTTTGCTTCACGTTAATTTTATAAGGGAGAGTGTCATAGAGAAGACTCCCTTACCCCCATCTTGATTAAAATCGCAAATGTGTGTGTCATAAAATACTTTTATTTTTTCACAATCTGGCAATGCCAGACAGAATTCACATTCACTGCAGCCAAATGGCCTTGTAGATCAGAAAATCAAGGAAGAAAACAATTATTGCTCCCGGCTTCTCAATGGAATTGCTTTATCTTGCTAATGCGTTAGTGTAACAGTCCGGGCGTGGCAAGCTTCTAATGTCTCCCGACTTGGGCGAAAGGAACCCGTCTTTCATTGGAAGACAATTAACATATTCTACCCTTACAGGAGAACATAATGCTGGTGCGCGGGCGCGGTGGGGTGCTGTACCAGCTGTCAACAAATACCAGCTGCCAAAAAAAAGTTGAAAAAAATAAAGTCAATTGAGTGTCCATAATATTGCTATTTGGCTATTTCTACTGTCTAGGTCTCTATGTCTACATTGTTTGTAAGCAAACCGGTTTCACAGGTATTTTCAGCCACTGTTGTTTCATCAGTTGTTATCCTGTAAAGCGCTTTGAGAAGCCACCTTTAAAGGCGCTATAGAAAATAACGTTTATTATTATTATTAATATTGATAATATTCTTCCTCCCAGAACTTGTAAATTGTTGTTGTTATTGTTGTTGTTATCCCGTAAAGCGCTTTGAGAAGCATACTGTCCAGCATATTATATTTCATTGCACTTTGACAGATCGTCTTATAATCACTTGTTGTCAGAATATCCCCCCCTCCAAAAATCCTTTTTTGGGGTTTTGCTTACAGTAGTACTTCTCGCGTTAAGAAAGTTAGGTGTTAGCATAAACTATTAGTAATCAATAAGATTAAATTTAGCATTGTAATAAATTGTGCTAATAATAAATTCTATTCTACTCTGAGAATGTAGGGGGGAGGAAAAAGACCCGTGGTCTTTTCACTGATACATTTGTGTTAACAAAAACTACAGTATGCTTAAGAGTTGTTCAACTAATTTTTTTCAGCTCAGCCAGCGGACCGATCACAGATCAGTCCCAGTGTGTGAGATCTTGCTGTTTGATCTGTGCTTTAATAGAGAGCTTATCTCTGTAAATATATTAATATCGAGTGGTATTAAATGCAACTTTTTTGTATAAAGCTGTATTTATTTAATACCACTTGATAGTTATATTAATAGAGATAAGAATTCAAGTTGATACTGTTTAGACTTTTAATTATTTTATTTTTGTATTACAGCATCATACACATGCTTAAAAGAGAAGAGAGAAAATGCAACGTTTCGGCTGTGAAGTCTTCTTCAGGTGTGAGGGTCTTCTGCTCAAAATGAAACACTAAAATGTAATGTAGGCTCTGAACGGGTTCAACTATGATTTGGGCTTACTTGACCTCACACCTGAAGAAGGATTCACAGCCGAAAAGTTGCAGTATTTTATTCCAGTAAATGTTTGTATTGTAACGCATACGGCCTCTATTGCTTCTTTTTTTTGCTTCCATTGCTCGTGAGAGCCGGCTTACCAGCGCGGTGATGTCACCGCCCTTCCCTGTGTCTAGCAGGGACTGCAGCCGCTGGGCTGATGGGAGATTCCCCTTTAGCTCAAGAGGCTGGTTCCCTGTTGAGTGATGCCAGAGGCCTGGGTTTGAGTCCCCGATGGTGGGGGGCTGACCTGATACGGCAGCAGCGAGGGTGCCCACGTGAACCCCGAAGTGTTACAGTATTATACGGTTACTTATGTTATACCGTGACACGCCCACCGCGGTATACCCTGCTCCTTTTGAATGGCTGCATCTGTAAATATAACAGATCTTATAGTGAGGGTTAGCAGAATACTGTAGCGTTTACAGGTTCTTTTCAGAACAAAGGACAAGTGGAGACGCGATTAACAAACAAGCATTAGCTTTATTCGTTAACAACCACACAAAACCAAACACAGGATATACACGCACATGAGGAGACTGACCGTAGTTCACTCGTTGATCATGCGACCATTCACAGTGGGGTTCCAGCAGTTCCCGAGACTTGCTGCTGGGCTAACCTCAGGCAGATCCTTTGGTTACGCGTGGGTGACCTCCGTTCTCGACTCTTAGAACAAAGTAAAGTTCTGGCATTTGGACACACTGGCTGTCACATGATTGTCTGAGCTGAGTCTGAGAATGTCCTGAAGGGGGGCATTCTGGGCCCTGTGCTGCCTGTTTTATCTGTAGGAACTACTGTCGTTCATTGGTTGAATGTTCCGTGGGCATTCGAGACCCACGTGGGGTTACCCTGCTCTACCAGTTCCTGATTGGCTGATCGAGATGGAGGAAGAGTAACAATGCTCTCTGACATTAAGGTTATAAACAACCTGGGACGAGACTCTCCCTTGGAATTTCCCAGACAGTAAGGCGCCAGAGATGTCCATTTATTAGGGTGGCTGGAGAACCTCAGACTTGGGAGTTGTTCCTTATCAGGAAACTCTATCAGATAGAAAAAAAACTTAAATCTGAACCAAATGGAATGGCCTCTCTCTGTGTGTCCAGGACCACTAAGATGAGGGAGAGGGAGACCAGCAAGGGAGCTGCAAACTTAATTCCAGTATTATTATTAGCTAAGCAGGTGTGAGCCTGGTCAGTACCTGGATGGGAGACCTCCTGGGAAAAACTAAGGTTGCTGCTGGAAGAGGTGTTAGTGGGGCCAGCAGGGGGTGCTCACCCTACGGTCCATGTGGGCCCTAATGCCCCAGTATAGTGACGGGAACACTATACTGTAAAACAGGTGCCGTCCTTCGGATGAGACGTAAAACCGAGGTCCTGACTCTCTGAGGTCATTAAAAATCCCAGGGTGTTTCTCGAAAAGAGTAGGAGTGTAACCCCGGCATCCTGGCCAAATTTCCTATTGGCCCTTACCAATCATGGCCTCCTAATAATCCCCCTCTATGAATTGGCTACATCACTCTGCTCTCCTCCCCACTGATAGCTGATGTGTGGTCTGTGTTCTGGAGCACTATGGCTGCCGTTGCATCATCCAGGTGGATGCTGCACATTGGTGGTGGTGGAGGGGAGTCCCCATAATCTGTAAAGCGCTTTGAGTGGAGTGTCCAGAAAAGCGCTATATAAATGTAAGCAATTATTATTATCAATTATTAATAAGCCTTGCCGCTACACAGGTATCACATGCAATATATGTTCAATGTTTTTATTTAATTGTATGTAATTTATCATGTAGTAAACAGTTATGTGTCACTTCTGCAGTACTGTATAAGTGTACAGATGTAGTCATTCAAAATGCACGGTACAGTGGGTTTTGAGCTACAGACGGCGGCATTACATGATTCGCTGGCCAAAGATCACAGGTGGCACTTGTGGTGCATTAGTTGTTGGTGAAAAGATTGCTTCATTCAATCTCTATACCGTGCATGTTTAAATCCACTTAATATGAAATATTAGTGTCCTGTAACGGTCATCAGAACCCCCGATGGGTCCACTATAAGTCAATCTAATCATGTTAATTTAATTGTGTTTCACCAACAAAACCCAAAACCTTTACAGAAAACCAAAAATAGACAACAGGTGCTTCTTTGTTTTCAGAACTACAATACAGCAAGACAATTGATCATAACATTTTATTGATGACGCACTTCAGCAAACTTCCAAACTGCGTCAATAAGTAATCAATTAGCCAGCAAAACATTACTGTAAAAGCAAAACCCAGCAAAAAAGAATATATCCCATGTTTTTACATTGTTCGGGGCATCTGTATGACCAGTAATAGTATATCAACAAAGGACTAACTTTATCTCTGGAAACTGAAAGGTATTGGCTATTGGAATCAAATTTTGAAGCTGACTGCCTGAAAAAGCTGGTCTGATTGGTCTTTCATTGTATTATCAGCCATTCAGAGCCCTTAGGGAACAGGACTTCCTGTGGGAACATTTGGCAAGGCTCTCTAGTGGTGCCTAAAGGCTTTTTTATAGCAATTTCAATAGCTATTTACCGATTTTTTTATTGGCTTTCCAATAAATGTTGTAATGTGTTAGATGTGGTTCCAAGCAGCCCATTGATCCTGCGGGTTTGTCAATAGGCCTCTATCTAGGAGATCCGAGTTCAATACCCACTTAGGGCATAAGGTTTTCTTCTAACAAACAAGGACTACTTTTTTAAAAATAGTGAATGTGTAGACTATAACAATTTTTTTTTTAATATATCACAACATATTCAATGTTAAATGATGATGATAATAATAATGAAATAAAAGGTGGATGAGCAAACATGAATACTGTCAAAAAGATCTCAGAAACTATAATGTATCTGAACATTAACGCTATTAATTTATTAATAAAAAATTCAAACATCTTTCATTTGTTTGAGTCATTTGTTTTCTCTGGTTTTCATAACCTTCGGTTTATTAAAATGCCTAAATTTTAATAAGTGTGACTAATACTTTACCTTCTGGCAGTCGCCACCTCCCAACCAAGTTGGATTTGCTCCCCAGCAGAAAATTGTGTTCCGCTTCACACAAGGCCAAGGCCAAGGCCAAGTTTCCACCCAATTTGGTACATTCCAGCTGGAAGAGAGAGATGTCAGAGTGAGTAAGAGAGTCTGTCAGCCATTTTGGATCACTGTCTATATAAAATCAGACAACAGATGTTTAACTGTATGGTAGTCATGATAGTTTTATTACTCCAGATGACTGGGGAAGACAGTGCTTACTTTATATTCTTAATCATTCTGGAAATTCCTGGAATACAGTGTAAGAGAAATGGTCTAAGTAAACCGATGCAAGTTTGTGCCACAACATCACTAATCTCAAAAGTTTATTGTGGTTTAAATACCACTTTGTTATTCTAGATTAGAACTTTGAAAAATATTATGCACAGTATTTTTAATGATTAGTATTTAAAAACAAATATGTACAATTGCAAATGTTAATTATAATTTCAGTTTAAGGGTTCTTATAAACCAGGAGAACTGGTTTTTACTAACACCATTGACAGTATGCATGTTTGCTAACACATTCATGTTTTTTTTCCACATTATTAATTTATTATTAATATTTAACTGTGCACCTTGTTAAAAGACTGAATGTGCTGTTGGAGAAACTAATTTTAAAGTTAATTTTATTGAACTGTATGAAATAAAAAAAAAGCTGGGTACTACTGGTTTCTGGTGGTTATTGCATACTGGTGTAACCACAACAGAGTATTACTGTTGTAACATTATATGATACTGTGATATATAAAATATAATAAGTCAATATAGTGTAAATATGACTGTATTATATTTTATGATTAGAGAACAAGTCTTCATTTGTAAAAATAAAACTTTGATGTTCACATGGCTGTTTACTACATGATAAATAACATAAAGCATTGACCAGGAAACAAACCTGGGATCTTTGAGGTAACGGGCAAGTACTCAAACCAAAGCATCACTCAGTTTAGTCAAGCCACAATACAATCTGTGTGTTTACAAATATCATGACAGCAACATGTAGTTAAAACAAACGTCAAAACTTTCCAAAATAACCACAAATGAATGAGTTAAAGATTTCAATGCAAGAATGTAGAATATGCTTCCACTACCAGCTATATAAATTATATTTATATAAATCAGTAGCATTAATGACATTCAGAAACTCATTTTAAAGAAGTACAACAACAGATTAAATTATGAAAATGTTCAGAATTTGGCAGCCACAATCATGACCAGGTTGTGTGCAAGCATTATGCATGTCTTTGACGCCTTGTGCTGGGTTTCTGTCAGACATTTTCTTCAGAATCCTCATGCTCACCTGTAATCTAAGTCTCTACATGGTTTGGCACCTCAGTACAGTAGGCTTGTGTTTTAAGTGAAATACTTTAAGTGAATGCTTGTATACGTGGTCCGCGAAGAAATAAATAAAAATGTGGGAACTTGAACAAATTCAAATCTGACACGCGCCTAAGCTACACTTTGGGAACTAGTTACAGAACCTATAGCATACTGCTGCTTTCTTTATCGTGCGGCATCACCCTCAATATTGCTCATAAACCAAAAACAAATACCAAGGGGAAAGGCAAGTCAAGAAAAGTGCTTGATTTGGAGTTGAAATTCAAGATTTCAACTTAATTCAAGTTAAGGGTGGGATGACAGTGACTGGTTTGGTGCATATGAATAGCAAGAATGAATCATTGATTCATGCAATTAGAGACAAAAAGAAAGATATTCGTAACACCTACAGTATGCATCTGCTGTATTCCCTGCATTTTATTATTTTTAATTGATCTGTTTTGTGTACTGTACAGTTGTGAAAAATTACTGTTTTCACAAATCTTTAAACTATACTAATATAATTATTTATTTTAAATTTATGTCATGAACCACATAAAAAGTCTACTGTACTCTGTATGGTTTATCTGCCTGACTTCATACTGTAACATTCATTCACCTGACTCTGGTCTCCGATATGTCCCCCAAGCTCTAGCAATTCTATGGGTGTCAGGATTTTCAAGAAGCGCATACCGTATTTTCAGGCTTTACACCATAAATATCTAAAACCTTTACGACACAACCTAACTAACAATATGTATAACCATCAGCTGTGGCATTATTTTGAGTGGTCGGATAAGGATACACCTTTACCAGTAAACTTATATTATTTTTAAAAAATATTTTGTTTCTGGATATTATAATTGTTCATGTAAGCCACTGTCCCCCAAAATGCATATACTGTAGAGGTGAGAGCAGAGCAGAGAGATCTATCAGTTTTATCAGAAAGAGTGCTGTCCCCCACACTACATACCTCAGCATCAGCCCATATTTTGGTTTGGTGTTGGAAGCTCACCCTGAGGGATACACTTTTCCTAAGACTGTGGAAGAGAAACAGGGTCAAACAATGGAATGGTTCCGAAATGGATTTGGGAACACGTAGATTGAAAAGTTTGGACTTCACTACTACCCAGCCACAAAGAAGAGAGAATGAAGGATAAATCGGGAATGAAATATGACATATGAATCTGAGGAGTGGTTGAGGAGAACAAAAGAAAGAGAATGGGGGTCCAAATAGATTGCAATTACAATGGTAGTGTGGAAGGTTGAAATCTGTATAAAAATGGATACAGATGCAGCCATTCAAAGTGCGCGGTACAGACACCGCAGTACAGATACCGCAGGTAAGATGACACGCGATACCGCGGTGCGTGATTGGTTGACTGACAGGGGCACTCGTGGTCCGTTGGTCTGTCGTAGAAAGACTTACTGTAAACGCCTTTACTGTGCCCGTTGTAGATATTGAATTTTACCACTGAAGGGAAATCTTAGTAGCTGAGCATAAAAAGAATAGGAGCATACTGTAACGCGTGTGAAGGCCATAAACGATATTAATTTTGGAACGTAAACATACAGTATATGGCTGGTCTTGGTACTTTAAAGAAAAAAATACACACCAGTATTCCATTTCTCCCTAAACATTGTAAGCTTCGAAGTCTTTAACTAACGTGATACCGGAGTCAACAAGCATACTTTTAGAATTTGATTAAAAGGGAATATAATATGGAATCGCGTATCTAAAGAATTTAATAACGGTATGATTATATCCGTGTAGTGCGGCAGGACTGTGTAAGGCTGTTTCGCCTACCTGATCATGTGAGCTGTCTTGTAGCCTACTGGTCTAGGTGCGTGACTACCAGCTGGCAGGTTGTGTGTTCGAATCCAGCTGGTGTTGGACTTTTCATTTTTATTTATTTATTTTTTAATCGCATAACATAAACATATTAGCGTATGCAAACTGTACTGTATACAGTATGTATATGTATATTTGATGTCTTAACTGTGCCCGTTTAATTGAATTAAAAAAAAATTATTTAACACGAACATTAAGCTGTTTACATCTTCCGCCTGAGAACAGTCACCCGTTGCTACCCAACGCAGAATGGTGATTGGCTGACACTATCTGACACCCCTCTGATTGAAGAAAAAAGACGTGCTGGCGTGCTATACACACTACCAGGAAGATGATTTCTTTCTATTCAAAACGTGTATTTTAAAAGTTTAAGAAGTAAAAACCTTACAGCGTACACAGATTTCTAAACTGATCAGGATCGTTATCTTTGTCTTATGCATAATAATGTTCACCGCTCTGTCCAGCAAATTAATAATAAACTTTATTTTATATAGCGTTTTAAACGAATAAGTAATTAGATTGCTCATAAACCTAATCACTTGCTTTTTCTTTTTATTTAGGCTCAGATTTCAACTATAGATCGTATTATTAATAACCATAATAACAACCAACCAACAAAAACAACCATATAAACATAATAGTGGTGCTGGACCTTCCAGTTTTATTTATTTATTTTTTAATCGCGTAACATAAACATATTACCGTATGCAAACTGTACTGTATACAATATGTATATGTATATTTAATGTCTTAACTGTGCCCGTTTAAGTATTGAATATTCATATCTAATTTTACCACTGAAGGGAAATCTTAACATAAACATACAGTATATGGCTGGTCTCGGTACTTTAAAGAAAAAAATACACACCGGTATTCCATTTCTCCCTAAACATTGTAAGCTTCGAAGTCTTTAACTAACGTGATACCGGAGTCAACAAGCATACTTTTAGAATTTGATTAAAAGGGAATATAATATGGAATCGCGTATCTCAAGAAATTAATAACGATATAATTATATTCATGTTGCAAAAGAACTGCAACGGACATAAAAACTCCCTTGCATGGTTTCATTACGACCAGAATCGGTCTTGAGATATTTTTAACTTGATTTACAGTATTTGAGAGGTATGTCTTAACACCGATACTACAGTCCTTAAGTACTGCTCACGTATATGTTTCTAGGTTTATATTATGCATTTCATACGGTCAAATTACTTTTGAGCAATAAGAAGCGAGAAACGGTATGCGTTTTACTTTCGTTTTGTGCTGGGACCCGTGGATTGATTAGAGATATCAAGTACATACAAGTCATTTTTTAAATGTTGTAGTTCGTCTTGAAAAAATGTTACGAGTACATCATCTATCAACAATTACACAGGTTCTGTTTCCATATTGCGGATTTTGGTTACGTAATATTATTTTCTAGATTTCACGTTGTGAATATGATGGGATGTCTGATGGGATGTTCCTAAAAATCCATCCTCTGTAAAACGTCTTCTCTAGTTGTCCTGCATATGTATTCGCTAATGAAGCTGTGTGTTCTGAGCCTAGCCAGCTTAGAGGGCTAAAGACAGCTTGTGTTTAAATTGAGTGTAAGGCAATTTATGCTTCTAAAGTCATGGTCAGCATTTATCTTTGTACTGTGTTGTAAACTTGTTCTGTGCCAAGTCACATTATTTTATAGCGTTTTTAAAGCGTTATCAAATACGGTATTACTGTAGTTTACTGAGTCCCATGTCACATGGTCTGTGATTGAAACCTGTAAAACCGGTTTAATTCGTCACAGCCAGCACTCTTCAGGTGTGAGGGTCTTCTGCTCAGAATGAAACGCTAAAATGTTTGTGTATATTCTAATGGTAGTGGGGGCGGGGTGTGTGGGAACAGGTTTGGTTGAAACATTTTCTCTGAAAGCATTTTCTTCTTGTAACCGATCTTGTTACAGCATGTTACAGTTTACTATTATTAACCATATTAATTTTAAGTGCTTAATGTAAAATCTTGTAAAAATATATTTTCATTGTTCAAATATACATTAAGTCTGACTATCATATAATAAGTTAAATACAAAACTAAAGAAAAAATAGGGTTAAATATAATTCAAAATATTTTGCTAACAATGTTAACTGTTCATGAATAATAAAATGTATTAACTAAGGAGTAGGATGGCACAGTTGTTAGTATGTTTTTTGTTTTTTTTTAACCCAATCTCCGGGAAACCATAAGTACGATGGTGAATCGGAGATTCTCAACCCTTGCTGCGTACGACTGGAAAAGAATTCGTGATCGGATCAACGAAATGCTTCGTAGGAGGAGGCGGTCTTTTCCTCTTGTCTAACAGTCTGTCCACAAACAAAACATTCCTGTTAGACAAGAGGAATTGAAAAAAAAACAATGTTGTCAATGAAAACCGGTGTGTGTGTCTCTCCCTGCTGGATGTCCCTCTCACAAACTGCTGAATTAATAAAATAATTTTATTGAAAACGAGTTTGCGATTGTCTGGTCTTTAAATTCTGGAGATACGCGATTCCATATTATATTCCCTTTTAATCAAATTCTAAAAGTATGCTTGTTGACTCCGGTATCGCGTTAGTTAAAGACTTCGATGCTTAAAATGTTTAGGGAGAAATGGAATACTGGTGTGTATGTTTTCTTTAAAGTACCGAGACCAGCCATATACTGTATGTTTAAGTTCCAAAATTAATATCGTTTATGGGCTTCACACGCGTTGCAGTATGCTCTGGCACTAAGTAAAAGGAGATGCTTCGTATTGCTTGACTAATTTTAAAAACTAAGTTATAAATATAAAAATTGCAGGCGCTGCTCTGGTGCGTCGGCTCCTACACAGTGCCTGTCTGCCGTAAGCGTTACAATATACATACAGTACCCAACACTGCTTGTACCCATCTGTCATGCAAATAAAACACCTTGAACTGAATTGAATTGAGGGGAGAAGGGGGGGATACTAAAGCCAATACTGGCTCAATGGGCTTTGACGTGCTAATGCGTTCGGGTGTGGCAGGCTTCCAATGTCAACTGGACTCGATTAGAAGACAATGAACGTATTTTAGCCCTAAATGAATTAATAGCAAACATGGTTTACATAAAATACATTTTTCCAAGAAAGTTTATAATAATACGATCTATAGTTGAAATCTGAGCCTACTTTAAAAATAAAGGAAAAGCATTTTCAGAGAGCAATCACGCTGTGTTTATGTAGAAAAAGTGATTAGGTTTATGAGCAATCTAATTACCTATTTGCTTAAAACGCTATATAAAATAAAGTTTATTTAGAGATGAATGATCAGTGTCGCAGTTTAAATAATGTGAGTCAGGAAACTAACACAGCGCCACCGGATTTAATAATGCAATAAAAACGCTATAAAATAATGTGACACAGTACAGCACAGTACAACAATACTGACCATGACTTTAGAAGCATAAATTACCTTACACTCAATTTAAACACAAGCTGTCTTTCTGTATGAACCTCTAAGCTGGTTCATACAGAAAATGTAGAAATGCATTAGCCTGATCATGATTAAAAAACACATAATTAAACACGCGTTTGCGATTTAAATCAGAACACGATTTAAATCAATATAAATGTTTATATTGTAACGCATACTGTCCAGCCTCCATTTCTCTATAAAAAATTACTGTTGCACACACACACACAATAGAAGCAGGAACCGCTGTCAGAAGGGAAGATATATTCAAAATATCACAAATATCGATCATGTTGCGATATTTTGAAATATAAAAGTCAATTGATTGTCCATAATATCGCTTACCTATTTTTTCGAAGAAATGTTTGTTAAAATAAAAGTCCAGCACCAGCTGGATTCAAACACACAACCTGCCAGCTGGTAGTCACGCACCTAGACCAGTAGGCTACAAGACAGCTTGCATGATCAGGTAGGCGAAACAGCCTTACACAGTCCTGCCACAGTACACGGATATAATCATACTGTTATTAAATTCTTTAGATACGCGATTCCATATTATATTCCCTTTTAATCAAATTCTAAAAGTATGCTTGTTGACTCCGGTATCACGTTAGTCAAAGACTTCGAAGCTTACAATGTTTAGGGAGAAATGGAATACCGGTGTGTATTTTTCCTTGTGATATTTTAAGCTCTAGTTGAATGATAGGTGTCGCATTTTAAATTATTTTCGTAGCTAGAAATTATGAAACGCCCTGTTAAAAGCAAGGAAGTTTTTATGCCCCGTTGAAGTAAAACAAAATGCCTGACAAAGTATGGCTTGGACAGATTCCAGGTGCTTGTACAAATGTGCTAAAGAAATTATACTTTGAGTATACAGCTTGTCCAAAGTCATCCATTATCAATACTATTAGTAATATCTTCAGTAAAGGCTTTGATGCATAAATATTTCTGATGAAGGTAGGTTGTGTACTTCTGTCCAACTGAGCAATCTTGCTTTCATAATATATACCAACATTTTAATGACTGATGATTAACATGCTGTAATACACAGTTCAAAATTAAAGGCTCAAATGCTGTACATGAGAGGTTAAGCTCCCCCTGGCGGTTTTACAAGGCGACGCCGGATAGTTAGTCACGTGACACACGTGACACACGTGATACCGCGTGCTACTGCGTGATACTGTGACACGCCCACCGCGGTATGCCGCGAAATACCTCACCCATTTTGAATGGCTGCATCTGTAGGTTAAGACTGAAATATATTGCTCAATGAGAGATGGAGAAGAAGTCAGTCTATTTTAGGGGAAATTTTGTCTTCTAGTGTCTGTAGTAAATGCCTTGGTAAAGGACACAAAGATAGGTGACTGGCGTCTCGTTGTCAGTAATGAGTACAAATCAGTATTAAGGCATTCACAAAGATGCAGTAGTATTTAGTAAAATTATCAGTGGAGACCAGGTAGCCATATCATGTTCCAGGCTGTCTCAGTATGACAACATACCGTATATGTACATGTGATATACAAGGAAAATACAACAAACATCAGACTGGTATTACGATATGAAGAAAAGACTTAAGCAAACGATTCACTGAATGGATTTAAAAACAATGTCATATCTAACAATATAATAAGAAATTTTTTCCATATCTATTTAACTTTAAATTCCCTTTTTAAATCCACCAAGCAGATACTGTGACTTGTTTACCTGAATTTATTTGTATTTTTGTAGTGTAAGTACAAAATGGTCACCCCTTTTTAGCGCCAATTTAGGGAGCAGACTCACATGTGGAGAATTGATCTGTTCCATTTACCTCTTAAGATTAATGTCCATTTATGGGAGTGTAAAGGAAGTCAATGTACAGTAATGGACTCTCAGAACTCCTTAACATTGTATATATGTTTGTTTCATGTCTTGTTTATGGGTTTTGTTGTGTAATAAATACTTTTTTTGTGTTTATTTATTTTACATATCAATGTTCAAAGGGAGAAGTCAACCCCAACCCACTTAACTGTGTCCTATCAACACACAGTAGTTCTTTCCTGGAAATATCATTTACAAGGTAAGCAGTTTAGGAATCTTCACAATAAATGCTGTGATGTACACAGGATTAGTTTACTGCCCTGAATGAGGAGATGGTGCTATGTTCATCTTCTGCTGAAAAGGCTATACTGCTGCAGAACATCATGTTTTTACTCAAAGGTGTGTAGTGGCAATGCTTGTTAATAAGGCAGAATTAAGTGTTGCGGTGCTTTCCCAAATGAGGCCCCATCTCTCTGTTCATCTCTGTGGTGCAGCCACAGAGAAACTATTCATGCAGGCTGATTTAAAGATGTTTTCATTTGATAAGGGACAGCTCCCAAATGGGGATGCACTTAGCTAAGCCTGGCTATCATGATCAATGGTTATCCATTGGCGCCTATCTGTCTAGGGAGTGCCACTCGGACATCTGGACTGCATTCCTAAGTGTCAGGAGTAAGTGACTCATATCTCACCTTGATCAACCAATCAGGGACTGGTAGGGCCGAGTAACCCACGTGGGACTCTGATGCCCATGGAACTTTCAGCCAATGAACGAGCTGAAGTTCCTCCAGGTAAAAACAGGCAACACAGAGGGCCTGAGACTTTTCTCAAGAGAATTCTAAAGGAGAATTCCAGGGCAGGACGGCCCAGGAGCAGAAGGCTCCCAAGGGCAGGACATTCTCGCAGCGCGCCTCCTGACCATCCTGAGACTCAGCCCGGACAACCACGGAACGGCCAGTGTGTCCGAGTGCCAGAACTTTCCTTTGTTCTAAGAGTCTAGAGCGGAGGTTGCCAGAGAGTAACCAGAGGATCCACCCGAGGTTAGCACCAGCAGCAAGCCTTGTGAACAGGTCGGAACTGTGGACAGCTGAATCACTATTCAGAACTAGCGCTTCATCAGGAACGAACCGGTCCTCTTCCTGACCTGCTGGGACCCACAGTCATATTTTCTCCTGTGCATAAACTTTGCTACTTAAAGCCAACACTAACTAGCCAGTCAGTGAGCATCAGCAGCGCACCGTCGCAAGCCGCACAGCACAGCCTGGCACGGAACCAGAGAGCCCGCAGGAGATCTGAATCCCCAGAGATTGGATGAGTATTCAACTTCAATGCATTACAGCTTGAGAATTCAATTGTTATCCCAACCAGTTGATATCAATTTAATTCCTAAGAGTTATGTACTTGTTTTGAGTATCCAATGTAGAAGTTATAACCAAGTTCATTTATGAAACGGTCTAAATGAATGATATACCGAACGTATGTCCTCTTGATACTGTATGTGTAACACTTCGTAACTGACTGAATATATACAGTACCTTTTGTATTCTGATAACCCTCTCGATAAGATCTGTTAGGTTTACATGCATATTCTATGTATTAATAAATGTATCCTCGTGTATTAGTACCTGTGTGTGTGCGTTGTTTGAGTTATATCGCATGGTTGGATTCTAAGGCCATCAAAAGAATCATTTTGTGATATACGGCTACAATTAATAATTGTCCCCGTAAATGCCCAAACCCTACAGAACTGGTGCCTTCAGAGAGCACACTACAGGTGCGTACAATCTGAAGTCACTTATTTACTGCTTTATATAGCTACATAAGAAATTGTTTGAGAAGCCACAACAAAATAATTATCTAAAATCTAGGAATTATGTAATTGCTGTGTTATTATGTAAATGACACAGCATTTTAAACAAAACTGAGATTTTCTTTCAGTCTCACAAGCCACTTACTGTACAGTAATCACAAAAAAAGCTTTTTTTATTGCAAATATTGTGAAAAGCAGTATTATTCACAGCACTTATAAAAAATATAATAAGAATGTGAACATAATGTGTTTGTGCTGTCCTTAATGACAGTTTTAAACAAGAAGAGGAAAACAATATATTTTAAAATATTTCTATTTCTATTTAATTTGCTAACTGCACTGGATAAGGGAATGTCAGTGTTATTTTCTATGCCTTGCTAAAGTATTTACTGTAAAATCTCCACATTTTGTGCCATCTAAGCTTGTAATCATAACACTTTCAAATAGGGTATTATATTAAGAATCTACAAGTTATTTTCAAAATTTATAAAGCTAAAAACTAATAGTTATACACAAATAAGTTTGATTTTCAAAAGAAAAAGAATATTTTGAATTTCATAAGTATTCATTGACTGCTAATTTAAACCTTAATCTATTCAGGCACATTAGTTATTTTTGCTAAGTACAGATTAGTTTGAAAGCTCATATAATTTGTGCACCTGTCTCTGTGTGTCTTCAAAGTGATTTAGCTTTATTTCAGAGTAAATGAATCTATCTTTGTAAGTTAGATACAAAGATACCGGGGCTGAGCGGTGGCTCTGTGGCTAAGGATCTGATCCTGTTGCTGGAAAGTTGCCAATTTAAATCCCACGGCCGGCAGAAGAATCCTACTCCCTTGGGCTCCTGAGCAAGGCCCTTAACCCCAACTGCTCCAGGGGTGCTGTACAATGGCTGAACCTGTGCTCTGACCCCTAGCTTCTCTCCTTGTCTGTGTGTCTCATGGAGCGCAAGCTGGGGTATGCAAAAAGATAAATTCCTAATGTAAGAAATTGTATATGGCTAATAAAGTGATCTTATTTTATCTAGATATTGCATTTTCAGCCAAATCACATAATAATAAGTCACATGGCGAAAAAGGAGATGAGACAGGAATAAAGTGGAAGAGAAGTATATGAGAAGTATAAAAGAAAATGTAAAAAAACCTAATTATCTTTAGTAGAATTTCTGTGAAAACATCAGGCAAGCAGGATTAGGGATACTATCTTGAAGCCAACGGTAACTTTGACAACTTTGCAATGTGATATGGATGGGCAACAGATGGAAATCAGTGTTCATACACAAATTCTATTACCATCTGTTACCATTACCATTTCTCTGTCTCCAAAACCTGAACCCCTTCTTTGCTCCCCAATGTTAATTGTGCTATCTCCCAGAGCCCTCAAGATTCAATCACTTGTCACTCCAACCTTTGCCTGTTCCCATCTTGGACACACCAGTTTGTTTATAGTGCTCCCAGTAGCTGAAGAAATCTTTTCTTCAAGCACATCTTCACTCTCTCTGTTTGACTTAGAAATGCTTCTTTGTGATATTCCTGAATTCATTGTTTAATCTTCTCAGTGTATCTTTGTTAATATTCTATTGTAATTGCTGCTACTTCAGAACTTTGCGTCAGCATCTGTGGGTCCCATTCACTTCTTCTGGGAATTCCAACATTTTTGTCCTCAAATCCCGATTGTCATTCTCTCAGACGGGTGATTTAGGCCAATAAAGCAAAATGAATCAAATGTTACCTCTACTGTACGTTGTCCTAGAGTTTTACAAAATGATTTAAAAAAGACTACTTAAAGCAGACATACAGTAATATTATTACTGAGTTTATTCTGCACCTCAGTTTGCACATCCACTTGTTGTTTATATAAGTGTTGCAGATGCATAAAATCAATATTTTCAAGAAACACTATCCATCATCAAAAACTTATTCCAGCCATGTCAACATACAATAAGGAAAAGGTACTTGCAAATATAATTTTCTGTTTCCGTGCATGCAAATTGCCAATGGAAAAAGCTTTGGAGATTATCAAATAGATTTGCCAAATGTAACTTTGGATACTCTAAACAGCAGGCATTTCATCTAAATTGTACAAAACTTTAGAAACTGTCCCTTAACCTTACATTTTGGCACAGATGCATGCGAGATCATTAATTGTTATGAGTTGGATGCACAGCTGTGACTAAAGAGTGATTGGCCAGGAGAAGCTGTCTGCCTTGTGTTTACTGTTCTCTGAGTGTGACACTACTGGAGACATCAGCCTTGAACACATCGTGAATGCATATGAGGCAAAATCCAGTCATCTATCAGGTTTAACTACATTGCTGTGGTAAGACTGACATTCGTTTAACTTTTATTATTAGTAACTGAAATGTAGTTGCAGATCCTCCTTGATGGTAGCATAGCAAGGGAATCTGGACATTAACAACACAAAATAAGGGAGACTAAATGACCTTGATGTTACCAACCCCTGCCTTCCCTGTTGTCACTATTCTGCATATTTAACTCCCTATCAAGAGCTCCACTCCACTGAAAACTCCTCACCAGTTATCACTTATACCCACCCTCATCTGTTTGGAAGATGAGCTGCATGAAGAAACCTGTGCAGGAGAGATTTTTTGAAGTGGGAAAGCCATTGCCATGGGGCAGTCCTATGCCTTGTCATGCCTTTCACTTTTCAACCGTATAGTGTCCCATCACTACATTCGGCATTAAAACCCACACAGACCGCAGGGTGAGCACCCCCTGCTGGCCCCACTATTACCTCTGACAGCAGCAACCTTAGTTTTGCCCAGGAAGTCTCCCATCCAGGTGCTGACCAGGCTTACACCTGCGTAGCTGCAGTGGGATGCCAGATGTGAGCCACAGGGTGATATGGCTGCTAGCCCTTGTGAAATAGGGCAGGCATAACAAATATGGGTGTGATGGCATTTAGTCTCTCCACTATTTTAGCCACAAGCAGTTGTTTGTTCTATTATATTAAGTTTGTATTAGTTGTTTTTTGTTAATCTCATCTGAATTTTCCAGGCATATTAACTCCAAAACCAAGAATGAACTGTATTTAAAGTATGCCAAGATATATCATTCCAAACATTAGAGTGATTCCACTCATTATAGTTCATTTTCCCATTTGGATAGACCTTTAACTTCTACTTTTATTCCATCTCCCAGCAAATGACATTATTGACTTAACACATTCATAACAGTTCATAATGCATTTTTGCTAAAACTTGAATTTCATGAAGTATTTTATTAATTCCTGGATCTTTGTAATAAAACTTGTATCTTGCAAATAACTATAAAAAATATTAGAATCTGGAAGATTAAATATTTTAGATTAATTCTCATATGAGCCAACCCCTCTATCAGTAATCATCTGCTCATAACTTAAAAGTGTCGTCTAATATATCTAGCTTAAAGTCTTGGTCAGTTTTAATTTCTCTTAAATAACTTGAGAGAGTTTTATCTGCTTATTTTTGCAAACAGAAATCTGTGCTTGTAAATTACTCTGAATAAATATATTTTCCAGAGTTTTAAAGAATTATCTAATTTTGGTGAAATTCTCTCTGTTGAATTTCATTTAACTACTAAGTCCTTATTCATACATATCAAAGCATGTTGTATCTATATCGCTAAATAATAACTACAGTACTTAGATGTGGTTATACCGACCCACCCATTGCTTTAGACTGCTTAACAAACTTAAGCCTGACAATTTAACCCAGTGTTTAAAAATCGTATTTAGGTACAGTATATTTATTGGTAAAAACTGAAAAAGAAACATAAGTCTTGAAAGAACATTTATTTTTATAGTTTCACCTGTTCCTGTGAGGTAACAATGAGGTAACAATTTCCATCTAATTAATTCCTCTTTAAGTTTATTTTATTTTATTAAGTACAAATGTAAACTTGCAGCATTTTGATTGAGGGATTCTTTCCAATTTGATTTCAGGTTCTCTGTGAGTGTTCTAGACTTTTGAAGTAATTTTCTATTTTTAATTTCAATTTAAATGTATTCTTAATTTTCCTTTTTTTATTTTTACCCTGTGAGTCGTAGGGTTGTCCTCAACATGGAAATGCCACAGTTCTTCTTTTGCTGGGATAAGTGTTGGTACTCAAATTTGACTAATGTGCTGGAATCATATTTTACGACATTATCAGTGCTCAAAGCAAATAACAAATGTACGCTACTGCTTTGCCAAACAAGGAAAAATGCAAAACACCTACATCATAGGAAAACATGAAAAACGCAAGCCTGGAAGTATATTCATTTCATGGATAAAAAAACTGTTTGAGATTTGTTAACCATGAAACCAGATATTCATTCCCAGTCAGTCAGTAGTGAACAATGGAATTTTTAAGCAGTCTGATTACAAGGATCCACAAAAGCAACATGCAGTATGTAAAAAAATAGTGCCAAAGTTTGTTTTATTCTGTGAACGAGCTGGAACTGCATTTCTTTGCCACAATGAGACCCTTGATCCTTTTAATTGGGGAACTTTTTAGAAGAGATAGAATTCTGAGAGAATCAGACAATCCTGTCACAGAATGCTTTGACAGAAATTGGCACTGAAATTGATTACTGAGAGGGTCACGTGAACAGTGTTACAATGTCAATTACCAACTTTTTGGTAATTGGTCCTCAGATGCATAGAGACGTAAACCAATTCAATGTATTGTTACAGCTTTAGGTGACTGAGAAGTGTCTCTTAAATTGTAAATAAAGTTTGCGACACTTGGAAGAGTAAACACTTCTTGCTTCTTACTGAGGTCTGGAGGGTTCCTTCAGCAGAAACCATTGTAAAGTTTACCTTGGAAAAACCTAGGTAAGTTGCGGATTAATGATTGTCAATGGGCAATACAGAAACACACAATATAAGATCACATTAAGAACACAGAAGGTCAACAAAGGAAGGAGTAGAACAAGTAGCAGGAAAGGAGGAGAGGAGAGACAAGAGTCCGGAGGAGTTGGAACTTAAGCGTGCACCATGCAAGAGCCCCTTCTTCACGATCATCTAAACAAAACCTGATTAGTGTGAAGAATTTGAAGCTTGTTAGAGAGAGCTTGCTATTCTGTGTTTTTAGGGAACTTGGGTTTCCCGGGTAAAGGTACCTCAGCTACAAATGCCTTTCCTGCTTTGGGAACATTTTTCAATAGGCTTTTTAATAGGCATTTTTGAATTTTTTAATAGGCTCCCATTTATTTTGTGGCATCCGGGGTACAGATAGAGATTTAACTACAGGTTGTATCACATTTATTTAGAAGGCAAAACTCAAAAGACTGGGTTGTCACAGTGCCGGTTAGTGGTACATGGGTTCCCTGACAAGGTTTCTTCTATTTCAGACAAGTGGTGTCTACAGGGACAGAAACAATCATAAAAGGATATGACAAAAAATGATATTTGTCTCCTACAGTACATCTCAGTGAATGTGTGGTCGATCTCACCAATGATATTGTACAATATATTCCCAAGTTTCCCATTTTGTCATGCAAAAACTTCAAAACTTTCAATTTGTTTCTTCAGGCCAGTTGTGTCCCTCATGTGTCCCTTGTCTACATTGCAATGTCTTTTTTCCGATATTTTCATTTTTTTTCTTTGTGCTTTAAATACTTGTGATTTTCCCAGGCTCTGTTGGTGCACTCCTGAAATTGCTATCAGCCTTGAATAACTGGAATTTTGCTCAAATTCAAATAACATTATTCTTACAATAACAGGTCCTCAAAGTATCCTTTTATGAGCGTTTCTATCCCTGTTGACATTCTGGAAGGGTTGTGTTCAACAATATTTTTGTCAGTACTATACTGACACTAATCTGAAAGTTGAAATGAAAGGTAATCATTCTCATGCAATAATGCAGAGTATTTGTAATGCGAGCAAGTCTTTGATGTAGTTTTTATAGTAATACTCTGTTCTTTTCTCATTTTCTCCTTGGTCATGTCTCTGAAAGTTTGTATCACTGCTGTTGTTACGTTCCACATCCCTACTCTAGAGGGCACTGTTACCCTTTTCTGTTATTGATTGGGTGCTTTTATTTCCTGGTGTCTCTAATTTGTATGTTGGTTTAAAAGTCTAGTGTCTCCGCAGTTCTTAGTTCAGGCCTGGAGCTAGCCTGAGGGCATAGGTCTTCTATCCTATCCAATAAGGGTGTACAGAACTTTCAAATCCACTGTTCATGAGGACCGGGTACATTTTGATTATGTGAAGTCTAGTAATTTTCACATTATAATTTACAGATGATGAGTACAAGCAAAGGGTGGACATTTTTAAAAGCTACCTTAGTGTACAAGATGAAAAAATATACCTTCGTTGGATTTGAAGCAAGCAGCCAAAGGGAGTGCAAAAATGCAAATGACCTGGCCTTCCCTCAGGCTCATTCATCACCAAGAAGACAGCTATAATATCTGCCAGTAAAAAAGTCTGTTCAGAACAGTATTCTTTATTATCATCTGCCCGACTTCAAAAATAAAAAACCTACATAAATGAAAATCTCATAAAACTAAAATCATGAACTCCATATCCTGAACTAGATATATTTACATCAGGTAGTACTCATTCAAGTCATCTGAAGTCAGGAATGCAAAATGATTTAATAGATTCCTGTAGATTAATCAATTATAAGTAGTAACCATTTTCCCAGGCATTCCATAAAGATCAAAGTTACGTTTTAATGGAGGAAGATTTTAAGCTTTTTCTGTCAGCTGAACACCTATATTATATGGATCTAGAACCTATGGCATGTGTGATATTATTGGCATGAATTTTTAACAGAACGTGTGATAAATGTCTAATAATGAAGAAATTAAGTTACAAAATATTAAACTATGCCTGAATGTTCTGTAATTCTCTTTAACATGCTACCCAAAGGAAGGTCTTTGGTGTAGAAAAAAAAACAATTCACTAATTTAGTGCATTATGTTTAGCAGCTCTAGAATATTGTTTTCACCGGAAAGCTCACAACATTTTCACAACAAATTATAACATTTTATGAGAGATAAATGTAGATGTGGTCCACATAGATACAGTGCTGTGTGTGCTCTATGTAGTGAGAGAGTTGTTTGATGCACATCAAGTGTCCCAATGACATTTTCAGGCAAAACATAACAAACACATCAAGGATGAGGTGGACAAGGCTGAGGCTCTAGTAAGTAAAAATCAAGCCACAGAAGCAAGTTACAAAATCACAGAATGAATTCAAGAAGAGCTTTGCTGCCTAAACCCACGTATGACACAACTACAGGGAAAGATATAGCTAAGATGTTTATTCATTATTTTGTGGAAAGAGGAATTTACATCAAGAGGATATTTTCTGTGATGACTGACGGTGTCCCTGCTATGGTCAGAAAACAGAAAGGATTCGCAAATACCAAAGTGGATCACATTGACCATCTCACCTTAAATTTTCATTGTATTATTCATCAGGGATCTCCTAGTGCCAAGATTTAGAATTATGAACTTAATAATGTGATGACTCCGGTGAAGTCAAAGAATAGTGAAATTCTTTGTTGTTCGAATTGCCTTAATGTACAGGCTGTTTAAGACTTTCTTTCAGGAGATGCATACAGTGCATACAAGGATATTGAACTTCATAGCAATGTTTGTTGGCTAAGTCAAGGGAAGGATTTGGCATGTTTTATGTACTGCCCTAATGCAATCAAGATCTTCTCACAGAAAAGGGTAAAAAGTACTCCAAACTGCACAGTGAAAAATGGATTATCATAATCACCATGCAAATTAATCAACTCGTACTGAATATCCATATGACAGAGTCAACATAGGACATAGACTTGCAATATTATTGAGATGAATGATGTTTTTACAATATCTTGCACATGTGGGACAAATGTTAAGCCTGGATCAAATATCATTCTTCAATTGCCATTGAAATTCAAGAACAGTGACATCAACAGTTGGGGTAACTGTGTCAGCTTTAGTTGATGGGGCGTGCCGGGAAGAATGACCTCTTTTGCTATTTTCTGTGAAGGCTGTTTCATGCTCATTCTCCTCACTTCAGTTCAAAACTGTGAGTCTGTTTTAATTAAGTTTTAATACTCTTTACTGTATGTGGTTATGGTTATTATATTTCTTCTATGGTTACTGATATCAAATGTGTAGCCAGCATTTATATTAATGGTTTAAATGTAAGGGAATTTCCTTTTTGTAAAAGACTTTGTAAGCACTTTTTAGTGTTGAAAATAAATCTTGAAGATTTTAATTTTGCATTGCTCCCCAAAAGGATGTTTTTTTGCTTTTTGGAACCCCTAGTCTATAAGCTTACATGGTCCTAAACCCTTACTATTCTTGCATAAAGTCTTTCCATTCCTCCTTGCAAGTTTCTATTAATGAACCTCAACAGCATTCTGTAACACAACTTTTTTTTTGTCCACATTAAGTAACAAAGTAGTTTCCAACTTACTGCTAATTTGAACTTGTTTTTTATGTTAGGTGTAAAGGGATAGAGAATTTAATTCTTCGAATGATCTGGTGTTTCTGTTGGGTCAAGGCCTATTATTTCACTTAGAATAAAGTGTTATTAAATATTAATAACTAAATCTTTGTGTGCCTTAACAAAGAGGCCTGGTTCCTCTCTCTGAATGCAGAGGAATGTGGCTAAAGAGGGCCCTATGATAAGAGACATTGTCAAATTGTATCTATGCTGCACATTTAATGATACATAGCACAGATTGGCTCCAGCCAGGCTCCAGGCTGTTTTCTTCAAAAAATACTACCAAGGGCCAGTTGTTTGCTTGTGCGTGGAGTGGGTGACTTGAGGGTGAGACTTACCAGAAAAAACCCTTAATGAGGAGAAAGTAAAATGTTTTATCCCGCAAGATTTATGAGTGGTATTTTATGTGTGATGTTCTCCAGTGGTTTTCTTGGTAAAACTATGGTAAAGTGACCAGTTTGACTTGGCTAAAACTGTTTTGCTTCTATTTTATGTGATAAAAAAGATGTGGAGTGATGTTGGTGTCCTGCCGTACACATCAAAAGAATCTGGATATTATTGCAAGAGGTCCTTCACCTACAGTATGTTGAGGGTGGTGCTATTTGTTTATATTGGGTATACAGTATGTGGAGCATTTAACGAGAGTATTTTTTGCTATCTCTTTTTAGGATAGCAAAACAAATCCTGAATTGTGAGGTCACTAACTGTGACATGCACATGTACCCTCATTACACAAGGTATTGAGATAATTATCTGATCTACTTGTTTAAATAATTAATCTGTTTTTTCAGAGGACATGACCACTGTTGGGTACATGAATGATTATAGCTAGGTCATAGCACTTATTCCGAACATTTAATTCAAACATGTTAACAAGCTTGAGTATAGAGACTCTTACATTCCCTAACCCAGATACCGGAATACAGTGTAGAGTAAAACCTGCTTAAAAAAAGACAAGAATTATATATTCCTCATTTTCTGATGTTTTATCATTTCCTCTCAGTCTGCTCCACTTACGTATTGTATGCTCAAGTAGAAAACAAAGACTTGGTATACAGCAAAGATTTATTAAAGAAAAAGAAATACAGTAACATTTACTGAAAGATGCAAGAAAGTACCCCCATCATCCAACCAATATTAATTCAGTGTAATAAGTAAAATTTCATGAGAATCCTTCTTTTTAGTCCCTTTATACAACAATGGACCAGCTCCTGTTTAAGGTACCACGGCACAGATGTAAGGATATTGATTGTTGCAAGAGATGTCATTCCAGTTCGCCTGACCTAAAAGACAAAAGAGAGAGACTAGAGATGAGTATTTATCAATATCTTCACAAGCCTTAAAAATTCTGCCAAAAGCCTTGTCTCTGAAGGCAGAGATCTTCCTCAGTGGTGCCACAAAGTGATTTGAAAATGCTCAAGGGATCAAGGTGATCTTTGGTGACCTACGGTATTTTAATCCCCTTCTCCTTTGGTATAGAGGGCCCATAATGATATCAATTATGCAGCTAAATCTTGCAGCAGTTCATCTAGCCATTCCAAATGGTGAATTATTGTAAATGATCACAGAGTTATTGTAGAAAATTTGGACAGATGCTATGTCAGCTTTACTGTTAAGGGGTGTTTTTTCGAGATTTCTATTATTTAGTTTTTCCTTCTGGTCTCAAAATGTATAAGTTGATGTGATTTTGATCCCTGCGTTGCTGTTGGGATTTGGCTTTATGAATCACTTGAATGAATTGGCCACTGGATATTCAAAGACAACACAAAGTATATACAACTCCAGAATACACATTGTGATCATAAGCCTCGTGGAAAACGAGAAAAGATTCTTTTTAATCACTTGTAGGATTTGCAAACAGGTTCTGGCTATGTGACTGCCAATGAAACACTTATGTTTGGGAACTCCTCTCACATTCATGTGTCAAAGGTGTTTGGTTACCCCATTTGTTCGTGGTGCATATCAGTCTTCTGCAACTCCATGTTGTGTTCCTGACATTGCACAAGATCCTATTTATGCTAGTGACTTCCTGTTGCAATCTCCAATCAACTTGTGTAATTAATCTGATTAATAATGCAAGTAATCAGAGGTCTTAGGTCAGAGGAGATATGTACAGGTATGCTGTGGATGGATTATGTCCAGCAATGCAGACAAAATGTTTATTTAACTACTAAAAGGCTGATGATCAGCCTCTTTGGAATTGCCTCAGGATTGTGAAGATTATATTACACTTCAGGATAATTTGACACGTATCTAATGTGAGATATTAAAATATTTGATCATGTTTGTTTTTACATACATGTCACTTTGATTGTCACTGCATCGTTAAACACAGTCTTGAACTTATCTGATCTGTGAATATCTCTGATTCACCCTTTTTATTTTTCATATTCCATGTCTACACTTTACTTTTCTAACATGCCTTCATTTAATAAAACTGAAACCAATAAAACTGTGCGTCTTGAAAGAATATTAGAAGGAGATTATTCTTATTACCCCAGTATGTGTGTACACAGTTTTCAACTCCAGAGCTGTTGGGCTCAGTGGGATTCCACTTGGTGTAGTCCCATTTGGATCCATCACTCCAGAGCCATGTGCCCTCCTGCACCACCACACCAACGAAGATATAAATGAGGAAAATTGAATGAAATAAAGAATTGAGTCAGCTTCAAACATTTTCCATGCAGGTATAACATACACATTTTATAATTTAAGCTTGATATACAGCTGACAAAGCATTTTCAGTTCTTACCAAGCAAATATTTACTGATGATACAGATGATCAAAGGAGTGTTGCTAATAATGACTACACTAAATGACTATGAAATCATTAACACATCAATATTAGAACCTCAATACATAGCCGTGAATGGCTGTTTTCCTAGTGATGTTATTAAGTGAACTTCCATGGGGATGGATCATAGGATAAAATGGGCCTCAAGGCAGAATAAATACAGTACACACTAGGAACAAGAAGAGTGGATTAACAAAAAGAAGGAAGAGGATGGAGGAATCATCCTCATCTTCAGAGGATATAAATGAGGAAAAATGAATGAAATAAAGAATTTAGTTAAGAGTCAGCTTCAAACATTTTCCTTGCAGGTATAACATACACATTTTATAATTTAGAGGAAGCTTCAGAGGAAGCTGTGGAAATGTTCCATGAAAGTTTTCCTCTTTCATAAGGCCTGAAGCCAAATTGTGTCCAAGATATCTGAACATGGAAAGAGAACCGTACTCTTAATAAAGTTTGCAAACTTATTTATTTGTGGAATTTCCTATGGAATCCAGAGTATAAAGGTGCCTGTCCTTGGTTATCAATGCTAATTCTTTAGAATTTGAACATTGGATGTCTAAAAAGACTTGTAAATGTGTTACTTGTAATTCGTTGGTTGTAATAAAAGTTAGTGCTGTCTAAGTTTGCCTCATGGTCACTGTTATCCAGCTGTGCCATAGAATGAAGAAATTACATTAAGTGCCTTGGAGTAATATTTCCTGACTATAAAGCATGAAAGTGTTCGTGAACTTGAGAATTTAAGTTGGTATGAGAACCCGATTATTATAATGGTTTCCTTATTTTAGAATTTTAACCCCCAAACACCTTACAATATTTAAAGCACATGGTGTACCACCACGATCCATTATGGAACAGCAGACATAAAAGTTATCTTAACAATCAAGTTTGAACATATGACTATGGTAGGTAGCTTTAAATACAGTAACATGCAGCATTCATAATGTAAAGACCTTTTTTGAGGCATAAGCTTTTGGTATTTTTGATACTCTTGAAGGTCTGAAAAGGATTTATTGGAATAAGGGACAGAAGATTTCATTAATGAAGATGGGCAGTAGCCTTAGCTGAAGATGTGAAGAGCTAGAGTCAAGCAGAGGAGCTGCTGAAGGGAAGCTGATACTGTATTTCTAGCTTTAAACACACTTACAGATGCAGCCATTCAAAATGGGTGAGGTATTTCGCGGCATACCGCGACACGCCCACCGGGGTTTCACGCGGTATCACGTGTGTCACGTGGCTAACTATCCGGCGTCGCCTTGTAAAACCGCCAGGGGGAGCTTAACCTCTCATGTACAGCATTCGAGCCTTTAATTTTGAACTGTGTATTACAGCATGTTAATCATCAGTCATTCAAATGTTGGTATATTTTATGAAAGCAAGATTGCTCAGTTGGACAAAAGTACACAACCTACCTTTATCAGAAATATTTATGCATCAAAGCCTTTACTGAAGATATTACTAATAGTATTAATAATGGATGACTTTGGACAAGCTGTATACTCAAAGTATAATTTCTTTAGCACATTTGTACAAGCACTTGGAATCTGGACAAGCCATACTTTGTCAGGCATTTTGTTTGACTTCACCAGGCATAAAAACGTCCTTGCTTTTAACAGGGCGTTTCATAATTTCTAACTACGAAAATGATTTAAAATGCGACACCTATCATGAAAAGAAAAAAATACACACCAGTATTCCATTTCTCCCTAAACATTGTAAGCTTCGAAGTCTTTAACGTGATACCGGAGTCAACAAGCATACTTTTAGAATTTGATTAAAAGGGAATATAATATGGAATCGCGTATCTCAAGAATTTAATAACGGTATGATTATATCCGTGTACTGCGGCAGGGCTGTGTAGGGCTGTTTCGCCTGCCTGCCTGCTTATGCGAGCTGTCTTGTAGCCTACTGGTCTAGGTGCGTGACTACCAACTGGCAGGTTGTGTGTTCGAATCCAGCTGGTGCTGGACCTTTCAGTTTTATTTATTTATTTTTTAATCGCGTAACATAAACATATTATGTATGCAAACTGTACTGTATACAATATGTATATGTATATTTAATGTCTTAACTGTGCCCGTTTAAGTATTGAATATTCATATCTAATTTTACCACTGAAGGGAAATCTTAACATAAACATACAGTATATGCCTTGTCTCGGTACTTTAAAGAAAAAAATACACACCAGTATTCCATTTCTCCCTAAACATTGTAAGCTTCGAATGAAACCACTAAATAAAGACATAAATATAGAAATCTTAAGATTTGTTTTATTTAATGTTGGTAGCAGGATGAACTGTCAGAGTGTATATTTTGTCGCAAAGTTGCTACAAGATGTTAACAGTGAAAAAGGTATTTAGAAATGAGTTATTTCAAGATGAAAAAGAAAACATACACGAAACATGGTTTCATTACGACCAGAATCGGTCTTGAGATATTTTTAACTTGATTTACAGTATTTGAGAGGTATGTCTTAACACCGATACTACAGTGCTTAAGTACTGCTCACGTATATGTTTCTAGGTTTATATTGTAACGCTTACGGCCGACAAGCACTGTGTGTAAGAGCCGGCGTCCCAGAGCGGGTGACGTCACCGCCCTTCCCTGTGATAGCAGGACCACAGCTACTGGGCTGTGAAAAGATCTCTCTTTAGCTCACGGGGCTAGGTCGCTGCAGAGAGACGCGGAAGTCCCGGGTTCGAGCCTCCAGTCGGGATGGGGCCGACCAGATGCGGCAAGGGCGCCTGCCTGAGCCCCCGTTGCGTTACAATATTATGCATTTCATACGGTCAAATTACTTTTGAGCAACTAATAAGAAGCGCGAAACGGTATGCGTTTTAGTTTCGTTTTGTGCTGGAACCCGTGGATTGATTAGAGATATCAAGTACATACAAGTCATTTTTTAAATGTTGTAGTTCGTCTTGAAAAAATGTTACGAGTACATCATCTATCAACAATTACACAGGTTCTGTTTCCATATTGCGGATTTTGGTTAGGTACAGTATTATCAAATCCAGTGGCGCTGTGTGTTACTTTACTGAGTCCCAATCTGTGATTGAAACCTGTAAAACCGGTTTAATTCGTCACAGCCAGCACTCTTCAGGTCTTCTGCTCAGAATGAAACGCTAAAATGTTTGTGTATATTCTAATGGTAGTGGGGGCAGGGTGTGTGGGAACAGGTTTGTTCTTCACACCTGAAACATTTTCTCTGAAAGGATTTTCTTCGCAGTTTAACCGATCTTGTTACAGCATGTTACAGTTTACTATTATTAACCATATTAATTTTAAGTGCTTAATGTAAAATCTTGTAAAAATATATTTTCATTGTTCAAATATACATTAATATACATTAAGTCTGACTATCATATAATAAGTTAAATACAAAACTAAAGAAAAAATAGGGTTAAATATAATTCAAAATATTTTGCTAACAATGTTAACTGTTTATGAATAATAAAATGTATTAACTAAGGAGTAGGATGGCACAGATGTTAGTATGTTTTTTGTTTTGTTTCTTTTTCATAAATACAACAGTAGTACCTGATGTCTCAGTGGCTATCAAAATTAAATTATGCATGCAAACCTGTGAACTAGAAAGATAACTAAGATTTTAATACTAATTAAATGGCCGCGGGCACTTTCCACCCCCTCTACATTCTCAGAGTAGAACAGACTAACCTTCTAATGAAAGACGGTCCACCCCCCACGGACAGGAAAAGTGCCCAATATGGTCAGTAACAGTAAACAGTAACATGGTAAGAAGGAGCACGTACAAACGTTTTCGAAATAACCACATGTAAGACTCTGATGCTTAAAATGTTTAGGGAGAAAGTGGAATACTGGTGTGTATTTTTTCTTTAAACTACCAATACCAGCCATATACAGTCTGTAACGTAGGAATTTCTATATGTCTTTATTTAGTGTTTACATTAGTGACAAAGGCTAAACTTTTAGCTTCAGTAACGTGTACATATCTCCCCTTTTTATAAAACGACTTGGTTGAAAACTGTTCCAGAGCCACTGTTGTTTCATCAGTGAAAAGTACATCATGAAATGCCTCTCCCTGTTCAATCCACTGGAAAAAAGAAAAGGAGCATAAAGCTTCTGATGGTCATAAACGATATTCATTTAGGAGCAGCATCAGAGGTATGTTTTTAACTGCACTGCATTGGAGAGAATACCATAGTGTGTTTTTTTTTTTACTCCCTGGCGGAAACTGGCTTCCAGAAGAATCAGTATGGCTCAGAGATTAAATAAAACTTCACAGACATTAACGAAGAGCATAACGCGTGTACTGTATACACTGCAAGTACAACCCAACTCTCTGCAGGAGTGCTGGCTGTGACGAATTGAACCGGTTTCACGGGTATTTTCAAAGTAGGAGGCGAGATTTCCAGCGAAAGAAACCCCCCCCCCCCCCCCAAAAAAAACCCAGTAAATACAGTACTTACTAGTTAAAGGCTAGGCTCCCGACTACGGCGAAAGGAACCCTTCTTTCATTAGAAGACAATGAACATATTTTAGCCATGAATGAATTAATAGCAAACATGGTTTACATAAAAGACATTTTTCCAAGAAAGTTTAGCCTTTGTCACTAATGAAACCACTAAATAAAGACATAAATATAAAAATCTTAAGATTTTCAAAATACATGACTTTGCTAAAATTTATTTGAAAATAAAAACAATTACAACCGCCAGGGGAGAGAGAGAACAGGGGAGGGATGTTGGTTTTGCATACATGACTTTGCTAAAATTTATTTGAAAATAAAAACAATTACAACCGCCAGGGGAGAGAGAGAACAGGGGAGGGATGTTGGTTTTGCATAAGGGGCTATGGAAATTAGGTATGTTTGGGAATGTGTAGTTACATGTTCTGGCTGTTTGTGAATTATCGTTGTTGAGTATGGAGTGTTGAGGTATTGATTTTGTGTAATGCTTTATGTTGAAAATTGAGGTGGATTTTGTTTATGATAAACAGGATAAACTGGGATGGGAGGAAGGTTTGGTTTTGCATAAGGGGCGGGATTATGATAATTGGAGGACTTTGCGAGTGTAAAATGGTTTGATTATTTGATTTTGTATTGTGGTTGTTATCTATGTTTTTGGTTGGTATTATGTTTATATGGTTGTTTTTGTTGGTTGGTTGTTATTATGGTTATTAATAATACGATCTATAGTTGAAATCTGAGCCTAAATAAAAAGAAAAAGCAAGTGATTAGGTTTATGAGCAATCTAATTACTTATTCGTTTAAAAAGCTATATAAAATAAAGTTTATTATTAATTTGCTGGACAGAGCGGTGAACATTATTATGCATAAGACAAAGATAACGATCCTGATCAGTTTAGAAATCTGTGTACGCTGTAAGGTTTTTACTTCTTAAACTTTTAAAATACACGTTTTGAATAGAAAGAAATCCTCTTCCTGGTATAGCAAACCAGCACGTCTTTTTTCTCCAATCAGAGGGGTGTCAGATGGTGTCAGCCAATCACCATTCTGCGTTGGGTAGCAACGGGTGACTGTTCTCAGGCGGAAGATGTAAACAGCTTAATGTTCGTGTTAAATAATTTTTTTAAATTAAAATTCATTCTATACAGCAATCGCATATTTGGGTACCGTTTCATAAAACTTTCATGCTTAAAATGTTTAGGGAGAAATGGAAGACTGGTGTGTATTTTTTCTTTAAACTACCAAGACCAGCCATACACAGTACAGTTTACATACATACAGTAATGTTTATGTTCCTAAATTAATATCGTTTATGACCTTCAGATGCGTTATGCTCCTCTTCTTTTTATGCTCAGCTACTAAAATTTCCCTTTAGTGGTAAAATCCATATAAATATTCAAAACTAAGCGGATTAAAATGTGCACAGTAAAGACATTAAATGATTAAATCTTTGCACTACCAACCAATGCACCACGAGTGCCCCTGTCGGTCATTTTGGCCAGCCAATCACTTGCCCTGCGGTACCCTCCGGTGCCCCGCGGTGGCTTCTGGGTAGGTTACCGTACCGCGGGTTTTTACCGCGCATTTTGAATGGCTGCATCTGTATGAGGCAAATGTTGAGAGTGAAGACATCTGAGTGTGGTCCATGGAGACAAGAGGCCGCGAAAAAATTCCTCCAAAGGCAGATATAGTGAATTTGAGCCATGAGTGGAGAAAGTTTTCCATGGGAGGGAAAGAGGGTGACACTGCACTGTCTTGCTCACCAGCTGGGTGGCTAGGACTGATAAAGAGCAGACTGTTCTGTTTCCCATACAGGACAAGCAAATATCATCAGTGAAGTTGGTTTCTGTCTTTGAGTTACAAAGAATGAACAGGGAAAGATAACAAGATTAGGCAAGACATTGCTGGGCAAGGTGGGTGGGATCATGGCCATGGGCACAGTTGCAGTGGAGCTCCATGAAGACACAGGAAGAGAAAGAAAAGGAGCACCAGGTGAGAGGATCTGCTCAGATAACCATTCAGCACCAGATTCTAATTAAGTATTTGAAGCTTGTTAAGAGAGCTTGCCATTCTATGGATTTAGGAAACTCTGATTTCCTTTATAAAGCAACCCTAGTTTTAAAACGGTCTCTCCTGGTTATAAGATACATTTTTTAGAATAGGGAGAAACGGTCCCACTAAGATTTGATCATCCAGATTCATGGGAAGAGAAACTTAACAGTAGGTCGTTCTCAGTTTTATTTACAAGGCAGATATACTGTATCTCATTAGTCTTTTAGGTATTATACCATGTTAGATTTTGAATACCTGGTAGTAATTTAGGATTTTTCTGGTTGGTCAGGATGTATGGCTCTGAGACACCTTATTTGTAAATAGAGTAATTTGTATGTTTTATGTTGTATTTTACTTAGTGTATGTTTTTTTATTATTAATAAATATTTGTTTAGCCCAGTATACCTGATTAAAAACTCTTGCACCAAGAGCTGTGCCAGAGAACAAAGATCTCAGGTGCCTCTAACTATAACAACCACTCAGATATATTCTTGGCATATATTTTATAATTACAATTTGTTTTAGTTATTGATTTTTCCTATCTATTTTGTACAACTCTCCATTTTCTTAAGCCCTTATTTGTAAAAATCTACCATGAACATGAAGGACATTTGGAGCTGAATGATACACTGTACTGTGGTTCCTGTTTGTATTCTGGGTCTGCAGTGACTAATACTATACCTTCACACAGTCACTACCTCCCAGCCAAGTTGGATTTGCTCCCCTGGACTTGATGAGTTGCAGCAGAAAATTGTGTTCAGCTTCACTGTGGACTGAGGCCAAGTTTCCTCCATATCTGATACAGTCCACCTGGAAAGAAAGAGGTAGATATCAGCATGTGTGCACTGTTCTATGTCTGTTCACCACTCTCAAAGTGTTAGATGCCACATCTCAGGCAGTATTTGGACAGGTTGTTTTGCTGGAATGTTGTCATGTCAGGATGAGGCCACAAAACAAGCACTAATTGTGGTCTATTGAGTTGAGTGAATGTGTATTGTACTTAAGAATAAGCCTTAATTAATTGTCGGCACCACAGTTATTAGTTATTACTGCAAAGTGCCAGTGCCTCAAAAGCATTGCTCTATTAGCAAATAAGTCGTATTAGTTAATTTCTGTGTTTTTATTTGATAAATGTTCTACTTGCTTGACATTCAATAGAGTAAATCACCTGGTGATTTAGACACTCTGTAACAATGAATATTTAATTCATTACAAGAAAACAAATGTGCAAAGAAAAGGTTGATCATCAACTAAAATTACACTCTATTAATACAGGGTTTACTAAGTTATTTATTACACTATCACAACTGAGTTTTGATCACACGTAAAAGAGGTGTGAACAGATATCTAGATCAGTTTAATCAGAAAGTGTGCTGTCCCCCACACTACATACCTCAGCATCAGCCCATATTTTGGCTTGTGCAAAATGTTGGAAGCAGCGGTCTTGGAAGCTCACCCAGCCTGAGGGACATCTCTGGCACACTTTTCCAAAGACTGTGGAAGAGAAACAGGGTCAAGCAATGGAATGGTTCTGAAATGGATTCAGAAACGTGTAGCTTGAAAGGTTATGATTTTACTACTACCCAGCCACAAAGAAGAGAATGAAGGATAAATCAGGACTGAAATATGAAATATGAATCTGACAAGTGGTTGTGAAGACCAATTGAAAGAGGAAGGAGATAAAATGAGGTTTAAAATAGATGGTATTCTGAGAGTTGAATTCCAACGACAGTGTGAAAGTTTGAAAACTGTATAGAAATTTGATGATCATTCAGAGATGGAAAAGATGTCAATCTAGCTTATGGAGTTTCTCTGTGGTACAAGGCTAGGTAAAGGATGTAAGGAGATACAGGTAGGTTAGTGTAGTCACATTGTCTGTGATTTACAGTATAGGAGTATATATAATTGGTACTAAGTCAGTTTTAGTGGGAGTGGTATTTAGCTAAAATATCAGGTTGATATACGTGGAGATCAGTAAGCCAGACTATGTTTCAGGCTGAAAATTTCTGATTTCTCCAGTATACGTACAGTATGTATACATGTGGTATACAAGGAAAAGAAAAGAAAGATCAGAATAGTATTTTGACATAGAGAGATACAGTACTGTAACTTTAATATAAGATCTTACAAACTGCCTGTGCCAATGAATTACTCTTTCATGAACTGAAACTGTTTTAGGTGAAACATACAAGGTACTGAACACTGATGGAATTAATAAACAAGAATTATATTTGCAAATCTATTAAATAAAAAATTGAGTTTCTTTTTAAATCCTCTAGTTTGTGATTGGTTTTACCTAAAAGTGTTTTTGTAAGGACAAAACGGTGACACCTTTTTAGAAACAATTTAGGGGGCAGGCTCACCTGTGGAGAATTATTGATGAATCCAGTCCTGTTCAACTTACAAGATTTATGTCCACTTCTGGTTGCATTTAATAGGTGAGTGCTGAGGATCTACAGCATGAACAGTACAGATGCACAGTAATGGACTCTAAGGATGTGTCTTAAAAAGATGTACAGTATGTGTTTCTCCTTCTCCTTTTAATTGTTATTAATATTCAAAAGTAGAAGCCAACTCCTACTTATGTCCTACTAATATTTTAATAATTGGAAAGATAAGGAAATCATTTTTTACAAGATAAGTTGTATTAGAATTTTCACCAAACCTGCTGTGATTAATTTCTTATATGTGATTTGGGATATTTTAGCAGAATTTTGTTTTTGCAGAATTTTGAATAATGTCCCACATACCCGGGACCAAGCCACCCGAGTTTCAGTTCAAAGAGACATATACAGTACAAAAAAAGGTTTTATGGAAATACTGGTCCTCCTACCTGAATCCACACTGAGTGTGAAGACAATGCAGAGCAGTACTGTTGTAGGAAGACGGATCATGGTGACTCTCCTGCACGCAATACAGATACAGGAGAAATATTGATTCTTGAGTGCCAAATCCTTGTATAAGGAGACCCTCGTTTCAATTTATTTCTGTACATCATTTCAAGCTAAAGTTCTTAAGAATTGTTAATCATTTGCAGGGCAAAATATTCATGCCATATCTTTACTTTATCAAATTGTAGAACTAAGAATTCACTCATTGTCTCACTAGTACAATATTGTTGAATATGTCTAAACTCCTGTTAATTTCTCTACCTACAACTGTAAGAATGATGCATGAATCCTTATTTGTGTACTGTAGCTCTTCGGTAGTAAATGGACATACAGAATTAATATTGCCACATTTTTTATAAATTAATATACTATTTACGAAACCTATCGACTGGGTAGAGCAGTCAAACAGCAGGTATTTCTCTCTTACCTGTAGGAAGTGATTCTGTAGTATGTTCTCTCTGTTCTCTCTGTGTATTGATGGTTGGTACCCAGACTCTGCTGCACAGCTCTTATATCAAGATCAAGGAGGATATGTTCTGTTGACAGGCCACACACAAAAAATAAACATCCTTATTGGTATGTCCTTGCAATGTGAATTGCTAAGTCCTAGTAATGTGATTGCCTTAACAAAATATTTAATGTTCTTTCATTAGTCCTACAAATTTACATACGATATGTGGGGGATTCTCCCTTCATTCAAATATTGAAATTACTTTCTTCTAACTGCCGCATATCACTGTCATATACAGTAACTGCGCATAACCTGGGTGGGTGCTGAAACTCAGAGGTTGGTTAAAATGATAACATTATTTGAGAATGAAATTGTTATAAAATTTAAGAAAACTGTAGCGGCGAGGCTTATTAATAAGAAAGAATTAAGTGTTTTGAGCTTTCCCAAATGGTCCCATCTCTGTTTATCTCTGTGGTGCAGCCACAGAGAAACTATTCATGCAGGCTGATTTAAGGTTTCCTTTGATAAGGGACAGCTCCCAAAGGGGGATGCACTTAGCTAAGCCTGGCTATCATGATCAATGGTCATCCATTGGCGCCTATCTGTCTAGGGAGTGCCAGATGGACATCTGGACTGCATTCCTAAGTGTCAGGAGTAAGTGACTCATATCTCACCTTGATCAACCAATCAGGGACTGGTAGGGCCGAGTAACCCACGCGGGACTCTGATGCCCATGGAACTTTCAGCCAATCAACGAGCTGAAGTTCCTCCAGGTAAAAACAGGCAACACAGAGAGCCTGAGAGATTCTGGAGAATTCTGTGGACTTTTCTAAAGGGAATTCAAAGGAGAATTTCAGGGCAGGACGGCCCAGGAGCAGAAGGCTCCCAAGGGCAGGACATTCTCGCAGCGCGCCTCCTGACCATCCTGAGACTCAGCCCGGACAACCACGGAACGGCCAGTGTGTCCCAGTGCCAGAACTTTCCTTTGTTCTAAGAGTCTAGAGCAGAGGTTACCAGAGAGTAACCAGAGGATCCACCCGAGGTTAGCACCAGCAGCAGGCCTCGTGAACAGGTCAGAACTGTGGACAACTGAATCTCTATTCAGAACTAGCTCTTCATCAGGAATGAACCGCTCCTCTTCCTGACCTGCTGGGACCCACAGTCATCTTTTCTCCTGTGCGCAAACTTTGCTAGTTAAAGCCAACACTAACTAGCCGGTCAGTGAACATCAGCAGCGCACCGTCGCAAGCTGCACAGCACAGCCTGGCACGGAGCCAGAGAGCCCGCAGGAGATCTGAGTCCCCAGAGATTGGATGAGTATTCAACTTCAATGCATTACTGCTTGAGAATTCAATTGTTATCCCAACCAGTTGATATCAATTTAATTCCTAAGAGTTATGTACTTGTTTTGAGTATCTAAGGTAGAAGTTATAACCAAGTTAATTTATGAAACAGTCTAAATGAATGATATACTGAACGTATGTCCTCTTGATATATGTAACACTTTGTAACTGACTGAATATATACCTTTTGTATTCTGATAACCCTCTCGATAAGATCTGTTAGGTTTATATGCATATTCTATGTATTAATAAATGTATCCTCGTGTATTAGTACCTGTGTGTGTGCGTTGTATGAGTTATATCGTATGGTTGGATTCTAAATCTATCAAAAGAATCAATTTTGTGATTTACTGCTACAATTAATAATTGTCCCAGTAAATGCCCAAACCCTACAGAACTGGTGCCTTCAGAGAGCACACTACAAAACCATGACCACCACTACTCCCTTCCTGCCCCTTGCTGCACACCCCAGTCGAGTGCTCTTTGGCCGCTACGCCAGGCGAGTGTGCTACAACAGTGGTTCTCAATCTTTTTGGACCAAGTACCACTCCTGATCAAACCAAAGCATCCAAGTACCACCTAAAAGTCATCTTCTCATAGGAACCCCAGAAATTCTCAATGACCAACATGAGAGCACTTGCGTGCACACGCTCGCATACACTTATAATAAATATTATAATAATAAACTTAATTTGATATAGCACATATAAAGGTGGCTTCTCAATGCACTTTACAGAATGACAACAGGAACAACAACAATTAAAAATAAACAATAAAAAAGCACCATTTCAGTGAGAGGGGTGAGCCTGTTTAGCCAGGCAATGCAGATGTGCATTTATTGGTCGAGCCTTGATACAATTCACAACAGAGTTTAACAGATTTTAAATCATCAGGCATTTTATTCATGGCAAAGGCCCTGTGGTGGATGCTGCAGTGCGTCCACTTCTTATCTGGAGCAACCTCTCTAATTCGTGCAACTACACTGCTGGGTCAGCTTGTCATCGCTCTAGCACCGTCTGTACAAACTCTGATGCATTTTATCCAGTCGATTCCATTCTCTTCAATAAATTCATTCAGAAGCTGAAATATGTGTACTCCTGGGGTTCTTGTCGGTAGCAGCTTACAGAACAGAAAGTCCTCATGGGACATACCCTCAAACTCAAACGAGCAAATTGGCAATATCAAAGGCATCTAATTGCAGTGAAAAACATCTGTCCATCTTAACGCACTCTTCAGCGTACTTTTGACATCATCTGCCATATTAATAATTCTATGAATTACTGTGTCTTTTGAACTTAAGGGGGCGACAGGTCGAGCTGTTTAGCAGCTGTTTCTCCACACATAATACGTGTCAGCTCGTTTGCCAACGGTTTACCTGCTTACCTGCTTTAGCAATCCGCAAGCGTGCGTTTTTCCCCGTTTCCGTTTCAGGACTCCGTCTCAGAAGTTAAAATTAGATTTTATTTAATGTGCATTGGAGCGAAACACAGAGACGCTTGGTGTATTGTTCTCAAATTTACCTAGAACAGTCCTTAAATATTTTTCTGTTACCTATCACACTTTCCTGTGCTCACAAGATAGCCAGTGTTCCAAAACCATGCACATGGTTCCAAAACCGGATTCCGGTTCCGGTCGAGAGGGAACGCTGGCGCATTTGGCTGCCGCTCCTCTCACCAGTTTTTCATTTCTATCTACTTATTTATGTTTTTTTTTTCTCCCTTTTTCTCCTCGATTACACTGATTTCTAATTTATCTATTTTCATCCGCTTCACGTTACAAATTCACAAATGCAACTTCCACTGCATTGTGAACTTACTCAACTGAAGACCTTCACCTCTTGCTACCGCCTTCTCTGGATTTCCTTCCCGTCTCGTTTCATCAATCATGTCTCTGAGGTACACTGCACTGCAACTTCTTCAACTAAAACAAAGCTACTTCCTGGTCAAAGACACATTCGATTACTGCCGTTTTACTGGGATTTTACGACCGACTCGCTACATCCATCGCAGCACAGGACGCCGTTCTCTACATTCGTCTGCCTGCGGAGTCTCTATCCCTGCCTTTCGCCGCACGTCTGTAAGTCCATCACGTACCGGCGCCGATCTAAAAAATCTCCTCTCACTACCGCACCTGGACCGCACTCCGCTTCCCCCCGCATCCCCGAGACTGGCCAGATCAGCGCTACTCAACACCCGCTCCGTTAACAGCAAGGCTCTTCTTTTATGTGACATTATCAAAGAAAAACAACTGGACCTTCTGTGCTTAACCGAAACATGGCACAAACAAAACGATGGACTCCTGTTCAACCAACTAGTTCCTCCTGGATATGGTTTCTTTGACCTTCCGCGTCTTTCAGGCAGAGGCGGGGGCATCATTGTTATTTACAACCTTTTTTACAGTCTAAGTCCTATAGCTATACCTCCTCCCTCTTCATTTGAGTGTCTTGTTTTAAATGTTTCTATCCCCCAATCTACTATTATTGCCACAGTTTACAGACCACCCAAACCCAGTGGAGTCTTCTTAGGTGAGTTTGCTGATTTTCTCTCATTCTTATCCCTTACATTTAAAAGGATCCTTATTCTAGGGGACTTTAATATACACATTGATTCAACTTCCTCCAGTCTGGCTAAAGACTTCCTTTCTCTTTTGGGATGCTTTGACCTTGCTCAGTTTGTTTGTACCCCTACACATAACAAAGGACACACCTTAGATCTAATTATTGCAAATGACTCCTTTGTCTCCCACTGCTCCCCCCTTGATCTAGGCCTCTCTGACCACTTAGCCATTCTCTTCAATCTGGAATTACCTGTTTCTAACACTTCCCCCTCACGCTCTGTAAATTTCCGCAACTGGCGATCAATTGATCACCCAAGGTTTGCAAATTCTGTTCTGTCCTCCTTATCCTGTTTCTCTTCCTCTGACCCTCTAGAGGACAAAATACAGTTACTTGACAATGCTCTTTTATCTACCCTCGACACCTTTGCTCCTTTAAAAACTCGAACCATCTCCTTCTCTCGCCCTGCCCCCTGGTACAATGACCATCTGCGTTTCATGAAGGCAGCCTCTCGCAAACTTGAGCGTAGGTGGCGTCTTTCCGGCCTAAATGTACATTATCAGGCCTGGAGAGATTACTTATCTGATTATAAGGTTACTATAGAGTCTGCTAGATCCACCTACTTCTCTCACATCATTGAAAATCACCAAAACAATCCCAGACATCTTTTCTCCACCATCAACAGACTGCTCAAGCCAAACTGCCCCACCACATTACCTGCCTCATCACAACTTTGCAACACATTCTTAGATTTCTTTAGTTCTAAGATTGACAACATCCGGCATCACATTCTCTCCACTACGGATATAATTTCCACACCTCCTCCCTCCTCATCCAACTTCTCTGGTTCCCGTCTCTCCAGCTTCTCTCTTCTTGACTCAGCATCCCTAAACAAACTAGTTACGCGCATGAAACCCACCACATCTATTTTAGATCCCATTCCCACCACTTTATTCCAGTCTTGTTTCTCTTCTCTCTGTCCCATTGTCCTCAATATAATACATGAATCCTTGAGCACCGGCATTGTACCAACGGTCCTCAAAACTGCTGCTATTACCCCAGTGCCAAAGAAGCCTAACATGGCTCTCGACAATCTTAACAACTTTCGCCCCATCTCCAACTTACCCTTTCTCTCTAAAATTCTAGAACGTGCTGTCACACTTCAGTTACATAACCACCTCATGACAAACAACCTTTTCGAACCCCTCCAATCTGGCTTCCGTCAACTTCACAGCACAGAAACCGCCCTAGTCAAAGTCACCAACGATCTCCTAATAGCTTCTGATTCTGGTTCTCTTTCCATACTCATCCTTCTTGATCTCAGTGCTGCCTTTGACACTGTTGACCATAACATCTTGCTTTCTCGTCTCGAGACTGTGTTTGGAGTCTCTGACACTGCCCTCAAATGGTTTAAGTCTTACCTCACTGATCGCTGTCACTTTGTCTCTCTCAATGGGTACAGGTCTGAAATTGGTCTTGTCAAGTCTGGTGTCCCTCAGGGCTCAATACTGGGCCCCTTGCTCTTCAGCATTTACATGTTCCCACTTGGTCAGCTTTTAAGATCACATGGCCTCAGCTTTCATTTTTACGCTGACGATACTCAAATATACATCCATACCAAACCCGACACTGATGTGGCTGTCTCTATTCTATCTAATTGCATCTCTGACATAAAAATTTGGATGACTCAAAACTTCCTTCATCTTAACTGTGACAAGACTGAAGTCATGCTTATTGGTACCCCCCATCAACTTCGTAAAGCCAGTCCTGTAACCCTGTCTGTAGATGGCTCTGTACTTGAGCTCCAATCAAAATTGAAAAACCTTGGGGTTATATTCGATTCTGGCTTAACATTCGACCCACATGTACAGCATACTGTCAAAACATCTTTTTTTCACCTTAGAAATATCGCAAGACTACGCCCTATGCTATCATTAACTGTGGCTGAAAAGCTGATCAACATATTTGTATTCTCTCGAATTGACTACTGCAATGCTCTGCTCCCTGGGGTATCTAAATCTACTCTGAACAAGCTGCAGTATGTCCAAAATTCAGCAGCCAGAATCCTGACCAGATCTAGTGCAAGTGTTCACATTACTCCTATCCTGGAGTCCTTGCACTGGCTTCCGGTCAAATTCCGCGTAGACTTTAAAATCCTCATGCTCACCTACAAGGCTTTACATGGCTTGGCACCTCAATACCTGTCTGAACTTTTATCGCCCTACTCCCCACCTCGCAACCTCCGCTCTTCAAATTCTGCCCTCCTTACTGTCCCCCAAGCCCGTCTACATTGTATGGGCGACAGGGCCTTCTCCTGCTATGCCCCCAAGCTCTGGAACTCCTTGCCCAAGGATATTAGAGAGTCACCTTCTCTAAACTTCAAATCCAGACTCAAAACCCTCCTTTTCAGAAAAGCCTTTACTTAACTGGTTCCATTCTTCACCCCTCTGCTCTTCTTAATACCATCTTCCACGGTCTCCTCTATTGTTATTGTTGTATTGTTGTAATTATAATTGTGTCCTGTCTTGTGAAATTTTCTTATTTATTGTTGTAGTCTTCTTATTTATTGTTATTGTCATCCTGTAAAGCGCTTTGAGAAGCCACCTTTAAAGGCGCTATATAAAATAAAGTTTATTATTATTATTATTACATTCTCCTACCTCCCTATTTGCTGGAGATAATACAATCGGCAAAGTAGCAATGGTATAGAATTACATAGTAGCTCTTGTGTCCACTCAAGTATTACCATGCGCTGTATAGTAGTACATAGGCTGCGTATTTGACACAAACTAATTTTATTAAAATAGAAAATATGAAAACCCGTCACACTTTTTCAGTGCACACAACAAATTTCCAGTGTCTTATGGCTTACCATCTTGCGGCACTCCGCGTACCACTGTGGAAAGTGTGCCATAGTTTGAGAACCACTGTGCTACAGTATAAAAAGCAGAATGCAAGAAATGCAGGTTTATAATTTTTCTGCAAGCATCAGGTAAAATTTATAAAAAAGCTAAGAAACACATAGGATCAGGTATAAATAAGCTGTACATCATTTTTTCAGGTGAAAGGGATACTGTACAATGACAGATTGTCACTTCAAAATACAGATGCAGCCATTCAAAATGGGTGAGGTATTTCGCGGCATACCCCGGTGGGCGTGTCGCGGTATCACGCGGTATCACGTAGTTCACGTGGTGTCACGTGGTTAACTATCCGGCGTCGCCTTGTAAAACCGCCAGGGGGAGCTTAACCTCTCATGTACAGGATTTGAGCCTTTAATTTTGAACTGTGTATTACAGCATGTTAATCATCAGTCATTAAAATGTTGGTATATTTTATGAAAGCAAGATTGCTCAGTTGGACAAAAGTACACAACCTACCTTTATCAGAAATATTTATGCATCAAAGCCTTTACTGAAGATATTACTAATAGTATTAATAATGGATGACTTTGGACAAGCTGTATACTCAAAGTATAATTTCTTTAGCACATTTGTACAAGCACTTGGAATCTGTCCAAGCCATACTTTGTCAGGCATTTTGTTTTACTTCAACGGGCATAAAAACTTCCTTGCTTTTAACAGGGCGTTTCATAATTTCTAACCACGAAAATGATTTAAAATGCGACACTTATCATTCAACTAGAGCTTAAAATATCACAAGGATCCTCAAGAGCACAGCAAAGAGTGTATTAAAAGACACTTGTATTTATCAACGCTTTCTTTTCCGTATACCAGATTTTATGGAACCACTTCAGAGGGGTGTCAGCCAGTCAGATTCCAGGAATCGGCACTTTAAAGGAAAAATACACACCGGTATTCCATTTCTCCCTAACGATTTTAAGCATCGAAGTATTTAACTAGCATGTGAAATAGTGTGTGAAAAAGTGGTAGTTTTAAGCTTTTCTGCTAATATAATATGGAATCGCGTATCTAAAGAATTTAATAACGGTATTCGTGTGCTGCGACAGGGCTGTGTAGGGCTGTTTCGCCTGCCTGTTCATGCAAGCTGTCTTGTAGCCTACTGGTCTACGTGTGTAACTACCAACTGGCAGGTTGTGTGTTTGAATCCAGCTGGTGCTGGACTTTTCTTTTAACAAACATTTCTTCGAAAAAATAGAATAGCGATATTATGGACAATCAATTGACTTTTATATTTCAAAATATCGCAACATGATCGATTCTAAGTCATTTTTGACAACGGTCCCTGCTTCTGCTTCCTGCTTCTATTGTGTGTGTGTGTGCAACAGAGTAAATTTTTATAGAGAAATGGAGGCTGGACAGTATGCGTTACAATATAAACATTTATATTGATTTAAATCGTGTTCTGATTTAAATCGCAAACGCGTGTTTAATTATATGTGTTTTTTAATCATAATCAGGCTAATGCAACATAAATTGATACAGTATCTTTGTCTTCTAAGTATCTTAATAAACTTTCAGCATAGCTTTCTACCCGTCAAGATTTATATTTCTTGGGATTTTGGGATCAAACGTGGAAGGATTAGATTATAATCGTTTTTATTTGTCAAATACGTGATTGTATTTCTGAATGTTATGTGACACCTACAGTAGTTCACTGCTTTAAATACATCGAATTAAGAAAGTTATGTGTAGCACTTTAGATCTTTTTTCTGAACCAGGGAAAATCTGATCATGTTTCTCGATAACAATAATAAAAAACTTTATTTTACATATCGCCTTTAAAAGTGGCATCTCAAAGCAATACAGTAGATCGAAAAACAGTTAAAAGGGACCAAATTAAATACCAGACAATCGCAAACGCGTTTTCAATAAAATTATTTTATTCATTCAGCAGTTTGTGAGAGGGACATCCAGCAGAGAGAGACAAAACGCGTTTTCAATTCCTCTTGTCTAACAGGAATGTTTTGTTTGTGGACAGACTGTTAGACAAGAGGAAAAGACCGCCTCCTCCTACGAAGCATTAATCGCGTATCTAAGGAAAATTGCAGTATACCTTTGTTCATGCACATCATTATACAGTATCTCAATTTGTATTTCGATAAAAAAAATCGTTTGCCCAGCCACTACTGTTGTTATTGTTTTTATCCTGTAAAGCGTTTCCTTTTTCTGTGTTTTCCATTTCCTTTTTCTGATCACTCGCTTTCTGGATACACATCTCACCTGTCCTGTTCTTTGTTTTCCTGGTTTGCTGATTATGCCTGCTGCGGTCCACTCCTACCCTCACACCTAAAGAATACTATTTTAAATTTCTTGGCGCAGTTCATTAACCCTTGTATGTGCTGTCCGCGCCCAAAATGCAATTTAAAAAAAGTCAAAAACCGCGCTCAAAATGCAATTTAGAGCTTAATAAGATACACTCCACAGGCAAAATTAAAGACGATTAAAATCTGTAATCTTTCCACTTGTACTGTGAGTCATCGGAAAGTTTCTGCTTTGTGTAAGGATGGTGAGAAAGCTGTGCTCAATGTATTTAAGGGACTTAAAAGTAAAAGGAGATGCTTCATATTGCTTGACTAATTTTAAAAACTAAGTTATAAATGCAGACGCTCCCTCGGTGCCGCGCCGGGTGTAAATATCAAAGTATACATTCCCAACAAGAATTGTACCCATCTGTCATGCAAATAAAACACCTTGAATTGAATTGAATTGAGGGAGAGAGGGGGTAGGGGGACAGATACTGTAGACAGGACTCAAGGCAAATAAGATACCTATGGGTACGCAGGCATTCACGACAGCAACATACGAAACGTTTGCACGTACTGTATAGTTAAGTTATTACTTGGTTTTCAAAGTGCAATGAAATACAATATTGTTCTTGCTGCTGTTCTGGTTGTTTTTATCCCGTAAAGCGTTTTGAGAAGCCACCTTTAAAGGCGATATATACTGTAAAACCACTGATTCTTATGGAATGTGTTCCGCAGGAGATTCAAATTTTTATTTATTTATTTTTTAATCGCGTATCTAAGGAAATCTCAGTATAACTTTGTTCATGAACAAACAGTGGCATGTTACATTATCATTAGTTTTTTTAACAAGGCTCGCCAGCTAATGTGAATCGAAACCTGTCTTGCTAGCTTTTAAAGTCGTGCATGTGTAAACTGTACTAGAGGGCATGCAAGTTACTCTGCCCCTTTCAGCTGCAGGGAGTCCCTCTGCTGCAACACACAGCAGACAGAACGGGATACTATTGCCTTTCATATCTGACACCAGTGAAGTAAAAGGGGTGTCTAAAGGGGTGATTTCAGACCACATTTTAGTTACTTTATTTTGTTTACTTTTAACATTTCTGTAATTTACAGTAGATGTCACAATAGAAGCCCGAAGCCTATTATACTCAGTCTACCCTTGGATCCTCTGAGTCCCATGACTCAGTCTTGTCTGCTTTCCTAGAATAAAACCAGTTAAGTCTTGTGTACTATGCAATTTATATTTTCCGATTCCATGCATTCCCTTAATGTTTAGAGTTTACTATATTCTCCAGACTCAAACACATAAGTACTAATAGCTCTGTCCCTTTAGGAGACTCTTTGCAGTACTGTGTCCCACTACCCCCATGAATTCTTTAGGTTGGGTCTAATATTTTCCAGTAATATACAGAATGGGATACAAAATGCTGTCAGGCAGGTAACAGAAAAGAGAAAAATATAAATATTTCCATTTTACAGACGTTCACACATTTATAACATTTTGGCTCAATAAAAAGCTAACCAATAATTAAATGTGATAAAGTATAGTTTGGATGTTTATACATTCATGTTAATCGTATTCTTGATTTATTTCAATAAGTGTTCATGTTTCATTTGCTAACTTAGAGCATATTGTGCAATGAAGAATAAAACAGCTGCATGACAAGTGACTTCCTTCTCTCAGTGGAAATTAAAAGGTAGCCTGATAAATTATAAGACAGTATGAAAGGTTCCAATCAGGAGGAGACAATTCTTTCCATTTTTTTTGTTTGATTGCTGGTAGCAAACTGATCTGAGGATCTACTCCAGCTCTTTCTCTTTTTATCATACAGTAAATTTTATTTTCTTGCTTTCTGAAACACAATATAACAAAAAATAACCTCACAAACTCAAAGAAAAAATCCTTGCTCCCCCTCCTCCCCTTGGCAGTACTTCCTCCCATGCTTTTAACTAAGGGCATCTAAAATACTGTCAAACAGCTACAATGGTATCTCTGTACAAGGCTTTGACTGTGTCAATCACAGCACCTACCGTTCCCTTACCAGCAACAACATGGATTCTAGCACTCAAACATTAAAAAAAGTCAGGCCAAGAGAGAAAATACTGAGCTTTACAACATGCGGTACCAGTAACATTTTACCCACAGTAGACTCACCAACCAGATGTGTTTCAGTTTCTGTGATAAGCCTAGATTAATCATATCCTCTCCTCTAGTAGGAGCACCAAGTGTAAACATGTAACGTCCCTATTAAAAATAATGGCAAAACAGAAGTTCACTCTTTCTAGAACATACCTTCCTATGGACACTCCTAAAATGTATAAAATAGTGTCCACAGCATCTCATAATAGAGGCAAATGGGGAACTACAAACTCATTTCATAGAATGCCATCCATGAGGGGTTAAATACACCCTGAGAGAAATTAATTTCTGGATAATTCAACGGCTGTGATTTCTGGAATATGTATTATCCCAAATATTTTCAAAAGAAATTGAATCATTTCAATGAATCTGTGCCATTCAAGTACCTGCTCCAGACAGTAACCACTGCTAAGGGTTTATATGAAGCTTGCATTAAAAGACTTTAAAAAAATGTCATGTTCCCATAAAAAAGTCATGCCTTGGAGTATAGACCCCCAAAGGAATGCCATAGACTCAAACTGCAAAATAAACACATACAGAAAGAAAGTATTTGTATTGTAATTGCAAATCCTGGTATGAGTGATTGGTATGACTTTCCTCATTACAAATCTCTTATTAGAATTTAAATTTCTCTGTAACTCCAGGTCAGAACAGAGAAAATGTAACTGCCTTAAGGAGTTTACGATTATGAAAAATAGAAGGATAAGCATGATACGTATGTCTTCTGTCATTTTCTAAGTCATGTTACTGAGCACCAAATCTTATTGAGAATATGAATCCATTTAAGGTTTATACCATTAAAGTAAAGGTTTATTCCATGCTGAAAATGTTTGTACCAGACTTTTTTGAGGCCTGTTTAATTGTGTCTGAAGTCTGATGTTGTAAATTTTATTGTTAAAAAGATCCATGAAAATGTCACTACTAAAGTTAGCTGGTACTGTTGGTATTGTAAGTGGCAAGTAGAGCTCATATTTTAGATTTTGTGTAGTTGCTAGCGTCGATGCACATGAATTGAAGGAATGGGCAAACATAGCTGATGCGGATCCACAGAGCCAGCATATTAAGATGTTTATAATTAGAGGCAATTTGTTTAAATAACTAGGTATGGATACTGATGTGCAAGAGAGGTGGGAAGGCTGTTTCCTTAAGCCAGCACTATAAAATGTTTTATTCTCAGTGAGATGCTGCCATTTCATAGTGGGTTTCTAACACTGTGTATAGTTCCATCCACACAGTGCCTTTACTTCCATCCATTTCTAATCTCTTTATCCAGTACAGAGGATTTGGAGCCTATCCCAGTAAGCGACGGACACAAGGCAGAATACACCCTGGACATAGCGCCAGTCCATCACAGGACAGACAGACACAAACACACACACACCAGGGCCAGTTTAAATCTAACCTCAGAACCTTTCTTTTCAGAAGACTTGTGTCTGTGTCTGTATCTGCTTCATTTTCTAATTTTGGTAGCACCTCTAACTGCTTGTCTTTCTTATATGCATTTACTTTGTAATCTGTGGTCCTTTTATCTGTTTTTACATCTACTGTATTGCTTTGAGATGCCACCTTTAATGGTGATATATCAAATAAAGTTTTTTATTATTGTTATAGGGAAACATGATCAGATTTTCCCTGGTTCAGAAAAAAAGATCTAAAGTATACTAGTTTGTCACTCTTCTCATTCCCTTTGCTAAATGACTTTTCATACTAATCTGATCAATCTAACTGCCAGTTTTCTGTGCTTTCTCTATCCTGCTAGATTTGCAATTATTCTGAAAATTTTCATCTTGAAATAACTAATTTCTAAATACCTTTTTCACTGTTAACATCTTGCAGCAACTCTGCGACAAAATATACACTCAGCTCAACCTGACAGTTCATCCTGCTACCAACATTAAATAAAACAAATCTTAAGATTTCTATATTTATGTCTTTATTTAGTGGTTTCATTAGTGACAAAGGCTAAACTTTCTTGTAAAAATGTCTTTTATGTGTTGCGGAAAAAACTGACTTGCTTTAACAAAATATGTTTACAAATCCTTTCACCTGGCATTTTCGTAGTTAGAAATTATGGAACGCTCTGTTAAAAGCAAGGGAGTTTTTATGTCCGTTGCAGTTCTTTTGCAACATGAATATAATTATATCGTTATTAATTTCTTGAGATACGCGATTCCATATTATATTCCCTTTTAATCAAATTCTAAAAGTATGCTTGTTGACTCCGGTATCACGTTAGTTAAAGACTTCGATGCTTAAAATGTTTAGGGAGAAATGGAATACTGGTGTGTATGTTTTCTTTAAAGTACCGAGACCAGCCATATACTGTATGTTTAAGTTCCAAAATTAATATCGTTTATGGACTTCACACGCGTTGCAGTATGCTCCTATTCTTTTTATGCTCAGGTACTAAGATCTCCCTTCTGCTTTGTGTAAGAATGGTATCAAAAGCAATCTTAAGTGGTGAGAAAGCTGTGCTCAATGTATTTAAGGGACTTAAAAGTAAAAGGAGATGCTTCATATTGCTTGACTAATTTTGAAAACTAAGTTATAAATGCAGACGCTCCCTCGGTGCGCTGCTCTGGTGCGCTGGCTCTTACACAGTGCCTGTCTGCCGTAAGCGTTACAATATACATACCCAACACTGCTTGTACCCATCTGTCATGCAAATAAAACACCTTGAATTGAATTGAATTGAGGGGAGAGGGGGGGAATACTAAAGCCAATACTGGCTCAATACCCTCAATGGGCTTTGACGTGCTAATGAGTTGGTTTAACAGTCCGGGTGTGGCAGGCTTCCAATGTCAACTCGACTAGATTGGAAGACAATGAACGTATTTTAGCCCTAAATGAATTAATAGCAAACATGGTTTACATAAAATACATTTTTCCAAGAAAGTTTATAATAATACGATCTATAGTTGAAATCTGAGCCTACTGTAAAAATAAAGGAAAAGCATTTTCAGAGAGCAATCACGCTGTGTTTATGTAGAAAAAGCGATTAGGTTTATGAGCAATCTAATTACCTATTCACTTAAAACGTTATATAAAATAAAGTTTATTTAGAGATGAATGATCAGTGTCGCAGTTTAAATAATTTTTGTAGGAGGGCTTGGACAGATTCCAAGTGCATTTTTGCAATTTACGTTGCATTGTCCAATGTTCTGTTGTAATACAGGCTAGAATACAGTTACAGTAGTCTAAGCTCTATCAGCCTATTTAAAATAATTTTTTTGAATCCCCGGCGGGACACACTCCATAGGAATCAGTGCTTTTATACAGTATATCGCCTTTAAACACATATATTTAAACACACGTTTACGATTTAAATCAAAACGCGATTCAAATCAATATAAATGTATATTTTGTAACGCATAGGTGACTATTCATTGTTATTAAAAAGACTTAAATTCGATCATGTGGTGATATTTAGAAATATAAATTTGTTTGGTGCGAGTGAGGTTTTATTTAATCTCTGACCAAGGGAAACGTTTCATTTTTTCAAAGAAATGTTTGTTAAAAAATAAAGTCATAGTTCCATGAGATTCAATCACAGACCATGTGACATGGGAGTCAGGAAACTAACACACAGCGCCACCGGATTTAATAACGCAATAAAAACGCTATAAAATAATGTGACTAGGCACAGAAAAAGTTTAGAGCACAGTACAATAATAAATGCTGACCATGACTTTAGAAGCATAAATTACCTTACACTCAATTTAAACACAAGCTGTCTTTCTGTATGAACCTCTAAGCTGGTTCATACAGAAAATGTAGAAATGCATTAGCCTGATTATGATTAAAAAACACATAATTAAACACGCGTTTGCGATTTAAATCAGAACACGATTTAAATCAATATAAATGTTTATATTGTAACGCATACTGTCCAGCCTCCATTTCTCTATAAAAATTTACTCTGTTGCACACACACACAGAATAGAAGCAGGAACCGCTGTCAGAAGGGAAGATATGTTCAAAATATCGCAAATATCGATCATGTTGCGATATTTTGAAATATAAAAGTCAATTGATTGTCCATAATATCGCTATTCTATTTTTTCGAAGAAATGTTTGTTAAAAAAAAAGTCCAACACCAGCTGGATTCGAACACACAACCTGCCAGTTGGTAGTCACGCACCTAGACCAGTAGGCTACAAGACAACTCGCATGAACAGGGAGGCGAAACAGCCCTACACAGCCCTGTCGCAGTACACAAATATAATCATACCGTTATTAAATTCTTTAGATACACGATTCCATATTATATTCCCTTTTAATCAAATTCTAAAAGTATGCTTGTTGACTCCGGTATCACGTTAGTTAAAGACTTCGAAGCTTAAAATGTTTAGGGAGAAATGGAATACTGGTGTGTATTTTTTTCTTTAAAGTACCAGCTATATACTCTATGATTATGTTCCAAAATTAATATCGTTTATGGCCTTCACACGCGTTACAGTATGCTCCTATTCTTTTTATGCTCAGCTACTAAGATTTCCCTTCAGTGGTAAAATTCAATATCTACAACGGGCACAGTAAAGACGTTTACAGTAAGTCTTTCTACGACAGACCAACGCACCACGAGTGCCCCTGTCGGTCAACCAATCACGCACCGCGTCATATTGCGTCATGATACGCGATACCGCAGCCAATTACCTGCGGTACGTGTCTGTACAGCTCACTTTGAATGGCTGCATCTGTACAGTAGTTGTTCATGTAAAGTTACTGATTTACTGTTTTACAGTATCTGGCAAAACAAGGCTTTGTTTTCAGATCTCTTAAAGATCACAATAAGAAAATATTAATCAAACCATAAAAAACTGATAGAAATATGTAATTTCTTTTTTATGAAATATTTTAAACAAACTTGAGATGTTCTTTGAAACTCACTAGCAATATAGGTTAAAATTATCTTACAGATATGGTACAAATTACTACAGATATGGTAAAAAGAAAAATGATTCAAAACAGTTAAGAGAATGGATTTTTACTCTTTGTTGAGAGTTTTAAAAAAGACATAATATGTATGGTACACACAAAACTTGGAAAAAACTAAATATTTGTAGGATTTGCTAAGTGCTCTAAGTAAAGGAATGCCTGCCGATACTACCCTCAATACCTTGCTGAAGTATTTATTCTCTTCCCTGTAAAATCTTCACATTTTGTTGCCAATTAATTTTATAATCATGACTTTTGAATAGACATATATTTATATCTATTATATTTAGAATCTACACAATGTTTTTCCAAACATATTAAGATAAAAATGATGCATTCATATATTTATAATATAATTATCATATTAATTTTCAAAAGAATGCAAGGAATATTCTGAATTTCATAATTATTCATTGACTTTGTTACTGAAGTCCTCAAATTGGTGCAGTTTTGTCTTTCTGTGTGATCAAAGGTCATCAAGGTGGTTTAACATGATGTTAGCAAAAATGTGTCTGTCTTTAAATATTACTTCAGCTAGATATAGAATTTCTAGCCAATAATGATAAGGTATATACTGTATATCATATAAAGTGTTATATGAAGGTTAGAAGAAACTTTTAAACTACTTTAATATCTTTTATATGTGGATTGTGTCACACCAACATGACAATAATCAGATCAATTTGCTCTTTAGTTAGGGGTTGACAGCATAAAGCCAACAGTACCTCTGTTACTGTACAAAGCTGTCCTGTATGGACAAGAAAGAAGCCTAAAAAAGACTCATTTTCAAACCCACACTAAAGATGTGAAAACAAGTATTGGTAAGATAAAATTGATTTTTTTTATATATATGCAAATTAATCTACAGTATATCCAGCATAAGCACAACACATCACTTGCCCTAGTCAGCACCATCTCAAGTGCCAAAATGTCCACTTTGAGGAAGCCCAATTTCATAAAATATCCACTTACTGGAAACTTTACAATGTTTCACCCATCCATAACATGAGTGACAAAACCAGATAATTATTATAGACCAATAACTTTTACTTCTATTACAAGCTTTTAGAACAAAAAATAGAACTAAATTAATGGATCATATAAGTTTCTACACCTGATGAGTATCCCCATAAGAAGATGTTGCCACAAGTTCCCTGCCTCCAAACACTGCATCCTTGATCCATTACTCTCCATTTCCCCGAGCCCACTGGCTTTCTCTTAAGTCTCCCTTAGTTTGGTCTTGACACTCTAACCTCTGTCTTTCCCATCATAGACTCACCACTGCTCTCTACTCCTAATCTATCTTCTATCTATCTTCAGTCCCACCACTCTTCTCCAAGCACATTTTCACTCTCACTGGTTGGCTTGGAAATGTTTCTCTTTCACTTCCCATTTTCTTTGGTCAATCTGCCAAGCGTATCTTTGTTAATATTCTATTTTAATGTCTGCAATTTGAGAAATATACATAAATGTAATGGGGTTCCACTGATTTCATAAAGGGCCCCCCTGGGGATGAATAAACTATTTTAAATTGTATTGAATTCTGCTGGATAGTCGCACTGCCCTCTCCTCATGTCTAGATTGTCGTTCTCTCAGCCAGGTGATGTAAGCCCATAAAACGAAACAATTCAAATCACACCTCTACTTTGTCTTAATTAATATTTTACTTAAATACTGAAAGAAAATGCATTTCAACACAGTGGGAGACAAGTTTCATTGTCTGAGAAACTCCAAATAAACATCACGAACAAATATTAACAATAAAGGCTTTCTTTAGCAGCTGCCCGCGTAGTAACATTGTTAATTTTAAAATGAAAAATCTGTGGGTGTTCTACACTCCAAAGGGAACTTTCCACTGAGCACTCCACTGAGGGCTTTATTTCAGCATGCCAAACTTGTTAATGAAGTATTACATTTTGTTCTCATCTCTGCTGTGTCAAGAGTGGTATACTATACTTTTATCTATATCATAGTATCCACATGTTATAGTAAATATTAACACTTACATTTAAAATAAACACTTTCAGGGAAGTTGCAGCACCTAGGGGAAGGCAGACAGCACAACACTGTATGCTATTAAATATTGGTTTAAGTCTCGTATTTGTATAAAATCAATATTGTACAAGAAACAAGCAATAAGGAACATGTACAGTACTTGCAAATAAAAAGTAATTGTTTCTGTGTATGCAAACTGTCTATGGAAATAGTTTGGAAACTTGCCCAAATGGAATGGAGATTATAAAATAGATGTTCAAATTATAACTCTTCAGATATTGAATGATTTCATCAGTTTTTTAATCTGGCTCTTAATTCTACTTAATGGCACAGATGTATGACAAGTCATTTTCTGTCATGAGATGTGAACAGAACTGGATACAAACAACGATGGGCCAGGAGCCTGTCCGCTTTGTGTTTACTGCTCTCTGAATGTGACACTACTAGCGACATCTGCCTTAAATGCACAGACAAAATCCAGCCATCTGGTTTTACTACACCAATGTGGTAAGACTGACATTGGTTTAATTTTTATTAGTAGCAACTGCAATTGCAGCACCTGTATCGACACAAGATTCTGATGAGAATCACAAAAAAAGTAATGATTACTGGTACAAAGACAGAATGCGGTCAACTGGCTGCAGCACTGATTTTCCCATGTTTTGATCCATAGGACTATCCTCCATTAAGATCTCAATAAATCAATTCATCAGCTGGTAGTCTTGCTGACTTCCCCTTCACCAATAAAAGTGGAGCAGCAAGATATTTCCAATCAAGTTTGATTTTAAGCATATTGTTTATGGATTGTTTTCTCTTTGATTTTTGTTCTCTGTGATTATTCTCAACATTAAACTGAAATGTTTCAATTTCAATTTCAAAAAGGTTCATGATGATGTACAGTATATAAAAAGAGACTATTTGCAGTGTTGAACAAAACAGGTTAAACCAAAAAACAGTTAAAAGGAAATAACTTGGAATATCTACACTGAACAGCATGGCAACATCTGCTAAAAACAAAGCAAGTTGCTTTCTTCAAAGTTATTAAGGCATACTACAGAGCAAAGCTATCACTTTCAGTAAACTACTTAAAAATAAAGAAAGTCCTATAGATAACTATAAACATAGTTTCGTTTTTTATGAGAAACAGCATGCCTAATACAATATTCCCAGGATTCTCATTTACTCCTTAAACACTTACAGTAGAATGAGTATTAACAGGACACACCACTTCTGTCCTGAATATGGTTATCCAAAGTCAGCTTCTTCCACTCGTGAAAGAAAAATCTATCTTTGGCACAATAGTTTCAGAATAGTTTTTAAAATAGTTTCTTTTTACGTGGTTTCCAACTCAACTATTATTGCTACACTTTTCCAATATATGGATCCTCTATTTAAAGCCTTATGTACTGTTGATTTTGTCAAGGATATCTTTGTTTCTTTTTCATCTTCAAGCTCTGTTGGTGCTTTCTTGGTTGAAATTTCTATCAGGCATCAGGCAAAACTGTTTTTTTTAACTCGTATAACACCAGATGACACTTGCTTAAAGCAAGTAAGCTTTCATAAGCCAGCTGCCATATCACCCTAAAGCGTTCTTTTGTGAGCCAGCTGCCATATCACCCTGCAACTCACAACTGGTAACCCAGTGAGGCTAAATATATTTGAGCCTGGTCAGTATGTGGATGGAGACCTCCTGGGAAAAAACTAAAGTTGCTGCTGGAAGAGGTGTTAGTGGGGCCAGCAGGGGGTGCTCAATCTGCAGTCTATGTGGGTCCTAATGCCCCAGTATAGTGACAGAGACATTATAATGTAAAAAGGAGCCATGCTTTGGATGAGACGTAAAACTGAGGTCCTGACTCTCTGTGGTCATTCAAAATGCCAGGGTGCTTCTTGAAATGAAAATGTCTACGTTTGAGAGCACAAGCAGCCTTTTTAATCCATACCATCCCATTCCTGGTAAACCACAGCACATAGAACTTTCTTGGGGGTATCAATATGAAAAATGAAGGATTGAAAGATAAAAAGTTAAAATAATATTTCTAAAAGGTAAAATATATTTCTAAAAACTAACACGGTAGCAGTATGTACTAACAAGTCTTTTAACATTAAAGGGAGTACATTAAAGGGAGTAAAGGGAGTTATGTTATTGCCATTGAGTGTCAGCAAAATTAAATGTTTTTGGCATAGGAACCAAGATCTTGAAGTTGCTTAAGATGAAGTTAAGACATCTACTTGTATTAAGTAACCTTATGTAATCTGTTTTTTTGTAAGTCAATTAGTATTCTGCAAACTAAAAGAAATGTATTAAAGGTTGGAAGCCAATTAGTTCATGGAGTGTTGTGTGGCACTGATCAGTTGTCAAGTTCCTGAGCATGTGAGCTCAATAAAGCTGTCTTCCTCCGGGACTCTCCAGAAATCTGATCCTTTCCTAAAATCTCAAATGAGTGAGTATGTTTATTTTGCCACACTATCAGTGAGTTGTTTGGCAAGATACTTAGTATTGAATATTTATATGGAATTTTACCACTAAAGGGAAATTTTAGTAGCTGAGCATAAAAAGAATAGGAGCATAACGCATCTAAAGGTCATAAACGATATTAATTTAGGAACATAAATATATCATCTAAACTGTATATTGCTGGTCTTGGTATTTTAAAGAAAAAATACACACCAGTATTCCATTTCTCCCTAAACATTTTAAGCATCAAAATCTTACATGTGGTTTTTTCGGAAACGTTTTTACGTGCTCCTTGCTCCTTCTGACCATTATACAGTATTCAGTACTTTGTGAGCAGAGTGATAGTTTCAAGCTTTTCTGCGAATACGCTCGATATTGGAGTAACAGAAGCATACTTTTAGAATTTGATTAATAGGGAATATAATATGGAATCTCGTATCTAAAGAAATTAATAATGTTCTAACTATATTCATGTACTGTTGCACAAACAGTAGTATAAGACTTTATGTTGAGAGGTGCTTGTCACATGATTTCTTAAGTGACTGACGTGTAACCCTGAGGATGAGTGTTCAAACCCAGCTGTTGTCATCAGTTTTCTTTTAACAAATAAACATTTCTTTGAAAAACTAAAATAGCAAATTGTATTGGCATAATAATTGTATCTTATTTTTAGTTTTTGGCCAGACCACAGCCAGGACCCGCTGGGCCCCACAGCCCCATCCGCACACACCCCTACTCCCGCACCTCACCATGCCCAGCCACCAGCTAACCTCACCATGCCCGGCCACCACTGCGTCACACCACACAGCTTCCAGCACACTGCACTGTGCACGGCCACCAATGCGTCACACCACACAGCTGCTAGCACACTGCACCATGCCCGGCCACCACTGCATCACCCCACACAGCTGCCACCGCGCCTCACCGTGCCCGGCCAACACTGCATCACACAGCTGCCACCGCGCCTCACCGTGCCCGGCCAACACTGCATCACACAGCTGCCAGCGCACCTCACCGTGCCCGGCCAACACTGCATCACACAGCTGCCAGCGCACCTCACCGTGCCCGGCCACCACTGCATCACATCACACAGCTGCCAGCGCACCTCCATTTAAATCGAAAACGTGTGTTTAATTAAATGTCTTTATTGATTCACAATCTGACAATGCAACATTAATCGTTATCTTTGTCTTCTGCATAATAATGTTCACCTCTCTGTCCAGCAAATTAACAATGGTAATAATAATAATAAACTTTATTTTATATAGCGCCTTTAAAGGTGGCTTCTCAAAGGGCTTTACAGGATAAAAACAACAGTAACAACAATATTGTATTTCATTGCACTTTGACAGATCGTCTTTAAATCAATTGTTGTCAGAATATCCCCCCATTCAAACAAGAACAAAATTGCAACAATTGCAACAATTTTATTAACAGCCTGTTTCAGTAACTTAAAGTATATATTTAAAGTAATAATTTAACAATATATGTAAGTGTTTTATGATATGTCTATGTTGTGAATGTCTGTAGATTGTATCTTATTTTTAGTTTTTGTTTTGCTTCACGTTAATTTTATAAGGGAGAGTGTCATAGAGAAGACTCCCTTACCCCCATCTTGATTAAAATCGCAAATGTGTGTGTCATAAAATACTTTTATTTTTTCACAATCTGGCAATGCCAGACAGAATTCACATTCACTGCAGCCAAATGGCCTTGTAGATCAGAAAATCAAGGAAGAAAACAATTATTGCTCCCGGCTTCTCAATGGAATTGCTTTATCTTGCTAATGCGTTAGTGTAACAGTCCGGGCGTGGCAAGCTTCTAATGTCTCCCGACTTGGGCGAAAGGAACCCGTCTTTCATTGGAAGACAATTAACATATTCTACCCTTACAGGAGAACATAATGCTGGTGCGCGGGCGCAGTGGGGTGCTGTACCAGCTGTCAACAAAAACCAGCTGCCAAGGTCTCTATGTCTACATTGTTTGTAAACAAACCGGTTTCACAGGTATTTTCAGCCACTGTTGTTTCATCAGTTGTTATCCTGTAAAGCGCTTTGAGAAGCCACCTTTAAAGGCGCTATAGAAAATAACGTTTATTATTATTATTATTAATATTGATAATATTCTTCCTCCCAGAACTTGTAAATTGTTGTTGTTATTGTTGTTGTTATCCCGTAAAGCGCTTTGAGAAGCATACTGTCCAGCATATTATATTTCATTGCACTTTGACAGATCGTCTTATAATCACTTGTTGTCAGAATATCCCCCCCTCCAAAAATCCTTTTTTGGGGTTTTGCTTACAGTAGTACTTCTCGCGTTAAGAAAGTTAGGTGTTAGCATAAACTATTAGTAATCAATAAGATTAAATTTAGCATTGTAATAAATTGTGCTAATAATAAATTCTATTCTACTCTGAGAATGTAGGGGGGAGGAAAAAGACCCGTGGTCTTTTCACTGATACATTTGTGTTAACAAAAACTACAGTATGCTTAAGAGTTGTTCAACTATTTTTTTTCAGCTCAGCCAGCGGACCGATCACAGATCAGTCCCAGTGTGTGAGATCTTGCTGTTTGATCTGTGCTTTAATAGAGAGCTTATCTCTGTAAATATATTAATATCGAGTGGTATTAAATGCAACTTTTTTGTATAAAGCTGTATTCATTTAATACCACTTGATAGTTATATTAATAGAGATAAGAATTCAAGTTGATACTGTTTAGACTTTTAATTATTTTATTTTTGTATTACAGCATCATACACATGCTTAAAAGAGAAGAGAGAAAATGCAACGTTTCGGCTGTGAAGTCTTCTTCAGGTGTGAGGGTCTTCTGCTCAAAATGAAACACTAAAATGTAATGTAGGCTCTGAACGGGTTCAACTATGATTTGGGCTTACTTGACCTCACACCTGAAGAAGGATTCACAGCTGAAACGTTGCAGTATTTTATTCCAGTAAATGTTTGTATTGTAACGCATACGGCCTCTATTGCTTCTTTTTTTTGCTTCCATTGCTCGTGAGAGCCGGCTTACCAGCGCGGTGATGTCACCGCCCTTCCCTGTGTCTAGCAGGGACTGCAGCCGCTGGGCTGATGGGAGATTCCCCTTTAGCTCAAGAGGCTGGTTCCCTGTTGAGTGATGCCAGAGGCCTGGGTTTGAGTCCCCGATGGTGGGGGGCTGACCTGATACGGCAGCAGCGAGGGTGCCCACGTGAACCCCGAAGTGTTACAGTATTATACGGTTACTTATGTTATACCGTGACACGCCCACCGCGGTATACCCTGCTCCTTTTGAATGGCTGCATCTGTAAATATAACAGATCATATAGTGAGGGTTAGCAGAATACTGTACGTTTACAGGTTCTTTTCAGAACAAAGGACGAGTGGAGACGCGATTAACAAACAAGCATTAGCTTTATTCGTTAACAACCACACAAAACCAAACACAGGATATACACGCACATGAGGAGACTGACGGTAAACGTACACATCGTTAGGGTGGTAATTACCTAACAACACACTATACTTTTACAAGACTACACAGGGCACTTGAACTACTAGGACATTATTTACACAGGTAGGGTCAGCCGCTGGTCATCGTGCTGACCCTCAGACTCTCCCCGGCTACCACTCCCAGCATGCCCAGCGGTACTACGAGCGCCTAGGGGCGCTTCCTCCTCACCACCAGGCGAGGGCGTTACAATACAATAGGAATATATTCAATAACGAGGAGTTACAAATACCAAGAGGGACATACATTCAATATACCATTCATTCATACCTATCGTAAATGAACTTTGATTACAACTTCTACACTAAATATTCAAAGGCAAGTACATCACTCATAGGAATTAAATTGATATCAACTGAGGTTGAGGTAACAATTGAATTCTTGAGCTCTAATGCAGAATGTTGAATACTCATCCAATCTATGTGGATTCAGATCTTCCGCGGACACAAAGGAACAGCAGCAGGCTATTGCTGCACCCAATTGGCGTCCTCTGGCCTCTAGTATATAGTCAATATAGTATAAATATTACTGTGTTATATATGACCTAGTGGTGAATAGCTGCCTGTTATGCCAAATCCACTAGATGGCACTACGTGGTGTATTTTTTTGTTCAGTGTAGATGCATTTCTGTAACGGTCAGATAGAATATAAAAACTGTAAAACTAAACACGTTTTTTTTGTTTTCCCCTCATGGTAGAAAGAGCCACTACCGTAATTTGTGTAGATAAAAATATCATTATATGTCAGACCACATACTCACCTGGAAATAAAGAACCCCCAAAAAATATTTGTGTCCTGTGCTGATTATTCTTTGCCAGGCTACATATATTTTATGATTAGAGAACAAGTCTTCATTTGTAAAAATAAAACTTGTGCATTGACCAGGAATCCAACCTGGGATCTTAGAGGTAACGGACAAGTACTCAAACCAAAGCATCACTCAGTTTAGTCAAGCCACAATACAATCTGTGTGTTTACAAATATCATGACAGCAAAATGTAGTTAAAACAAACATGTCAAAACTTTTCAAAATAACCACAAATGAATGAGTTAAAGATTTCAATGCAAGAATGTGGAATATTCTACCACTACCAGCTATATGATTATATTTATATAAATTAGTAGCATTAATGACATTCAGAAACTCATTTTAATTTTCAGATACTAAATTATTCCTTTAGGTTAATGATTCCATATTAATATTTTATAATACGTGTATTTAAAGAAGTACAACAACAGATTAAATTATGAAAATGTTTCCACTTACATTTTACGCACCACAAGCGCCACCTATTGATCATCTTTGGCAGTGAAGATTCTTTGGGCACTGTACTGCGGTATAGCAAAGTCATTTTGACACAGATGTGCTATCTGAGTGGTTTCATCTATATTCAAATTTACATTAGATTTGGATTATTTCACATTTCTCTGACTTTTGAAGCTATCTTTGATTAATTTAAATTTTCCACGTTGGAAGTCAACTGGAAATTTGACCTGATCTTTGTAATCCCTGAGTGAACGATCATCTTGCATATCACAGCAGATAAGTTTAAATATTCTATAATGTTTGTTGTTTAAGCATGTTTTTGTGTTGTATCAATAAATTTTATAATCTATATTTAGAATCCATGTGTGAGACTGTACATTGTTTCATTGGTTCCCGAAAGTCTTCAAGTACTAGCAATTTACCATCACAATGTTTGATTGTTATAGTAAATTAAAACTCCACATCACCTCCACTACCAGTGGCATAAAAGCATTGCTCTCTTTTGTGAATGAGAAATATTGCTTCCTTAACAATTAACAAGGTGATTTAGAAATTTTGCAACAGTATTGCAAACATAATGATACAAATCATTTAATCAATATCTAAATGTTGTCATAGATTTAGATATACAAATATCTAAAGTATATAGTAGAGTATCTGTTTATTCTTCCTAAAAACACACAACCTTGAATCAAGTGATAAGAATTTTTTAATTCAGGTCTACTAAAAAAAGATCCATCAGCTGAAATTGTTGGCATCTTATTCATACAATGTTTACTAAGATCACTTAATTCTAACACTCTCATGACTGAGTTTAATCCTGAGAAAACAAGGGGATGAATCAAGTCTTCCATCTCAGAAATATTGATTGTTTCTTTTGTTATCTGTAATTGTATCAGATAGGCTTGTTAATACATTCATGTTTTCTAGAATTGATTACTGCAGTGTCCTACTCACTTGAGCATCTAAATTCACATTGAAAAAACTTCAATATGTTCAGAATTTGGCAGCCACAATCATGACCTTGTTGTGTGCAAGCATTATGCATGTCTTTGACTCCTTGTGCTGGTTTTCTGTCAAAAATGATCTTCAAAATCCTCATGCTCACCTGTAATCTAAGTCTCTACATGGTTTGCCACCTCAGTACAGTAGGCTTGTGTTTTAAGTGAAATGTTTTAAGTGAATGTTTGTATACGTGGTCTGCGAAGAAAAAAAAATTTAATAAAAATGATGTGGGAACTTGAACAAATTCAAATCTGACACGCGCCTTAGCTACACTTTGGGAACTAAATACAGAACCTATATAGCTGCTTTCTTTATCGTGCGGCATCACCTTCAATATTGCTCATAAACCAAAAACAAAAACCAAGGGGAAAGGCAAGTCTCGAAAAGTGCCTGATTTGGAGTTGAAATTCAAGATTTCAACTTAATTCAAGTTAATGGTGGGATGACAGTGACTGGTTTGGTGCATATGAATGAATAATCTATTCATGCAACTAGAGACAAAAAGAAGGATATTCGTAAAACCTACAGTATGCATCTAATGTATTCCCTGCATTTTATTATTTTTATTTGATCTGTTTTGTGTACTGTACAGTACTGTATTTGCCAAAATTACTGTTTTCACAATATTTTAAACGATACTAATATAATTATTAATTTTATGTGTTTAAGGGATTGGAATAGGAGGGTCTAAGGGGGTGTAATAAATATATGTGATTTTCGATATACGCGCTATGTCATGAACCACATAAAATGCGAGTCTACTGTACTCTGTATGGTTTATCTGCCTGACTTCATAACATTCATTCAGCTGACTCTGGTCTCCCATATGTCCCCCAAGCTCTAGTAATTCTATGGGTGTCAGGATTTTCAAGAAGAGCATACCGTATTTTCAGGCTTTACACCATAAATATCTAAAACCTTTACGACACAACCTAACTAACAATATGTATAACCATCAGCTGTGGCATTATTTTGAATGGTCTGATAAGGATACACCTTTACCAGTAAATTTATATTATTTTTCAAAAATATTTTGTTTCTGGATATTATAAAGGTTCATTTAAGCCACTGTCCCCCAAAATGCATATACTGTAGAGGTGAGAGCAGAGCAGAGAGATCTATCAGTTTTATCAGAAAGAGTGCTGTCCCCCACACTACATACCTCAGCATCAGCCCATATTTTGGTTTGTGCAAAATGTTGGAAGCAGCGGTCTTGGAAGCTCACACAGCCTGAGGGACAACTCTGGCACACTTTTCCAAAGACTGTGGGAGAGAAACAGGGTCAAGCAATGGAATGGTTCTGAAATGGATTTGGGAACATGTAGATTGAAAAGTTTGGACTTCACTACTACCCAGCCACAAAGAAGAGAGAATGAAGGATAAATCGGGAATGAAATATGACATATGAATCTGAGGAGTGGTTAAGGAGAACAAAAGAAAGAGAATGGGGGTCCAAATAGATTGCAATTAAAATGGTAGTGTGGAAGGTTGAAATCTGTATAAAAATGGATAGGTTAAGACTGAAATATATTGCTCAATGAGAGATGGGGAAGAAGTCAGTCTAGTTTAAGGGAAATTTAGTCTTTTAGTGTCTGTAGTAAATGCCTTGGTAAAGGACACAAAGATAGGCGACTGGCGTCTCGTTGTCAGTAATGAGTACAAATCAGTATTAAGGCATTCACAAAGATGCAGTAGTATTTAGTAAAATTATCAGTTTAATCTAAGTGGAGACCAGGTAGCCATACCATGTTCCAGGCTGTCTCAGTTTGACAACCTACCGTATATGTACATGTGATATACAAGGAAAATACAACAAACATCAGAATGGTATTATGATATGAAGAAAAGACTTAAGCAAAAGATTCACTGAATGGATTTAAAAACAATGTCATATCTAACAATATAATAAGAACATTTTTCCATATCTATTAAACTTTAAATTCCCTTTTTAAATCCACCAAGCAGATACTGTGACTTGTTTACCTGAATTTATTTGTATTTTTGTAGTGTAAGTACAAAATGGTCACCCCTTTTTAGCGCCAATTTAGGGAGCAGACTCACATCTGAAGAATTGATCTGTTCCATTCACCTCTTAAGATTAATGTCCACTTATGGGAGTGTAAAGGAAGTCAATGTTAAGGATCTTGGAGAGAAGGTTGTATGTACAGTAATGGACCCTCAGAACTCCTTAACATTGTAAATATGTTTGTTTCATGTCTTGTTTATGGGTTTTGTTGTGTAATAAACAATTTTTTTGTGTTTATTTATTTTACATTAGTAATCAATGTTCAAAGGAAGAAGTCAACCCCAACCCATTTAACTGTGTCCTGTCAACACAAATTTGTTGTTAAATGTTAATATAATACAGTAGTTCTGTCCTTGAAATATCATTTACAAGGTAAGCAGTTTAGGAATCTTCACAATAAATGCTGTGATGTATCTTTGTCTATCTGATTTGGATTTTTTTATATGATTTATAATATTTAAGCAGATTTTTGTTTTTGCATTTAATAAAAGTTTTAGTGGGACAATAAAAAAAAAATGGTTTGACAATACTGGTCCTCCTACCTGAATCCACACTAATCGCAAAGACAGTGCAGAGCAGTGCTGTTGTAGGAAGACTGATCATGGTGACTCTCCTGCCACAGAACAGATACAGAAGAAACACTGAGATGTGAGTGCCAGGGTCCTGTTATAGGAGACCCCTGTATCGATTCATATTTGTGCATCAGTTCTAGCTAAACCTGTTACTTGAAAATCAGCTATAGAGCAAAATTATCATTCCTTATGAGCTTTTTGCAATAGTTTTACGTGTAATTTTATCAAATATATTTCGGCAATTATGTAACTTGTGAATATAATAAACCTTTTATGTCAAGAAGTAGAAACTCACTACTTCTACCCCACTTCACTACACCAATTAATTTAAGACACAGGACATACATATTTATTTTTGTAGCTCTTCAAAATTATGTGTAGTTGAATTTAGTTGGAGTTAATTCAGCATTAATCCCAACTACTGGTTTATCAAAATGGAGTGTGCCAGTGCCTCACCCTACAGCTGTAAAGATCAATAACAAATGGAAAACACTTGGATGTAGAGCAAACAAAAAGCAGGTACTTCACTCTTACCTGTAGGAAATAATTCTGTAGTCGTGTCACTCTGTGTATTAATGGTAGGTACCCAGGCTGTCCAGCTTTTATATCCAGATCAAAGAGGATACAGTACATGCTGTTGACAGAGCACACACACAAAATAAACATCCTTATTGGTTCATCCTTGGAATGTGATCATCTTAAGGAAATATTTTTATTTGATTTTCTTTTATTATCTATTGGTACAAAAACATTTCTTCTATTTACATATAGAAAATGGGGAACTCTGCCTTGATTGAACTGGTGAAGCAACTTTCCTTGAACCTTTTTCTGTTCTGTCATGAGGCTTTTGTCATATAATGTCATCTGTCACCCAGGTGGGTGCTGACACAAAGGTTGATTATGAATGTCCCCTCTTATATGTACAGAAAAAAATCCTTTGGGACGAGAATTCCTCAGACAAATGAATGAAACCCATTAGAACATTAATATTAACTGTCATGAACATCCAACATTATTGGTCATGTTTGTGAAAAGCAAAAATCTGGAAAGTGGGGCTTGCAGCTTTGGGGCCCTGGGTTCCCATGATTGTCTTCCTGTGTTTGCATGGGGTTCGTCTGGATGCTCCAGTTTCCTCCCACAGTCCAAAAACATACTTCTAGGTTAATTGGCTTCTAGGAAAATTGGCCCTGGTTTGAATGTGTGTGAATCTGTCTTTGTGTGTTTTGTGATCGACTGGCATCTGATCCCGAGTGTAACCTGACTTGCGCTCACTGATATAGGCTCCAACTCCCCAGTGACCCTGAATTGGAATAAGCAGATAGAAAATGGACTGATGAATAGATGTTATTTCTATTCCGTAAGCCACCTAATTCAAATTAGCTTTTACAAATTGATCTAGATATTGTGCAAAGCAGTATTATTCAAAACATTTGTCAGACTTTTTTTTCTGCCTTTGTTAACACAGTTTTGAAAAATTGAAAATGACTGTGTAATATACACAGGATTAGTTTACTGCCCTGAGTGAGGAGATGATGCTATGTTCATCTTCTGCTGAAAAGGCTATACTGCTGCAGAACATCATGGTTTTACTCAAAGGTGCGTACAATCTGAAGTCACTGATTTACTGCTTTATAAAGCTACATAAGAAATTGTTTGAGAAGCCACAACAAAAGAATTATCTAAAATCTAGGAATTATGTAATTGCTGTGTAATTATGTAAATGACACAGCATTTTAAACAAAACTGAGATTTTCTTTCAGTCTCACAAGCCACTTACAGTAATCACAAAAAAGCTTTTTTTATTGCAGATATTGTGAAAAGCAGTATTATTCACAGCATTTATAAAAAAAATATGTGAACATAATGTGTTTGTGCTGTCCTTAAACAAGAAGAGGAAAACAATATATTTTAAAATATTTCTATTTCTATTTAATTTGCTAAATGCACTGGATAAGGGAATGTCAGTGTTATTTTCTATGCCTTGCTAAAGTATTTAATGTTAAATTTTGTGCCATCTAAGCTTGTAATCATAACACTTTCAAATAGAGTATTATATTAAGAATCTACAAGTTATTTTCCAAACTTATAAAGCTAAAAACTAATAGTTATACGCAAATAAGTTTGATTTTCAAAAGAAAAAGAATATTTTGAATTTCATAAGTATTAATTGACTTCTAATTTAAACCTTAATCCATTCAGGCACATTGCATTACAGATTAGTTTGAAAGCTCATATAATTTGTGCACCTGTCTCTGTGTGTCTTCAAAGTGATTTAGCTTTATTTCAGAGTAAATGAATCTATCTTTGTAAGTTAGATACAAAGATACCGGGGCTGAGCGGTGGCTCTGTGGCTAAGGATCTGATCCTGTTGCTGGAAAGTTGCCAATTTAAATCCCACGGCCGGCAGAAGAATCCTACTCCCTTGGGCTCCTGAGCAAGGCCCTTAACCCCAACTGCTCCAGGGGTGCTGTACAATGGCTGAACCCATGCTCTGACCCCTAGCTTCTCTCCCTGTCTGTGTGTCTCATGGAGCGCAAGCTGTGGTATGCAAAAAGATAAATTCCTAATGTAAGAAATTGTATATGGCTAATAAAGTGATCTTATCTTATCTAGATATTGCATTTTCAGCCAAATCACATAATAATAAGTCACATGGCGAAAAAGGAGATGAGACAGGAATAAAGTGGAAGAGAAGTACTGTATATGAGAAGTATAAAAGAAAATGTCAAAAAACCTAATTATCTTTAGTAGAATTTCTGTGAAAACATCAGGCAAGCAGGATTAGGGATACTATCATGAACCCAACGGTAACTTTGACAACTTTGCAATGTAATATGGATGGGCAACAGATGGAAATCAGTGTTCATACACAGATTCTATTACCATCTGTTACCATTACCATTTCTCTGTCCTGAACCTGAACCCCTTCTTTGCTCCCCAATGTTAATCCTTGTGCTATCTCCCAGAGCCCTCAAGATTCAATCACTTGTCACTCCAACCTTTGCCTGTTCCCATCTTGGACACACCAGTTTGCTTATAGTGCTACCAGTAGCTGAATTAATCTTTTCTTCAAGCACATCTCCACTCTCTCTGTTTGACTTGGAAATGCTTCTTTGTCATATTCCTGAATTCATTGTTTAATCTTCTCAGTGTATCTTTGTTAATATTCTATTGTAATTGCTGCTACTTCAGAACTCTGCATCAGCATCTGTGGGTCCCATTCACTTCTTCTGGGAATTCCAACAGTTTTGTCCTCAAATCCCAATTGTCATTCTCTCAGACGGGTGATTTAGGCCAATAAAGCAAAATTAATCAAATGTCACCTCTACTGTACGTTGTCCTAGAGTTTTACAAAATGATTTAAAAAAGACTACTTAAAGCAGACATACAGTAATATTATTACTGAGTTTATTCTGCACCTCAGTTTGCACATCCACTTGTTGTTTATATAAGTGTTGCAGATGCATAAAATCAATATTTTCAAGAAACACTATCCATCATCAAAAACTTATTCCAGCCATGTCAACATACAATAAGGAAAAGGTACTTGCAAATATAATTTTCTGTTTCCGTGCATGCAAATTGCCAATGGAAAAAGCTTTGGAGATTATCAAATAGATTTGCCAAATGTAACTTTGGATACTCTAAACAGCAGGCATTTCATCTAAATTGTACAAAACTTTAGAAACTGTCCCTTAACCTTACATTTTGGCACAGATGCATGCGAGATCATTAATTGTTATGAGTTGGATGCACAGCTGTGACTAAAGAGTGATTGGCCAGGAGAAGCTGTCTGCCTTGTGTTTACTGTTCTCTGAGTGTGACACTACTGGAGACATCAGCCTTGAACACATCGTGAATGCATATTAGGCAAAATCCAGTCATCTATCAGGTTTAACTACATTGCTATGGTAAGACTGACATTCGTTTAACTTTTATTATTAGTAACTGAAATGTAGTTGCAGATCCTCCTTGATGGTAGCATAGCAAGGGAATCTGGACATTAACAACACAAAATAAGGGAGACTAAATGACCTTGATGTTACCAACCCCTGCCTTCCCTGTTGTCACTATTCTGCATATTTAACTCCCTATCAAGAGCTCCACTCCACTGAAAACTCCTCACCAGTTATCACTTATACCCACCCTCATCTGTTTGGAAGATGAGCTGCACGAAGAAACCTGTGCAGGAGAGATTTTTTGAAGTGGGAAAGCCATTGCCATGGGGCAGTCCTATGCCTTGTCATGCCTTTCACTTTTCAACCGTATAGTGTCCCATCACTACATTCGGCATTAAAACCCACACAGACCGCAGGGTGAGCACCCCCTGCTGGCCCCACTATTACCTCTGACAGCAGCAACCTTAGTTTTGCCCAGGAAGTCTCCCATCCAGGTGCTGACCAGGCTTACACCTGCGTAGCTGCAGTGGGATGCCAGATGTGAGCCACAGGGTGATATGGCTGTTAGCCCTTGTGAAATAGGGCAGGCATAACAAATATGGGTGTGATGGCATTTAGTCTCTCCACTATTTTAGCCACAAGCAGTTGTTTGTTCTATTATATTAAGTTTGTATTAGTTGTTTTTTTTTAATCTAATCTGAATTTTCCAGGCATATTTACTTCAAAACCAAGAATGAACTGTTTTTAAAGTATGCCAAGATATATCATTCCAAACATTAGAAAGTGATTCCACTCACTATAGTTCATTTTCCCATTTGGATAGACCTTTAACTTCTACTTTTATTCCATCTCCCAGCAAATGACATTATTGACTTAACACATTCTTAACAGTTCATAATGCATTTTTGCTAAAACTTGAATCAAAGGATGAATTTCACGAAGTATTTTCTTAATTCCTGGATCTTTGTAATAAAACTTGTATCTTGCAAATAACTATAAAAAATATTAGAATCTGGAAGGTTAAATATTTTAGATTAATTCTCATATGAGCCAACCCCTCTATCAGTAATCATCTGCTCATAACTTAAAAGTGTCATCTAATATATCTAGCTTAAAGTCTTGGTCAGTTTTTATTTCTCTTAAATAACTTGAGAGAGTTTTATCTGCTTACTTTTGTAAACAATTCCGTGCTTGTAAATCACTCTGAATAATTATATTTTCCACAGTTTTAAAGAATTATCTAATTTTGGTGGAATTCTCTCTGTTGAATTTCCATCCTTCTCCATTTAACTACTAAGTCCTTATTCATACATGTCAAAGCATGTTGTATCTATATCGCTAAATAATAACTACAGTACTTAGATTTGGTTATACCGACCCACCCATTGCTTTAGACTGCTTAACAATCTTAAGCCTGACAATTTAACCCAGTGTTTAAAAATTGTATTTAGGTACAGTATATTTATTGGTAAAAACTGAAAAAGAAACATAAGTCTTTGAAGAACATTTATTTTTATAGTTTCACCTCTTCCTGTGAGGTAACAATTTCCATCTATTTAATTCCTCTTTATTTTCCAGTGTCCTAAAATTATTTTTGTCCTCAACATGGAAATGCCACAGTTCTTCTTTTGCTGGGATAAGTGTTGGTACTCAATTTTGACTAATGTGCTGGAATCATATTTTACGACATTATCGGTGCTCAAAGTAAATAACAAATGTACGCTACTGCTTTGCCAAACAAGGAAAAATGCAAAACACCTACATCATAGGAAAACATGAAAAACGCAAGCCTGGCAGTATATTCATTTCATGGATATAAAAACTGTTTGAGATTTGTTAACCATTCATTCCCACTCAGTCAGTAGTGAACAATGGAATTTTTAAATAGGTAAATGAAAGACTCAGCTTTAACTGTTGGCTATTAAAGTTCACCTTTTCAATAAAGCAGTCTGATTACAAGGATCCACAAAAGCAACATGCAGTATGTAAAAAAACTGTGCCAAAGTTTGTTTTTATTCTGTGAACGAGCTGGAATTGCATTTCTTTGCCACAATGAGACCCTTGATCCTTTTAATTGGGGAACATTTTAGAAGAGATAGAATTCTGAGAGAATCAGACAATCCTGTCACAGAATGCTTTGACAGAAATTGGCACTGAAATTGATTACTGAGAGGGTCACGTGAACAGTGTTACAATGTCAATTACCAACTTTTTGGTAATTGGTCCTCAGATGCATAGAGACGTAAACCAATTCAATGTATTGTTATAGCTTTAGGTGACTGAGAACTGTCTCTTAAATTGTAAATAAAGTTTGCAACAATTGGAAGAGTAAACACTTCTTGCTTCTTACTGAGGTCTGGAACCTAGGTACTTGTGGGTTAATGATTGTCAATGGGCAATACAGAAACACACAATATATGATCACATTAAGAACACAGAAGGTCAACAAAGGAAGGAGTAGAACAAGAAGCAGGAAGGAGGAGAGGAGAGACAAGAGACCGGAGGAGTTGGAACTTAAGGGTGCACCATGCAAGAGCCCCTTCTTCACAATCATACAAACAAAACCTGATTAGTGCGAAGAATTTGAAGCTTGTTAGAGAGAGCTTGCTACAGTATTCTGTGTTTTTAGGGAACTTGGGTTTCCTGGGTAAAGGTACCTCAGTTAGAAACGCCTTTCCTGCTTTGGGTACATTTTTTAATAAGCATTGTTTAATTTTTTAATAGGCTCCTATTTATTTTGTGGCATCCGGGGTACAGACAGAGATTTAACTACAGGTTGTATCACATTTATTTAGAAGGCAAAACTCAAAAGATTGGGTTGTCACAATGCCAGTTAGTGGTACATGGGTTCCCTGACAAGGTTTCTTCTGTTTCAGACACGTGATGTCTACAGGGACAGAAACACTCATAAAAGGATAGCCTTGAAACACTGGAATTTTGCTTAAAATCAAATAACATTATTCTATTCAATAACAGGTCCTCAAAGTATCCTTTTATGAGCGTTTCTATCCCTGTTGACATTTTGGATGGGTTGTGTTCATCAATATTTTTGTCAGTACTATACTGACACTAATCTGGAAGTTTAAATGGAAGGTAATCATTCTCATGCAATAATGCAGAGTATTTGTAATGCGAGGAAGTCTTTGATATAGTGTTTATAGTAATCCTCTGTTCTTTTCTCATTTTCTCCTTGGTCATGTCTCTCTGAAAGTTTGTATCACTGCTGTTGTTACGTTCCACATCCCTACTCTAGAGGGCACTGCTACCCTTTTCTGTTATTGATTAGGTATTATTATTTCCTCTTGTGTCTCGTTTGTATGTTGGTTTAAAAGCCTAGTGCCTCCGCAGTTCTTAGCTCAGCTTTGGAAGACAGACGTCTGAAGGCCCGCCTACCACCAGGCCTGAAGGTAGCCTTGAGGGCATAGGCCTTTTATCCTATTCGTGCTCTTGTTCTTGTTTCCTCTTCCCATCTGAAATGTCTTTGTCCAGGATATACCTCTCGGATCCTGGATCTCCCGGACTGTTCCTCGACTACCCCCCTGGATGTCCCCTGGACTTGCCTTGATTTATTCCCCATGCACTGGATGACAGACTGTCACCGCTCACTGTTCTAACTAAATAAACCCCCGTGTCTTTCCCTGATGTGCGTCTCAAGCCTCCGGATTAATCCCTCATGCATAGGGTCTTTACTGAACTCCCCACTGGAGGCCGACCCAGCTCCCGTAACAGCTGAATCATCTGGGTCCATCTAGGTCCAAAAAAAACACATTTTCACAAGTAGCAAGTTTAAAAATAAATAAATCACACTAACTAGGCTCCAATTTAATCCCATAATATGTTACATGCTGCTCAGGGGATTAGGTCTGTGCAACTCTGTCTGCAACTGGCTGCTGGACTTTCTTATCGAGAGACCACAGGTGGTGCGGATAGGCAATAAAACATCAACACCACTCACCCTGAGCACTGGAACCCCACAAGGCTGCTGTCTGAGTCCAAGGTTGTACTCCCTATTTACTCACGACTGCACAGCAAGACACAGCAATAACCGCATCATCAAGTTTGCCGATGACACCACTATAATAGGACTGATCAGTGATGATGACGAGTCCACTTACAGGGATGAAGTTGTACAGCTGCTTAGGTGGTGTCATAGCAATAACCTGGACTTGAACATAAAGAAAACGAAAGAGCTAATAGTGGACTTTCGGAGACACAGGCCACACACTCACAGCCCACTCAGTATTGATGGAACGGAAGTGGATACAGTCACCAGCTTTAGGTTTTTGGGAATTCACATCTCTAAAGATCTAACCTGGACTGTGAACACTGACTCTATCATGAAGAAGGCTCAGCAGCGCCTTTATTTCTTGAGGTGCCTCAAGCGATGGGGGATGCCAATACATGTGTTGGTGAACTTCTACCGCTGCACTATCGAGAGCGTCCTCACCAACGGGATCACCGTGTGGTATGGCAACACCTCTTCGCGAGAAAGAAAGGCACTGCAGAGAATGGTCAATATGGCCCAGAAGATCATCGGCTGCGGTCTCACCGAGATTAAACAGCTCTATGAGGACCGCTGCCGTGGTAGAATTCTGGCCATCACAGAGGACAGTCACCACCCAGGGCATGAGCTCTTCACCCCACTGCCCTCAGGCAAGAGATATAAGAGCATACGGACACTTACCACTAGATTCCTCAATAGCTTCTATCCACAAGCAGTGAGACTGGCGAACACATTTAGCCATCCCCCTCGGACCACACCTACACCATCACCATCTACCTCATTGTAATTTATTAATTGTACGTCTCCAGTCATTGTTTACACGTCTGTATTGTTTACATTCAAACTGTCTGCATGTTTACTTGCACACTGTCTATTGTTTGTTTGTACATTGTCTTGATGCACTGTTTGCACTTTGTTTTGTTTTTTACACTTGTTTTATAATCGAGAGACTTTCTGTAAGTAAGAATTCCATTGTACCAGTACCGGTTACATATGGCAATAAAGTTCAAGTTCAAGTTCAAGTTCAAGTTCAATACTCTCCACATATGTAAGATAACATCACTTTATTAACCCTATACGATTTCTTGCATTAGGAATTCATCTTTTCACATACCCCAGCTTGCTCTCCATGAGACACAGACAGAGAGGGAGAGAAACTTGGGGTCAGAGCACAGGGTCAGCCATTGTACAGCACCCCTGGAGCAGTTGGGGTTAAGGGCCTTGCTCAGGGGCCCAACGGAGTAGGGTTCCTCTGCCAATGGAGTAGGATTCCTCTGCCAGCCATGGAATTTGAACTGGCAACCTTCCAGCCACAGGCAAAAATCCTTAGCCTCAGAGCCACTGCTCCATGGATGTGGATCTCAAATCTCTCGCTAACCACTAAGGTGTCATCTACAGTATGTAGATTAGAATTATCTAGAATTATGTAGAGAATTATCTCATCCCTCAGACTTTTCTAGCTCTCTTCCATGCAAACGTGATAGCTGTTGGGTGTGTTAATTGTTTAGAATGGCATCTTAACCTAATGAATCTGCTTTCTCCATTATTCTGGCACTTACACGAGGGTTATCTAGAATATCTCGGAGTTTTATATTTAAATCCTGATTATCCATGCACAGCTACAGGCTACCAGCTTTTATCAAACATACTCAAATGGTGACTAAGCTTTGTTTTACTTTTCCTTATACAGTTAAATCATTCAGATAGTCTTTCATTTCTTGCTAGAATGGGATTGGCACTGACATTTTAGCTTTTTCAACAATATCATTGACTTTCAAAGATATTTATTTACAGATTTGTAATACATCCAAAATACATATTTGGGTGGCTTTACATTGATATCATTTAAGGTCTTTGGTAACTTTATATTACTAGCTGGTAAGGTTAACTGGTGCCAGTGCCTGATTTAGCTTTTAGAATTTTAACCTCTTACTTAGATCATAAAATAACATATACATTTTCATATTTTCACATAATATGACAACAACTCAGGTACACTTTTACAAAGATGAAAACAAAAATCTGGGCAATTTATACAAATTACTGTGTTTTTTCCAAGGGTTAATTGGATCATCTCCACTTCAGAGCAGGTCACCCTTTTGATAATAAGTCTATTCAGTGCCTTGGTAGATTGTTTACACCTCAGTATATTCTTGAAAATCTAATCAAAAAGCAATGAGTATGAGCAATGCTAAAATGTTGAGAGAACTATATAAACATGAACCTTAAATTAGGAAACATGTCCTTGTTATTTCAAATATGCTCATATTATTGTCTCCTGAACAATATTTATTAAGAATTTATTAAGCTCTGGAACTGTCATCACCTGACTAAGATTAAGACCTAACGAGTCAATTCAGTTCTGAGACCTTACAAAATAATAATACTAGTGGATCAACTTTTGGACATGCCACATTTACTGTTTCATTTTTTCAATCTATTAAATGCAGCAAATAAATAGTAACTGTGCATTAATGTTTGCAGAAATATGTCAAGTTTAAGTTTGTTCGCTGCAGTGGTTGTGTTAACTTCTTTTCACTTAGAAAATCGACAAAACATGTAATGTGGCCAGGGGTGCCCAGACTTTTGCATAGAAACTGTGTATACTACTCCATCATTGTTTCTTCTAACACCCCCAACTTAAATAACTGAATCGGTGGTCAGCCTCAACAAGCACCAACAATACAAGTGGTAATATATACTTAGAACTGATTAACTATCTGAGAAAAGACTCAATATACTGAGTCTGTGACTGTTTGATGTTCTTCTCTGCAGCTGAAAGGTAGATTTGTAAATGCGACACCTGGTCCTGCATGAGAAGTGTTGTGTATCTTAATAAAGAGCCGTTCTTATATTATTTAAACTACACAGATCACGCCCTTACACCATATATTCCTGCCTTCTACTCTCCCGTTCTGTTGTCTCGCGATGTCTACTCACTATACTACATCCCTTCCATTGTTATTTTTAAAATCCATAACTTTACCATACAATTGTAACAATTCTATATCAACACACAGTAAACGGTTATTAACTATTACAGCAAAATGTATGTAAAACCTTCCATTTCTATTCAACACATTCAACTTTTTTTTTCTTTTTTTTACAACTATTTCTATGTGTACCAACTCAAATTTTAGTTCAATTTCTACTTAAGTCACTTCTAACTATCACCTCATTTCTACATAGATAACAAACAAAATAGAGCAATTTAACATTTGGAGAGCTATGCAAGTCCTACTGTATATTTTTAAATGTCTCTGTAACGAGCCGGTTTCCTGATGACCCTGCCACTTCTGGTTGTTACTTCACTTCTGGGTAAAGTTCCTGGCTCTCCTACGGATGTACTCTCCACTGTCTGAGGACTCGGCATTTCCTGCATGTCAGAAAGTCCAGTATTCTCAGCATTTTCTGTTCCTGCAGATTCAAAATCAAGATCCAATGGAGGAGCATGTCGAAGATGTTTTACATTTCTCATTATTTTTGAGCCATCTTCCACATTGACTAACTCAAAAGAGTTACAAGAGGTGTTTCTCAATAACACATAGCGAGTGTCTTTGAACTTGGCATCCAATTTACCGTTGTCTAGGCCAGCCACAAACACTACATCACCGACCTTGAAGTTGTGATCCCTTGCTTGATCTGTCTGGTCTGCATATAATTTCATTTTGTGTGTGTACTCCTCATGATGTCTATGGATATCTTTTGTCTTTTAAATGTCCCTCGGCTCTTCTTCTTTCTTTTCCACGTTTGGTAGTTTAGTCCGGATATCACGTCCAAAGATAAGATTTGCTGGGGTTTCTCCAGATGCCCTGTGAGGTGTTGATCTATAAGCCAGCAGAATCTTAGGGAGTTCCTCTCTCCATTTTTTTCCTTCTGTGGCAGCTGCTCTCAAGGCCTTTTTCAGGTATCTGTGAAATCTTTCAATTTTTGCCATTACTTCTCAGATATTAAGGTGATGTACGGATGTGTTTAATTCCACAGTTAGTCAGAAATGATTCAAACAACTGTCCTATGAATTGCCTGCCATTATCTGTTACTACCTCTAGTGGATAACCAAATGTGCAAAGATGTTCATCAGCTCTCTAATAACTGTGGCTGAAGATATGTCTGATACAACAACCGCCTCAGGGTAAGAAGTATGATAGTCTATGACAGTCAATATGTATTAATTCTGAATGGGACCTACCAGGTCAGTGCCCAATTTTGTCCAAGGCCTTGGTGGTAATTCAAGTGGTTGGAGAGGTTGATCCTCCTGCAATGGCTGATTCAACACACAAGTGGAACAATTCCTGACCAGTCTTTCAACATCACTGTCCATGTTGGGCCAGTAAAATTTGCTTCTCAGGTACTGTTTTGTAGGAACCACACCCTGATGTGTCTCATGTGCTATTTTCAATGCTTGTCTGATTTTTGTTTTCGGTAACACAATCCTCTGTCCTCTTAAAAGCAGTCCATCATATGTAGATAACTCCAACCTACACCTGTGGTATGGCTGCAGTTCTTCTGGAATTGGATTAGGCCATTGTCCTTTTTCCACTATGGACATCAACAATTTCAATGTGTCATCTTCGTTTGTTGCTTGTTTAAGTTCCTCAAGTGTCAGTGCATGCAGTTCATAAGTGCTGATTGAAAGCACTCTATCAACATAGGTGTCTACATAACCAGTGTCTTCTGTGTCTGGTAAAGGAAGACGTGACTATGAGTCTGCAACATTGGTTTCCCCTACTATGTGTTCAATTTTGTAATCATATGGCTGTAATCTCAATCCAAGTCTTTGTATCCTGGGTGGTAACAATGTTGCCTTTTTGGGATTGAAAATGTAAATGAGGGGTTTATGATCTGTTTGAAGTGTGAACTTGCCTCCCCATAAATATGTCCTCAAATGTTCCACTACTCAAACACAACCCAAGGCATCACGCTCTATTTGCGAGTAATGCCTTTCTGTTGGGGTAAGTGAGCGACTTGCATATACCACTGGCTTGTTCTGTCCATCTTCTTGTCTTTGCATCAATACTGCTCCAAGTCCTACAGGACTCGCGTCACTGATCACTACTGTTGGCGCATCTAGTTTGAAGTATGCCAGACATGGTTCAGTTACAAGTGCTCTTTACAGCTCGGCAAAGGCTTTTTCAGTTTCTGATGTCCATTCCCACTTCTGTCCTTTCCTCGTTAGTTTTCTAAGGGGTTATGATATATCTGCATAATTAGGAATGAATTTCATTAAAAATCCACAAGTGTCTAAGAACGAGCGCAAACGTGCAACATTCTCAGGTCTCGGTGCACTGCAAACAGCTGTCACCTTTTTTGGGTCTGGTTTTATTCCTTCTGCAGTGACCAAATGTCCCAGTATCTCGATCTCTTTCAGGCCAAAGATACACTTATCTTTATTGAAAGTTAAGCCTCTGTCTTGGAATCTTTGGAATACTTGCCTGAGCCTCTGTTCTAGTTGTTCTTCATTTTCCGCATGTACTACAACATCATCCATATACCATACAACACCTGGCATTGCACACAACATCGAGTCCATAGCCTTCTGATAGGCCTCTGGGGCACTAGACAAGCCAAAAGGAACTTTTCTGAAACAGTAACAACCCCTGTGTGTGACGAAGGTAGTCAGGTGTCTTGATTCCGGTGCCAACTCAACTTGCCAGAACCCTTTTCGAGCATCTAACTTTGCAAAAACTTTGACTCCTTGCACTGCTTGCAATATGCTGTCAACCGTTGGTACTGGATGTCTCTCTCTGATAACTGCTTTATTCACTTCTTGCAGATCCACACACAGTCTCACTTCCTTGGTGTCTTTTTTAGGTATTATCAGAATATTTGATATCCATTCTGCACCTTCATTCATGTCTTCAATAATTCCATCATCCAACATTTTATCTAACTCTTGATTAACAGCTTCTATCATCGGATAGGGTACACGTCTCAGACTTTGAGCTACTGGCGAAACTTTCTCATCTACTGTAGCCTTGTGACTGTAACCCTTGGTCTGTCCTAAACCTTTAAAGAGTGACTCATATTCCTGTGATAACTGCTTAAATCTCTCTGAAGACTGGTCAACCGCATTGACAGTGTCTCCTACACTCAGAATCTTCAGATCAAAACATGCTTTTCTTCCCAACAACGCTTCTACATTTCCTTCAATTACATAGACTTTGTCCTTAGTTACATTTTTCTGCCATTTCAGCTGTGCCTCGAAGTAGCCAACACACTTAAGTGGACTAATTTGTGCATAGGCATAAAATTTCTTCTTAGCCTGCTGAAGTTCAGTTCTGTGTGCAAACACTTTTTTGAAAAGTTCTACTCCAATGAAGTTTCTTTGACTTCCTGTATCTATCACCATTTTTATCTCTTGGCCATTTATTCAAACAGTTTCTTTACCTTCAGGGTCAATGGAATTAACAAATTCATCTGAGTCTGAAGAAGGTTCTTGAACTGTTCGCAGTTTTGTCCCTTCCTTATTTGTATGAAGTTTCTTTTCCTGATGGAAACCGTCTTTCTTTCTACACACTCGTGCATAATGTCCTGTTTTCTTACATTGTAGACATTTTGCTGTTCGCGCTCCGCATTCATCTGCTTTGTGCGTTGTTACTCCGCACCTGTAACATTTAATGTAAGCCGTCCCCTGTTCTTCTATATCTCTAGCATGACGGCTTTTGTAAAGTTTGAGCGAGTGCCCCGTTCAGTGTTTCTTGTGAAGTAAACATGACTATCTCTAGCTTTGTCACTGTGGTCAGAAAGCATTCTTGATTCTGCTTGAGCTGCTTCATGAATTCTAGCGACTGTAAAAGCTCTTTCTAAAGTCAGCCCTTCCTCCTACAACAATGTATCACGCAGTCTCTTATGTGCACATTTTTCTACAAGTTGATCTCTTAACATGTTAGCTTCCAATACTCCAAAGTCACACGATTTAGCCGGTTCTCTTAGTGCATTCACAAAAGCATCAACAGATTCGTCCTGAGACTGAGTTCTCTGCCTAAATTTATGCCGTTCCAAAACCACATTTCTCCGCGGTGTAAAGTAAGCATCTAAGGCAGCTACAGTCTGTTCATATGTACCTTTTTCTCCAGGGAGGTTGGCGAAAATCCGCTGCACGGGCACCCCGATACAGTGCAGTAATGTAGCCCGTCTCACGGCATCCGGAGCTTCTGTAGATCCACTGGCGATTTAAAAAATTCCGTACGACTCCATCCATATCTTGTATTCCGTATACAAATCCGGAGCTCCAAGTTTCAGTGGAAGCGGTGGAGAAAGCTGGGCATAAGGAAAACTTCTCGGTGCAGCGGCGATATCTGGCACAAGCTAAACGAACAGTCCGAACATTCAAAAGTTCGTTTCAACCAGCAAGAGAACTAAAATGTGTTCTGCTTGCTTTGAGTTCGTCAAGCACTCATCTCTCGTCGCCATAAATGTTGTGCATCTTAATAAAGAGGCGTTCTTATATTATTTTACCTATTTTATTAACTACACAGATCACGCCCTTACACCATATATTCCCGCCTTCTACTCTACCGTTCTGTTGTCTCGCGATGTCTACTCACTATACTACAAGAAGGTACTGTAAGGTGGATATAAACAGTCTACACACCCTTATTGAAATTGTAGGTTTTTGTGATGTAAAGCCAGAAATCAAGATAAATCATGTCAGATATTTTTCCATCTTTAATGTGACTTTGCAACCAACAAAATTCAAGAGAAAAACAAATGGATAATTATTAGGAAAAATAATTGAAATGAAAAAACCTACAACACCTTGGTTGCACAAGTGTGCACACAACCCCAACTAATACTTTGTAGAAGCACCTTTTGCATGTATAACAGCAGTAAGTCTTTGAGAATAAGTCTCTATCAACTTGGACTTTGCAATTTTATCCCACTCTTCCTTGCAAAAAAGTTCAAGCTCATTTACAGTATATTGCCAGGGGATCTCCTGTGCACAGCCCTCTTTAGGTCATTCCACAGGTTTTCTATGGGATTGAGGTGTGGGCTCTGACTGGGCCATTCCAAGACTGATCTTCCTTTTCTGAAGGCATTCCTCGGTTGACTTGAATGGGTCATTATCATGTTGGAAGGTAAAATTTCTCTTCATCTTCTGCTTTCTGACAGTGGCCAGCAGATTTTGTGCCTAAATATCTTGATATTTGGAGCTAGTCATTATCCCATCTATCTTGAATAGAGCCCCTGTCCCAGCTGAAGAGAAGCAGCCCCAAAGCATGATGCTTCCACTACCATGCTTCACAGTAGATATGGTGTTCTTTGGATGATGGGCTGTGTTGTCTTTATACCAAACATATCTTTTAGAATCAAGGCCAAAAAGTTCACCCTTTGTCTCATCAGATCATAAGACATTTTCCCACATGTTGTAGGGTGATTGAATGTATTATTTTACAAAACTTAGACGGGTTTGGATGTTCTTTAATGTAAGAAATGGCTTCCGTCTTGCCACCCTACCCCATAGCCCAGATGTGTGCAGAATTCGGGAGATTGTTGTCACATGCAAGGAGTGATCAATACCTGCCAGAAATTCCTGAAGCTCCTTTAATGTTACTGTAGGCCTCTTGGTAGCCTCCCTGATAAGTTTTTTCCTTGTCCTGTCATCAACGTTGGAGGGTTGTCCTGATCTTGTCAATATCCCTGTGTTGCCACATTTTCTCCACTAATTGATGGTAGTCTTCACAGTGCTCTGTGGTACATCCAATGACTTTAATATTCTTTTATACCCCTCTCCTGATCGGTACCTTTCAACAATAAGATCCCATAGATGTTTTGTCAGCTCCTTGCGGACCATGGCTATCTCAGTAGGATGCAACCATGAAAGTTTCAAGGAAAATCTACAGGAACAGCTTATTTTTATTTGGGGTTAATCAGAATCACTTTCATTGGTGGCAGGTGTATTCTACTTACCTTCGGACATGATTTTGATTTTGATTGGTTAACTCTCAACACAGCTACAGCCCCCATTATAAAAGGGTGTGCACACTTATGCAACCAGGATGTTAAGAAATATAAAACTGTGCCTGAATGTTCTGTAATTCTCTTTAACATGCTACCCAAAGGAAGGTCTTTGGTGTAGAAATAAAAATAATTAACTTGGCTTATTTAGTGCATTATGTTTAGCAGGTCTAGTCTATTGTTTTCACCGGAAAGCTCACAACATTTTCACAACAAATGATAACATTTTTCACACTTAAGTGTGTAAAGTAAAACATTTTGGACAAAATGGCAAAAGCAAAGTTAGATCTTCACTCATTTCAGCCTTTTTGGAGAGATAAATGTAGATATGTTCCACATAGATACAGTGCTGTGTATGCTCTTTGTTGTGAGAGAGTTGTTTGTTGCACATCAAGTGTCCCAATGACATTTTCAGACAAAACATAACAAACACTTCAAGGATGAGGTGGACAAGGCTGAGGCTCTAGTAAATAAAAATCAAGCCACAGAAGCAAGTTACAAAATCACAGAATGAATTCAAGAAGAGCTTTGCTGCCTAAACCCACGTATGACACAACTACAGGGAAAGATATAGCTAAGATGTTTATTCAATCTTTTGTGGAAAGAGGAATTTACATCAAGAGGATATTTTCTGTGACGACTGACGGTGTCCCTACTATGGTTGGAAAACAGAAAGGATTCGCAAAGACCAAGTGGATCACATTGACCATCTCACCTTAAATTTTCATTGTATTATTCTTCAGGGATCTCCTTGTGCCATGACTTAGAATTATTAACTTAATAATGTGATGACTCCGGTGGTGCAGATAGTGAAATTCCTTGTCGTTCGAACTGCCTTAATGTACAGGCTGTTAAAACTTTCTTTCGGGGGATGCATACAGTACATACGAGGATATTCAACTTCATAGCAATGTTTGTTCGCTAAGTTGAGGGAAGGATTTGGCATGTTTTATGTACTGCCCTAATGCAATCAAGATCTTCTCACAGAAAAGAGTAAAAAGTACTCCAAATTGCACAGTGAAAAATGGGTTATCATTATCACCACGCAAATGAATCAACTCGTAACGTATATCCATATGACAGAGTCAACATAGGACATAGACTTGCAATATTATTGAGATGAATGATGTTTTTACAATATCTTGCACATGTGGGACAAATGTTAAGCCTGGATCAAATAACATTCTTCAATTGCCATTGAAATTCAAGAACAGTGCCATCAACAGTTGGGGTTACTGTATCAGCTTTAGTTGATGGGGTGTGCCGGGAAGAATGACTTCAGTCTTTTCACAATTCAAATGAAGAAAATTTTGAGTCATCAAGGTTTTTATGTCAGAGATTAAATTAGAGCAGAGACAACCACCCTGGTCTCAGGTTTAGAATGGATATAGATCTGTGTATCATCAGCAAAGCAATGATAATTCAGACCATGTGATCTTAATAGCTGAATAGCTGACCTAATAGTTGAATAGCATGGGAGCATGTAAATGCTGAATAGTAGGGGCCCAGTATAGAGCCCAGAGGAACACCAGACTTTACAAACCCAACTTCAGAACTGAAACCCCTAGAGTGACAAAGTCTTGTCAATCAGTAGACGTTGAACCATTAAAGAGAAATGTCAGATAATGAACTTTAGCTAAGCAGTTTTGAAAGAATAAGAGAAAAATATTTTTGCTGAATTATTAGACCTCTATGGCATGGCCTATTTTGCTATTTTCTGTGAAGGCTGTTTCATGCTCATTCTCCTCTCTTTTTCCTCTCAGTTTTAATACTGTATGTTCTCTTCTGTGTCTTACATGTATACCTTTACTGTATGTGGTTATGGTTATTATATTTCTTCTATGGTTACTGATATCAAATGTGTAGCCAGCATTTATATTAATGAGTAAATGATGGTTTAAATGTTAGGGAATTTCCTTTTTGTAAAAGACTTTGTAAGCACTTTTTACTGTTGAAAATAAATCTTGAAGATTTTAGTTTTGCATTGCTCCCCAAAAGGATGTTTTTTTGCTTTTTGGAACCCCTAGTCTATAAGCTTACATGGTCCTGAACCCTTACTATTCTTGCATAAAGTCTTTCCATTCCTCCTTGCAAGTTTCTATTAATGAACCTCAACAGCATTCTGTAACACAACTTTTGTTTTGTCCACATTAAGTAACAAAGTAGTTTCAAACTCACTGCTAATTTGAACTTGTTTTTTATGTTAGTGTAAAGGGAGAGAGAATTTAATTCTTCGAATGATCTGTTGTTTCTGTTGGATCAAGGCCTATTATTTCACTTAGAATAAAGTGTTATTAAATATTAATAACTAAATCTTTGTGTGCCTTGACAAAGATGCCTGGTTCCTCTCTCTAAATGCAGAGGAATGTGGCTAAAGAGGGCCCTCTGATAAGAGACATTGTAAAATTGTATTTATGCTGTACATTTAATGATACATAGCACAGATGGGCTCCAGCCAGCCTCCAGGCTGTTGTTTTCAAAAAAAGACTACCAAAGGCCATTATCCATCACCCAAAGGAAGATCCACCAATTGGGGATCTGTAGGTTGGGTACCAGAGCCAAACCTCACGATATCTCAACCAATCACGAACTGGTGACGTCACCCCGTATTGGTGTATTAGCTCTTGTTTTTATATTGAGGAAGCTGAGTTGGGCTCAGGCGTGAGGCTGTTGTACTGAGGAAACAGTAATATAATTTTGGAGTTTGTTTTCCCACTGAGGTTAAGCACATATTAATGTGACCTGGTTGTTAATGTGGTTTCCCAAATCTTGCTGCTCCCAGATCAGGTCCTCTAGATTGTTGGCTATTTAAAGAAGATTTTAGGTTATATGTAATGGAGTTGTAGTTGTTTGCCTGTGCATGGAGTGGGTGACTTTGAGGGTGAGATTTACCAGAAAAAACCCTTAATGGGGAGAAAGTAATATTTTTATCCCGTAAGATTTATGAGTGGTATTTTATGTATGATGTTCTTCAGTGGTTTTCTTGGTAAAACCATGGTAAAGTGACCAGTTTGACTTGGCTAAAACTGTTTTGCTTCTATTTTATGTGAAAAAAAATATGTGGAGTGATGTTGGTGTCCTGCCGTACACATCAAAAGAATCTGGGAATTATTGCAAGAGGTCCCTCACCTACAGTATGTTGAGGGTGGTGCTGTTTGTTTATATTGGGTATACAGTATTTGGAACATTTAATGAGAGTATTTTTTGCTATCTCTTTTCAGGATAGCAAAACAAGTCCTGAATTGTGAGGTCACTAACTGTGACATGCACATGTACCCTCATTACACTAGGTATTGAGATAATTATCTGATCTACTTGTTTAAATAATTAATCTGTTTTTTCAGCGGACATGACCACTGTTGGGTACATGAATGATTATAGCTAGGTCATAGCACTTATTCCAAACATTTAATTCAAACATGTTTACGAGCTTGAGTATAGAGACTCTTAAATTCCCTAAGCCAGATACCGGGATACAGTGTAGAGTAATATCTGCTTAAAAAAGGACAAAAATTACATATTCCTCATTTTCTGATGTTTTTTCATTTCCTCTCAGTCTGCTCCACTTACATATTGTATGCTCAAGTAGAAAACAAAGACTTGGAATGCAGCAAAGATTTATTAAAGAAAAAGAAATACAGTAACATTTACTGAAAGGTGCAAGAAAGTACCCCCATCATCCAAGCAATATTAATTCAGTGTAATAAGTAAAATTTCATGAGAATCCTTCTTTTTTGATTGTTATTGATATTTGATATTGATTGTTGCAAGAGATGTCATTCCAGTTCGCCTGACCTAAAAGACAAAAGAGAGAGACTAGAGATGAGTATTTATCAATATCTTCACAAGCCTTAAAAATTCTGCCAAAAGCCTTGTCTCTGAAGGCAGAGATATTTCTCAGTGGTGCCACAAAGTGATTTGAAAATGCTCAAGGGATCAAGGTGATCTTTGGTGACATACAGTATTTTAATCCCCTTCTCCTTTGGTATAGAGGGCCTATAATGATATCAATTATGCAGCTAAATCTTGCAGCAGTTCATCTAGCCATTCCAAATGGTGAATTATTGTAAATGATCACAGAGTTATTGTAGAAATTTGGACAGATGCCAGCTTTACTGTTAAGGGGTGTTTTTTCGAGATTTCTATTATTTAGTTTTTCCTTCTGATCTCAAAATGTATAAATTGATGTGATTTTGATCCCTGCATAGCTGTTGGAATTTGGCTTTATGAATCACTTGGATGAATTGGCCACTGGATATTCAAAGACAACACAAAGTTGAATAATATAAAGGTTACAAAGGTACTCCAGAATGTAAATTGCGATCATAAGCCTCATGGAAAACTAGAAAAGATTATTTTTAATCACTTGCAGGATTTGCAAACAGATTCTGCAATCTATGTGATTGCTAATGAAACTCTTATGTTTGGGAACTCCTCCCAAATTCATGTGTCAAAGGTGTTTGGTTACCCCATTTGTTCGTGGTGCATATCAGTCTTCTGCAACTCCATGTTGTGTTCCTGACATTACACAAGATCCTATTTATGCTAGTGACTTCCTGTTGCAATCTACAATCAATTTGTGTAATTAATCTGATTAATAATCCAAGTAATCAGAGGTCTTTTCAGGAAAAATGTACAGGTATGTTGTGGATGGATTATGTCCAGCAATGCAGACAAAATGTGTATTTAACTTCTCTACCAAAAGGCTGGTGATCAGCCTCTTTGGAATTGCATTGTGAAGATTATATTACACTTCAGGATAATTTGACATGTATCTAATGTGAGATATTAAAATATTTGATCATGTTTGTTTTTACATACAGTACATAATGTCACTTTGATTGTCACTGCATCTTTAAACACAGTCTTGAACTTATCTGATCTGTGAATATCTCTGATTCACCTTTTTTATTTTTCATATTCCATGTCTACACTTTACTTTTCTAACATGCCTTCATTTAATAAAATTAAAACCAATAAAACTGTGCGTCTTGAAACAATATTGGTAGGAGATTATTCTTATTACCCCAATATGTGTGTACACAGTTTTCAACTCCAGCGCTGTTGGGCTCAGTGGGATTCCACTTGGTGTAGTCCCATTTGGATCCATCACTCCAGAGCCATGTGCCCTCCTGCACCACCACACCAACGAAGATATAAATGAGGAAAATTGAATGAAATAAAGAATTTAGTTAAGAGTCAGCTTCAAACATTTTCCATGCAGATATAACATACACGTTTTATAATTTAAGCTTGATATACAGCTGACAAAGCATTTTCAGTTCTTACCAAGCAAATATTTACTGATGATGCAGATGATCAACGGAGTGTTGCTAATAATGACTAAACTAAATGACTATGAAATCATTAACACATCAATATTAGAACCTCAATACACAGCCGTGAATGGCTGTTTTCCTAGAGATGTTATTAAGCTAACTTCCATGGGGATGGATCATAGGATAAAATTGGCCTCAAGGCAGAATAAATACAGTAGACACTAGGAACAAGAAGAGTGGAAGAACAAAAAGAAGGAAGAGGATGGAGGAATCATCCTAATCTTCAGAGGAAGCTGTGGAAATGACCATGAAAGTGTTTTCCTCTTTCATAAGGCCTGAAGCCAAATTGTGTCCAAGATATCTAAACATGGAAAGAGAACCATACTCTTAATAAAGTTTGCAAACATATTTATTTGTGGAATTTCCTATGGAATCCAGGGTATAAAGGTGCCTGTCCTTGGTTATCAATGCTAATTATTTAGAATTTGAACATTGGATGTGTAAAAAGACTTGTAAATGTGTTACTTGTAATTCGTTGGTTGTAATAAAAGTTAGTGCTGTCTAAGTTTGCCTCATGGTCCCTGTTATCCAGCTGTACCATAGAATGAAGAAATTACATTAAGTGCCTTGGAGTAATATTTCCTGACTATAAAGCATGAAAGTGTTCGTGAACTTGAAAATTTAAGTTGGTATGAGAACCCGATTATCATAATGGTTTCCTTATTTTAGAATTTTAACCCCCCAAACACCTTACAATATTTAAAGCACATGGTGTACCACCACGATCCATTATGGAAGAGCAGACATAAAAGTTATCTTAAGAATCAAGTAGGTTGGTAGGTAGCTTTAAATACAGTAACATGCAGCTTTCATAATGTAAAGACCTTTTTTGAGGCATAAGCTTTTGGTATTTTTGATACTCTTGAAGGTCTGAAAAGGATTTATTGGAATAAGGGACAGAAGATTTCATTAATGAAGATGGGCAGTAGCCTTAGCTGAAGGTGTGAAGAGCTAGAGTCAAGCAGAGGAGCTGCTGAAGGGAAGCTGATATTTCTAGCTTTAAACACACTTATGAGGCAAATGTTGAGAGTGAAGACATCTGAGTGTGGTCCATGGAGACAAGAGGCTGGGAAAAAATTCCTCCACAGGCAGATATAGTGAATTTGAGCCATGAGTGGAGAAAGTTTTCCATGGGAGGGAAAGAGGGTGACACTGCACTGTCTTGCTCATCAGCTGGGTGGCTAGGACTGAAAAAGAGCAGACTGTTCTGTTTCCACACAGGACAAGCAAATATCATCAGTGAAGTGGGTTTCTGTCTTTGAGGTACAAAGAATGAACAGGGAAAGATAACAAGATTAGACAAGACATTGCTGGGGAAGGTGGGTGGGATCATGGCCAGGGGCTCAGTTGCAGTGGAGCTCCATGAAGACACAGGAAGAGAAAGAAAAGGAGCACCAGGTGAGAGGATCTGCTCAGATAACCATTCAGCACCAGATTCTAATTAAGTATTTGAACCTTGTTAAGAGAGCTTGCCATTCTGTGGATTTAGGAAACTCTGATTTCCTTTATAAAGAAACCCTAGTTTTAAAACGGTCTCTCCTGGTTATAAGATACATTTTTTTAGAATAGGGAGAAACGGTCCCACTAAGATTTGATCATCCAGATTCATGGGAAGAGAAACTTAACAGTAGGTCGTTTTCAGTTTTATTTACAAGGCAGATATACTGTATCTCATTAGTCTTTTAGGTATTATACCATGTTAGATTTTGAATACCTGGTAGTAATTTAGGATTTTTCTGGTTGGTCAGGATGTATGGCTCTGAGACACCTTATTTGTAAATAGAGTAATTTGTATGTTTTATGTTGTATTTTACTTAGTGTATGTTTTTTTATTATTAATAAATATTTGTTTAGCCCAGTATACCTGATTAAAAACTCCTGCACCAAGAGCTGTGCCAGAGAACAAAGATCTCAGGTGCCTCTAACTATTACAACCACTCAGATATATTCTTGGCATATATTTTATAATTACAATTTGTTTTAGTTATTGATTTTTCCTATCTATTTTGTACAACTCTCCATTTTCTTAAGCCCTTATTTGTAAAAATATACCATGAACATGAAGGACATTTGGAGCTGAATGATACACTGTACTGTGGTTCCTGTTTGTATTCTGGGTCTGCAGTGACTAATACTATACCTTCACACAGTCGCTACCTCCCAGCCAAGTTGGATTTGCTCCCCTGGACTTGATGAGTTGCAGCAGAAAATTGTGTTCAGCTTCACTGTGGACTGAGGCCAAGTTTCCTCCATATCTGATACAGTCCACCTGGAAAGAAAGAGGTAGATATCAGTATGTGTGCACTGTTCTATGTCTGTTCACCACTCTCAAAGTGTTAGATGCCACATGTCAGGCAGTATTTGGACAGGTTGTTTTGCTGGAATGTTGTCATGTCAGGATGAGGCCACAAGACAGTCACTAATTGTGGTCTATTGAGTTGAGTGAATGTGTATTGTACTTAAGAATAAGCCTTAATTAATTGTCGGCACCACAGTTATTAGTTATTACTGCAAAGTGCCAGTGCCTCAAAAGCATTGCTCTATTAGCAAATAGGTCACATTGGTTAATTTCTGTGTTTTTATTTTATAAAATTTCTCCTTGCTTGACATTCAATAGAGTAAATCACCTGGTGATTTAGACACTATGTAACAATGAATATTTAAAATTGTTTTTTTTGCATTTGTATTTTTATTTTAATTTTCCTAAAAACAATCAAACAATGCACAAAATGATAAGATTTGTATACTCAGTGTGCTTCAAAACAAATGTGCAATGAAAAGGTTGATCATCAACTAAAATTACACTCTATAGGGTTTACTAAATTATTTATCACACGTAAAAGAGGTGTGAACAGATATCTCTACTAGTTTAATCAGAATGTGTGCTGTCCCCCACACTACATACCTCAGCATCAGCCCATATTTTGGCTTGTGCAAAATGTTGGAAGCAGCGGTCTTGGAAGCTCACCCAGCCTGAGGGACATCTCTGGCACACTTTTCCAAAGACTGTGGAATAGAAACAGGGTCAAGCAATGGAATGGTTCCGAAATTGATTCGGAAACGCGTAGCTTGAAAGGTTATGATTTTACTACTACCCAGCCACAAAGAAGAGAATGAAGGATAAATCAGGACTTAAATATGAAATATGAATCTGACAAGTGGTTGTGAAGATCAAACGAAAGAGGAAGTGCAAGTAAGTGTGGGAGATAAAATGAGGTTTAAAATAGATGGTATTCTGAGAGTTGAATTCCAACGAAGTTTGAAAACTGTATAGAAATTTGATGATCATTCAGAGATGGAAAAGATGTCAATCTAGCTAATGGTTATCTTTTGTTTCCGGAGTTTCTCTGTGGTACAAGGGTAGGTAAAGGATGTAGGGAGATACAGGTAGGTTAGTGTAGTCATGTTGTCTGTGATTTACACTATAGGAGTATATATAATTGGTACTGAGTCAATTTTAGTGGCAGTGGTATTTAGCTAAAATATCAGGGTGATATACGTGGAGATAAGTTAGTCAGACTATATTTCAGACTTTCTCAAAATTTCTCCAGTATATGAATGTGAACATGTGGTATACAAGGAAAAGAAAAGAAAGATCAGAATAGTATTTTGACATAGAGAGATACAGTACTGTAACTTTAATATAAGGTACTGAACACTGAGGGAATTCATGAATAAGAATTATATTTGCAAATCTATTAAATAAAAAATTGAGTTACTAGTCCACTAGTTTGTGACTGGTTTTACCTGAAAGTATAATTTCTTATATGTGATTAGGGATATTTTAGCACAATTTTGTTTTTGCAGAATTTTGAATAATGTCCCACATACCCGGGACCAAGCCACCCGAGTTTCGGTTCAAAGAGACATATACAGTACAAAAAAGGTTTTATGGAAATACTGGTCCTCTTACCTGAATCCACACTGAGTGTGAAGACAATGCAGAGCAGTACTGTAGTAGGAAGACGGATCATGGTGACTCTCTTGCACGCAATACAGATACAGGAGAAATACTTGATTCGTGAGTGCCAAATCCTTGTATAAGGAGACCCTCGTTTCAATTCATTTCTGTACATCGTTTCAATCTAAAGGTTTTAAGAATTGTTAATCATTTGCAAGGCAAAATATTCATGCCATATCTTTACTTTATCAAAATGTAGTACATTTCAATTTTCTATTTATGTAGTTTTATATTGACAGTTATATATCTTGTGAATTTACCAACTAAACATTTGTTTCAGTTTCAAGGCATAAATATGTTTTTGGCTAGCACTGCAAAATTATGTAGAATTGCATTTATTGGGAGTGAATACAGCATGAATCCTAACTACTAATTGATGGAAATGCAGTGAGTGTGCCAGTACCTCAACCTACAGCTGCAAAGATCTATACCGAATAGAAAATAGTTGGATGTAGAACAACTAAACAGCAGGTATTTCTCTCTTGCATGTAAAAACTAAAAATTAACTAATTGTCTCACAAATACACTATTGTTGAATATTTCTTAACTCCTTTTAATTTCTCTACCTATAGCTGTAAGAATGATGCATGAATCCTTATTTGTGTACTGTAGCTCTTCGGTAGTATATAGACTTACAGAATTAATATTACCACATTTTTTATAAATTAATATACTATTTACTAAACCTATCGACTGGGTAGAGCAGTCAAACAGCAGGTATTTCTCTCTTATCTGTAGGAAGTGATTCTGTAGTATGTTCTCTCTGTTCTCTCTGAGTATTGATCGTTGGTACCCAGACTCTGCTGCACAGCTCTTATATCCAGATCAAGGAGGATATGTTCTGTTGACAGGCCACACACAAAAAATAAACATCCTTATTGGTATGTCCTTGCAATGTGAATTGCTAAGTCCTAGTAATGTGATTGCCTTAACAAAATATTTAATGTTCTTTCATTAGTCCTATCAATTTACATAAGATATGTGGGGGATTCTCCCTTCATTCAAATATTGAAATTACTTTCATCTAACTGCTGCATACTGTCATATACAGTAACTGCGCATAACCTGGGTGGGTGCTGAAACTCAGAGGTTGATTAAAATGATAAAAGTATTTGAGAATGAAATTGTTATAAAATTAAAAAAATATGTGATTATGATGATTTATATAAGAAACTTTTAAAAAGAATTAGAAGAAGAGATGTGTTATGTAGCATCTTTTAACGGATTATCTGAAAGATTTTTCGGGGGGAATAGAATTCTTCATTCAGACTGGAATATTACAACATCTATTTGTGACAGGTACGGCAAGGATAGAGACAGGGACTCAGATTCTTGTTAACTAAGAACACGGCGCTCTTTATTAATTGGACGAGCGTCCGGCACGGCAACCACAACAGATAGAGAGACAACAGGCTACAACACACTGGGGTCAACTCAGGTAAGATTACACAGTTATAGGGTGGTAATTGGGTACATGTATATATAAAAGGGGTGCAAAATCAGGCAAACTATTTACATGAGTCTGGGTGATCTCGTGACCGTGTACACTGGTTCCACCATTGGTCAGCTGCTCCAGCCAGTGGCTCTCCTATTCCCCACCCTGACCACCACTACTCCCATCCTTCCCCTTGCTGCGCACCCAGTCGAGTGCTCTTCGGCTGGTACGCCAGGCTAGTGCACTACAGCAGTGGTTCTCAATCTTTTTGGACCAAGTACCACTCCTGATCAAACCAAAGCATCCAAGTACCACCTAAAAGTCATCTTCTCATAGGAACCCCAGAAAATCTCAATGACCAACATGAGAGCATGTGCGCGCACACACTCACATACACTTCTAATAAATATTATAATAGTAAACTTTATTTGATATAGCGCCTATAAAGGTGTCTTCTCAAAGCGCTTTACAGAATGACAACAGGAACAACAAAAATTAAAAATAAACAATAAAAAAGCACCATTTCAGTGAGAGGGGTGAGCCTGTTCAGTTAAGCAATGCAGGTGTGAATTTATTGGTCGAGCCTTGATACCATTCACAACAGAGTCTAACAGATTTTAATCATCAGGCATTTTCTCGAGCGTTCTTAACGCGCTCTTCAGCATTGAGCTGTTTAGTACCTGTTTCTCCACACATAATATTTGTCAGCTCTTTTGCCAACGGTTTACCTGCTTACCTGCTTTAGCAATCCGCAAGTTTGCATTTTTCCCCATTTCAGTTTTAGGAGTCTGTCTCAGAAGTTAAAATAAGTTTTTATTTCATGCGCATGGGAGCGAAACATGGAGACGCTTGGTGTATTTTTCTCAAATTAACATAGAACAGTCCTTAAATATTTTTCTGTTACCCATCGCACTTTCCTGTGCTCACAAGATAGCCAGTGTTCCAAAACCATGCACATTGTCCTACCTCCCTATTTGCTGGAGATAACTTTTTTAAAATACAATTGGCAAAGTAGCAAGCATTCCTATACAATGGTATAGAATTACATATTAGCTCTTGTGTCCACTCAAGTATTACCACACGCTGTATAGTAGTATATAGGCTGCGTATTCAACACAAACTAATTTTATTAAAATAGAAAATATGAAAACCCATCCCAATTTTTCAGTGCACACAACAAATGTCCAGTGTGGCATACCACCTGGAGGCACTCCATGTACCACTTGCTTGTGGAAAGTGTGCCATAGTTTGAAAACCACTGTGCTACAGTATAAAAAGCAGAAAGATGCAGGTTTATAATTTTTCTGCAAGCATCAGGTAAAATATAAATCTACATAACCACAACACATCACATGCCCTAGTCAGCACCATCTCAAGTGCCAAAATGTCCACTTTGAGGAAGTCCAAATTTATAAAATATCCACTTACTGGAAACTTTACAATGTTTCACCCATCCATAACATGTGTGACACAACCAGATAATTATTATAGACCGATAACATTTACTTCTGTTACAAGATTTTAGAACAAAAATAGGAACTAAATTAATGGATCTTCTTTATAGCAATACATTTCTACACCTGATGAGTATCCCCATAAGAAGATGTTGCCACTAGTTCCCTGCCTCCAAACACTGTATCCTTGATCCATTACTGATCCTGTCACTCTCCATTTCCCCGAGCCCACTGGCTTTCTCTTAAGTCTCCCTTAGTTTGGTCTTGACACTCTAACTTCTGTCATTCCCATCTCAGACTCACCACTGCTCTCTACTCCTAATCCATCTTCAGTCCCACCACTCTTCTCCAAGCACATTTTCACTCTCACTGGTTGGCTTGGAAATGTTTCTCTTTCACTTCCCATTTTCTTTGTTTAATCTGCCAAGCGTATCTTTGTTAATATTCTATTTTAATGTCTGCAATTTGAGAAATATGCATCAATGTAATGGGGTTCCACTGACTTCTTAAAGGGCCCCCTCGGGGATGAATAAACTATTTTAAATTGTATTGAATTCTACTGGAGAGTCCCACTGCCCTCTCCTCATGTCTAGATTGTCGTTCTCTCAGCCAGGTGATGTAAGCCCATAAAACAAAACAATTCAAATCACATCTCTACTTTGTCTTAATTAGAATTTTACTTAAATACTGAAAGAAAGTGTATTTCAACACAGAGGGAGACATTTCACAAGTTTCATTGTCTGAGAAACTCCAAATAAACATCACAAACAAATATTAACAATATAGGCTTTTTTTAGCAACTGCTAAAGTGTAGTAAAATTGTTAATTTTAAAAAGAAAAATCTGTGGGTGGGTTCTACACTCCAAGGGGAACTTTCCACTGAGCACTCCACTGAGGGCTTTATTTCAGCATGCCAAACTTGTTAATGAAGTATTACATTTTTTTCTCATCTCTGCTGTGTCAAGAGTGGTATACTATACTCTTTATCATAGTATCCACATGTTATATTGAATATTAAAAACATTTAAAATAAACACATTCAGTGAAGTTGCAGCACCTAGGGGAAGGCAGACAACACAACACTGTATGATACTAAATATTGGTTTAAGTCTGGTATCTGTATAAAATCAGGATTGTACAAGAAACAAGCAATAAGGAACATGTACAGTACTTGCAAATATAAGTTATCGTTTCTGTGTATGCAAACTGTCTATGGAACGGAGATCATAAAATAGATGTTCAAATTATAACTCTTCAGATATTGATTGATTTCATTCAAATTTTTCTATGTTTTTTAGTCTGGCTCTTAATTCTACTTAATGGCACAGATGTATGACAAGTCATTTTCTGTCATGAGATGTGGAAAGAACTGGATACAAACAACGATGGGCCAGGAGCCTGTCAGCTTTGTGTTTACTGCTCTCTGAGTGTGACACTACTAGCAACATCTGCCTTAAATGCATAGACAAAATCCAGCTATCTGGTTTTACTACACCAATGTGGTAAGACTGACATTGGTTTAATTTTTATTAGTAGCAGCTGCAATTGCACCACCTGTATCAACACAAGATTCTGATGAGAATCGCAAAAAAAGTAATGATTAGTGGTACAAAGACAGAATGCGATCACCTGGCTGCAGCACTGAATTACCCATGTTTTGCTCCATAGGACTATCCTCCATTTAGATCTCAATAAATCGATTCATCAGCTGGTAGTCTTGCTGACTTCCCCTTCACCAATAAAAGGGGTGCAGCAAGATATTTCCAATCAAGTTTGATTTTTAGCATATTGTTTGTGGATTGTTTTCTCTTTGATTTTTCTTCTCTGTTATTATTCTCAACATTAAATTGAAGTGTTTCAATTTCAGTTTCAAAAAGGTTCATGATGATGTATAGTATATAAAAAGAGATTATTTGCAGTGTTGAACAAAACAGATTAAACCAAAAAAACAGTTAAAAGAAAATAACTTGGAATATCTACACTGAACAGCATGGCAACATCTGCTAAAAACAAAGCAAGTTGCTTTCTTCAAAGTTATTAAGGCATACTACAGAGCAAAGCTATCGCTTTCGGTAAACTGCTTAAAAATAAAGAAAGTCCTGGAGATAACTTCTCCAGTGCCTTCAATACCATCCAGCCCTTACTTCTAAGGAGGAAGCTGGAGGAGATGCAAGTCGATGTCTCCATGACCTCGTGGATCACTGACTACCTGACAGGCAGACCACAGTCTGTGAGACTTCAGAACTGTGTGTCTGAACAGGTAGTGAGTAACACAGGGGCACCTCAAGGGACAGTTCTTTCTCCATTCCTCTTCACCCTCTATACTTCGGACTTTAAGGACAACTCAAAGTCATGCCACCTGCAGAAGTTCTCAGATGACTCTGCAATTGTGGGATGTATCAAGGGTGAGCAAGAGAAGGAGTACAGAGGACTGGTCAGCAGCTTTGTGGAGTGGTGTGGGGTGAACCACTTGGAACTGAATTTAACAAAGACAAAGGAACTGGTGGTAGATTTCAGGAGGAAAAAGGTCAAACCTACTCCTGTCTACATCCATGGGAGTGGCGTGGAGATGGTGGACTCGTACAAGTACTTGGGAGTGCTCATCGACGATAGACTTGAATGGTCTAAGAACATCGAGGCCATCTTTAAGAAGGGACAGAGCAGACTTTACTTCTTGAGGAAGCCCAGGTCCTTCAATGTATGTAGTAAGATACTTCATATGTTCTATCAATCGGTGGTAGCGAGCGCCATTTTCTATGCAGTGGTGTGCTGGGGCTCTGGGATTAGAGCAGTGGATTCTAAAAGGCTGAACAAGCTCATCAGGAGAGCAAGCTCTGTCATTGGGTCTGACCTGGACCCCTTGGAGGTAGTGGCTGAGAGGAGAATGGTGTCCAAACTAGAGGCCATCATGGACAACATCTCCCATCCCCTCTATGACAGGCTTGCAGAAATGAAGAGCACGTTCAGCAATAGACTGATTCATCCACGGTGCGACAGGGAGCACTACAGGAGGTCATTCTTGCCTTCTGCCATAAGACTGTACAACGCATCCACATTGCGTCTGGGCAGAGGCAACATTGACAGTGACCTGTTTCTGGACTGATCGCATCTACACATCTACTGCTACATCTGTTCTCTTTCTTTTTCCTTTCCTGTCTACAACCGTTTTTTGTGCAATATATGCCAGGGACCTGTGCAATACATTTATATCTCTATTTATATCTATATCTATATTTACATCTATATTTATATTCATATGTGTGATACGATTTTTCTGTGTACTGTTCTGTTCTAGTTTGTTCTTTGTGTGTCCGGACTGTGAGTAACTCTTTTAGTGCACCCCTCACTGTACTGATTGTATTGTATGTATTGTACTATTATTATTATTGTATCATTAGTTACACTGTGGCTGTGTTGTCTGTGTTAAGCTGCTGTTGCACTGCAATTTCCCTCACTGGATCAATAAAGTATCTATCTATCTAACTATAAACATAGTTTCCTTTTTTATGAGAAAGAGCATTCCTAATATAATATTACCAATGATATTGTCACGCCCTCTGCAGCCAGAGGGCGCTCCTTCTCTGTCCTGTCCCTAGTTTCCGGTCTGCTGTCCTTCCGGTCCCTCTCTTTCCCTTGGGCTATATATTTCCGGGTCTTGCACTCTGCCCTCGCTCAGCATTGACGTTCGGATGTCCTGAGACCTGCCTAGCACCAGGGCGCCCCACGTCCGCTCCCTGAGGGCATACTGTAGGTTTCTATACGGCATTCCTGAACTCTTTGCACTAATGAGCCCGGGCCTTTTTCCCATCTCGCCGCTACGCATATGGGTCTTTTTCCACTCTCCTGCTCCCCACGGTTAGTCCCTTTGGACATCCGTGACAGATATTGTATGATCCATATCCTGGATTCTCATTTATTCCTTAAACACTTACAGTACAATGAGTATTAACAGGACACACCAGTTCTGTCCTGAATATGTTTATCCAAAGTCAGCTTCTTCCACTCGTGAAAGAAAATCTAACTTTGGCACAATAGTTTCAGAATAGTTTTTAAAATAGTTTCTTTTTATGTGGATTCCAACTCAATTATTATTGCTACACTTTTCCAATATATGGATCCTCTATTTAAAGCCTTATGTACTGTTGATTTTGTCAAGGATATCTTTGTTTCTTTTTCATCTTCAAGCTCTGTTGGTGCATTCTTGGTTAAAATTTCTATCAGGCATCAGGCAAAACTGTTTTCTTTTTTCGTGCTTACCCTGCAGTCTATGTGGGTCCTAATGCCCCAGTATAGTGACAGAGACACTATAATGTAAAAAGGAGCCATCCTTCGGATGAGACATAAAACTGAGGTCCTGACTCTCTGTGGTCATTTAAAATGCCAGGGTGCTTCTTGAAATTAAAATGTCTACGTTTGAGAGCACAAGCAGCCTTTCAATCCATACCATCCCATTCCTGGTAAAGCACAGCACATAGAACTTTCTTGGGGGTATCAATATGAAAAATGAAGGATTGAAAGATAAAAAAAGTTCAAATAATATTTCTAAAAGATACAATATATTTCTAAAAACTAACATGGTAGCAGTAAGTACTAACAAGACTTTTAACATTAAAGGGAGTATACATATGTTATTGTCATTGAGTGTCAGCAAAATTAAATGTTTTTGGCATTGGAACCAAGATCTTGAAGTTCCTTAAGATGAAGTTAAGACATCTACTTGTATTAGGTAACCTTATGTTATCTGTTCTTTTGTAAGTCAATTAGTATTCTGCAAACTAAAAGAAATGTATTAAAGGTTGGAAGCCAATTAGTTCATGGTGTGTTGTGTGGCACTGATCAGTTGTCAAGTTCCTGAGCATGTGAGCTCAATAAAGCTGTCTTCCTCCAGGACTCTCCAGAAATCTGATCCTTTCCTAACACCTCATGGGTGAGTATGTTGATTTTGCCATACTGTCAGTGAGTTGTTTGGCAAGATACTACATGTTAATAGGAAATAAAGACTTGTATTTGGTATGTGTTATATAGTATAGTAAAGAATTAAAAATGGTTTCCTAGAAATCCCAAGACAAGATGAGGTTTAATTTTAATGAGGTTTGAGTTTAATAACAAATCAAAACTAGATGCAAGGTACCTGGGTGGGCAGGTAAATAGAAAAAGGAAACAGTTTTAAGGGAGGACTCACTCTGGGGTCAATTGATCACTGACACTAGTAGATCAAGAATATTAGACAAAGTTAGAGAAGTTTTCTAAGCCAAAAGACAAAAAAGGGACATGGAAACCTGATGCTTCTGTGTGGAAATATCATGAATGATGGAATGAGGAAAATAGAAACAAAACAGTAGTGGTCATATTAATTAATGAAACAATAGAAAAGGAATTCAAACAGGAGGAAGAACAGTGTCTAGAGACATGAGTTAGAAAAAGGATGTTCTAGATCCGCGGTTCTCAAACTGTGGTTCTGAAGCTTGTGGATTGCTAAACCAGGTAAGCCCCACACTGTTGGTGAAGAACTTTGTTTACTGTTGGCAAAAAAGCTGATGTATTGTGTGTGGAGAAAAAGCTGCTAAACAGCTTGACCTGCTGCCCATTTCGAATGACACAGTCACTCGTAGAATTATTGATATGGCAGATGATGTCAAAAGTATGCTGATAGAGAACGTTAAGATGAGCAGATGCTTTTCACTGCAATTAGTTGAGTCTGTAGATGTTGTTGATTTGGCCAATTCGCTAATTTACGTTAGATATGAGATTGAGGGTATGTCCAATAAGAATTTTCTGTTCTGTAAGCCGCTACCAACAAGAACTAAGGAGAACACCTCAGCTTCTGAATGAATTTATCGAAGAGAATGAAGAGAAGTTTTAAGCTGAACGATACTGATTAGTGAACTAATGATCAATTCATTGGTGAATCCTAAAAAATAATCGAACAACTGACAAAAGTAATTTTTAAACTTGAGCACTTAATAGAAGTGTATGCAACATGAATTCTGGTGTAATGGCTTGTGTACAGGTATGTGTTCAAAGCTCTGGTGTGGCTGTGTGACAGAGAATGTGTCAGATGATGGTGCGAGTGTGTTTAGCCAATCAGATCGGCCTGTTAATCAAGTAAATCAAGGGCCCCTTCACACAGAAACTGTTGAAGCTGACTGTTATGAAGAGAGCAGGAAAAGAAGATCTTGGAGGACCTCCAAGAAAGATGTCAGGTCATCTGCCATTTGCCATTCATCTCATATTCCCATTTCTGTTTCCTCTTCTCTGCATTTTTGTTTTCCTTCTCGTGATCAAATATTCTTATCCTTATGTAGCGGCAATGCTTGTTAATAAGACAGAATTAAGTGTTGCGGTGCTTTCCCAAATGAGGCCCCATCTCTCTGTTCATCTCTGTGGTGCAGCCACAGAGAAACTATTCATGCAGGCTGATTTAAAGATGTTTTCTTTTGATAAGGGACAGCTCCCAAATGGGGATGCACTTAGCTAAGCCTGGCTATCATGATCAATGGTCATCCATTGGCGCCTATCTGTCTAGGGAGTGCCAGATGGACATCTGGACTGCATTCCTAAGTGTCAGGAGTAAGTGACTCATATCTCACCTTGATCAACCAATCAGGGACTGGTAGGGCCGAGTAACCCACGTGGAACTCTGATGCCCATGGAACTTTCAGCCAATGAACGAGCTGAAGTTCCTCCAGGTAAAAACAGGCAACACAGAGGGCCTGGGAGAATTCTGTGGACTTTTCTAAAGGGAATTCAAAGGAGAATTCCAGGGCAGGACGGCCCAGGAGCAGAAGGCTCCCAAGGGCAGGACATTCTCGCAGCGCGCCTCCTGACCATCCTGAGACTCAGCCCGGACAACCACGGAACGGCCAGTGTGTCCGAGTGCCAGAACTTTCCTTTGTTCTAAGAGTCTAGAGTGGAGGTTGCCAGAGAGTAACCAGCAGCAGGCCTCGTGAACAGGTCAGAACTGTGGACAGCTGAATCACTATTCAGAACTAGCTCTTCGTCAGGAACGAACCGGTCCTCTTCCTGACTTGCTGGGACCCACAGTCATCTTTTCTCCTGTGCGCAAACTTTGCTAGTTAAAGCCAACACTAACTACCCGGTCAGTGAGCATCAGCAGCACACCATCGCAAGCCGCACAGCACAGCTTGGCACCGAGCCAGAGAGCGGGGATTGGACAGCAACAGCCTGAAACTGTTTCTTTGTTCCCGCAGGAGATCTGAATCCCCAGAGATTGGATGAGTATTCAACTTCACTGCATTACTGCTCGAGAATTCAATTGTTATCCCAACCAGTTGATATCAATTTAATTCCTAAGAGTTATGTACTTGTTTTGAGTATCTAATGTAGAAGTTATAACCAAGTTCATTAATGAAACGGTCTAAATGAATGATATACTGAACGTATGTCCTCTTGATATATGTAACTCTTTGTAACTGACTGAATATATACCTTTTGTATTCTGATAACCCTCTCGATAAGATCTGTTAAGTTTATATGCATATTCTATGTATTAATAAATGTATCCTCGTGTATTAGTACCTGTGTGCGTTGTTTGAGTTATATCGCATGGTTGGATTCTAAGGCCATTAAAAGAATCATTTTGTGATTTACTGCTACAATTAATAATTGTCCCAGTAAATGCCCAAACCCTACAGAACTGGTGCCTTCAGAGAGTACACTACACTTTTTTCTTCAGCATCTGCTGCACATGTGCTTCTTACTCCCTCTTATTTTGTCTAACCCACCCACCACCTGTCCAAATTCTGTGTCTCAGGCTCCAGATCTTAACCATCACTAAATTTGATTACTACAAACAGGGTCCTGATTCCTGTTCTCTAGCATCCAACACAATGCAAAGGATGTCTCCATGTACCACCCCACCCCTCACAACAATCTTTAAAATGGCTGCTGTTACCCCTGTGCCTAAAAAAACAAATATGGCCCTGGACAAACTAAACAGTTTTCACCCTATATCCAACGTGCCTTATCTTGCAAAACTTTTAGAATGTGCTGTTGCAATTCAATTAAACAACCATCTCATTGCCCACACAATCTTCAAACATTTTCAATATGGTAGTAGTTTCAATCTACTACCCACATTTGCTACTGGATTACTCTGTGATGAACAGGTTTTGAACACAGAAGGGAAATTCATGGATAAGAATAGTATTTTCATATATGTGGAAACTACAATATGTAAGTTTATTACAAAGATTCAGATGGTTTCTCATTCATTGTTTTGTTCTTCACAAATTGTTGTACTGAATGCATTGTTGCATTGTTATCTGAATCATTCAAAAACATTCAGTTGGTAAAATTTAACCTTTTTGATATTTATTAAAAGAATGGCATAAATTAATCCAAATGTGTAATGGCAAGAAATGTTCATTAATTTATTAATATTATTTGTTCACTATTTCATTATAACACATTATAGCCACTTCTCCACATCCATCCATCTACTGCCAGATGATTGTCTACAAATGGAAAACATTTAATTGCTGTCCTGCCAGGATTTCAATAGAAGCTACCTGAAACATCATCCAGGAAGTCACAATGTACAACATAGTAAGATCTAAAGATCTGTAGGCCTCTGTTACTGTAGCTGATATACAGGAAGTGTTACCATCAGTAAAATAAAATACTGGTTTATAAAAATAACTTTGACCAATCTCAAATTCTTCAAAAAGCATCTGGATGATCCCCAAGACTAATGGAAGAATGTTCTATGCACAGATGAGTTAAAACGTGAGCTTTTGTACAACAATGAGAAAAGTTTTTTTTACAGTATAATGAAAAAGAAACACTGCCTGCTGGCATGCGTATCATGGTTTGGGGCTGCTGCAGGATCAAATCATGAATTTGATGTTGTATCAGTAAGCACTGGAGAAGAATCATCTAAAGAACATCCATTTTTGAAACTGAAGCTGAGCTGAAAGTGGGTCGTGCGTTTTGTAATATTCCACATATATTTTTTTCTATGCATTGTACATGGTGGGTAATTACTGAATTTAATGTAAAAAACATGTACACTTACCTTAGAAAATAGATTATAACTACAAAATGATGGAATATACAATAATGTATTCTATTGTATTTTCTCCTTTGTGGAATTTTTCACAACCATTAAGTGTCTATTGTAAAGATTAAATACTTTAAAAACAAGCAGTTTTCAGGATGCATTCCAGGACTAGACAGTCAGACTAAGAAAACTTTGAATGCTATCGTGGTATTTAAATATTTACATAGACATGGTTTCTGCATAAAATCAATATTGTTCTAAGAAAATATACTGAGTGGTTTCTCAGTTAACAGAATTGTCACGGAATGGCTCCGCAATCCATCTTGGGTTTGTAATAAGACCCTCTGCAAGCGGTAGAGTCTGGAGGAAAGGGAGATGTGCTATGGTGAAAACAAACAAGGGTTAATTCGTGCAGCAAACAGGGACAGTTCATGCAGCAGGGAAAAAAGACACAGGTATCCAAATCCAAATGGGTCCATAGGAGAGTCAGGGCACAGTCCATGGGTCCGAATCAGGGAAATACATCCAGTGACGACTCGAGGTTAAAATCCCAGGAAGGGGAAACACAGACATGACAAGACCTTGGAATCATGGGGTGAGGTCCTCCAAGACAAGAATTAGTCACAGATAAGGGTTGTTCATGTCAATGATGGATACGATAAAGAACTGTTACTGTATGTTCAGAAATGATTAACTCAGAGCTATAGTAAGGATTACTAGCACAGCTCTGCTAACAATTTCACAAACATTATTGTTCTTAACCCAAAACTGGCAATTGATAAAAACAAGAAACATGATAGTATTCACACACATCACTTTCCTCAATTCCACTGTCCCGAAGAAGACCTGGAGTTGATATACTGATGATTTGATAAACTGATGACCTCTCTTTCACTGTGTAGTAATAAAGTGAAATGAAAATTAGAATTAAAATTACAATACATCTGAGTAATTAGGGTAAGGCAGCTATCTCCATTGTACTGTACATTTACAATAATTGCATACAGTTGTAATAACACTAATAAGATATAAGACATGAATGTTATTTTAGAAATATTATATTCATAACTTATAATGGTAAAATGTATTTTGATGTTTTATGACAGATAATAAAATATTTCCAGCCTATTATAATTTAAATAAAGTAAGCAGTCAAATATGATGTACATAGAAGTCATAGAAGTGATGAGGGCACCCACTGAGTCTTACTGAGGAGACCTGACTTCTGCAGATACATTCCTACTTTTTCAAAGTTGTTGTTGGTGTAGTAGTTGGCTAGAAATCAGCATCCACAGAGAAATTCAAAGGCATTTAATCTAGAAAGGGAAGGAGAAAATCCACACAATGTAGGTAAAAGAGCTACACAGGCAGTAAATAAAATGTCAAAGTAATAAGATACTTCAACCTTAATTCTAGGAAGCAAAAGGAACAAAGTACAACAGAAGCAACAGTGAGATGTGATGTAATTGCAGTGAAAAACAGCTTTCAGACAGTTCAGGTGATGAATACAACATTACTGGGACCATGCTATTGTGGATGTGTAGAAACAGCAAGAAGTAGTAAAATAAAGTATATAAATGAGATAAGGCTATTTGGTCCATCTGGCTAAACAGCACTATACAATCAAGAAGAGTATTCAGGCACAGAAATAAGTCAATTGAATCAGTATGAGTCAGATTTGCAAAAGAGTATCTTCTTAGTGTCTATCTTAATGTGACCTGCTTATCAACATTCCTGTTTATGATATCCCACTCTGGGGTGTGTCATACACATATTATTTTAATTTAAAAATAAATGTTGAGCCAGGAATAGCTCAACTTGTTAGTTTACCAATAGATTGTGTTTTCTGGAAAAGATCAGGAAACATAATCAATAGTATACTGTATAACAATGGCATTTCAGTTAAATATGCACTCAATCAAGTAGTTTGATATCCGAATTAAAACTTAAGATAAAAGCTGAAACAAACTCCGTGAAAATGCACATGGAATTCCAATATATGCAATCCAGTCTTCTTATTTTACAATGCTGATTATTTTTTTGTTCTCCTCTAAGTTTCAAAAAGCAAGCAATACTTAAGCTGCCAGGAGTCTTGCAGCTTCAGAAGCTTCCATTGTTCTGAAGGGTGTTATTTCAGTGTGTCACCAGACATCAGGACAACACAGCAGCTCATCATCCATTCCTGGTAATAATGATCAATGAGCAAATGGGACCAAAAGATCGGGAACAGAGACACAAAAAGAAATACACATTTCACCAGGATTGTTACAGTACTAAGTGACAGAGTGAGAAGAATATAAAATCTCATAGTTGTTTTCATGACATTGCAAAATTGTAACAGCTTAATCAAAACATATGTAATGCTTGTTCTACTTTAAGCTGCATCAACCAGCTGTGACTAAGACTTCCAAAGGGAGAACAAGAGATTGTTTTGCTGGAGATAAGTGGGCTCAGAGATAACTTTGTGTTCTGTATCTTATTAACCAACAGCATCCTCTGTGAGCTCCTATTTTTCTGGAAGAGTTTGCATCATTATTAAAGAGCACTGCATCATCTGTCTGAGGAGTCCAATGCCTTTATTCTGCTTCACAGTATAAGGGATCTCAGGATGATAAAGTGTAAATGACCTTTTCATTCTGCATGTTCATTACATTACAGAAGAATTTCAAGCTGATCATGTCCTGACAGGACACGGAACCTCGTGATTTTTGCTCCGTCATGCTGACTCGTCATCCACTGCATCCTCCATTGCCAATGAATAATTGCAGTACTGACAACAGAGATTGGCAGACCGATGTCAGTTGTATATGAAAGAATTCAAACTTTTTAAAATTTCTTTAAAAGACAACCTAGAAAATGTACTATTAGTGTGGGGTTGCCCTTTTATATTGTGTCTTTGCAAAGCTTTCTGTAAAAATTGCCAAAAACATGACGTATACTGTTTTTTTTAAAAGTACCAGAATATTTTCAAATCAATATGAACCTATGTTCACAATGAACTAAAAATAAAAGAGCCTCCTGCAGAAGGCAATGTACTGCTAATGTTCTGGCCAAAAACAAGACTGTGGGAAATGCAGGACTGGGTTGTGCTGAATGATTTGTCGAATGAGAAGCATATTCATGTCAGTAAAGAACCTTTGACTTTCATTAAAAAATATCCAAGACTGATTATGAGGAAAATTAATATTGACTCCATAATTTCGAAAAGGTAGGCTCCCAGGGTCCAGAAAAAACATCCAGTCTAAGTTTTGGTCCATTACCTCCCATAATTAATAATAATTAAGGAACAAAGTATCGTTTTAATTAATAAAATAATATGTAAAATGTTAATCAGTCTTTATGAAATTATATAATTAAAATAAGATTAAATTTAAAACGGGCAGCAAGGTGGTACAGTGGTTAGTATTGCTGCCTTGCTGTGCCTTGTCCCTGGGTTAAATTCCTGGGGTGCTGTCTGCATGAAGTTTATATGTTCCTCTCATGTTTTTGTGGGTTTCCTCCAGGTGCTCCAGTTTTATCCCATGGGCCAAAGACATACATGCACCCTCCCCTACATATTTCAATCAGAATTCAAACTCTGCATCTCTTGTGGACGAACGTTTGGAAAAACCTTTGATTCCGATAACCTCCTCAGGCCAAACATTCCAGCATATATTGAGAGTTGAAGCCTTCAGTTTGTGTAATGTATGCAAAACGTTTTCGATGTACAATACAATGCTGTATCTCTACATGCTGAACACCTAGAGACAGTGATTTTGCTTATAAAATGATCTCAGGTTCAGAGTCTGCAACAATGTGGTGGTAATCTTGGACAAATGCATAATTTCAATATTCAGATGGAAGAGATTAAAATCTTTGGGGTGGCCTGGGATATTATCCCCATTAAGGAGAATGTTGAATGCCAACTTCTTTAAGTGCAGGTACTATAACACTTGACTGCAGTACATTGTGGAATCATTTATAAACAGTGGCTCAATCACACATACCTTTTAGGTTTGCCTTCCAATACACTGGTAGAGACCTCTTGATCTTGTCTTTGTGCAACTGATTCACCCCCTTTTGGTGGTAACATACAGTAGCAGCAGAATCTGCACATAAACATAAACCCCTGAGGTTAAGGGAGATTAATCAGTCCCGGGAACCACCCTAGTGTTACTCCCTAGCCTCCCCAGTGGCCTTCCTTTTGCTTCCCATTAAACTCCCTGTTATAACTCCTGTGAGCAGTGGAAATTCCTCACCCAGTCAATTTCTTTAGATCAGTCTCGTTCCCACCTGTATTCTTTTTTACCAATGAGCAGACACAGAAGCAACCAATACTTCTACTTGGTAAAACAAGTCTTTATCAGACTTCATTCCACACCAAGATATTATAACATTTTTAATAAATGCTCCCCAAGGATCTCAACCTGAGTTCTTCTGCACTTACTGTCCAGACTGTGAAAGTCATGATGGGAAACTCTTCACTTTTCTTTAATTCCCATGTAGGAATACAGGGAATATATCCCTGGGACTGTCATAATGCCACCCTCTGGTGTTTCAACCCCCTTTTCCACAGTCCTGACTCGTCTGCTCTACAACTCTTGTTGACTAATGGTGGCACTAATCACCCAGAACATTCAAACACATCAGCAGAGTTAACCTATATTCTCTGCCAAAACAAGCCAATCGTACTGGGATTAAAAACCTACTCTGAATAAACCTTTCTCCTCAGTGTTTTTCTTGAGTTAATTTGGGAATTTGAGAATTCACTGCCTTCAGTTATACAGAAGTTTCACGTTATACAGTCCCAACCACTTCTTCAAGTTTTTTTAATTGTGACTTTCCATGAAAGCATCCTTACTTCCTCCTCCAGTATTTGCTGTTTGTGAAATCTTATTGCATGTTCAAGAATCTCTCCCCCATTAACAGCAACATTTTGTCAACCCTGATCTTAATGTTCACAGTTCTCTCTCCAATAATGGGATCACACCAATTCACGCACAACATTTTCTAACTCATAGGTGTCTATTTATTTTCCTTTCACTTCTGTAAACATAACTTATAGATGATTCATTTATACCATATTTGCTACAAACAGAAGGCATGCTTTAACATTTTGCTAACATATCCAACGACTCACCTTTCACACATAAAGACATCACTATTCTCTGCTCCTCTTTTGGGTCATTACCACCCAGTATAGAATTCAAAATACTTGGGCATTGGTAATTAAACACTTTTATTTCATAGCTGTCATTTTAGAACAGGACAGAACTAATACTAATACCAAGACAATACTAGCAGTGCCATCAGAAAGCATCATTATGCTAACAACTAATTGAGATAATTGCTACATCCCCATAGAATAACAGTTGTTTTCTCCCAGTTAGCCCATAACATTCTAACTAGTTGCATTATAAGTATTTGAAACATTTCTAAATTGCATTTAATCAAATTAAATGTCCAAGGTGCCTTAAAATTGAAAGGCCTAAAGGGCACAGTTTCATCCAATTTAAAATCCATGTTTTATACTTCTTACTATATGTTTTACTATATGTTTTTTTCTCAAAATTATCATCAAATATGCCTTTGCATTGTGCTGTATCAGTCAAATAAATACAGCGCTTAAATGAATTTTATCATTCATCTGCAAATTGCTATGATTGATGGGGGTACTTGAAAAGAGAAACTAGTTACATGGGATGGTTAACTCGGGAAATTCTCAGCTGTTGTTCTCATTTAATCTCATTCCCAGCTTCCACTTCTACGGTGTTAGGAAGACTGGTAGTGTCAGAGGTCATGCAGATTTTGTTTCATTTTCAAGCCAGCTGCTCTAAAGCCTGGTTAATTTTCACAGTTATGTTCCCATGCTGATTGCATGCCTGTGTTTATCAAATTGCATGTACTTCCACCATGTGAGCTTTTTATTTACACTAATTATGAATCAAGTGTGAGTTTCCATAAGAAAGGAGCCAGCATTTACTGTGAATAAAGAAATAGTGTATATAAATCTTCATATTATTACCTCATGATCCAGGAAATATATATTTTTTTTAATTTATAAGCTGTGACAAAATTTGGGACAGAAATGGACTAAGAGTTCTAAGAAGTCTCTACCTACTCTAATCCTGACTATAGATTTTTGCTTTTAATAATAATTCCTTACACTTATGCAGTATAGAAGGCAGCTCCACAGCCGACTCATCGTGTTTCTTTTCTTCTGTTTTCAGCATGGAATAATTATAATAATAATAATTGCTTACACTTATATACGGTAGCACTTTTCTGGACACCCCACTCAAAGTGCTTTACAGGTAATGGGGACTCCTCTCACCACCACCAATGTTCAGCATCCACCTCCTGAATGATGCGATCAGCCATAGTGCTCCAGTACGCTCACCGCTCACCACACACCAGATATCAGTGGGGAGGAGAATAGAGTGAGTGGATACCGGGGTAACACCCCTACTCTTTTCAAGAAACACCCTGGGATTTTTAATGATGATAGAGATTCAGAACCTCACCTTTAGTTTTACGTCTCATCCAAAGGACGCCGCTTTTTTACAGTACAGTGTCCCCGTCACTATACTAGGGCATTAGGACTCGCACAGACTGCAGGGTGAGTGCCCCCTGCTGGCCCCTCTAATACCTATTAATACCTCTTCCAGCAGCAACCTTAGTTTTTCCCAGGAGGTCTCTCATCCAGGTACTGACCAGGCTCACAACTGCTGAGCTTCAGTGAGCTGCGAGGTGTAGGGTGATAAGGTTGCTGAATCACAGGGTGATATAGCTACTGGCATATAAACTTGTACCCTGAACAGGAATCGAACACAGATCTTCTGGGTGAGTGGCATACACCAAACTCACTGTGCCAAAACTTTATTTTTCTCTGCCTAATCAGGGAACACTGATTAGTTGAGTACTAATTGCAACAGTTAGCTGGTTTCTCAGCCTATACATGTGGAAAACACACCTTTTTGTCTTCTGGTTTTGGGAAGACCGGAATCTTTTAGATTCGCTATGTAAGGGAGGAAGGGAGGAAGGGGGTGAGAGAGGAACCTTGTGCTGCACTTCATGAATACTATAAGAATGTTTGTGTGGCTGTGGAAAATAAACTTACACAATTGAAAGACTTTAGCCAGTGGTGACAAGGCACCCCCCAACCATCACAAAGCATTTAACCTTCTGACAATTTAAGGAGGTCAAGGCGATGAAGGAGGTCTTGATCCAGTAGTTCAGAAAATGCGTTTTACAAAATCAGTCTTTAAGTCAGTCTTAAATCTCTGATTGATACAAAAGCTGGTGTGTAGCAGTCTCTTGAATGCATACCTTGTCACTAGTCGCTTATCAATTGTGACATAATTCTTGGATGTACAATTTGGTGAAAAAGTACCACCTTGATATTTTGTGGTTTGACCTTTGTCATAGTACTAGTTGAAGTACTGTAATACAATAATTGCACCAGCATGTATAGGCTCCTGAAGAAGACTCCACAGCAAAAATGTTCTTTTTTATTTTCCTTTTAGCATGGAATAAACCTTTATTTGTTCTTTTATAGATAAAACTAACTTCACTTGACAAACAACACACAAAAAATCTACTTTATTGTTTAAAAATAGCCAGTACTCAATAACTGTTTGTAAAAGTAATACACCCTTAGTCCAAATATCTCAGTTAAGAGGGTATGTAGAATCAGATGCGCCGAAGATCTTCAGGAGTGATTACTATAGTGTAACAGAGTTTAAGTCTGGAAGATGTCTGAATGTACCTGTGGTGATCGTTGGCTCAGTCTGATATCTCAGAAGGAAATAGAAGGCCAACAATGGATCTTCCCAGGAATATTTTAGTTTCTTGGAAAACAGCTGTAAATCATAAGAAAAAGGCTTTCTCTTCTAGTATGTGAGAGAGAAAAGAGAATGAGTGCCTTAGCTGCAGTGCTGGGTGAGGATCTGAACAGAATGAAAAGACAACCGCATGGGAATTTTATGTAGCTGCTCCTTCTGAGTAGGACCAGCTGTGGATAATGATCTTGTAATTCATGTCCACTTGGATGTCGGAGAAGTGAGGACAAAGCTGAATTCTTTATCTCACTCTGCCCTCTAGTGGTGATCAGTGTTTTTTGGCTTCGTAATTCTCCTCTGTGCAACAGTATTTACTAGGGTAAAGCAACTATATCTATTGCACAGTGTCTCGCACAAATGTTTAGAACCTTCCCATGGCATCTCATTTTGTGAGATTCTGAAAGATTATTATCAATATGAAAAATTATTCCATTATAATAATACACATTATTTAAACTTCATATTTTATTCAAAGCTGAAATAATTGGACTGTGAAGTTCTTAGGCTAAATTTCAGTAAATAACAGCAACAGCTAAAGAAAAACAACTGAAATATGTTGAGGAGTGTTTAGATAGGTCAACTCAATATTTGAGTAATTTCTCAAATATTTGAGAAATTTGCACATCATTCATACCTCTGTATTTAATTTCCCAGAAGATGCTTGGGCATCTCTACTGAACTACAGTTTTCAAGTGTTTTCACAGATTGTCAAATCTTGAGGATAAGCAAAGACTGTAAAAAAGGAAATTCAAAAAGATTACTTAAAATTTGAGAGTGGTAAAACAGCTGGCACATGACTTTTATCTTAGTCAAGTAAAGGGCTTTTTAGTTCAGGTGGGTAGCTGCGTCAGCATGCGTAGGCTGCAAAGGAACAAGTAATAGGTTTATTCCATGCTGAAAAAAAGAAGAAAGAGAACACGTGTTCTCTTTCTTCTTTTTTTCAGCATGAAATAAACCTATTACTTGTTCCAAAGGGCTTTTTATACAGGTAGCAAATATAAACAATAAATATGGTTACTAAATACAAGGCAGGATACAGTATAACCTGAGCATTAGTTATATGTTTTAGATAATGTTTTCTAAAAACACTCTAAAAAATAATGCCCACAAGTCAGTAGGAAGCAATGTTCCTGTTCTTACAGTACATCATTAAAAAAGGAGAGAATGTTTTTAGCAAGAGTATTCAGCATATTAGGTTTGGTAATTTGGACAAATTATGATAGAGATTAAATGAGCCAATGAATAATAAAAAGATTGTGCGTTTAATACCTAAAAAGGATTGAGTGCACTGGATGCTGATCAGTGCTACCACAACCCTTATAGAAGTCCCCAAAAATAATAATACAGATTTCTTCAAATATTAAATTAAGTTAACAGCAAAGTTTCATGACAAGTCAAATATATAGTTGTATGTATTTCCACATGCAGTATTTCAGAGGAACACTGAAAGTGAATTAAATGCATTAGAAGCTTGTGTGATGCGGGCAATGGAATGTTAGTCCCCGAACAGGTCGCAGCAATTGTAGCAGCTATCTTGAAACTGGATTTCATATCCAAGGTATTTAGTACAGCTTTATCAATATGAATAATTATTCCATTATAATAATAATAACAACAACAACAACAACAACAACAATTATTATTATTGTTGTTGTTGTTGTTGTTGTTGTTGTTGTTGTTGTTGTTGTTGTTGTTGTTATAATGGAATAATAATAAAAACTGAAATTAATCCCAACCCAATGCACCTGGATGGCACTATCTAATAATAATAATAAAGTAAAAAGTAAAGTAAAAAAAACAGAAAAGACAATGGCATTTATAAATGCTAAATACTACTGTATGTTTCTATCTGTTCTACACAGATATACAGTGTACACAGAATGGTACACTGTATATTGATTGTCCTTAGATGTTCTGCTTAAATCACAATTTAGAGCACAGGAAGGGATAACAGATAGAATTACATTTGTAAAAGAGTGCATGCAAGGTCATAAAATTGCTTTTACTTCTATCAATGCATCTTTTAACCAATTTTTTTTTGCTCATTCAATAATTATTAAATACTGAATCTATGTATTGGTGCCCATATGAAATGACATTTTTCAAAATAGGACATCCTGTAATCTATAACTCATTCTGATGTTATTTGTTCCTATTTCATTGGATGCATGAATAAATCTACAGTATATGGCACTGTAAATCAATAATAGCGGGAAAAGTACAATAATTGCTTGTGTAGTCGTTTTCTTTGGAGGGATTTTCAGTGTCTGTATTTTAGATTTTTTTTCACCTGCACATGTAGTCCATCGTCAGAGAGGCCAGTTGTCACAACCGTAAGTCCCTCCTCTTAAGGGCCCTCCGGCTCTTTCCTGTTTTGGTTGATTTTTCTGCATCTGCCTCCTGTTCTAGCCCCTCCCTATATACTGTAAGCCAGACACCCCTACCATTCTGAGCTCAGCTTTGGAAGATGGACTCCCAGGAGCCTGCCTACCAGAGGGTCCAGGGGTGGCCTGATGGCATATGCTTCACAATGGCGTCCTGACAATCTGGGTCGGGGGCTGGGAGCGCCTGGCCCAGTTACCCCTTTTTTATTCCCTGTCCCTGCACCAGATCCCGCTCCGGTTTCTAACTTTTGTCTCATCTGTCTTGGATGGATTACCCGGTTATGGACTTTTGCTCCCACTCTGGATTTCCTACGGACTCTCTTAAGACTGTTGCATGGACCACGCCCCCCCGAGCACTAGCGCAACATTGACACACCCCCCTGTTCTTCTACCAGCCCCTTTCCTAGTTAAATCATTAAATTTATTGATTCTTACACATTGTCATGGAAATCTCCTCTTGATTTTGGTCTAGCACGGGAAAGCAATATTTAGTTTAAACAGACCCTAGAGTGAAAAGGTCTTGTGGCCAGTCATCACCCTGTCCATCAGTACATGCGAGGGCAAAAACACTGGAAATTATGGCAGGAAATGTATTAAGTTATAAGCATTTCTGTCCTGTAAGACTTTCTTATGAGATGACATCTGTAATTTTAAATAAAGAGTAATGGAAAGTTGAGCCAATGTGTGTTCTTCCCTGTACCATTTGTTCTGGTACATGCTTTCAAGTGTCTGCGAGGTTTCTTCTAATTGTTGGGACTATGTTTGTTCCTTCTGAACCTTCCTGGATTGAAGCTGTTAAAAGGAAGAATTGGGTAATTGAATGTTGTGTTACATGTCCTACCTTTTGTCGATCTAATGCAAATAGGCCCCAAGGTACCTGTTTTATAACCATTCCTGCAGATGTGGTGTAGTATCTCCTTTGAAAAACAGAAGTTACATTTCCCTACTTTCCTATGCTTTCCTATTTGCTATGAGCCTTTTCTTAATACATATAAATAAAAATAAACACAGACAAAAGACTTGTGATGCTATAAGTATTTATTAAAGAAGTAGAAATATCAATTACTAAAGGTACAGGAAATAACCCCATTATAGAAAATAATTATTCTCAGAGTGATAAATAACTATTTCTAGCCATATTAGTCTTAAATCCCCTCCAGTAACAATAGATTTTCTTGTGGCTTAAGGATTAATGGCACAAATGTAGGCAAATTGATTGTTGCAATTCATATCATTCCAGTTTTCGTGATCTGAAAGACAGAAGAAGGAAGAGCTAAGAAACTTTCAAAGTACACACCAGCCTCTAATAACTTTATCAAGGGTTTTGCCTCCCAAGACTTTATCACACAATGAAATAAACACCCTTGCTTGTGGCCCCAGAACCTGATGCAACATTTTTCTATCTCTGCACAAGTTGGAGAATGCAGCTCATGCTCAGGGAAACGCCTGACCTCTGTCTCCAATATGTTGTGTCAGATCACCTCCCGTTCCAAAAAAAACCCCTCAGAGTATCTTTTCAATGCCCTCTTTTTCTCCATCTAAAAGGGCCCTGGTAACCCCTTCCTCGTTTGAGTGAAAGAAACCAAAATGAGACTCTGACCATATTGAATGACACAATGGCAGTTCCAGTCAGTCCAAGATAGAGACATGACATGATTCTCAAGGATACACCCGATCCCCTATTTTAGAACAACACTTCTGCTTAGTTTAGAGTGAAAGAATTTTGTTTCCTGACAGCTTTCTCGCAGGTTACTACTGAGTACTTTACATTCCTGGCTACTCCAAATCTGCACTATCGAGTAGGCCCTGCATCTGTGTCTGATGGTTGCAGTATCAGAATCATGCAAGTTTCAGGTCTCCATTTTTGCCAACAAGCACTTTACCAATTTATTTCTTGGTAAGGCTCAGACCTACTTGATTGTGAATCATACTGTTATGAAATTCTAAGAGTGTTATCTACATTGTCACATTTACTTATTCTTGTAAGCTTGTGTGCTGTTTTACCTTTTCTAACTGAATTAATTTAACCAGGGTGCAACATGTACAGGGAATCCACATTTTATACACTCTAATTTGTACATTTGTGGTTTAATGCACCACAAAAATATATAAAATGTCTTAAATTAGGACAAAATAGTTCTCCCTTTAACACGTGGTCAAGGTCAGCAACATGATGGAGTATTAGAGACAATATACACAGTGTGACACAGTTGCACACAAGATAAAAAGCAACTCCAGGGTGACACAAAGGCAGCTTAGTGATTTATGTCTTGGTTATTTACCACCCATCATTTATCTTCCATCATTTCACGCTTAATAAATACATTATTTTATTTTATAGTAGTTAAAATGGGTAGCTGTGTCAGTATGCATAGGCTGCAAAGGCTGTGGAGCCTTCTTCTGGTGTATTTTATTTTATTTTGTTTTTATTTTCTGTACCCTATGTTTATATTGAATAAAAGCGAAAATAAAATCAATAGAACCCTAAAACAGGTGGCCCAGTGGACAGCATTGTAGTCTAGAGGCTTTGGGGCCATGAGTTCAGTTCCTGGGGTACTGTGTGCATGGAGTGTGGGTGTTCTCCCTGAGTTCATGTGGGTATTCTCTGGGTGCTCCCATTTCCTCCCACTGTCCAAAGATATGCTAGTAGGTTAATTGAATTCTAGGAAAATTGGCCCTGGTGTGAGCGTCGTATTCAGGGTGTATCCTGCCTTGTGCCCTTTGCTTGCCAAGACAGACTCAAGCTCCCCGTGGCTCTGTGGCTAAGGATCTGCCCCAGTGGCTGGAAGGTTGCTGGTTCAAATCCCAGAGCCGGCAGAGGAATCCTACTCTATTGGGCCCCTGAGCAAGACCCTTAACCCCAATTGCTCCAGGGGTGCTGTACAATGGCTGACCCTGTGCTCTGACCCCAAGCTTCTCTCCCTGTCTGTGTCTCATGGAGAGCAAGCTAGGGTATGTGAAAAGATGAATTCCTGATACAAGAAAATGTATAGGGCTAATAAAGTGATGTTATGTTACTGGATAAAACAGTAAATGGATCGATAGTCTCAATGTATTTAAAAGGACCAAAAATAGTTGATACTGTAAGTCCAGATGTATCTGTGGGCACATGACCCCTGTATCTTTTAACCAGCTCACCAGCCACCACTAACACAGTATTCCTTTCATTTTAATTGTTTGAGGGGAGTTCAACCCTCTTTAACATGCATTCTTATGTGGATTAATTTTACATTTATGCTTTGCTGAAGTACAAACACACTACTGTTGTAAAGGTAGTTCTTCTCTAACACAGCTTCCTACTTGAACATCTTACATTTATAATGTTCTACACTTTTGTACCGCATTTTCAAATGGTTTACTTTTGTTATACAAAAAAAGTCATGCAGACCATCACACAGTTCTGCAAAGAGTCTTATTATCCCAATATGTGAGGAGACAGTTTTCAATTCCAGAGTTGCTGGGCTCCCATGCATTCCACTTGGTGAATGCCCATTTTGATCCGTCACTCCAGAGCCATTTGCCCTCCTATTCCGCCACACCACAAACGACAGAAACGAATAAAAAAGAGTTTAAATGAATAACTCTGGCAATCGATATCTTGAAATTATTGTTGTGTCACAAACAGCTTTTAGACATATGTGTTGAGTTATTGCCATTCTTTCTCTGATTTTTGCATAAAATACAGTATGTCTCTACCTGTTTAGTCACAGAAACATTAAATATAACCACAGCATTACATCCATGGCTAGTTTACTAAAACATATTAGACTATCACTTTTATACAACAAGAACTGATACTTAAAAACAATTCTGTCACACATGCAGAATACAAAACATAGCAAATGCCATCTCAATGCATTGTGAAACAAAAAAAATACATTGTAGAACATGAAAACCATGTTTGAATAAGAATATGAAAGCTATATTTACATACTTTATGCAGTATTCTGCATGAATCTAAATACCTTATAACACATATTGTAGCCTCACTAATTGTTGTTTCTCTACTGTTCAAGTCAGAGTTGCTAAATCTTCCATCTCACATTTAATAAATACATCTATTAAATTTATTATAGTCCGATTATATTTACTATTATAGGATTACTCAGTCCTTCATGAACATTGCATGAATAAATAAGGTGCTTAACACTGTGCTTGGACCACATATAAATCATTCCTACACTGGAAATAAAGCATTTGTCTGCCTTTCACAATAAATACTCATCCCTTGACATTGCAGCAGGTGGTTTTGCTACAACCTTCCTGGTTTGCTGTGTTTTCTTTTATCATGATGAAGTTATTCCACCCAAACCTCTTCAGCCAACTACACAATTCCCACCAAGAGCATCCACCTCCTCTAACCTCGGGGAAAAATCTAACTCTAACTATTCACAGAGTAAACTGTGGGGAGTGCTATCTGTGCTTCTCCCTTTCTGCTCTTCCTTTCTATAACCAAAAAGCCTGGTGGCTCCTCAGATATTGCTCTCAGGATGGCGGCTAGACGTAACCATAGGGAGAGTTAACCATGTTTCAACCCTCATATGCAACCAACTTTTTTAAAATTCCATTCTGTCTAATCTCTGGACAAATACTTAGCTTCTTAACCTTTGGAGCATTCATAAGGGAGAGTTAATCATGTTTCTATCGCTCCAGCTTCCCCACTGCAAGAACACCCAGAAGTGTGAAACTGGTCTTAACCCTGATCTACTGGCCAACCATTTCAACCAAGAGACCATTCCAATGTAAAGAGACTTCTTAACTGAATACGGTCCATAACCAATGTAGAGAGAAAGCCCCAATCTGCAACAGCTGCAGCAAAAGAGTCTACAGTCCCGTAATGCAAATGCAAGTATTTAATCTGCATGAAAATGCCTACACCTACAGTATTCTACTTTAAATAAACTTAAAACGTGACTTGAAGGCTGCTTCCCAGATTCCTAAACTTTTCAAACTCCAGCGAGTGACAGCTATTCCATTACAATGGAACTGTAAACCGTTAAATGTTATTTGAATTCCCACTACTAATTCAAGCTGTAATCATTCTGTACTTTCATCAGAATATCAATAAAAAAAGTAATCTTGCGTATAACATAAGGAAAGTTAAATATTAGAGGAGGTCATTTAACACATCTAGGTCTTTACTGGAAGTTACTATGTGTTGCTTTTTTTTAAAGAAGCTAAGGTGTCAACAATGTGGCTGCATTACATGTTCCAGAGTCCCACAACCTTTGGTCTAAAAGTACTTTCTACTGTATTTTAAGTTTTAAATGCACCCCTCTGTACTTTTCAATTATTTTAGTTTTCACAAACATTCTAAATGACCTCTTAAAGGTAATCTTACTTATGTCATTAAGCTCTTACAATGTGTTGTGAATAAATGATCCAAAGAGCCAAGTTAGGGTGTTAGTTCTGTTTTGTAGGCCTCACGGGGGTTCTTCAGTTATCCTTTATAAATCCGTTATAAAGAGGAAATGAATAGATAGCACAATGTGCTGTACTTCACATCTCTATCTTGGGGGTATTTTGTGAGCAATGCTATACCTGTTCGCCATCACTACCTCCCAGCCAAGTGGAAGTTGCTCTTTTGGACATGATCAGATGTAGCAGAAATGTTTCCTCCTCTTCACTGTGCACCGAGGCCAGGTTTCCTCCCAATTCGATACAGTCCATCTGGAAAAGATGAAGGAACGTGAGACGGGGAGACTCTATCATTTAATAACTCTATGCCTTTAGTAAAAGAACAATACAGTCAAATGTTATTTTTTGAGATATTGATACTGACACATGTCCAATTGACGTGAGGACAGATAAGTGGGAATGGAGCTCATGGATCTTAACTGGAGAAATAAGAGAGTAGAATGAGAAATGTAATTTGAGGGGGTGGCTATTTTGTATTTTGTGATGATCATTATTATACCCTTGGAAGACAAAGATTTAAAGGGAGATAGCAGAAACAAAATGAAGAGAGAGAAAAAGAGAAACAAGGCATGCAAAAAGAAGAAAGAACATCATCACCTTCCTCCTTCTCTAAGCCTGTGCTACAGAAAATTAACCAATTCTCAGAGTGACACCTTAAGAGAAAATATTTCTGATAATTGAAAATATCCATTTGCGAGCAATGTGCACAACATGTGATTAATTTAGCCAGATATTATTTCACATAGAAAGATCTGTTTTTCTTCATATGTACTGTCATGGAAATATAACTATCAAGGAGGCCACAAGAGAGAGTTCTCACCTGAGTAAGGTCTTTATTTCAATATTGCAATATTGGGAGCCCTGCTGCCACTTCGCAAAGTGCAACCAGAGACTCAATTTGTTACAAGCAGTACAGGGTTTTTATAAGACGTTGCGCTGTAAAAAAGTTCAGGACTTGGTCCCTTCTAAAACTTCCCCTTTCTCTAAGAGAAAACAGATTACATCATAGAGCGAGAGAAGAAAAACTAGATTTGTTATTCAAAGCTTATCAGTTACTTTCAGCTAATTCTAATGACCCAGACAGCATATATTGTTTTGGTACATTGTCTTCTAAACTAACCTAAACAGTGTACCTAAAAAGTGGACAGTCAGATAAAATGAAAAAAGTTAATGAATGTTTGGTTAACACATTCGTATGTTTAGCAAGTAGGAAGTTTTCAGCAAGAGACCCAGGAAGTTAGTGTTGTAGTAGAATGAAGGATTCAGTTAGAGAGGAGAATGAATCTCAGGGTGAGAGAATCTCAGGTATGAGAGGGTCAACCACCGCCAACTGATGAGGAGATAAAATGCTTTAATGTCTGGATTGCATTTTATTCCTGGCAATGAGGTCTTTAGCACTGAGAGATAGAAATGCAAGACTGGTACAATAATTCAAGAAATGGAAATTAGGGCTATTAGTACCCTTTATTCAGTATATCAACAGGATAGTTTTAAAAATACAAAAAATAAGGTGATAGAAGTAAAAACATAATTTTTGCTTTGATTTGAAATCTCTGAAGGCAATCTCAGATGGTTTATTTACAATTTTTAAACAGGTCAAAACAGATATGTATAATTGTTTCCAACAGGCTACACTCCATATACTTCAAAGGAGGAGCAAAAACATCAATAATGTTACATTATATTCACATTGATGACAATAAAGAGAAATGTATAGAGGAATCATTTCTTAGATTTGTAAGTGTTAATGAGACATTAATGATAGTGCTAACGGCAACACTGATAAGCAGTTTAGCAAATTGTTGCAGCCAGAGTCATGACAATGGATCAAACAGCTGTGGACCTCACTGTGATATCCACAGCTATCTACAGCTAGCCGCGTCATAACACATTATTGATAAAGCTCTGCATACCACACTGAACAGCGTGTAAATATATAAGGACTATTTTGTGTTCAGTTTCAATTATACCAGCTTTCACCCCTCCCAGTCACTGTCACAGCAGTACATACCTCAGCATCAGCCCAAGTCTTCTCTATTCCAATGTATTGGAAGCAGCGGTTCGCAAAGCTCACCCAGCCTGGAGGACACACGTCCTGACACAGCTCTTCCTTGTTTTTACTTCCAGACACTGAGGAACACAAAATGGTAACAAAATGGTACAGAGCTGAAACACTACTTGGCTTGAAATGCTTTATTTCAACAGAAAAGAAAGAAGAAGAAAACGACCTCATGAAACAAAGGGCAGGAGGCCACTCTTTCTTGTAGTACACTGTTGTAGAGACTTTGTAGACCCTCCCCAAAAAGCAAAATAAACCCTGGAAAACCCATCTCCACCTCCCCGAAGTCTAACATGATACACTGATAGAGTCAGGTGCAAAATTAGATCTTTTTTTATTTGAGAAAATGTTTAATATGATAAAATTAGATCAATGTATGCTATCTGATGAAGAATTCTGTATGCTGAAACATTAACAAGTTTCACAAGTTGTAATATGTTTAATTGAATAAAGATAATATGTATTCAGCATATCCTATTACATCTAAGTTAGCTCCATGCTCATTATATAATATGCTGTGCTAGAGGAATAAAAAAAACATGCGCCACATTATATTCAATTTTTTCTCTAACTATATAACATTACAGAATATTAAATTTTTATATTCTCTAACTATATAAAGAGTTTTCACTTCTATTCTTTGCTTCAGTAGCAGTCTGGTGCCAGGACCTGACATTGAGAATTTGACTGAAACACTTGGAACAATATACAGTAGAGAGAAAACATTAACAGTAAGAGCAAGGTACAATCTGCGATCCATGTTTGTTACTGGATTCCTCTTTAATGAACCATAAGAGCTGATAAAACATATAAAGTATTGAAAACTGAAGGGGCTAAGTTCATGGATAAGAATTCATAACAGATTTCATATCAGTAGAACTATTCCATTATACCATTATCAGCTTACACTTGAAGAAAGCTTCACAGCCGAAACATTTTGTTTTCTTTCTTCTCTTTTCCGCATGGATTAAATTTATTACTTGTTCCTTTGCAGCCTACACATGCTGACGCAGCTACCCATCTGAACTATTCCATTATCCTTTTTAAATCTGCCAGGAAGAATTTCTAAATTTGAATGTTTATTTTGTTTATTACTGGAAAGTAGTCTTCTTTTTAGTATTATTTTAACAGACTCTCTCACTTATTGAGAACTATTTATTTTATACAAGCTGTATCACCTGCCCTAGTAAATAAAGTCCTATTTACACTTATAAAGTTTTATATACACTTCTAGGTAAATTAAGGTGGTCAATTAAGGATCCTGGGGAAAAAGTTGGATAAACCATTATGTACTAGCAAAAACCCCTCCAATTTTAAATGTTACTTTGTGTGTTTCATGTCTTCTCTATGGGATAGTCTGTCTAATATCTACAGTATTTATTTTATGCTACCACTTATTAATTTCTCCACCAACAAATTCCTCATGGAAGATTAAAGACGCCATGTGAAGTCACACTTAGTATGACTGCACATTTACAGTGTTTGATGTTTAAATTACTTGGTTAAAATAAAAAAAATAAATTAAAATTATTATAAAGAACTCAATCTAGTGTCAGAATTGCATTCAACATTTTTGAAGATTCGGCAGTGCCTAACTTCAGATTTTGTCCGTAACTTTACACATTTAATAAATTTATCATTCTTTGCAAGCCTAATGTTTTCCAGTGCTTTTATGTAATTTTTGAGTGACCTGCAGTTTTATTTTAAAAAGCATATAAAAGAAAAGTAATGGATTCAATGCATTACTTTTGGGGGGTAACAATGTTGTATTTTCAATGCATCACAAATGAGTTATTAGTAATCAGATATACATTAATAAAATATGTATATGTGAGACCAAACCTATTTCCATTTATAATAACATAAATATTCATTAGGACAGGCCATTTCCAACCCAGTTATTAATAACTTGTTAATAATGTTCTAAACATAAAGTTAAACTAATAACTCATGATTGTACCAGTGATTACACTTAATGATTGCACTATAGTTTCAAATCTTACCTTTCGTACATGAAATCATATTTATACAGAAGGTAAGTGTAGGAATTTTTGCAAAAGCTTCTGTGATTGAGTTCATATATATGATTTGGGATAAATATTCAGCAGATTTGTATTGAGTTAAATCATCTTGAGTTGAGTCAAATTTACTGTTTAATGTGACATTTCCTACTGCTTTAATGTGTTAAGGCAGTACTGGTCCTCCTACCTGAATTCAAACTGAGTGTGAAGACAATGCAGAGCAGTACTGTTGTAGGAAGACGGATCATGGTGACTCTTCTGCACAGAGAACAGACACATAAGAAACACTGATTACATTTATCAAATGGTCAGAGAACTGTTTTTCCTAACTATTGGTTAATGAAGATGGATTTGTTGAATTTTCATTCACTCGTTATTTAGAGTGTACCAATCCCTTCACCTACAGCTATAAAGAAGGATGGATCAATGCTAGATTCTTCAGACGTCTACTTGCAGAAAGATAATCTACTCTTCACTAACCCAAACTACGTGTTGATAGAGATAGAGTTCCACACAGTCAAATGGAGAACAGACAGTTCGAGACCAATCAAACAAGTGAGGATGTCTCACTTACCTGTAGGTAGTGACTTAGTTGTCTTTCTCTCTGTACTGATGTTTGGTGCCCAGAGTCTGCTACTCAGCTCTAATATCCAGATCGAGGAGGATAGGTCCTGTTGATAGGGTACATACACAAAATAAACATCATCAGAGATGTACCAATGAAATATGATTTTCTTAAGAAAATATTTGATATTTGATATACTTTCTATAAAAGTGACATATAAGCACTTAATACATTCACTATGCTACATGTAATTAAGTTGAAGTTAAAGTTTTATCAATATTTATGAATTCTAAGTTAATGAATAACTTAATCTAGCATGGTACTTAACATTAACATTAAGCATTAGCATTAACACACGTTTTCAGTCATAGAGTCAGTCTCTAACGAATATGGGTAATAAATTCCAAAAACGTGGCACTGTGTATGACAGGTTTTTATGACCCATAGAGTAGACCCTCTACTGATCAAAGAAATAAAGCCAAAATCATAAGATTTGAGATTAAGACTGTAGTCATACAATACATTTCTTACATAATCGGGAGCTAAAATGTTTAGTCCCTCATGCATAAGCAGAAGAACCTTAAAGTTCACTCTGAATTTCAAAGGGAGCCAGTGCAACTTACAGAAGATAGAGATAATATTTTAATGAAGAAATTTTTAGTTTACCTTAGAAGAAGTTCCAGTACATTAAGCATTAATGTATTCAATATAACCATCCATTTTCTAACTGTTTCATCCAGTGTAGAGTTACTAAAGAGAGATGTTCTGTAGAGTAAATGTAGGAAAGCCAAAGCCTATTCAGGCAAGCAATGGGCACAAGGCAGGGTACTGTACACCCTGAATGGGTCACCAGTGCATCGCATGACACACATAGACAGAAATGCAGACATGCATACACTCACACCAGAAGCATAGGGTACTGTAATCTAGTTTAAATAAAGGCATGAATCCATATTTCAGTATCACAGTCAAAGATAAATATTGATATTTCATTGTTTTGCCATGATAGCCTTCTTGAATAAAAATCAGTCTTTAAGTAAAAATCCAATAGGGTTTTAGTATTTTATACTGTACTTTGTCACACATAGATATTGAATGTTACTTAATTTGACCATAAATACATGTTGAAAGAGTATCATGTTTTGCGTCATTTATTTCATCGGGTTAACTTTATCTATTATGAGGAATTAGATTAAGATCTGATAGCATTATAGTTTTCAAATAGGTAAAATATGCGAAAATTACTTTTCCTCACCACTGTATGTAGAGTACAGTAGAGAGTAGTGTTACAAATTGTTTGTACATGTACAATTGACTTCTTATTCGCACTGATCTTTAGGACATACAGTACACATTACAGCAGACAACACAGTACACCACACAATCTAGACAGTGCATTACAAGCATAATAAATAATAACAGAAAAATAAATATGTTGTGCAGAACAATAAATATGTAGTAGTGAAACAAAACACGGTACACTATGCAAAAAGAGCCTAGTACAGATGAGCATTTAGTCTGTGGCAGTGCAGTTAGCTGTTGAGGATGCATGCTGCAATACAGTATGTGGTGTTCTTAAGCCTAGTGGTCCATGTTTTAATAGTGCAGAACCTCTTGCCAGAGCGTAAGAGGGAGTACAGTTTGTGCTTGGGATGGTTGGGATCCTGAATGTACTTTGTCGAAAAAATATTGTCTGAGTGTATTCCAGTGTTAAGTATAGGAAGGAAAAGTGAAACTTATTAGCTGGACCCAGTATTGTATTTATAGTGGAGAAGAGAAGTGAATGAATATTGTAACTTATTTTATTAAAAGTGGAATAGAAGGAAATCTGGCCATGCTGGTGTTATATACTGTATACGCCTGTAGTTTAACAGGCAGCTCCATCTTCCTGCTGTCTTCATATCTTCATAGAGGACAGTGAAAAGATTGTACAGTATATCAGAAGTGTTACACCACGCCCCCGGAGGACTCGTCATTCCACCTCGCATTTGTAGTGTGCTCTCTGAAGGCACCAGTTCTGTAGGGTTTGGGCATTTACTGGGACAATTATTAATTGTAGCAGTAAATCACAAAATTGATTCTTTTGATGGCTTTAGAATCCAACCATGCGATATAACTCAAACAACGCACACACACACGGGTACTAATACACGAGGATACATTTATTAATACATAAAATATGCATATAAACCTAACAGATCTTATCGTGAGGGTTATCAGAATACAAAAGGTATATATTCAGTCAGTTACAAAGTGTTACATATATCAAGAGGACATACGTTCAGTATATCATTCATTAAGACCGTTTCATAAATGAACTTGGTTATAACTTCTACATTAGATACTCAAAACAAGTACATAACTCTTAGGAATTAAATTGATATCAACTGGTTGGGATAACAATTGAATTCTCGAGCTGTAATGCATTGAAGTTGAATACTCATCCAATCTCTGGGGATTCAGATCTCCTGCGGGCACAAAGAAACAGTTTCAGGCTGTTGCTGTCCAATCCGCGCTCTCTGGCTAGGTGCCAGGCTGTGCTGTGCGGTTTGCGCTGGTGCGCTGCAGATGCTCACTGACCGGCTAGTTAGTGTTGGCTTTAACTAGCAAAGTTTGCGCACAGGAGAAAAGATGACTGTGAGTCCCAGCAAGTCAGGAAGAGGACCGGTTCGTTTCTGATGAAGAGCTAGTTCTGAATAGTGATTCAGCTGTCCACAGTTCCGACCTGTTCACGAGGCCTGCTGCTGGTGCTAACCTCGGGTGGATCCTCTGGTTACTCTCTGGCAACTTCCGCTCTAGACTCTTAGAACAAAGAAAAGTTCTGGCACTCGAACACACTGGCCGTTCCGTGGTTGTCCGGGCTGAGTCTCAGGATGGTCAGGAGGCGTGCTGCGAGAATGTCCTGCCCTTGGGAGCCTTCTGCTCCTGGGCCGTCCTGCCCTGGAATTCTCCTTAGAATTCCCTTTAGAATAGTCCACAGAAGTCCACTGAATCCCTCAGGCTCTCTGTGTTGCCTGTTTTTACCTGGAGGAACTTCAGCTCATTCATTGGCTGAAAGTTCCATGGGCATCAGAGTCCCGCGTGGGTTACTCGGGCCTACCAGTCCCTGATTGGTTGATCAAGGTGAGATATGAGTCACTTACTCCTGACACTTAGGAATGCAGTCCAGATGTCCATCTGGCACTCCCTAGACAGATAGGCGCCAATGGATGACCATTGATCATGATAGCCAGGCTTAGCTAAGTGCATCCCCCTTTGGGAGCTGTCCCTTATCAAAGGAAACCTTAAATCAGCCTGCATGAATAGTTTCTCTGTGGCTGCACCACAGAGATGAACAGAGATGGGACCATTTTGGAAAGCTCAAAACACTTAATTCTTTCTTATTAATAAGCCTCGCCGCTACACATTCCAGCATGGTTTCCAATTATCCTTTTACCCCAGCCTATTTAATGCTGCTTCACACTCTCACCTGTGCTCAGTATTAGGTTTTCCTGGCGATTTATTACATCTTGGTTTTTGGCTTCCTGACCCTGGTTCGTTCTCCAACTACGTCTCCTGGTCTTGTTTTGGTACTTTGACTATTGTTCTGGCTTAGACTATCTGTTCTTGGCTTCTTCACGGCTTACGGCTCCGCTTCTGATTTTGTACTTTCACACTGGCTTGTATCACTTCGGCTTTCGGATCTCGGACTGTTTAATCGACTACGCCTCTGAAGTCTGTCCTGATTATTCTGCATAGGGTCCTCATTAATATTCCGTAACAATAAGAAGAACAAATTAAACAAGTTCTTGTAGGAGCCACACTATCTATCAGGGTATCATTTGTTTTAGATGCATGTTATGCCATAGTCATAGAGATATAAAAACAAATCATAATTGGCGCTCATAAGTCTGAACGCAGTCAGAAAAAAAATTCTCCACAAATGATGTGATGAAATGATGCATGAAATGAAATCCATCAAATGTTGTCTGTCACTGTAAAATCATCCAGAAAGTCATAAAGAACAACAAACTAAAATCTAAGACTGCTGGATTCTGTCGCTATGACTAATGTCAGTGTTTATGACAAAACTTTGGATGTAATCCTAGTACTTAAATATTTACATATAGTGCTGGTTACTGGTTACTGAATAAAATCAATATTTATATAAGCAAATTAACTTAGACGTTTCTCAGTTATCAACATTAGTTACAAAAAAAGGTTGTTTGTGTTAATGAGAGATCAGATAAAGAATTAGCTGTTATGTACAGAACAGGTACAGTATGATGCGTATCGTGCACTTTACTATTTATTTAACATAACACTACAGCAGAATCGCTAGCACACAACACAGCACATCTTGACTGAATAGCAGTTTCCCTTTGGACATTATCATTGTCACTCCAATACAGCAACTGATGAAATCAAGAAACACTACAGTACCCATACACACTGCAGTGCTTTGACACTGGTGTTCCTAATATTTTGGTGCCCTTTCTATTACTATTATATGTCATGATAAAGTAAACTTATGATAGCACTTGGGTAAGTATCTTAGTATTAGGTTCTGAAATCTTCAACAATCTACAGCTCTACAAGAAAGGCCAATTGCATTCAAGCATTTTTTCCATAATACTTCTGTATTATGAGGGAACAGATGAGCATGTTTTAAGGGACTGACCTCAGACAGGCCCAATTTTGATGCATTTTGGTAATTAATTTGGTAATTAAAGCAACTTAATCCATTATACACACATATTATGCAATTGTAATAATAAAGCATGAATGTAATTTAAGAAATATTATATTTATAACATACACACATAGTTTTAGATTGATGACAGATAATGAAATATTGTTTTTCCAGTCAATTCATAATTTGTAAAAAGTATGTGTTGTATATGTTGTACATGTAAGTATTTAATCTAGAAAGGAAGATAGATAATCCACAAAATATGTGTAAGAGAGCTATACAGGCTGTAGAGTCGGAGAGAGGATCCAAAGAAAAAGCAATGTGTCAAAGCATCAGGCAAATACTTGAACCTTAATGCTTAGGATGAAAATACAAGAGAAGCAACTCCATAAGATTTTGATGTAATTGCAACCAAAAACATGGTTATCAGACAGTTCAGGTGATGGCAGTTCAGAATTTTCCTAACCAACTGCTTCAATGCAGTATGATCAATATCACTTATTCTTCACTAAAATTAGTTACCTTCGTTTATGTAATAAGTCTTATTGTGTGAGAATAATGAGAGTTTTACAAAAAATGACACACCCCAGTAATCTCAAAATATTTAAATTCCCCCGCAACAAGGGACTTGTCTTCTGATGAGGTGGCTTAGGTGGTTTGGATGGTGGTAAATGACCATTTGAATCTGGAATCCAGTCCCTCAGTCCACACTTAGACTGGTACTGAGATTCAGCGGGAAAGTGTCCTGTCAGGCCTGACAAAGTGAATAAATCAAAGAGTGACAGATTCCTGAGTGAATCTTTGAGGGATGTAACTGTATATGGTCCTGTGTGTGCTGTGTCACACTGTCACACTGTTGGCCAGTGCAGGATCATGATGAAGGGTTGAGTCCTGAGCTGTGAATATACAGTACAGCAGCATGTCAGTTTTAGGCTGTCCACCTTCTGGAACCTCTAAACACAGAAGTGACACCTCCTTGTAGCATGAATATCTTGGCAAGCACATCTGTAATTTAAAAAAATATTCAAAGTAAAAGTGAGGGATAAAAAACTGAAATAGAAAGCTTTTAAAATGGTTTCAGTGTAGAGTAGCCTTTTTAAACTGTGAATTTCCATCGCTTTGTATGAAAAGTCCAGAACAGTTTTCAATAAATAGGAACCTGTGTTCAAAACAAAGTAGAAATGAAAAGCCTTTAGCAGAAGGCAGGTTGTGTGTTGTACTACTAATGCACTGCTAATGCCCTGTTCAGAAGGGCCCATATAAAATGATAAATCAAAATAACAAAATAAATTAAATTTAAAACGGGCACCAAGGTGGTGCAGTCATTAGCATTTCTGCCTTACAGAGCCTTGTCTCTGGATTCACTTCCTGGGATGTTATATGCATGAAGTAAATTATATGATTAGATTGTTCTTCTAGTGTTTTCCTCTAAGTGCCCTGGTTTCATCCCACGGTGAAAGGCATACAGTACTAGAAGGTTAAATAGCTCCTGGTAAGATTGGCCCCTGTGTTTGTCCTGGATAAGCAGGTTAAAAAATAATATAAAACACATTACCTGTGATAATGATAAGACAATCCGAGTCTTGTGTTGATGGCCAAAGTTTAGGGTTATTTGGATTATGTGGATCCAGATGAAAAGGCAGACTCAGAAGCAGGCTTTTTAAATAAAGTTATAATATTTAACAATAATAATAATAATAATAATAATAATAATAATAATAATTCCAATAATAATAATAATTCCTTACACTTACAGAGCGCTTTTCTGGACACTCCACTCAACGTGCTTTACAGGTAATGGGGACTCCCCTCCACCACCACCAATGTGTGGCACACACACCAGATGAAGCGACAGCAGCCATAGTGCGGCACACATCAGTTGTCAGTAGGGAGGACAACAGAGTGATGAATCCAATTCATAGATGGGGATTATTAGGAGGCCATAATTGGTAAATGCCAGAGGTTAATTTGGCCAGGACACAGGGGTAACTTCCCTACTCTTTTCGAGAAACACCCGGGGATTTTTAATGACCACAGAGAGTCAGAACCTCAGTTTTACATTTCACCCAAAAAATGGCATCTTTTTACAGTATTGTTTCCCCATCACTATACTGGGGCACTAGGCCCCACAAAAACCTTAGGGAGAGCACGCCTTGCTGATCCCACTAACATCCCAGTAACCTTAGTTTTTCCCAGGAGGTCTCCCATTCAGGTACTGACCAGGCTCACAACCGCTGAGCATCAGGGGTTGTCAGTTGTGAGTTGCAGGGTGATATGGTTATTTGGCTCCTAGGCATTGTTTTGAAGATATAAGTACATCTCAGAGGTAGACAATAAGGCATGTTAGATCTCTCTCTTGAACTGAAAACAGCACTCCATAAAGTCTTCCACCTCAAACAAGTGGTTGACAAGATTGTCTGCCACTTCAGACTTACATTAGATGTAGGCCGAGGCTTCTGGGCAGCATTATCTGAAACCTCATTGTCACTTTCATCAAAACTTGCCAATTCATGGAGTCTTCCTCTGTGTAATTGGTGCAACTGCAAATCTTTGTTAGTGTTTGCCTTCTCTAACAGTGAACCTTCCCCTCTTCCCATCCATCTAACTGCTTCTTCCAATTCAGTGCTGCAGGGGAGGGGGTGCCTATCTCAGCTATGGGTACAAGGCAGGAAACATCCTAGACAAGACGCCAGTTTATCACTGGGCACAAAGAGAGATGCATACACACACACCATGGCCAATTTTTCCCAGAAGCCAATTAACTTACTAGTATATCTTTTAGACTGTGGGAGGAAACTGAAGCACTAGAGCATTTAGACAGGCAGGGCACCTATGTCAGGATGCTGTTTATAGATTGGAGCTTGGCCTTTTACACAACTCTTCCCTCCAAGTTGTTCCCAAAACTCAAGAATCTGGGCTAATGCAACTCTATCTGCACCTGCATACTGGATTTCCTGATGGGCAGATCTCAGGTGGTAAACTTTAACAACAATATCTCATCTACAGTGATCCTAAATACTGGAGCACCCCAAGGTTGCTGTCTTAGCCCTAAGCTGTACTCCTTGTTCACCCATGCCTGTGTTGACACTTTTAGCAGCAACCACGTTAGTAAGTTCACTGATGACACCACAATTTTTAGGCTGATCAGCAACAACGATGAGTCTACATGCAGGAGTGAGGTGGAGCATCTTAAAAACTAGTGACTTGACAACAATCTGGCCCTGAATGTCAACAAGGCAAAATAATTCGTTGTGGACTTCAAAAGACCAAGAGGGAGTCATGCCCCAATCAGCATCAAGGAAACTGTCAACTGCTTCAGATTCCTCATATTGAAGATCTCTGCTGACCTGGCTTGGTTTCACAACACCACAGCCAGTCTGAAAAAGTTACAACAGCCTTTAGCACCTCCACTTTCTGTGGAGCCTAAGGAAATGTATTATGGGGAGGCTCCCGGCCTCACAGCTCCATTCCATTGGTACTTCCCTACCACCCTAACACTTTCTATGCCCAGAACCATTAATGACAACTTCCCCATCTTACAGGATGATCCCTTCACTGGTACACTTTTCTGATCGCCATCTCATATCACTGACCACCTAATCTGTGTAACCTTCTTGTTCCCAGCTCCCTTGACCATCCTCAGCAATCATTCACACCATGCACTTTCCTCTGCAGTAGAACTCACTGCATCACCTGTTGGATCATATATCCAATACCATGAACATTCAAGGCCCCTCTGGACAATTCTGGATCACTTAGATGACATCTAGTACCTCCAGCAACCTTATTTACTGCATCTCTTGCACAAAATGCCCAGCTATCTACATTGGGGAAACAGGAGGAAGACTGGGGGACTGCTTCAGGGAACATGTCAGAGCTGTAAGGATCAATGATCTCTCCAAGCCCATAGTATCTCATTTCACATCTGATCATACTGATCTCTTCATCTGCGTTCTTAAAGAGGACTTCTTTTACGGAAAAAATTCTTAAACCCAAATTATCCTGAAACTAGGATCACACCTCTCCCCTTCTATCAACGATAGACTCATTTCCTCTCTGTTCATTTTCAGGTTTTGACTTCTTACCTCTCTTCACCTCTATTGACTTCACACCACCCTGTGTCTACTCTGCTTATCTCCTAATCCTGCCTCATCTCTACTCCCAGCTTTTGTTTTCTCGTGCTTAATCAGCTGCTGATTTTCCTCTCGTGTTTCTTTTCTTCTGTTTTCAGCATGGAATAGACCTTTACTTGTCCCTTTGCAGCTTACGCATGCTGACGCAGCAACCTAGTTGAACTATTTATTACTATTTTGTAATGTACTGTCTATATTGTGTCGTCTGTTGTACTATGTATGTCCTAAGAGAACGGTGCAAATAAGAATCCCAATGTACATGTACTTATGGCAGACAAACTCCTTTATCTTTATCTACTATCTATATTCTCTATCTATGTGCTTTCATATTCTAGTATATTCTCCTAAATGCATTCCTAAATACATTTTTTTCTTTGATGTTATTCTTTGTAAAGTAATTATCTACAATGTTTGTAGTAAAAAACATTTTTTGGAATTGCTAAATTTCAACGTTAAGATTGAATAAATGCATTTTGTGTTTTATATGGAGGTATTTAACAGAAAAAAAAACAAAAAAAATATTACAAATAAAATCTACTATGGAATGTGTGCACTCCTTGAAGTACATTTAATTGAAAATCAGGGCTATCATAGAAAATTGGTTTGACACCCTGACGATAACAGTGCCAGTAGGGGGGCACCATTGTGCTACAAAGTGTAAAAAAATCCTTGCTTTCTACACAATTCCATAGCTAATCTTAGAAACAGTTGCATGCACCAATAGCTATTCCTTCAAATATTAATTATAATGACTTATATTTATATTTAATTATATTAACTTATACTTAATGTCTTAACTGTGCCCGTTTAAGTATTGAATATTTATATGGAATTTTACCACTGAAGGGAAATCTTAGTACCTGAGCATAAAAAGAATAGAAGCATACTGTAACCCGTGTGAAGGCCATAAACGATATTAATTTTGGAATTTAAACATACAGTATATGGCTGGTCTTGGTACTTTAAAGAAAACATACACACCAGTATTCCATTTCTCCCTAAACATTTTAAGCATCGAAGTCTTTAACTAACGTGATACCGAAGTCAACAAGCATACTTTTAGAATTTGATTTAAAGGGAATATAATATGGAATCGCGTATCTAAAGAAATTAATAACAATATAATTATATTCATGTACCGCAACACAAGAATAGTACACGCTGTACATTGTCTGTTGATAATGTTTCTGTAGTGCTTTTTCAGCATTCTGCATGTGACTGTGGGTTAGGTTCCTGACTCCCATGTCATATGGTCTGTGATCCAATCCCGCTGGAGCCATGAATTTTTTTTAACAAACATTTCTTTGAAAAATGAAACGTTTCCCTGAGTCAGAGATTAAATAAAACCTCACTCGCACCAAACAAATTTATATTTCTAAATATCACAACATGATCGAATTTAAGTCATTTTAATAACAATGAATAGTCACCTAGGCTTTACAATATAAACATTTATATTGATTTAAATCGCGTTTTGATTTAAATCGCAAATGCGGGTTTAAATATATGTGTTTTTGGATTCACAATCAGACAAATGCAACATAAATTGATATCTTTGTCTTCTAAGTATCTTAATAAACTTTCAGCATAGCTTTCTCCCCGTTTAGATTTATTTTTCTTGGGATCTTGGGATTAAATGTGGAAAGATTAGATTGTAATCGTTTTTATTTTTTAAATACATTTTAGAAAAGTGTAATCTATACTAAAAAGCTGTACACCACCTGCTATAAAGATACTGTAACACAATGGGGGTGCAGGCGGGCGACGTTGCTGCATTAGGTCAGCCCCCCACTGTCGGGGGCTCGAACCCGGGACTCCCGCCTCTCCCAGCAGCGACCCAGCCTGGTGAGCCAAAGAGAGATCTCAGCCCAGTAGCTGTAGTCCTGTTATCACAGGGAAGGGCGGTGACGTCACCTGCTCTGGTACGCCGGCTCTTACACAGTGCCCGTCGGCCGTAAGCGTTACAATACATATTGTAATACTTTCAGGTTCGGATAGGACAGACACAAGAACTCAGACCGGCAGGGTTAAAGCAAGTTAAAGCCTTGATTTTATATATCACCTTTAAAAGTGGCATCTCAAATCAAAGTAAATACCCAACACTGATTGTACCCATCTGTTATGCTAATAAAGCACCTTGAATTGAATTGAGAGATTGAGAGAGAGAGAGAGATGAGAGAGAGAGATCAGACTGAGAGGCAGCACAGAAGATGAGCTCCTAATTTCTTTGAGATTTTATTGTTTTCTGGAACTGAACAAACAGTCTAGGAATAAGGCAACATCTAACAAAACTAAAGAAAACTACAGAAGTAAAGAAATAATTTGCCATTGGAAAAAAAAATCAACAAAGCAAACATCTAAAAAACTGAAGATCAACTATAAGACACAGCTACACCTGAGGATAAAGGACCTGAGGAAAAACTCCAAAAAGAAAAATCCCCAAGAGATGAAGAGGAACAAACAGAAAAGGAATCATTAAAACAAGGATATAAGAATAAGAAGACAAGAAAGAAAGAAAGAGAAAAGTACACCAAAGGAAACAAGAAGGAAAGGGAAAATACAAGCAGCATCAAGAGAAGCCAAGAACTCAGCCATCAACACGAAAAACACCTGGTAAGCCCTGTTCTTTCTTCTCCTTTCTTGAAGAGGCCTCTAAAAAATTGAACTGCTTTGCTAGATAAAAGTTTAAAAAGTCTTTAGAAAAAGTTACCTTAAAGTTTAAAGTAAACAAAATACCACTTGGGCCCACTACACTCAAAAGGCCAAAGTTGAAGAACCTGTTCCCAAGCAACAGGGGGCTGATTGTATTCAAAACGCCTGAGCCAGGCCATCTGTTTGCTCTTCTCACCTGGGCCCATTGTATTTAAAAGAGCAAGATGAGTACAGAGCAGAACACAGCCCCACTGGACCAGCCCTGCCCCCTCAGCACAGTACTCCAGTACCCTGAGGACGTGAAAACCGTTAAGACCAGGAAACAGTACAAAGACTCCTGGATGAAAGAAAACCCAGAGACCCTCATTGCTGACTACTGCCAGGCAGGAGAAAAACACATAAAAACCAACCTGCTCTTTTTTACTGAGCATCCGAATTCCTGGCACACAGCTGTGTGTAAGAATTATACAAACACCACCAGAAGGGGCATCAGCAAAGGCAGGCAAATCTCCATAGGGGGCAACAGCGAGGTAGAAGACACTGTCCTGACTGTCAACACCTACCACAATGGTACAGTGATGATACAGGGCAGTGAGGCCGCTCTGGAGCTTTTCGAGGAAAAGTTCACAGACCTTAAAACACAGGCCGACCTGGAGAAACCTCCCCCAGAAACAGGAGAGAGACCCAGCAGCCTGATGCCCGCCACACCGGAGAGTTCAGCTCCACCTGACTCAGAGCCCACAAACACAGCCTCAGCCACAGAACAGCCGAGCAAGAGAGTAGCCCTCGGCAACACGGAAACACACCACCTGGACACACACAGCCCACACCAACCCCCCTGTGACCACAGCACAGTGCGCCTCCTGAGAGAGAAACTCTCTGCTCTGGAGCTGGACTTCACTGAGTTCAAGGAGCTGATGCTGGGGAGACTCACAGAGGGGCAGACAGCACAACAGCTAAGAGACGAGGTTAACAAACACAGGAACTAATGTAAAACCTCCAACAAACAGCTCAGGGCACAGATGGAGGAGCTGCTGCGGGACAACAGTAAGCTGCAGTCGGAAGTAGCAGAGCTGAGAGAGGAGCTGCAGCTCGCAGAGAGGACAAGCAAGACTCTCAAAGACCAGCTGAGGAAACTCACTACTTCCCACTGCAGCCCTGACTGCAACAGAACAGCCCTGAGACCCAGAACACACAACACACAACACCCACCACCAACCCGCAAAGACACACCCACCTTCACACAACCTGACACCCCTACAACCCCCACCACCAGCTCCCACTTACCCAGTACCCCCACCGTAGCAAACACCACACCCACTGCACCCCCCGGCACCCCAAATCCCCTCACAACTCTACTGCCCAAAAGCACATCCACCTTGCCGAACACTCAGGGTGACCCACACACACACCCGGCCCCACCCAACTCCTCCACCTCACACACTGCACCCCCCCACGCAGCCCCCCGCCCGGCAGCACAGCGCCCCTCCAGCAGACTGGACACCAGAGGCAGACGCATGGAAGTAGCCCTTCTCATCGACTCCAACGGGAGGTACATCGATGAGCACAGGCTCTTCCCGGGATTACAAACAGCAAAGCTCTGGTGTCCGACGACAGAGAAGGCCCTGCAGCTGCTGTCCAGGTCGGTACTGGGAGCCCCTCAGCACATCATCATCCACACCGGCACCAACGACCTGAGGACCCAGAGGGAGCAGGTGGCCCAGTCCATCAGGAGAGTGGCAGAGAGGGCCATACAGGAGTTCCCTCGCGCCCGAATTGTCATCTCCACCCTGCTGCCGAGACAGGACGAGCAGCACCACACCATCCAGAGAATCAATGCCGAGATCTCACGGTGCTGCGCCCTGCTCCCAAACGTCTATCTGGCCCATCACTCCACCCTTGGACCACAGCATCTACACGACCATAAACACCTCAAAAAACAGACCATTGGACTCTTCACAAAAACTCTGAAAGACACCACACTGGGCAGACACCCAAACAGCATCCCAGAGAGAAACAGGAGGACTACCAGAGGAACGCCCCAGCACCCACACCCCCAACCCAGACCAGCTCAACCCACAAAGAACAGAACCAGCACCACCCTACAGCCCTCCAACCCAGACCAACGACCGAACAGGACCAGAACCAGCGCCCCACCCCATGCCCCTCACCCAGACCAGCAGCTGAACCGGACCAGAACCACAACCCCTCCCCACCCAGCACAACAACAGAGCCGGGCCGAGCCCCTCCTGCACAGCTATGCCGCAGCCCTGGCCAGACCAGCAGTCCCGAATGGTTTGGAGCTGGGAGAAATCCAGCAGCTCCTGAACGTCATCTGCACCCGGCTTATGAGCTGAACTTCCATCACCCACAGCGACAGACAAAAACCCAGCACAATACTTGTTTCTGTTGATGATGTAAATGTCCGACACAAATTTGATACAGTTCCAGAAAACAGTAACAAATTGCAAAGATAATTCAAACGATAACAATGAGATCTCTAAAGATAAGTATGTGGAACATTCAGGGTCTGGGCTCGTCAGCATTTGGGCTGAAGAGCACTGATCCTGAATTTATCAAGGATGTAAAGGAAACAGACATCATGATCCTACAGGAGACATGGTGTCGGGGAGACTTGGCTACCCACTGTCCCCCAGGCTACAAGGAGATCATGGTGCCCTCTGTCAAAAAACCCCAAATCACCCGGGGCAGAGACTCTGGGGGGATCATTGTGTGGTACAGAGCGGAGCTCAGTCACTCCATACAATTAGTAAAGAAAGAAGAGTCACGAGTTTGGCTTAAAATCAAAAGAGATACCATCTGTACAGAAAACGAGGTTTTCCTGTGTGCTGTCTACATCCCGCCCTCAGAATCCCCCTACTACAGTGAGGGAATTCTCCCCAGTCTCCACACGGAGATCGGTCACTTCCAGGGCCAGGGAAACGTGCTGCTCTGTGGTGACCTCAACGCACGAACAGGCACACTGGCAGACTTCACCAGCACACAGGGAAATACTCACATATTCGGACAATCCCCTCTGTACCACACACCGGTCACCTCACACAGGTGCAGCCATGACACCACGGTCAACAGCACCGGGCGCGAGCTGCTGCAGCTCTGTCAAGGGCTGGGCCTGTACATCGTCAACGGCAGGACTAGAGGGGACTCTCTAGGCAGGTTCACCTACAGCTCAGCTCTGGGCAGCAGTGTGGTGGACTATGCCATCACCGACCTGGACCCCTCCTGTATCAGTGCCTTCACTGTCAGGCCACAAACTCCCCTCTCCGACCACAGCCAGATCACACTCTACATGAAGAGAGCACACCAGCACAGAGACACACTGACACAGCCCAGCCAGCTGTATGACCTCAACCAGGCATACAGATGGGACACAGACAGCCTAGACAGATACCAAACTTCACTGGGCCATGACGAAATTCAGACACTGATGGACACTTTCCTAAACACTCCGTATCAAACCAACAAATTAGGCATAAACTTGGCCACACAAAAACTAAATCACCTATTCCACAAACTAGCATCAAAATCTAAGCTATAAACAACTACATCAAAAAACTACCAAAAAACAAAAGCAAAAGAAAAGTGGTTTGATACGGAGTGCAAAAACATCAGAAATGCACTACGAAAAGTCTCAAATGAAAAACACAGACAACCACACAACACAGATCTGCGACTCAGGTACTGTGACATGGTAAAACTTTACAAACACACGCTGAAAAAGAAAAGAAACACATACATAGACAAACAACTTGCAGAAATTGAGGAGTCACTAAATCAGAACTGTTTCTGGGAGAAGTGGAACAACTTAAACAAATCAAAACCAGAAGAATTGGCCATCCAAAATGGAACAATCTGGCAAACATACTTTGAAAATCTCTATGAAAAGCTCCCAAATACAAATCAATCAAACCAAAACACCATTTATGAAAAACTCAAAATTTTGGAATTGGCTATCAAAGACAACCAAAACCCCTTAGACTCCCCAATCACTGAGCAGGAGCTACTGGACAAACTCCAGGCCCTCAGACCACGCAAAGCCTGTGGCCATGATGGAGTCATAAATGAGATGCTGAGACACAGCAGCCCAAAGTTGCAACAAGCCCTGCTCAAACTCCTCAATCTCATCATGACAGCCGGATGTTTCCCCGAGGCCTGGAACCAAGGACTGATCACGCCCATCTATAAGAGTGGAGATAAACTCGATCCCAACAACTACCGGGGCATCTGTGTGAACAGTAACCTGGGGAAGGTATTCTGCAGTATCCTAAATACACGAATACTGGCCTTCCTTACCGAACACAATGTCCTGAGTAAAAGTCAGATTGGCTTCTTGCCAGATCACCGCACATCTGATCACATTTACACCCTACACACACTGATAGACAAACACGTCCACCAAAAACACAAAGGAAAAATTTTTGCCTGCTTTGTCGATTTCAAAAAAGCATTTGACTTGATTTGGCATGAGAGATTGTTTTATAAACTACTCCAAAGTGGCATAGGGGGCAAAGTGTACGACATAATTAAATCAATGTATTCAGAGAGCAAATGTGCAGTGAAAATTGGAAACAAAAGGACTAAATTCTTCTCCCAAGGCCGCGGGGTGAGACAGGGCTGCAGCCTGAGCCCAACACTGTTCAATATCTATATCAATGAATTAGCAGGAATGTTGGAGCAGTCTACAGCTCCTGGTCTTACACTACACGACACAGAAATCAAGTTCCTGCTCTACGCAGATGACCTGGTCCTGCTGTCGCCCACAGAACAGGGGCTGCAGCAGAACCTGGCACTGCTGGAGCAGTACTGTCAGACCTGGGCACTGACAGTCAATCTGGACAAGACCAGAGTTATGGTTTTCCAGAAGAAAGCCAGACCTCAGGGAAACAGGTACAAATTCACACTGAACAACAACACATTGGAGCACACATCCAGCTACACATATCTCGGTCTCACCATCAGCTCTTCCGGGAGTTTTGACCTGGCAGTGAAGGCACTGAGGGAGAAGGCACTCAGGGCCTTCTACGCAATAAGAAGGAGGCTCTTCAACATCAACCCACCAACAAGAATCTGGCTCCAAATATTTGAAAGTGTAATCCAACCCATTGCCCTATACGGCAGTGAAGTGTGGGGTCCCCTCACAGACCAGGATTACACCCAATGGGACAAACACCCCACAGAAACTCTGCACATGGAGATCTGTAGAAACATCCTCCGTGTGCAGAGAAAAACTCCTAACAACGGGTGCAGGGCCGAATTAGGCCAGTACCCACTATTGATAAACATACAGAAAAGAATATTAAAGTATTGGCTACACCTAAAAAACAGTGACCAAAATTCCTACCACCACAAAGCCCTGCTGAGCCAAGAGCTGAGCCCAAAACAGAGCCCCCTGAGCCAGCTGGTCCTGAGGCTCACCGACCTGAGCCACACCAACACTAACCAGCCTCAGGACAGCACTGCTAGAGCACCACAACCCAGACTCAACCACATCACAGCACAGATCAAACAGCAATATCTCACACACTGGGACACACACACACAAACACAACATAAACTGGAATGCTACAGAACCTTAAACAGACAATACACACTAGCTGAATATTTGACCAAAATAAAAAATAACAAACAGAAACAGACCCTGAGGAAGTACAGGCTCAGTGACCACAACCTGGCCATAGAAACTGGGCGACACAGCCAGACCTGGCTGCCCAGAGAGGACAGGCTGTGCTCCCACTGCCAGCAGGGAGAAATAGAGACAGAGGTGCATTCCCTACTGCACTGTGACAGATACTCTGGGATTAGAGAAACATTCTTCCCGAAATTCAGAAATCTAATCCCAGAGTTCCCACACCTGCCAGAATCACAACGGGTCCCAATCGTACTGGGAGAGGGAGGAGGGAACTCAGTTGATCTGGCAGCCCAGTATGTGATCTCCTGTCACAGCCTGAGGAACAGTGAGTCCGTCTCCCAATAATGCTCCAGCCGCCTACAGTAGATGTCAATATTATATAATATGTCTTTGTTGTAAATGTCTGTAACATGTCTGCAGATTTTATTTTACTTATATTTTTTGTTTTGTTCTATGTTAATTTTATTATTTTTCTTTGCTTTGGCAACACTGATTGTACCCATCGGTCATGCTAATAAAGCACCTTGAATTGAATTGAATTGAGAGAGAGAGAGAGAGAGAGCAGACAGGCATCGCGTATCTAAGGAAATAGCAGTATAACCTTGTTCATGCACAATCAGTGGCATGTTACATTATTAATTTGGGTGTCTCCTCTTGACAGAAAGCTCTAAATTGCATTTTGAGTGCGGTTTTTTACTTTTTTTAAATTGCAACCCGTAAATAAAGCTGATACTGTTTAGACTTCTATTAGGATTTAGACTTCTATTAGGATTATATACTTTGTGAAAAGTGATAGTCTTTTAACCTTTTCTTTGAGTTCGCTTGTTATCTAACAAATGCATACTTTTAGAATTTGATTAACAGGGAATATAATATGGAATTGAGTATCTAAACAAATTAATAACAATATAATTATATTCATGTACTGTCTGGCGGAATAAATTGAAGAGGTTAGTTAATGCGACACGGAATTATTAAGAATTATCACCTCTTTTTACAATTTAGAACAAATGAGAACATTCCACTCAGTGGGCGGTGCATTGTTATCTCAATCACCTGCTAATTCGTTTTACACCACTGCACTACAGGAGAATATGACTGTACTGTATCTGTACAGAATGTGTGTTTCAATCAATACAGTAATCGATTAAAATCGCAATCGCGTGTTTAATTAAATGCCTTTTTGATTCACAATCTGAAAATGAAAACCGCGGTAAAGTCACCGTCAAAAATAAACTAGTATGGCACGCCTGTAGCATTTTCACGAAACCTCCTAGAGTTGTGAGAACACTTGCTTTGTGTATAAAGTACATTGTGAATGTTTTCACAGCCTTCACTTTGTCGTTTTTATGCCATTTTTTTGACCACGCACGAATATTCCTATGTCCGTATCTTCGCAAAGGAATCAGTGCGACTTTTAATACTAATTAAATGACCACGGGCACTTTCCACCCCCTCTACATTCTCAGAGTAGAACAGACTAACCTTCTAATGAAAGACGGTACACCCCCCACGGACAGGAAAAGTGCTCACAGGCACAGTAAACAGTAACATGGTCAGAAGGAGCATGTACAAACGTTTCTGAAATAACAACATGCAAGACTCTGATGCTTAAAATGTTTAGGGAGAAAGTGGAATACTGGTGTGTATTTTTTCTTTGAACTACCAATACCAGCCATATACAATCTGTAACGTAGGGATTTCTATATGTCTTTATTTGGTGGTTACATTAGTGACAAAGGCTAAACTTTTAGCTTCAGTAATGCATACATATCTCCCCTTTTTATAAAACGACATGGTTGAAAACTGTTCCAGAGCCACTGTTGTTTCATCAGTGAAAAGTACATCATGAAATGCCTCTCCCTGTTCAATCCACTGTAAAAAAGAAAAGGAGCATAAAGCGTCTGATGGTCATAAATGATATTCATTTAGGAACAGCATCAGAGATATGTTTTTAACTGCACTGCATCGGAGAGAATACCATAGTGTGTTTTTTTTTTTACTCCCTGGCAGAAACTGGCTTCCATAAGAATCAGTATGGCTCAAATATTAAATAAAACTTCACTTGCACCAAACAAATGTATATTTCTAAATATCACAACATGATCAAATGTAAGTAATTTTAATAACAATGAATAGTCACCTAGGCATTACAATATAAACATTTATATTGATTTAAATCGCGTTTTGATTTAAATCGCAAACGCGGGTTTAAATATATGTGTTTTTTGATTCACAATCAGACAAATGCAACATAAATTGATATCTTTGTCTTCTAAGTATCTTATAAACTTTCAGCATAGCTTTCTCCCCGTTTAGATTTATTTTTCTTAACTAGTATACTTTAGATCTTTTTTTCTGAACCGGGGAAAATCTGATCATGTTTCTCTATAACAATAATAAAAAAACATTATTTTACATATCACCTTTATGTGATATCACCTTAAGGACAGCACATACAAGGGTTAATTGCACAATGGACCGTGCAAAGAAATTTAAAATAGTCTTCTTTAGGTGTGAGGGCAGGAGTGGATCGCAGCAGGCATAGTCAGCAAATTAGGAAAACAAAGAACAGGACAGGTGAGATGTGTATCCAGAGAGTGAGTGATCAGAAAAAGGAACAGCTGTTACGCCCAGGTTTTCGCTGAAAGACTATGTTCGGAAAACTGCTAAGCCCGTCACAAAGCAGGAACTGATCGATGCGATCTATAAATTCTGGGAGGAAGAACTGACCGAACAAAATTGTAACAATTTTATTAACAGGCTGTTTCGTGTTCTTCCTAGGGTTGTTGACCGGGGCGGGGGACATTCGGGAATGTGAGTCTGAGAAAGACAGTCTCACGTTTGTGGACATTCCTGGTAGACAAGAGGAATGTAAAAAAAACAATTACTGTTTGTCAATGAAAACCGTTGTGTTTGTCTCTCTCTGCTGGATGTCTCTCTCTCTCTCTCTGCTGAATGAATAAAAGAATTTTATTAAAAATGCATTTGCGTTTGTCTGGGTATTTACTTTGTAATCAAAGTTTTTTATTATTGTTATAGAGAAACATGATCAGATTTTCCCTGGTTCAGAAAAAAAGATCTAAAGTATACTACTACTAATCTGATCAATCTAACTGCCTGTTTCCTGTGCTTTCTCTATCCTTTAAAATAAACTATTATTCCACAATGCAGGGTATTACATAGCTAGTATCACAGGCCAGTTCACAGGTTTGCATGCATAATTTAATTTTGAAAGCCACTGAGATAACAGGTACTACTGTTGTATTTATGAAAAAGAAACAAAACAAAAAGCATACTAATGACTGTGCCACCTTACTCCTTAGTTAATACAATTGATTATTTATAAACAGTTAACATTGTTAGCAAAATATTTTGAATCATATTTTACCCTGTTTTTTCTTTCATTTTGTATTTAACTTATTATATGATAGTCAGATTTAATGTATATTTGAACAATGCAAATATATTTTTACAAGATGCGGGGGAAAGTGCAACAACTTATTACTGTGCTAAATTCAATATTATTGATTACTAATAGTTTATGCTTACACCTAACTTTCTTAATTAGATGTATTTAAAACAGTGAACTACTGTAAGTGTAACATAACATTCAGAAATACAATCGAGAATAGTTTTGTGGTGTTTGTATAGATGAAACGTTCCTAAAACGTATTACGTAACAAAATTAAAGAAGATTAAAAGTTTACTTAAAAGTAAAAAGAGATGCTTCATATTGTTTGACTAATTTTAAAAACTAAGTTATAAATGCAGATGCTCTCTCGGTGCCGCGTCGGGTCTAAATATCTAAATATACATTCACCCCGGGCAGAGGCCGAAGAGCGCCCGGCTAGGGTGCGCTGGGAAGGGCAGGACAGGAGTGAAAGTGGTCAGGGCGGGGTTTAGGAAGGCCGCCGACCAGTGCGGCTGTCCCACAGTGAAGTGAGCGTACAGTCTGGGGAGGTATCCGTTTTCCTTGTAAATAGTTTCCTGTTTCTGCACCCCTGGGTCTTACTCTCTCTCTCTCTTTTCTCTCTCTCTCGGGCGTGCGGGCGGTGTGTTGGCTCGCGCTGTAGGCGGGCGGGGGCGCGGGAGAGCCGGGCTAGCAGGTGGTGACGGAGAAGAAAAATAAAAGCTTTCACTTCCTTTAACTCCGCAAGTCTGAGTTCTTGTGTCCGTCCTATCCAAACCCGAAAGTTTGCTATTCTATTTTTTCGAAGAAATGTTTGTTAAAAGGAAAGTCACAGAGCCAGCTAGATTTGAACACACAACCTGCAGGTTACTAATCAGGCATGTAGACCAGTGGGCTACTAAGGAAGTCACATGAAGAGAGAGGCGAAAAAGCCCTACACAGCCCTGTTGCAGTACACGAATATAATCATATCGTTATTAATTTCTTTAGATACACGATTCCATATTATATTAGCAGAAAAGCTTAAAACTACCACTTTTTTACATGCTATTTCACATGTTAGTTAAAGACTTCGATGCTTAAATGTTTAGGGAGAAATGGAATACCGGTGTGTATTTTTTCTTTAAAGTACCGATTCCTGGAATCTGACTGGCTGACACCCTTCTGAAGTGGTTCCATAATATCTGGTATACAGAAAAGAAAGCGTTTATAAAAAAGCCTAGATTCTCATGTATCTGATACAAGTATCTTTTACAGTCTTTGATGTGCTCTTGAGGATCCTTGTGGTATTTTGAGCTCTGGTTGAATGATAAGTGTCGCAGTTTAAATAATTTTCGTAGTTAGAAATTATGAAACGCTCTGTTAAAAGCAAGGGAGTTTTTATGTCCGTTGCAGTAAAAGAAAATGCCTGACAAAGTAGGGCTTGGACAGATTCCAAGTGCTTGTACAAATGTGCTAAAGAAATTAGCAAAAAAAAGGCATTCATTTATCGCATTGGCTAGCTAATGTCCTGTCCTCGTTAGTTAGGTCTACAAAATGCTGTGGTGTTTGTCAAAGAAAAAACTAAAAGTATTTTAGTTTAAAATGACGGTTAGAAAGAATGTGGACCAGCGTTATACTTTGAGTTTACAGCTTGTCCAAAGTCATTCATTATTAATGCTATTAGTAATATCTTCGGTAAAGGCTTTGATGCATAAATATTTCTGATAAAGGTAGGTTGTGTACTTTTGTCCAACTGAGCAATCTTGCTTTCATAAAATATACCAACTTTTTAATGACTGATGATTAACATGCTGTAATACACAGTTTACATTTAAAAGCTCAAATATTTTCATGAGAGGTTAAGCTTTATTGGCTCCTCCTGGCGGTTTCACAAGGTGATGCTTTCCAGCATGACGTCAAATGACACGATATACAGCGTGATACTGCGTGATACTGCGTTTTGATGCGACACGCCCACCGGGGTATACCGCGAAATACCCCACCCATTTTGAATGGCTACATCTGTATCAGACACAGAATCAGAATTGGAAGCTTTTATTTGCCAAGTACAAGATATACAAGGAATTTCTCTTGGTGCAGGTGTTGACATAAATTCCAATAAGATAAAAGTAACAAAAAATAAATCTACAGATAAAAACAAATCTCAGTAATATGTACAATTTGAAACTATATACAGTTGAGTAATGAAATGTACAGTGAATACTACATACATTTACAGAAAATATCAGCAGCATGTGCCGTTAAATGAAAATGTACAACTGATTACAGAGAAGGATGAGAGAAGTGTCCTTGTTTATAAGAGTTATGGCCTGGGGAAAGAGGCTGTGTAGGTGTCGGTTAGTCCCGGTTTTTAGGGCTCTCACTCTTTGAGCGTGATGACGCAGAGCCAAACCAAACAGAAATAGAGGATATAATTACTATTATGGCTGTGTAGAATTGGACCGGCAGTGCTTGTGACAGCCCAAATTTCTAAAGCTGTCTCAATAAATGCATGCGTTGTTGGGCCTTCTTGGTAATTGTGGTGATGTTCCTGTCCCATTTAAGGTCCTGTTGGATAACAGTTCCTAAAAATTTGTAAGACCCAGCTCTGCTAACCTTGAAGAAAGGAGAGGGGTGGGCTTCTTCCTGAAATCAATTACCATCTCCACAGTTTTTTGTGTATTCAACTCCAAATTGTTGACTCCACACCATGACACCAGGCCGTTTACTTCCTCCCGGTACGTGGATTCATCACCGTTTGAGATAAGACCAACCACAGTGGTGTCATCTGAAAACTTGAGACGTTTGACAGATTTGCTGCTAGATGTACAGAATGACAAATCATGGGTTACGAAAACTGGTGAAAATCAGGATTTGACCCAGCGGTTTAGTCAATCAGTGAAATAATAATTCATAATCCCCAATTTGTAAGTAATATCCAGAAATATACCTGAGCGGTTGGTATAATTGAAGGCACGTGAATTATTTGTTCTCTGGTACAGCTTTGTTGAGAGGAGTAACAATCCAGACACATTTGGTGAACAAATATTTATTTCAATGACAGGATACAAACTACACTATACACAACATACAACATACAAGTTACTTTATGTACAGTATTTACAAACAAGGCTTTTCAGAGGTCTAACATTTTTGTCACTCAGAAAAACCCCACACCGTTACTAATCATTAAACTCTTAATATGCCTACAGATGCCACAAAAGGGATGAGCTGCATTCTAACTAAATATAATGCAACCTGCAGTTCAGGCTTCTTCATGCTCCACAGCTGAAACATTGTGTTTCATTTCTTATCTTTTTGTTATGATGATAGATCAGGACCCTATGCAGACAGCAGAATCCAGGAGTGAACCAGACACAGGGAGGAGACGACGAGGAACTGGGCTAGTAGACGAACAGGGGGGCGTGTTGAATGGCGCACTGGTGCTCTGGGGGGCGTGGTCCATGCGAAAGTCCAAAAGGAGTCCGAAGGGGAAATCCAGAGTGAATGGTAAGAGTCCAGAGCCGGGTGCTCCATCCAGGACAAAACAAGACAAAGTTCAAAACCGAAACGGGATCTAGTGCAGGGAGAGGGAATAAAAAATGGGGATAACGGGACCAGGCACTCTGAGCCCTGGACTCAGCTGGGTTGGGACACCGATAGGAGGCCTATGCCCTCAAGCCACGTAAAATAGGGCGACTTGGTGGTAGAAGGGCCTCCGGGCCTCCGGGCCTCCTGGTGTTTGTCTTCCAGTGCAGAGCCTGGAATAGAGTGAGCGTCTGGCTTTTAAGGAGGGGCTGGATTGGAGACAGGTGCACATTCTCAACTAAAATGTGAAAGAGCCAGAGCTCTATGAGGAGGGATTACAATCATGACACTTTTCAACAGGGCATAGACCTTTATTTGTTCTTTTGCAGCCTACTCTTGCTGACATATTACCTACTTAAAAAGCTCTCCATTATTGTTTCTGTTACCACATCCATGGGTACCCATTGCTCTCTCCTACTTCATATTGTCAAATCCCATGGACACTCTTAAATCATCATGGTTATTAACTCAGGAGCAGACACCTGCAGCAGACCTTGATGAAATGTGGGGATTAAGCATGAGACGCAAGAAAATACAAAGAAAGGTCCAGATGAACATGTGAGCCACTGCAGAGCTTACAGGAGGCAGCATCAACAAATAATGAACAAGACAAACTGAACTTCAAAGAGAGCTAGTGAAATACAGTATAAAAATAAGCATACAAAACAAAATAATCATATTAATGAAAAAAATAAAAAAGTTATCTCTTTCAATGCTAAGGTTTTACTTTGCTTGTTTTCTATTCTGTGCCAACTGCATTATAAGGACTGTGTTATAATGAGAAATTCTGAACCAATAGTATAATTATAGGAATTAAAATGTCTTAACATTACACTATTAATTTAATTTATCCAGGCTTATCTTTGATATCAAAATGGTTTAAATTTACCAGTTGAATGTTTTTGATACACAATGGTGTATGAAGTAGTTTGAAAAGAACAAGAATCAGTGAAATTACTTAATTAGGGTTTGATTTGAATCAAGTGCTTAATTAATTTAATAGCAAGGACAAAGTTTGGGCAGTCCTGTCCTATATAATGAAAAGAAACCCTGTGAGATTGGTATTTACTGTGGAAAGTTTTGTGAAAGAATGTCATGCTTTGATCAAAAGAGATTTCAAATGACCTTGGAATATCAGTATTAGGTGCTCATTTGTATGGATGCAGTTAGAGAACCATGTCTCCACCCTTAGACTCCATCCTTGCACTCGATCAGATGATTGTCTACAGATAGAAAACATTCACCGATTGTCATGCCAAGATCCCAGTACAAGAAACGTCATCCAGGTCACAAAAAACAGCAGACTTCAATCTAAGGATCTACAGGCCTCTGTGTCACTCTGTGATATCACTGTAGACTGGGGGTAGGTAGGTCCCTTTTCAGGCCTGTGATGTCACTGTGGCTGATATCAATGTTAATGCCTCTTCCTTCAGGAAATGACTATTGAACTCTAAACAACACTGGCCCAAATCATAATTTCCAAAAAGTTCTGTACAATCCCCAAAACCAATACAAGAATGTTCCATCTATAATCAAGTTAAAACCTGTATTGTTTTACCAAAATAAGATGTGTGTTCCAACCACATCCCATCAAGCACACTGGTATCATGGTTTGGGTCTGCTGCAGGATGGAACCATGACTTTGGTGTCATATATGTGCATTTTGGAGACGAATGTCAGGCCATCCATTCATTAGGTGAAGCTGAATGAAAGAATGAAATTTTACATGTTGGATTGCCCAGATATATCATGGCATCATGTTTTGTGTTACTTGTTTAATCAGTTTACCTTCAAAAATTATTGGGATTATCATGAAAATCTAATAATGGAGAAGCCTAGGGGATTCACAAACCGTTTCTCTGCATTTAATGGCATAGCACATGTACTTTAGATTAGCTAAGAAATTAGATTCTTGCTACAAAATGACAGAATATTCAATCCTTTCTTGCCTTTTCTTCTTTGGAGAATTCTTCAAGTAGTTTTTATTGTAAAAGTGAAAACCTGAAGTCAGACTGTTTTCAGGAAGGTACCACATTTCCAGGACCAGACTGAAACTGACAAAACTTTGAATATTATCCTAGTACTTAAATATTTACTGTACATAGTCATGGTTTCTGAATAAATATTCAGAATAATTCAAATCAATATTTTAATAAGGAATAACTTCAAGTTGTCTTGATTATCAACATAACATAAAGGAGAGCATTGTTCTTGTTAATACAGATCAGATAAAGAATTAGCTGTTGTGTACAGAACAGACGTGATGCGTATCGTCCAGTTTACTCTTTATTTAACACAGAGCTACAGAGGCATCACTAGCACACAACACAGCACATCTTGACTGAATAGCAGTTTCTCTTTGGACATTTCTGTTGTAACTGCAAAACTGCCACTGATGAAATCAAGAAACCCACACATACTGCAGTGCTTTCCTCAATTCTGCCAGCCAAAAAAAAAATGGTGTCCTCATATTGTGATATTACTATCCCAAGAAATTTGAGGATAGCACTTTGGAGTGTGAAATTTCCTCTGTATTAGGTTCTGACATCTTCAACAATCATCACCTTTACAAGAAACACCAATTGCATTCATGCAGTTTTTCTATAATATTTCTGCATTATGAGGTAACTGATGAGCTTGTTTTAAAATGGAGACTGAGCTCAAGCAGGCCCAATTTAGATGCATGTTAGTAATTAAGGTAAAGCAACTACATCCATTCTACACTCATTCTACACTTAACAAATAACTCTATTAAAGCATTAACATAATTTTAGAAATATTATGTTTATGATATTCACATACATAGATACACAGATTTATAAAATATTTTATCCCATAAATGAATAATTTGTAGAAAGTTAGCAGTGAAATATGATGTACATAGAATACAACTAGGATTCTTCCTCTGAGCAATGAGTACAACTAGGGTTCTTCCTCTGAGTGTCTGCAGACACATTCTGACTTTTTACAAAATTGATTAATCACTTCAAAAGTATTTAATCTAGAATGGGACTGAGACAATCCACACATTATACTGTATGTAAAGAGAGCTACACAGGCAGTACAGCCAGAGAACAAAAACAAAACATCAAAAACACACTGAGAAACTTCAACCTTATTGCTAGGAGCATAAAGAATAAAATACAAGAGAAGCAACAGCATCAGTGAGATTGTGGTGGAACTAAAACCAGAAACATGGCCCGCAGACAGTTCAGTTAAAACTGACAACTCAGGGTATGGCTTGGCTTTAAGTATTGAGGTTAAGATCACATGACAAATCTATTTCCCACCACCCAGCACCTGCTTAACACACACAGGCTCATCTGTAAGCCTTGCAAAAGGAATTTCTAGATCTGTCTCCATCTATTTTCAAACTGCTTAATCCAATTCAGGGTCATAGGGGATCTGGCGCTTATCCTTAAAAACGATGGGCACAAAGCAGGATACACCTTAGAAACCAGTGCATCACAGGGTGCACACACGCACACCAGGGCCAGTAGTCCTAGAAGCCATAACCTACAAGTATGTCTCTGGACTGTGAGAGGAAACTGTAAAATGCTACTGCTTTCATTCAGGATTTCCTTCCTGTTTTTTTGTTGCATCGTAAAACTGTAAAAAATATGTAAAACTGCAAAAACCCATGTGAACATGGGGACATGAACATACAAACTCCACACAGTTAGCATCCCAGTTCCATAATTGATCCCAGGGCTCCAGCTTTGCAAGTAAGAAATGGTTACCATTGAACCACTGTGCTGCCCTTGCTGGATGTCAATTATCATATTTAAATACAGCTAAGATAAGTGTCCATTTAAAACAATGACATATTTTATGAACTTACATTATTTTCAATATAAGTATTCTTGGCACAGGAAATGTTCTGTTCATTAGATGTACAGTAGCTCTTAACTAGGAAAAAGTTAGTGACTTCGACCATGGCAGTTTCTGGGCAGTTAAGTTGTCGGAAACCAGATTAGAGAGGTTCTAAAAGGTTATTTGCAATGAGGTGGTTATACAACTGAAACGTGACAGCATGTTCTAGAATTTTTGCAAGAAAGGGTAAGTGTCACAATTGTAATCCCTCCCTCTTAAAGGTGCTCCGGCTCTTTCACATTTTAGTTGATTTTCTGCACCTGCTCCCTGTTCCAGCCCACCTTTAAAAGCCAGATGCTCACTCTGTTCCAGGCTCTGCATTGGAAAACAGATGTCCAGAGGACCGCCTACCACCGAGTCACCCTACGTTCGCAGCTCGGGGGGCATTCGCCTCCTCTCGGCGTCCAGAACCAGCCGACTCCGGGACTTGGAGCGCCTGGTCCCATTCCACCTTTTTCTCCCTGACCCTTCTCCGGATCCCGCTCCGGCTTTTAACTTTGTCTTGTTCGTCTTGGATTGATCAGCCAGCTCTAGACACTTGCCTCCCCACGGATTTCCCAACGTATACCCTTTGGACTTGTTTGCCTGGACCACGCCCCCCGAGCACCTTCGTCATGCCCCCTGTTCTTCTACCAGCCCAGTTCCTCGTCACCTCCTTGTGTCTGTTCACTACCTTCCAGATTGTGCTGTCCGCATAGGGTCCTGAAAGATGCATCGTAACAGTAAGTTGTAAGATGGGGCAAAAATAGTTTATATTGTCTAGAGCCATTTTAGGCTTTTTTGGCACAGGGAAAATGGCAGAAGTTTTGAGGAGCGTTGGTACAATACCAGTGCTCAAGGATTCACTTATTATATTGAGGACAACAGGGCAGAGATAAGTGAAATAGGACTGAAATAAAGTGGTGGGAATGGGATCTAATATACAGGTGGTGGATTTCATATGTGAAACCAGTTTACTGAGGGATGCTGAGTCATGAAGAGAGAAGTTGGAGAAAAGGGAACCAGAAAGGCTGGACAAGCAGGGAAGTGTGTGATGAGGCAGATAATGAGGTTGGGCTGTTAGGCTTTAGTAGTCTGTTGATGGTGGAGAAAAGATGCCTGGGGTTGTTATGGTGATTTTCAACTATGTGAAAGAGGTAGGTGGATCTAGTAGACTCTATCGTATTCTTATATTCAGACAAATAATCTTTCCAAGCCTGATAATGTACATTTCTGCCAGAAAGACACCACCTACGTTTAAGTTTCCGGGAGTCTTTCTGAGGACGTCAGAGGAAGAGAAACAAGATAAGGAGGACAGAACAGAATTTGGGAATCTAGGCTGATCAATTGAAAGCAAGTAAGCAAGTTACGGAAATTAACAGAGCGTGAGGGGGAAGTGTTAGAAACAGGTAATTCAAGATTGAAAAGAATAGCTAAGTGGTCAGAGAGGCCAAGATCAAGGGAAGAGCAGTGAGAAACAAAAGAGTCATTTGCAATGATTACATCTAGGGTGTGTCCTTTGTTATGTGTTGGGCTACGAACAAAGTGAGTTAGATCAAAGCATTCCAATAGAGCTAGAAAATTCTTAGGCAAACTGGAAGACCTTGAGTCAATATGTATATTAAAGTCCCCAAGAATAAGGATCCTCTTAAATCAGAGGCATAAAAATGAAAGTAAATCAGCAAACGCATGAGGTCAAATACCCGTACCCGTAACCCTAGTTGGTTGAACAGGAGACCATCGTTTTGTCTATACCAGGTTTCAGTTAGGCAGAGAAAGTCCATTTTCTTTCTGTAATAAAGTCACATATAAGAAAAGCATTATTGTTCATGGATTGGATGTTAAGTAGTGCTGCTCTCACCAGTCTCCAGGGTGAAGCGGAGAGGGTTCCAAGCACAGTAGTGAGAGTAATTTCTTTAGGTCAGCTCAATGCACAGGATGGTCTTTCCATCTTGCACCAAGAGGCGAGGATAGAGACTCAGCAGGTAGATGAATGAAAGAAACAGCATCCTGTGCTGCGATGGATGTAACGCTACAGATCCCAATATTACCGCAATAATCAAATGTGGTTTTTACTGGGAACTAATTCTGTTTTAGTTATAGTAGTTGCAGTGAGGTGTACCTTAGAAGCATGTTTGTGAAATCCACAACGATGCAACAAAAAAAACAGGAAGGAAATCCTGAATGAAGGCAGTAGCAGGTGGGTAAAAGTCCTTTTATAAGTCCTTTATAAAAATAAATAATTAGAAACCAGGGTGGGAGGGATAGAAAAAACAAAATAAAAGTAGATAAAAAAAAATAAAAATGAAAACTGGTGAAAGAAGCGGCAGCCAAACGTGTATATCATCACTCCAGAACCAGGTGTCCTCCTGGACCACCACCACATACAAAGGACAAAAATAAGGAAAACAAAAAATGAAGGGATTTGTAAAACCATATCTAAAAAAAACCTTCAACATTATTCTATAATGTACCTTTCCATACTATAATGATTTTTATTTAGAACAAAATAGCTTTATTCCACAATAGACATATTACAATGAGTACACAGTCTAACAAACTCTGCTTAATGAAAGAAACACTCTGAATCAGGTGATTATCCTTTTTTTAACTCTCCAAGTGGATGCTGGGGCTAGATTTGCACAATAAATGAATCCTTCCAAGCCCTATCACTTGCAGTTGTCCATGCCTTTTCCCTGTCCTTCCTCTGAAACAGCAGTCGTCCTGTGCTCTGCAGGAGCTCAAAGGAACAGGGTTTTCCCCCTTAGTCCCTGTTCTGGGCCCACTCTTTCCCAGCACTCCTTCACTGTGAAGGAGCCCCATTTGTGATGTTGTGCTTCATCCTCTCTCTGAGGTTCGCAAGGTTCCTCTTCTCCAGCTCCCTCGCTCCCCACTCTGTGTTATGCAGGATGAGAGTGTTCTTCACATTTCACAGTCCTTGTTTTATTAGTCACACCAGCAGCCAAAGTACTGTGTCCCTTTGTACAATCTGGTCAGTGCCAGTGGTAATTTAGCACTGCTCCTGATCCCAGGAGTTGCACAGTGAAGTCCATTCTGTCCCACACTGCTTTGGTAAAGGGACAGCTCCGGAACACATGCTCCCGTGTCTCCTCAATGCAACACATGTCACAGGGGAAAGAGGGTTTCTGGGGAGCAAGTGTCTGTAAAGGACCTCTGTGGTCACCAGCCTCTGGTGCATGGCCATCCAATTGAGGTCCTTTTGTTGTCTAGATCCTTTGGCTGTGTCTTTTCCCAGAATTCTCTGGGTACCCAAAGCCTCTCTCTGGCAACTAGTTGCCATCTCACCTTCTTGTACAGGGCCCAGTGGTTGGTGTAGAGCTCCATCTGTTTTGTGATCTTTCACCTTCGGCCCCACTTATACATGGTTGTAGGTATCTAGTCACTTTTCTGCTTTTGTTCCAGTGTTTGTTCACTGGACCAGTTGCCTCAATGGGAAGGAGAACTGGTACTTGTACTGATCGGCTCCCACAATGCCCTACAGAGGTTGCATTCGCGTTTTAGGGAAAATGCAGCTTCCCCAACTGCCTGACACATGAAACTGCCTGGTTTCTTGTGATGTACTCATATCTGCCTCCCCAGACAAACTTGAAGAACATCTCTTGCAGCACTGCAGCCCTTGAAGCACTCCCAACAGCCATATAACCCATGCTGAAAAGAGAAGAAAGAAAACACAATGTTTCAGTCATGGAGCCTCCTACGTTGTGTTTTCTTTCTTCTCTTTTCAGCATGGAATAAACCTATTACTTGTTCCTTTGCAGCCTACGCATGCTAACACAGCTACCCACCTGAACTACTACAGCCATATAACCCTGCAACTCACTGAAACTAACCAGGTTTGAGCCTGGTAGCCACTACCTGGATTGGAGACCTCCTGGGAAAAACCAAGGTTGTTGCTGGAAGAGGTGTTAGTGGGGCCAGCAGGGGGCCACTCTCACCCTGAGGTCTATGTGGGTCCTAATGCCCCAGTATAGTAAAGGCACTGTCCTTCGGATGAGACATAAAACCGAGATCCTGACTCTCTGAGTTTCTCAAAAAGGGTCTTAAACCCACAATCTTGGCCAAATTTCCCATTGACCTTTACCAGTCATGGCCTCCTTATAGTCCCCATATATGAATTGGCTTCATTACTCTGTTCTCCTCCACAATAATAGCTGATGTGTGGTGAGTGTATCTGTCACGACCACTAACCGGCCCAGACCAGCTCCGAAGAGGTCTAATCAGTCCCAGCAGCTGGGTGATAATTACAAATGCCGCCGCACGTGTTAATTCTCTTCAGACGTCTTACCGTGTAGGCTGCATTATTTAAGCCGCCCTTACCCGCATATCACTGCTCGGTATTGAGTTCTCTACCTGTGGCTCTACCTAGCATTGCTTTCCCTTTGCCTTACCGGATTTTCTGACCTCTTCGTTTTGCCTTCGGACTTCGTTTCTCGTCTCGCCCCGTGGATTGTTTGCTACCCGTGACTATTTTTGGTATCGACCCTGTTGCTCTTGTTCCGACCACGAACCTGTCTCTCGTTCTGGATTGTTCGCCACCAGTGCCTTTTACTGATCTCGACCTACCTTTCGCCTTCGGATAACGACCCAGCTCCTGGGTAGCTCTGTCCGCCTACTCACCGCCCCAGGAATCCTGCATCTGCATCGGATCCTTTTCATCACAACCCAGCCTCGTTACAGAATACCGAGCCAACAGTATGGATCCCGCAGATGCGCAAGCTCTTCGTTCCCTCCTCCACCAGCACTCCCAAGCTCTAACTCAGTTACAGCAGTCTGTTCAACTTCTTACCAATCACGTTGCCTGGCTTTCGTCCCCCCCAGTGCCCCAGGCACCTTCAACAGCTCCTCCTGCAGTTTCTTCAGCACAAGCCGCGGCCCCGCCCACCCCCCCCTCAACCTTACCGTTTGTTCTTCCTGAAAAATATGACGGTAATCCTTCTGGTTGCAGAGGCTTCATTACTCAATGTTACCTCTCTTTTCATCTGCATCCGGAGCGTTTTCCTACGTCGCAAGAACAGATTGGTTTTGCGATCTCCCTGTTGACAGGCAAGGCTTTAGATTGGGCTTCCGTTTTTTTTTTTTGAGCTGATTCACAACCCATGGATTTCAATGGCTTTGCGGATCGTCTTCAGGCACGTTTTTCGCAGAACAGTCTGGACTTGGTTCACCTTCGGCTCTTGGCTATTCAACAGGGTGATAGACCTCTACAGGATTATGTGGAGGAATTTCAGTCTCTTGCCACAGAGTCCGCCTGGAACCCAGAGGCGCTTGTTTGCCTGTTCTGTAAGGGTTTGTCAGAGGAGTTGAAGGATCACTTGGTGTTCATGCCAATCAACTCTCATTCCCTGGAAGCAGCGATCTCCCAGGTCCTGAAATTGGACACCCGCATCAGAATACGGAAAGCAGACAGACTCACTGGAAGCAGACATGGCCCTCCCGAGGCATCGCTTCCTGCTTTGCCAGCTCTGCCACATGCTCCTCTTTCCCTTCAAGAAAAGGAAAGGCGCCGCCGAGAGGGACGATGTTTGTACTGTGCTTCTCCTAACCATCGGCTCGCTGCTTGTCCTTCAAGACCACCGTCTGCACCTCGTGCTCTACCGCAGCCCTCAGCTAAGGTCAGCAGTGCTGTTTTTTCCCCTGCCTCTTCGGGGACTCTGTTTCTGGCGGAATTGTCATGGTCTGATACTCATCTTCCCCTGTCGATTTTTGTTGATTCAGGTGCAGAAGGATCATTCATAGACGCTTCCTTCGTCCACCGATGGAATATCCCCGTGGTCTCTGTATCACCCCCCGTCAGCATTCTAGCCTTAGATGGTTCTCCACTCACCCCTGCTCAGGTTTCTCTGCAAACCATCCCGCTCTCTCTCAGGGTTGGTGCCACTCATACGGAAGATATTTTATTTCTTCTCCTGGACTCGCCTGCCTACCCGCTGATCCTGGGCCTTCCCTGGCTCAGGAAACACGACCCCCACATCTCCTGGGCCAAGAATGAGATCATTGCCTGGAGTCATTCTTGCCATGCTAATTGTTGTCGTCTCCCTGTTAATGTCTCCGCCGCCATTCTCCCTGTGGATGCTCCACCTTCCATTCCACCTCAATACGTTCACCTGAAACAGGCATTCGATAAACAACGGGCTCTCTTGCTTCCCCCTCATCGAACTTACGACTGTGCCATCGATCTATTGCCAGGATCACTCCCCCCCAAGGGTCGCATTTACCCTTTAACCCAAAAGGAGAATCAGGCCTTACAGGACTACATTAAGGAAGCCCTGGACTCCGGTTTTATTCGCCCCTCCTCTTCTCCTGCCTGTGCTGGTTTCTTTTTTATTGAAAAGAAGGATGGCTCATTGCGCCCATGCATTGACTACAGGGGGTTGAACTCAATCACAATTAAACATCGCTATCCTCTGCCTCTAATTCCAGCGGCTTTGGAGTCCTTACGTGGAGCCACCATCTTTTCAAAACTGGATTTACGTGGGGTTTATAATCTTATCAGGATTTGGGAGGGGGATGACGGAAGACGGCCTTTATGACTACGCATGGGCACTATGAATACCAAGTCATGCCCTTTGGCCTTGTCAATGCTCAGGCTGTCTTCCAGTCTTTTATGAATGATATTTTTAGGGACATTATTGGTAGCTTTGTCCTGGTATATCTCGATGACATTTTGATTTTTTCTACCGACCCTCAGGATCATGTCCGCCATGTACAGGAGGTCTTGTCAAGATTGATTGACAATAGGCTCTATGCTAAGTTGGAAAAATGTGTGTTCCATGTCTCCAAGATCCATTTCCTCGGTTACAGTATCTCTCCTCTGGGTGTGGCAATGGACTCATCTAAGGTAGCAGCCATTAACGACTGGCCAGTCCCGCGCAATCTAAAGCAGATCCAGCGTTTTCTGGGTTTTGCTAATTTTTATAGGCGGTTCATTAGGAATTTTAGTTCAGTTGTTGCACCCATCTCTGCTCTAACTCGCAACCGACCTGGCAGAGGTAAGTGGAACCCAGAGGCGGACAAGGCATTCCTACGCTTAAAGCACCTCTTCAGCACTGCTCCTCTTCTTCGTCACCCGGATTCCTCCCGGCCCTTTGTAGTGGAAGTGGATGCCTCTGCCTATGGGGTTGGGGCTGTCCTCTCCCAGCGTCAGGAAGAAGGACAGGTTCTACATCCATGTGCCTTCTTCTCCAAGAAGCTCTCTCCTGCCGAAGTGAATTATGACGTGGGTAATCGCGAGCTCCTTGCAATCAAGCTGGCCCTTGAGGAATGGAGGCACTGGCTGGAGGGGGCTCAGCATCCTTTTGTTATAATCACGGACCACAAGAACTTGGCCTACATTCAATCGGCTAAACGCCTCAATTCTCGTCAAGCTCGCTGGTCTCTGTTCTTCTCGCGCTTCAACTTCATGATCACCTATACCCCTGGATCTTCCCTGGCTTCACGACCCCCCGGATTTGGATTATGCACCCGAACCGATAATTTCAACTGACCGTGTCGTGGCAGCAGTTCGTTGCTCGATTGAGGATCAAGTCAGGCGGGCCATGGACAAGACTACCATCCCGCTCCGTTGCCCCGTGGACAAATTATTTGTGGTGGATAATTTACGTTCGGCGGTTTTACAGTGGAGTCATGACTCACGGTTTGCAGGCCACCCTGGGGTCAAACGTACTTTGGATCTCCTGAGTAAGGACTTCTGGTGGCCTACCATGAGGGCGGATGTAGCAGAATATATTCGAGCATGTCCTACCTGTGCCAGAACCAAGACCCCGCGTGCCAGAAAGATGGGTCTCTTGCACCCCCTCCCGGTCCCCTACCGCCCTTGGTCTCACATAGGGGTGGATTTCATCACGGATCTCCCCAGCAGTCAAGGTAATACGGTTATCATGGTGGTCTCTGATCGATTTTCCAAATCAGCCCACTTTGTTCCGCTTTCAGCCTTACCCACAGCCCAGGAGATGGCAATGTTGTTTGTTCAGCACATATTTCATCTACATGGTTTACCCAAGGATGTGGTCTCGGACAGAGGTCCCCAGTTTATCTCGGCCTTTTGGAAAGCTTTTTGTCAAGCCCTGGGCACTCATGTGTCCTTAACGTCGGGATATCACCCTGAAGCCAACGGGCAGGTGGAGAGAACTAATCAAACGCTCCTGGCTTTCCTTAGAGCCTTCACTTCATCTTCCCAAGATGATTGGTCATCTTTACTTCCTTGGGCAGAGTACGCTCATAACTCCCTTACATCCTCCTCCACAGGCCTCTCTCCCTTCATTTGCTCCTTAGGCTACCAACCTTCCCTCATCTCTGACGCCCCTCTGGTTACAACAATTCATTCTCTGAGACAATACATCTCGAAGTTAAGGAGGATCTGGAAGGTGGCTAGAACATCTCTCCTCAAGTCAACTCAGCGCCAGGCCGCTTTTGCCAACAGACATCGTAGACCTGCCCCTCGGTTCAGGAAGGGTCAGTTCGTCTGGCTTGCCACCAAGAATTTACCCTTGCGCCTATCCTCCAAGAAGCTAGGTCCCAAGTATATAGGTCCTTTCCGGATCCTCTCTCGAATTACACCGGTCACCTACCAACTAGCGCTCCCCCCCACTTTCAGAATCCATTCTGCCTTCCACGTCTCTCTTTTGAAACCATTTCACCGTTCACCCCTGGTGACCCCTCCTGTTCGTCCACCACCTCCTCGTACTATTCAGGGGCGTCCGGCGTATACAGTTAATAAGATCCTGGATTCAAGATGGCACCGTAATACCATGCAGTATCTTGTGGATTGGGAAGGGTATGGACCGGAGGACAGATCTTGGGTTCCGGAGGGGGATATTCTCGACCCAGCTCTCATCACCGACTTTCATCGCAATTTTCCCCAGCGACCATCTCGGGCGTCGGGAGCCGCCCGTGAAGGGGGGGGGTACTGTCACGACCACTAACCGGCCCAGACCAGCTCCGAAGAGGTCTAATCAGTCCCAGCAGGTGGGTGATAATTACAAACGCCGCCGCACGTGTTAATTCTCTACAGACGTCTTACCGTGCGGCAGGCTGCATTATTTAAGCCGCCCTTACCCGCATATCACTGCTCGGTATTGAGTTCTCTACCTGTGGCTCTACCTAGCGTTGCTTTCCCTTTGCCTTACCGGATTTTCTGACCTCTTCGTTTTGCCTTCGGACTTCGTTTCTCGTCTGACTATTTTTGGTATCGACCCTGTTGCTCTTGTTCCGACCACGAACCTGTCTCTCGTTCTGGATTGTTCCCCACCAGTGCCTTTTACTGATCTCGACCTACCTTTCGCCTTCCGATAACGACCCAGCTCCTGGATAGCTCTGTCCTCCTACTCACCGCCCCAGGAATCCTGCATCTGCATCGGATCCTTTTCATCACAACCCAGCCTCGTTACAGTATCTTTATCCAGCAGTTGAAATTCTCTCCAAAACCAAAGAATTTCAGCACTCTGAACAGATAGCTGGTGTTTATTATGTTGAAGGCTTTCTTCTGTTCCAGGCTCACTATGGTATCTCCAACATTCAAAACCCCTGGCACAACTGCTGTGGATGGAAAATAATATATGCGTACTCTACCAGTGGTTTCGACCAGCCCCCAGTTCCAGTATACTGGATAGTGTATTACATGGCTCTGAGACAGCATTTATATGAACCACCTCAACTGATCTTTGTGGTCATTCAATATGTTGATGATATTCTGATTGTTTCCCCTGACGAGGGAATCCATAAGGTCGAGCTACTCCAAGTATTAGATCTTCTGACAAAGAAAGGGCATAAAGCCAGTTATGATAAAGCACAAATCTGTTTTGGAAACTGTGATCTATCTGGGACAAAAGATAAGTAAAGGAAAAAGTCACTGAGGATAGATCTCAGGCTATCCGAGGGTTTCCAGTACCAAAGATTGTGAAGTAATTGCAATAATTTCTGTGTGTGTAATTTTAACAAAGCCTGGGTGGATTCCTTCTTGGAATGGGCTCAACTGGTGACGGACTTGCCTAAGGGGGGGAAATGCACTCTAAGGACAAAAAAGTCTTGACCCCTGCAGCAGAAACCGTTTTTAATTATTTGAAACAAGCTCTTTTGCAGGCAATGGCAACGAGGTGGATACCCTCAGATGGATCAACTGTTTTTATTTCTGTATGTACAAAAAGTGAAAGAAATGGGTTGAAGGCTGCTGTTTTTGCACAGGTGCATGGAGGTAGGCATTGCTCAGTTGGTTATTATTCAGGACCCCTCGATGCGGTGGCCAGTGGGTGGGGGGCCATGTTTAAGGGCTGCGCAGGCTATGTACCTGGCAGTACAACCTGTGAACAATCTGGTGTTAGACCAGCAGGCTGAATGAAAAGGTTTAACTGAAACTTGTAAAAGTACAAAATGGACGATTGTAACAATTTATACATGTTCTATATATACATTTGGTGTATGCCACGATTTGGAGCGGCTATGGAGGAATAGGGATTTCCTCATCACCACAGGGACTCCAGTTAAGAATGTTGGATTGGTCTCTGAGACGTTCGAAGTTTTTAAAGGTGCTGTCTTGCCTTACATGTACTTACTGTAATTCGGAGATTGGGGGGATAACAGAGGGTATTTCCTCTGTCTGGTTGCTGTCTAGTGCCATTGAGGCTTATGGTGTGGCCTCTGGAATATTGTCTGGCACAGGGGAGCAAGTTCTTTCTTTGTGCCTCTTGTCTCACTGGTTATTCTACTACTCCCCTTGAACTGACAGAGCAAATGACCTTCAGTGCCGCATCTATCACACTTCTTTATGGCTTTGCAGTCCTTATCAGTGTGCTTATCGTTTCCAGAGTTGTGGCACCTAATATTGTCACAGCTCTTCTCCTTGTAGCCAGACATAATGCATTTCTTGCAGGCTGTCTGGAGTAGAAGAGTTAACCCCTGTTTGCTCCGATGGTGAACCACAACTGTGCATGTTGGAATCTGTCAACGCCATCTGGGTCCTCTCTAAGAAGGATGTAGTACTGGCGCTTGCCAGTGCAGATACCAAACTCATCCCTCACATTCCGGGGCTGGGACACCACATTCATATACTCCCCAAGAAAGTTGTTACCAACTCCGTTGGCACATGTGCACCGTAATGGTCCTCTGGTTCGCTTTCCACATCAGTTCCACCCTAAAATCAGAGAAAAAAGTTTGTTTCCCATTTCTCGACATTTTGTGTTGCTGTGTCATTGCTCGTATTGGAGGCCATGTAAACCTCCATGTTCGTTTCTGCCCAGTTTTCCTGGGTACAGAAGATCTTTCCAGCCACAAGTTGCAGTAGTCCCTGCAGAAACAAAATGAAAAAGCGAGTTGGCACTTCCTTCTCCCCCCTTCCTCCAGTGGATCTTGATGTGGTTCCTCTTATCTGTCATCTCTGTGGTAGGGAAACAAAGGACAATAAGAAAACAAGGGGGATGGTAAAGGTGGTGGGCTCCTCTTCATGTCATGTGACTAGAGGTCTTCCAGGCGATGTCTGGATCTGGTTGCAGTCCTAATCTGTTGAAAGAGAACCTGGACTTTTTCCACATGGGCTTAACCCAAGAAGGTGCAGGCACAGGAATAAAGCCTTCATTGATTTCTAAGAGGGAGAGGGGTGCTGTGGGCATGTGCAGACATATTAAGTCAAGAGGCAGGAGAGGCAGAGAAAGAGGGAGAGGAAAGTGCTTTTGAGTCTCGAGAAGACAGCAAGTGCCATGGGCAGGCCGCAAGCACTTGCTCCCAGCCTAGAGACCAAAGAGGCAGAGAGAAAGGAGGGAGAATGAAGAGGAAAGCACTGGTTCCCACCAAGCTCAGCTGCTGATTGGCGTTAACATGATGGGCTCAGCCTGATGCACTCTTTGGGAGCTTCAGTCACCTTCTAAACCTCTGGAAAATCAATTCTGTGGATAGGCCACACACACTTGATCTTAGCCAAAAGAGACTGATAGACTGCAAAGGAAAAATGTTTGCCTAGCAAAAACTTAAAATGCTCTTTTTCTAGTGTTAAAAATGTGCACTGTCACCGGTCCTTAAATGCCTCTGAAAGATGTGGCATTGTCTGATACAATTGTTTCCACCATTCCCAGGTGTTGCAAATAATCAATATAGTGCCTCAGTCACAGCCTTATAATGACTTGTAGCCACTTTGAATAGGCACCCAATACGACCAACTGCAGCTTGCCCATCACTGGTCCTGCAAAGTCCAGGTGCAGGTGTGACCATGGTTTTGCAGGCCACTACCAGGGGTGCAGAGTGTCATGATTGTAATCCCTCCTCTTAAGGGCACTCTGGCTCTTTCACATTTTAGTTGATAATGTGCACCTGTCTCCAATCCTGCCCCTCCTTAAAAGCAGGACGCTTGAGGGCATAGGCCTCCTGTCGGTGTCCTGACCCTGCTGAGTCCTGGGCTCAGTGCCTGGCCTCATGAACCCATTTTTATTCCCTGTCCCTGCACCAGATCCCGTTCCGGTTTTTAAACCTTGTCTTGTCTTTGTCTCGTTTGGATTATCCAGCTCTGGACATTTGGACTTACCCCCTGGACTCTTCTGGACTTGTTCGCCCTGACCACACCCCCAGAGCACCAATGCACCATCAACATGCCCCTCTGTTCCTCTACCAGCCCTGTTCCTAGTCTTCTTTTCCCCGTGTTTGTTGCACTCCCTTCCGGATTCTATTGTCTGCACAGGGTCCTGAAAAACGCTTCGTGACACAGAGTTAATTTTGGAGGTACATGGCATTTTGCACATCCTCCTTATCATGTGGTCTAATTGACCAATTATGTATGGTGATCAGTACAGGCCACCACACATAACTTCTCAACACATCCCTGGATATGCCTCATGTAGCAAACTAAGAATGCCTTCCCTTGCCAACTCAGGAATCACCATACGGGAGTCCCACAAAATACAATTCTTGTGAGCAGAGAGTTCCCTCTGCCTCTGCCTCCGGAAAACGGTGTGAAATTGCAGTGACTGGAAATGGTCACTAATTGCAGCCGGTCATTCATGCAGCATGAGATGGAGCACACATGACAAGATTCAATCTTTTGTTGTCATGTCAGCAATTTGTCTTGCCTGCAGTGCTGCATCCGGCACCATTTCCAGCAAAAGAACCTCCAAAAAGTGGTGCACATGACTGAAAGCAGTTGCATTAGAGAAGATGACTCAAAGTAGCAGCATTAGTCAGATGTCTGACAGGCCTGAAGCACAGCTCATAGTCATGCTCCTAGCATCAGAGTCCATCAAAGTATCCGAAGAGACAATATATGGGGCGTTGGCTTTGTAATACTGAAATGACCTACCATAACAATGGCTTGTGATCTGTAGAGATTACAAAATGTCACCCCTGCAGGTACTGGTTAATGTTTTTGCAGCGAAAATGATTGCTAGTGCTTCCTTACCAATCTACTGAACTGAAAGCAAGAAACAAGCACAGCCAAAAGACCCATACTGTCACATTCTATGGAAAATTTGAAAGTTGCATGGGGAGAAGGAGTTGAGCAGAATTCTGTTTACATAATGTCGCTCTCTCTCTCTGTTTAAAAGTTATATAATTGTAAAATACTAGGGGAATGAACAGGAATAGACAATTTTTGCTTGTGTTGTATAGTCGAAAGTGTACTGTGAACATAAGGCTGAATAATGGTGGTTTATATGTAAAATGGTTTTGTTTTGTTCTCTAAAATAAAAAAGGACACTCTCTCAAAGCTTTGTGATGGTGTGTGGGGTGGCCCAGAATAGGGACAAAGGATTTTTTTTGAGCCCGTTAGAACTTATTGTGAATATGTGCTAGTTCCTGTGAATACCTGATGATATGACACAAAAATGTATAGCTAAATAATTGTTTAGGAACTGATAATTACAATAAGCTTGCACTCTGAAAGAAAGTGGCTCTTCCAGCTTGAGCACTGGGAAGAAATATAAGCAGCCTTGCCCTGTGGCAAAGAGATGGCTCTTCGCAGAAGTGTAGCAGTGATCTGCCTGTAGCAGTTAAGGGGCTTTCCTGCTTCCACACGAGTTAAATAAACAACCTGTGTTGACTACATAACTGGTCAACTACAATAAGAACTGCTCTTCATCTTAAGCTATGACTGTAACGATAGGAAAAAAACAACATCCTGGATACTGATTAGAAGAGTGTCGCTTATGCCAGTGCACAGGTTGAGTTGATGATCTCACATAGCTTTTACTCAGGTTACTTGCCCTGCTTGTCATTGTCTCTTCCTTGCTCAGCACTCTATTCTTCCAGACCACAGCAGTTCCAGTGATTGTTGGTGTCCCATCTCCCGTGAGCTGCGCATCTCTATATTTGGCAGAAAGCTTCTTTAATAAGTCCATGAGGAAAGTGCCGCCCCTCAAGAACTTGGCCCCTCGCAGCTTCACAATCAGATGTTTCTTGAACTAAGGTTCATTACTTTAAAACTCAAACAAACTTAATGAGTTTGTCAGGTTGCCATGTTTGAGAGTGATAGAGTAAGCAATCCGTAATTGCTGTGCAGCCCCTTTTAAGTCCAGTAGTCACAGCTGATGAGTTCTTGTGATGTCATCAGGTAGTGATTTTGTCCACCTCATAGGTTCCCCAATTAATCAATAATCTTTGGATGATTGACAGGTAACTTCCACCTAGGGACCTAGTACAGATGGGAGATGGTCTACCTAGTAGAATAAGAGGTACCCATCTTTGGTTTGGTCCTGGTTTTTGTTAGAGAGCCAGGACATCTCCTTATTAGAGCGGGAAATTGCAGACACATTTCTTGCCTGCATCCCATTCCCCCGGACTTGTCCCTTGCTGTGCTTGCCTCCACTGATCCAGCCTGCTGCATGCATCCTCACATGCCTGCACTCCAGCCCTGGTCTTTATCAGCCTGGTCTCTGCCCCTTGGACAGTTCGGCCTGATCCAGGTTGTGCCTCCACAGTCCACCATGACAGCGTGGCCTGGTCTCTGGAGTAAACCCCCCTGAGAGCTTGTACTCTGTTGAACCCAGTACCAGTGGTGCTTCCGCTGCCCCAGTGACATACATCCTGTCCTGCCTGGCACCAGTTGGACCAAGCAGCCCTGGAGTGTCAGCCACTACTACTGGACTGAAGCCCTTGATCTTGGGTATGTACCACTTCCCAACTTGCCCCTGCCATCTTGGTGGGCAGCAAGGCATACCAAAATTATCACTCGGTTATGACAATATACATTTCATATAATTTTTTCTGTAGAAAAAATACCCCCACCAGCTGAAGTATACAAAGATGACTATGCAGAAGAGGAAGGAAAACACAAACTTCCCACAGTTCTAGTTTCATAAACATGCAAGTCAAGACCAACGCCATGTTAAATCCCATCTTGCAAGTATGACATGCTAGAGTGAACAACAGTACACATGTGCACAAGCATGGACATGGAATACATAATTGAAGGTCTCTAGCTATTAAGTGTTGAACTACTTGTGTTTTAAGAATTTATTCATTTTTTGCAGCCTAAATCTAACATCATATCAGGTCCAATAGGTTTTAATAAGATCAGTTATTCTTCTAGAAGCATGGGAAAAATGTCATATGCACTGTCACCAAAAACCTGATGGACAGCTAGCTAATGCATCTACAGTATAGTGGAGTGACAACTCATCAGATTGATCCCACTTTTAATGTTTTGGCCAATGCCCTAAATAATATTAATTCAGACTACTAAATTACCTTTGGTACTCTTTTACAGGGGCTTTTGCCTTAGAGACGTTTAGTCACAATTCCACAAATTGTAGCTTCACACTATTGGCTCCTCAGCCCAGCACAGACACCAAATGTCTAAACATGTGGACATTAGACCCACCACAGACTCAAATGTCATTAAGGTCTTTGAAAATTGAGGTGGTAAAAATAAATATGTCATGTTCTTTTTTCTCCTATTTCATTGAATGGCACTGGAAAAGGAATGAGAGATGGTAAAGGAAAAATGCAAGAATTGGTTGTTAACTTGATATTGTTGCAGCTATAGTTGACTAAGAAGTGTCTCTAAGAGTTTAGATAATGTGGGTGACACATGGCAGTGTAAACACTTCCAACCTTAAAGCAGAGAGTGTCACGGATGTCAGAAGGGACAAACCGTGGAGAGGCAGGAGAGCGAAAAAGATCCTATGCAAAGTGGGAGTTAGCCCTGGCTCAGCAGTGCAGAGTTCTGGAGTGCCATATAGAAACCTATGCCCTTAGGCCACGGACGGAGCGGCGACAGAGGGCTTGACAGAGAGAATGTGGGAGGTCCCCTGATCAGAAATTGCTATTTTGCAATTGCAAAGTTTACCTTGGAGTACCTGGTTAATGAAGCTGTGGGTTAATGACTGTCAATAGGCAGTCAAGAAATACATCATATAAGATCATAGGGAGAAAAGGGGAGGAAGTGGAGAGAAGGAAGGTCAGACCACAAGAGCAGAGTCAGGAGGATTTGGAACTTAAAGCTTACACTGGGAAGAGCCCTAACTTGATGATCATCCAAACAAAACATGCTTGGAGTTATATATTTGAACCTGCCTAGAGAGAGCTTGCTATTTTGTGTTTTTAGGAAACTTTATAGGAAAGGTTTTCTGGGTAAAAGATACTTCAGATAGAAATGTCTTACCTGCTTGTGGGTACACTTTTAAAGTGTTTGTATAGCCCTTGTTAATAAATATTTGTTTAATCCATGTGTGTCTGGATTATTACTCTTTTCACCAAAGCTCTGCCAGAGAATAAATAATTAATCTGCCTCTAATTATACCAACAGCTCAGGTACAGTATATCTGGAGAATTCACTTCCAAGTTGTGGGTTATGAATATTTATTTTACTTATTGACTAAAACACTTGATCAATTCCTGAGTTTCACCATTTTCACAACACCCCATTTGTAATATTGTCTTTTTCCATTTCTGGACTGGACCATTACTTTATATCGCACATTAAATGTTTTTCTTACTCGTTGACAGGTAAATTTCATGTTTTGCTCTCTCTCTCTCTACCTCTTGTGTTGAGTGGGAGATTGTTTAGATTTAACAAACCCTGCTCACAAAAAGTGTGAGGGCTTGTCATCAACCAGTTCCTTATTAGAAAACAACGCTGGAAGGACTGGCAGGAGATGTATTATGTCATGAGCATTTGTATGTGAGATGATATCTTTAAATGAAGTATGATGGAAATTTGGGCTATCCTTCCCTTCAATTATTCTGTGTGTTTGCAAGAATCTGTTAGGATGCTTCTGTTTTGATTATATTTGCCTGGACTGAAGTGGTTAAAAGTTGAATTAATTTAATAAAAATCTAAGGATATGTAATTATGAATTGAAAGACACAATTACATGTACTTATTCTTTTCTTATCCCCTTTCCCTACTACAATATGGACTTGAGAACAAACAATTTGGAATGTTGTAAGGATTTATTAAAGAAGTAGATTTATCAGTTACTGTAAGATATTAGAAATAACACCAATAAACAAAGAATTTCCTCTCAGAGTGAAAAGTAAGACTATCCCCGAAAGAATCATTGTTGTTATTCCCCTGCTGCAAAGAATTAGCTCCCACTTAAGTGCTCAAGGCACAGATGAAGGGAAATTGAGTGTTGCAAGCAATGTCATTCCAAATTGCTTGATCTGAAAGAAAAAAAAGAGGTAAGTGATTCTCAAAGTAGACACTAGCCTCTGGTAATTTGCCTTCTGAGTTGTTTCAGTCATGTCTCACAATACAATAAGGATGTCTCTGGAAAACATGATTGTGGCCCCGGATCCTGAGATAAAGTCCTTCCAGCTCTGTACCAAGATCATGGTCAGGGACACACATGAACTGTCACAGTCGTCATCCTTCCTCTAGAGGGCGCTCCCACCTTTCTTGTATTATTTACTTTCATTACGTGCACCTGTCCATGGCATCTCCATGGTTCCGGTCTCAGATTTGGAAGACGGATGCCCGGTAGCCGGCCTACCACTGGGTCCAGGAGTGGCCCGCAGGCATAGGTTTCAGCATGGCGTCCTGACCTCTAGGTCCAGGTCCCGGAGCGCCTAGCCCCTTTTTGCTTTTAATCCTCCATGTTCCTGGTTCAAGTTCCCTCTTCCCTGGTTTTTAATTGTTCGTCTCAGATGGATCTCCTGGCTTCTTGGATTATGGACTATGACCTGGCAACCCTTTTGGGCCTCCTTTGGACTAGTTCGCCTGCGTTCCCCCCAACCTTCCCAACCTTACCTCACTGTGCTTTCCCTAATGTCATTCTCCAGAAACTTCTGGATTATACCATCTCTTATAGGGTTTTTAACTAATACCCTATTCACGGGAGTCAGGACCAGCCCCTGTGACATGAACACTGTCTCCAGTATTATGGTTCAGAGCACATCTGCAGTGCACAAGAATGAATAGGGCAAACAGGATTTAGACCTTCCACACGGTCCTCTCCGACCCCACTCCTGTTCCAACTCAAAACCCACGAGCACGTTTTCAATGTCCCATTCTCCTTCTCCGTCTAGGAGGTCCCTGATGATGCCTTCATCTTTTGGGACTTGGCACCCAAAATGAGTTAATTGCCTTGATAAATCACACAACAGTTCCTCCTGTTAGGCCAAGGAGATTAATGAGTACATACTTCCACATCCCCCTTAAAGAAAATCACAGGTGCCATCTCTGCTTCTGGCAAGTCTCTGCTGGCATTCCAGTTCAAGAGACTACTGTTTAACTGTTTTTCAGTTGTATCTATTCAATGTGTATGTGTTAAGATTTAGTATGATTGATTCCTAATAGAAAATTTAATTTGGGGGGGTAAATTAAAATAATCATCACTCTGCTGTATCACCAAAATGTTTGGGAGCTTAACAAGCTGCTTTTGACTACTGACTCTCAAGAGTTACATGTTTATGTAGAAATTGTACATTTTTTAAAACTTAGCAGCAATCTAATTTCTTATCAAAGAATTTTTCATATATATATATTTTGGTACATACTGTTGCTTTGATTTTGATTACATTTTAAGAAGTGCAACAAGTTTGATTGATCTTCTTCTCAAATTCTTATCCGAAACCTCAACCCGTTTATTGATTTCCACGTTTCTGTACTCTACGTTTCATACATGCTTTATTTTTTTGCTAAATGAATTTAAACAAACCATATAACATGAAAGAAAGAGATAAATCATATTTCCAAAATATGTGTGCATGCAGTTTTCAACTCCATAGTTGTCAGGCTGCCCATTACCCCACTTGGTGAAGTCCAGCTGTGATCCATCACTCCACAACCATGTGCCTTCCTGCTCCATCACACCACAGACAGAAGACAGAAGACAGAAGAAAGGAAACCAGAGTGTAAATGAATAGCTGTGTCATGCCCTCTGCAGCCAGAGGGCACTCCTACTCTATCCTGTCCCTAGTTTCCTGTGCTTTGCTGTCCTTCTGGTGTCTCTCTCTCTGGGGCTATATATCTCTGGGTCACTCATTCACCTTCGCTCAGCATTGACATTCGGATGTCCTGAGACCCGCCTAGCCTCCAGGTCGTCCCTCATCCACTGCCTGAGGGCGTTGGTTTCTATAAGACTCCTGAACTGCTGAGCCCAGTTTAATCCCCCGTTCCGCTGCTTCGCCTATGGGTCTTTTTCTGATCTCCTGCCTCTCCACGGTTCGTCCCTTCCGACATCCGTGATAAGCTGTGTCAAAGGACATATTAGGCATATTCTCCACAGGAATGGTATCAATCACTTTTTTTAAACAACAGAAAAAGAGCACTTTGAGTTCCTACCAGCAATCATTTCTTTTCCTTTGCAGTCTATGTATTTACAGCTGAAGTTTGATCAACCACATAATTTTGCAAATGAACAAGTAAAGGTTTATTCCATGCTTAAAAGAGAAGAAAAGAAACACAACATTTCAGCTGTGGAGCCTTCTTCAGGTATGGAAGAAGAAGAACCTAAAGAAGGCCCCACAGTTGTGTTTTCATTCTTCTCTTTTCAGTGTGGAATAAACCTTTATTTGATCCTTTGCTACCTACGTATGTTGAAGCTCCTACCTACTTGAACCTTTTCACACAATTTTGACCATTTAAACAGCAATTGTTGGGCTACATATAAAGTTGATTATATGCAAAAATAATGCATTAACAAATAAAACTTTTAAAGCTGATATTGAGCAATGGTCATAGACTTTATAGAAACAGAAAGATAAAGGTAGCAGCAACCACACAAGACCCATGTGATTTTTTTGCTGATCTATTCCTATTTTTCTTTGCTGCAATTCCATCATACAGTACATACACTATAAAAAGCATAGCAAATACTATCTCAATCCATTATGAAACAAGAAAGATTTCACTGTGAAACATGCCTGATAAAATCAGGATTGAGAAAGAATCTTTCTGCATTAATACTTTTTAATAATTTAATTATGAAAGAACACAAATAAATAAGGTTCTTTACACACTGCTTTAACCACATGTAAATCATTCCTACACTTTAAACGAGGTATTGATTTCTCTCCCACTACAGTAAATCCTCATCCCCTGACAGGGCAGCAGTTAGATTTGCTCTAACATTCCCAGTCTTCTTGGATTCTTTAAATTATTATTGAGTGCCTTCAGCCCACCTCTAGTGCCCACCTACATTATTATTACTCTAGCTTCTACCTCCTTTATAACCTCTGGGAAAGACCTAGCTCATAAACATAGAGTATGTTATGTGAAAAGGTAGCTGTGCTGCTTCCTTCCCTACTTCATGGAGAGTGCTCTCAGAATGATTTCTAACCATAACCACAGGGAGAGTTAACTGTTTCTCCCGTCACATATCTAATGCCCAACCTACAGGTACATTGTCTAAAACCCATCTAACCTCTTGAAAAACTTGCACTTGAAAAATACTCCTTAATCCTTGGAGCGTACAAATCATAGGGAATGCTAACTGTGCCTCTGTTGTTCTGGCCTTCCCTCTGCAAAACTACCCACAACTGGTCATAACCCTTCAACTGAGAGATCATTCTGGACATAAAGAGACTTCTAAACTGAATTCATGACCCAACATTACCATGAGATTCTGTTAACCAATTTAAAGGGAAAGCTATTATCTACAACACTGGAAGTAGAAGAATCTGCTGTGCATCATGCAAATTCCCACTCCTATTTATCTTTAGACATAAAGCATGACTTTAATTTTTCTCTCTAGACACCTAAACTGTTCAAATCTCTGAGAGCGACATCTGCTCTTTTACAGTGGTAAATTTCTAAATGTTATTTGAATTCACACTGATTGAAACTATAATAATTCTGTGCCCCTCATGATACCATTAAATATAATACCAGATTATCTTTATCTTCAGTATTTTAAATATTTATGCCTCTTGATAGAATCTAAGGTATCAACCTTAACAATGTGGTTGTATAACTTAGTCCAGAAAGTAAGTGGTTCTTTCTGTAGCAGTACAGTCACAGTGACGTCCTCTCATGACTATAAAGATTGAGTTTTTCGAGCCAGTTGGTTTGGGACACTCCATTAAGCATTTAAGAATTAGGAGGACTAATTCCACTACAACAATGCATGTAAATTAAATGAGATGTCAACATAAACACCTAGGTCTATTTCACAGATAGGTTCTTCAAGCTCAGTGTTTCCTATTGTTACGACCGTATTGAAGGTAGAATGATGGGTGTTCTCCATTTATCCGGAGGGTCTTTCATGAGCAATGCTATACCTTTTCACTGTCGCTACCTCCGATCCATGTGTAAGATGCTTTGATGGAATTGATCAGCTGCAGAAGAAATGTATTCTCTTCTTCACTGTGCACTGAGGCCAAATTTCCACCCAATTTAATGTATTCTATCTGGAAAAGAAGAAAGAGTATGAGAGAGAGAGACAGACAGTAATTTAGAAAGTATGTCTTTTTATCTTCTGTGTCTTTTTATTTTTTAGATACTGCTAGATGGACACCAACACACTTCTGATTGACTAGGGGTTCATATATCTCTACTCCAGCTATTTATATAATAAGAAGAGACAAAGAGAGAAACAACCTTTGACATGATTACTTCATAATTTTTTATCATTTATCAGGAAACCCAAAGAGTACCTTGGTTGAAGGAAAGTATTAGTTTTTGCCTTACACAAATAAATAATTGCCACTTGATTAATTAACTGAGAAAGCAATCACAGTAGTCCAGATTTTTAAAAAGTACCTGTATCTGTGTTAATTATAGTTGACTCTTGTCCAATGTTGGGGTTATATTTGTCCAAAGTGGTGCATAAGGTATTTAGGGCTATTTGAATGCAACTGTGTAATGTCACAAATTACAAATTATATACTTCAGCCTTTTGAGTTTTATTAGTTCCATACTGTTTTGCATTAAGCAAACCAAAAGTACAAAATTTGCCTGAAACAGGGTTTCAGTTTTAAGAGGTTAAAATGCAGAAATGGGAATTGAAAAAATTGAATTTTACAGAGCTATTAACATCTTTTAGTATATTAATGTGATGGT